>NW_022900931.1:10561561-10603936 GCF_012274545.1 Fukomys damarensis | reverse complement strand
ATACCCAAAACCAAAAAAAAAAAAAAAAAAAAAAAAAAGATTCATAGCTTTAAAATTTAAAAATGCAAATGTTCAATGAAAAATCAAAAGGAAATAAGATGTTGCAGTGAACAATGACTGCAACAAAGAAAAAACATGAGTGTGCTCTGGACTTTAGATGAGTACAGGTGTGGGTGCTGATTATACAAACACATCCTCTGCTGGAGGGTGTAGACAACTGGGAAGGTTATGTATGTGCAGGGGCAGGGTGAGTGTGGGAAAATTCTACACCTTCTGCTAACCTTGCTGTGAATCCTAGACTAGTTTTAAAAATTGTTTTTAAACATGTGCCTTTAGCCAAGAAATTTAATGCAAAATTTTAAAATTCAGCCAACAAATTTTAAAGGGGTAGGTGACAGTTGTGAATGATTTTTGGGGGGATTACATACAAAAGACACCCTAGACCATGAATGCTCTTAGGGGATAGGATGCGCCTGGCTATGAACTGGTGCAACTCACAGACCCTGTGCCAAGAGCAGAGCAGGAAGCCAGCTGCAAGTGGGGCACTGGTCACCTGGCCAGGGCAGTCTGCAGCTCCTCCTCCTTCTTGGCCAGCTGCATTTTGAGCTCAGCAATCTGAGCCTGCAGCTCGGCGATCTGGTCGCTGAGGTCTGTGGAGTCTCCCTCCAGCTTGCGGCGGGTCTTCTCCAGCTCCTGCCGCTGCTTCTCCTCCCTGCGGAGGCGCTCTGCCAGGGAGGGAAAGGAGGGGACACAAATCCTCAGTGGCCGCAGGCATTCTGTATGCTTTTGTTTACTTATAGGAAACGCCACTAGGCACTTCCCGTGAACATAATGTTAAAGGGAGGTCATATGTGATGTCTGAGCTCAAGACCTGGATCAACAAGCAGGACCCTGCCACAAGATTCAAAGGCCCGTCTCTCTGCAGTGCATCCCCTGTCCTCTGTGTCAGAGCAACTACATGGCTCTACCACATTCTGCACGAATCTGAGCTCATTTAGCAGCACTGTACTGCTTAGTATGAATTCTGCAGATCCAGAGAACGGCATCAGGATTCAACATCTGGCTTTATAGTTCCCTCTGTAACATCACTTACGTAACTCATCATCCTGTAACTCATGACTCATAAAGGTGGGAAGATGACCTACTTCCTTAGACTCCTGAGAGGCTCAAACGAGTGATCATTTAAAGTACCGAGAAAGGTGCCCAGCCCTTCACTGAGCAACAATGACTCTTCCTAGACCTGCCTCGTTGCTCAAGCTTACGATGAGTCTCACAGAACATACTCTTCTTCTTCTGGCCTTTGCCCTAGCATTTCCTTGTGTGAATATGCTACAACCTAGTCACCTTTCTACATCTGACAGGCATCTGGGTTGTGCTGATGGACAAAGTCACCTAGCATTCTCGCCTATGACTCCCAGCTCACAAAGCCAAGAGCATCAAAGGGAACTGCTGGTCACAGGCACACAAGCTTCAACATCACCTGGGAATGGCCAATTGTGCTATAGAGCCACATACCAGTTTATATTCCAGCACAGCACGAGTACATTCACTGGTCTACGTTCTTGCTAACACGGATTAGCGTCACATTTCCACGTCTGTTACACTAGAGGACCATATCCCCTTGGATGACCTGGCCCTTCAGGCTCCTCCCAGGGGAGGGAGGGTATCAGTGAGAAAAGGGGACTCTGTGTTGGGACAACCCCCACCCCCGCCTGCTGTACTGCATCCCACACTAATGGTGGCTAGGCAGGGCAGTGACACCAAGCTGGGGGAACTCAGCCCGCACGGTTTTGGCTCTTTGTCTACCACTGGACTAGGACCAGTTAAGGTCTGGACTCCCCTCAACACAGCTGTTGAGGCAACGGCCAGGGCTCCTCAGGAGTCAAGGATCTGTGCCACAGATTCCAGGGACTTGTCACCCTGCCTCTGATGAAGCAGTGACCTCTGGCAGTAGCTGTCTAGCACTTTCTAGCTCATGCACGCTCATGTGTTCAAGCCTTACAGACATCCTCGCACTGTGTCTCCCATTTAAGAGAAAGCTCAACCCAAGAACATGTAGTAGGTCAGAGATGGCACAACAAGCAGGCGATGGGCTGTCTAGGCTTCCAATCAGACCCAGACCCCACAGGGGGCCTCAAGAGCTGCTGAGATGCACGGTGCCTGACAACGGAGCACTGCTGCAGCTTCACCCTGAGCTCTCTTCACACAGGGACCAACCAGCCACCAGGCCTGCAGCCCAACTCCCACAGGACCAGATGCTGTTCTCTACAGCCTATGGCCCTAGGTTGCCCGCTGCGGACACCCTGCCCTCTAAGTAACAGCCACACTCCCGCCCAGGCGCCTCACCCTCCAGGTCGGTGATCATGGCCTCGTGCTTGTTCTTGAGCTTGGCCAGGCTCTTGGACTTCTCTTCCTCTTCCATGAGGTTCGTGGTGAACTCAGCTATTCGGTCCTCCAGCAGCTTCTTCTCCTGGAGGGCAGGAGAGGAGATGTCCAGGTCAAAGTTTAGTGTCAGCGGGGCACACGCGCTTTGGCCTTCCTAAAGCATGACTTGCCCGCAAATCTAGGACTGAATGGCAAGGCAGGGCTCAAACACCTGACTGAGTGCATTAGGGTTTCCTGGGTAGCAGGTCACCCACCAGGGCCCATGAAATAGCTAGGCAAGTTTCCACAGGACCTAACACCGTGGGATTCCTGCCAGGCCCTGCCTTGCCTCCCCAGGGCACCCAGGGCACCTTACCTTGGCCAGTTTGCAGTTCTGGTCCTCCATGATGATCTGGTCCTCCTCCAGCTTCTTCAGCTTGGCCTCAGTGGTCACCTTCTCCAGCTGGAGCTTCTGCCGGGCACTCTCCTCCTCCTCTAGCTGCTCCTCAAGTTCCTGCCGTGGAGGGGAGGCTGTGAGCAGAATGCAACCTGCAGGCCCAGGAGCTGGGCTGCAACATGGCAAGGCCTCACAGGGCCATGCATATGACACAGGTGCAGGGCCAAACTGCCAGGGTACCATGGAGAAGGGCTTTGCCAACTCACACTTAAGGCCACCTGCCCCGTGAGCCAGCAAAACAAGGACCAGAGAGAGGAGCACAATGGGCTCTGACACTCCACAGGGCAACCCTTGTGGAAACCCAAGACAAGCAGCTGCAAATAACCGTCGCAGAGAGAACTTCTGTAGGGCTGCCTGAGGAGGCAGAGAGGGGCCGTGATGACTTGCTCCCTGTGGTGTCTGGGTCTCATCTCATGGCCTCCAGCCCTGCGCCTCCTGCAGGGAGGCAGATGGTACCTGGATGTTCTGCTGCATTTTCTTCTTCTCCGTCTGCAGGTGCTGGCAGCGCTCCTCCTCCTCCTCCACCCTGGCCTCGAGGTCATGGCAGATCTCCTCCAGCTCCTGCTTCTTGGCGGTCAGGCGAGCCCGTAGCTCCTCAGCCTCAGCGCACAGTTCTGTTTCTGCCTGCAGCTGCTCCTGCAGCTGCAACTTCTCTGCCATGAGCTGCAGAGAACACACAGAGAACACAAGCTCCTTGAGACCTCAAGTGGCTCTGGGGTGCACGCTCTGCAGCTCAGGTTTCCGGGCACAAGGGAACACATAGCAAGAGCAGCTTCCAGCTAGAAAGTGATTAAGTTCCCAGGCAGCTCCCAACTTCACATCCTTTAGCCTTGGCCACTGCCCCACAGACTTTAATATCCCTAGGAAATGGGATGAAAGGTTACATGGGAGAGCTGGGACTTGAACTTCAACTCATTGGCAGCCCCTTCAAGAACAAACCCTCACTGTGGCTGCAGACACTGACCACTTCCTGCCCACTGGCAGCCAGCAGGTGGCAGCACTGGGAGCTCAGCACTCCAGGGGCAGAGCCTTGCTGACACCCACCTGTGACTGCAGCGTCTCCATCTCCGTGAGCCTGTTCTCTGCAGCCAGCTGCTTCTCTCGAACCTTGACCAGCTCCTCCTCCTTGGCCATCATCTCCTCCTCCTGCCGGCTCACTTGCAGCAGTGGCTTGACCTAGGAGAAGAGATGCAGTCAGAGTCAAGCTCAGAGGGAAGATGTCACTCCTGCCAAGGTCAGGAGGCTGCTCCCTCACCCCGGGGTACAAGCTCACAGGGGTGGGGGCAGCCCGGCACACTGTGAGGAGGATGTACAGGCAGGTACAACCTTCCAGGACATCTGTCTGGTGCTACCCTGGACCTCTGACCCATTCATCACATTTCAGAGAAACCATCACGACAGCAGTGTTGCTAACAGCAACTATTAGAGACGACATAAAGATCCATGGCTGGAAACACAGCCAGTTAAACTGTGCTATGTCCTCCAGGGAATGGCACAGGGTCTTCTAAAAAACCAGTGCCAATATGAGTTTTAAATGCAAAGTGCAGGGTCAGGGATTTAGCTCAATGGTTCCACCGCCTGCCTTGCAAGTGCAAGGTTCCAAGTTTGATCCCCGGTACCAAAAATAAAAATAAAAAAATAAAAAATAAATGGAAAGTGCAAACTACCAGACTGTTTATACAAGTCACAGCTCAGCTATGTGAGATGTACACGGTTTATACAACTGAGGTTTACAGGGAGAAAGGGGAGGGAATAATGGAACATCTGTGGTTGCTGGATTAGGGTGAAGGGATTATGGGTGGACTTTTATTTTCCTCGTCATGCTTTTTGCTAGTTAATTTCTATAATTACCAGTGATTATATAATATAAATAAAAGCCTGAACAACTTGAAAAAAGGCTTTGAAAAGGCTGGTGAGGGCCAGGGCAGCTGTGGGCACTGCTTCTGAACAGCTTCTGAGGGCAGTGCCACTCACATCAAGTGGGGCTGCAGTGCATGTGACCCCTGCACCTGAGACCAAAGCCACGCCCACACCCCTAGCCCCACGGGTCAAGACCACCCAGACTTGCGCCAATCACTACAGTCAGTGAGCCCTGTGTGGGGTAGCAAGAGGCCAGCTTGTTCCACGTGCTGTGCATAGCCCCGGAGCCCCTGGCAGGGTGGGCAAGGCCCCCAGCACCCACCTTGGTGAAGAGCCGCCACCACTGCCAGTTGCGCAACTTGAGGTAGGCGGCGCAGTTTCTCTGCAGGACCTTCATGGCTGTCAGCTGCTGCTGGCGCTTGGCAAAAGCCCTGTGGGGCAAGGGACACAGTCAGCACCTGAGGGCCACCCAGGGGACTTGGATTTCAGCCATCCACCATGCAGGGCTCCATCTTGGCTTCTGCTTGGGAAGAATGTCAGCTGAAGTTTTGCAAAATGGGCTGTCAGGCATTGGCAGGAGGGTTCTGGGTAATGAGGCTCTGCTTGTCCCAGCTCCATGTCCCAGGGTTCAGGGACCAGTGTGCACCCAGGACGCCTGCTGTCCTGCAGCAGGGAGCCCGACTCCCTTAGGAGCTGCTCTGGACTTAGGGTGCCCCTCCCTGGGGAGTGCAGGCTCTGTGGTGACAGGCTGGCCTTGGATGCTGTCCCCACAGGCTGACACAATGAGGAATACTGAGTTGAAATTTGGGGCTTGCAAATCCAGCCAGAATCTCCCTCTTCCCGCTGGTCCCTCTGAACCTCCATCAGAAACACCCATTGCTACTCCTGGGAGGCAGAAGTCCAGGGAGCAGAGGGGCAAGGAGAGCCCAGGTCCTTCCCTGGACAGACTCTGACGGGCACCGGGTACCCTACAACAGGCTAAGCGCTCTTCTATAACAGGAGGGAGGGCAGGGGGCCTGGCAGGGGACGAGCCATCCCCAGAACTCACTTCCTGGCCAGGTAGCCCCTGCAGCAGGCCTGGAAGCCTATGATGACGTCGGTGATCTTCAGGTCCCGCTCCTCCTCCAGGTGGGCCAGCACTCCAGCCCGGAAGAACACTTTGCTCTGGCCAATGCGGTATAGGTTGCTGTCAAGCTCCAAGGCTTTGATCTAAATTGGAAAAAAGCAGGCACTGACTCAGTGCTGATGAGGGGACTCCTCTTGGACATGGCCCTGGGCCAGAGAAAGTGAGTTTAGGACACAGGGTGACCAACTGGGCTTTGGGAGAGTTAACTCAGAGGCCTTCTTGTCCTCTGTCTCCCACCTCACATACTGGAATCGTGCTACACAAACCCTCAGCTGGGCCGGTCCCACAGGATGCAGCTGGGCATCGCTAGTGCTAAGATTACAGCACACACTGGGTCAGGCCTCAAGATGAAACCCTGGCCAGAGACTCTGTACCTCAACCCCTAAGGCCACACACTGCAAATAACAGTGCCTCCTTCATAGCAGGATGGTGGGAATTCAACAAGAGAAGGCACAGAGGCCCAGCAGAGTTGAGCATCTCTGAGCACCGAGTGTCAGCTGTCATAATCCACTGCAGCAACTCTGGTGACAATGACAGGGCTCTCATGGTAAGCCAACAGGCAAGGCCATGTGTGTGTGTCTGCTGGGGGAAAGGGTTTAGCATAAGCTCCCAGTGGCAATATCGTGAATACCCCAAGAGGGGTCTGGACGAGCTCTGGTACCCACAAATGGCACCAGGAGTCTGGGAAGAGACCCCCCACAGAAAGAGAGAGACCAGGAGAGGAACTGGGGTGGGTCCTGCCCTTCTGCTGCTGGGCCTGCTCGCCCTGTGACAAGCTGGGTCTTCCCTGAAGAGCGTATAGAAGAAACACACAGCCCCCATGCCCCCGGCCAGCAGGTGACTGAGGCATCACGGAGAAGAGGACACCAGCTGGAGACACTGCCTCTGCTCTCCCTCCACTGCCTGGTAATCACTGGGAGCACGGAGTAGTCTCCTTTTCCTCCTTTCCCATCCTCAATCTCCCAGCCAATAAATACAGGTTTCTGCACATGGCAATACTGAATTTTGTTTTGTTTTGTTTTGTTTTTTGAGACAGGGTCTCACTGTGTAGTTGAGACTGCCCTGGAGCTCACTATGTAACCCAGGCTGGTCTCAAACTCACAGCAATCCTCTTGCCTTAGCCTCCTGAGTGCTGGGATTACAGGTGTGCGCCACCACGCCCAGCAGCAATACAGAATTTTTCTTCTCTTTTCCCCACCAACTCCAATTCTTTAGAAACAATGGAACATAAAATGAGACAAAGGCAGTGGCTGCCAACCCTGGCCAGACCAGGGAAAGCAGGAGAAGGGCCCCGAGGTCGGCATGAGCCCCAGCTTGGCCACTGAGCACCATGGGGCATTACACATTCACCTGGAATTCGGTGTGCACTGCACACCACATAGGGGCTACTTGGGAAAGGCCTGAAGCACAGATCCCAGTGGTTCTGGGCTGGGCTCCAGGCTAAAGCTGCCCATCTATTTGGCTGGAAGTCACAAGCAGCATGAGCAGATAAGCAGGAGACTATCCCCGAACAGAACAGACCTTCTCCTTTAGAGCCCTGTCTGCTGGGGCTTCAGTCACCCTGACTGTCCAGAGGCTGGGAGGGCTGCTACCTGGGCACCTGGCAGGGACAGCACGGCACAGGCACCAACTGATGAAAAGGTGCGTGTCCTACAGGAGTGGCCGGGCAGCCAAAGGTTCACCTGGCACAGACAGCAGCTGGACTCACCATGAGCACACAGGCCTGCTTCCCGTCCATGAAGCCCTTAGGAATGGAGTTGGGCGTCAGGATCTCGTATCTGGAAAGGAAAGAGAAGCCCGTCATTGCACCCCTTGCCTCCACTCTGCATAGCCTGGAATGTATGCAGGAGACTAAGATCATCCCTACACATAAGGAAAGCAGATGTGTAGCAAATCCTACCCTGCTCTTCCCTGGGCTGCATGAAGGGAAGCTTGGGCTTCCCAGAAGGGGAAGGAAACCATTCTAAGCCATTTCAGTCACCAGCGTGGGCTTTGGGCTGCGCTACTCACTGCTCTTTGACTAGAGTCCCTGTCAGGAGACCCGGGACAGCCTTGCTCACATGGCCCTGCCCATGAAGGCAATTGGCACCGCACACAGTCGCTAGGCAAACGGTACAGTACATCTGTGCGGGCAGCAAGAAGCTGCAGTGTCTCCAACTTCTGTCTCCATAAACATCCTTCACCGCAAGTGTCTCTGGCTGATCCTCTTAAATTTCTTTCCACACCTCTCTACCTGCAGCAAACAGCATCAGGCCCTGGAGTCATTAGCAGTGAGAGCCAGCACGATGGCTTTCTCTTCGGGTGGGGACGGCCCTTCTCATGTAAAGGACACCGTGGGGACCCTCTTCTCACATAGGCAGAACAGAGAAAGGACACGTGGAAAGCTGCCTGCTGGCGGGGCCTGGCTGAGCCCACTCACCGCTGCCGGAACTCCTGGAACACCACCCTGTTGGGGAAGCCCTGGCGGCAGATGCGGATGCCCTCGAGGACGCCGTTGCAGCGCAGCTGGTCCAGCACAAGGTGGGGATCCAGCTTGCCAGCCTGGAGAGGAAAGCACGCAGGGTCTCATGTTCGTCCCTAGGGGCTGAAGGCAAAGAGTGTGCGCCCCCACCTCCTGCCCCAACTCAGCAAGCAAAAGCTGGAAGGAGTTGCTGCAGACCACAAGATGACATCCACTTCTGAAGACTGGGGAGGGAGGCTACAACGGGACAGCACAACCAACAGGAAATGCAGGCTCCAAATGCAGCACATCCCTCAGCCTCTGGGGCCAGCCCATCGAGGGCACCACTGAGAGCTCTGTGCACACAGCTGGCAGAGGACCATTGCAGCTGGACAAGACAGAGAAGAAAGGACCAAGGCCGCAGCACAGGCGCTGTACCTTCTTCTCGTGGTTGGGGATGATGCAGCGGACAAAGTTGGGGTTGGTGTTCCTCAGCGTGGCCATCAGCTTAGCCAGCTGTTCCTTGTAGAGCTGGCCCACGGTGCGGAACATGCCCTTCCGTGTCTTGAAGGCCCCAGGCAACGCCGTCTCAGACATGCCGGCCACCTGGTCCAAGCCGATGATGCGATCCACTGCAGAGACCACAAAGCACGTGAGCGCCAGCAGTCCCCACTTGGGGCAGAAGGTGTACAGGAGTGAGACGGACAGGAGCCGGGACAGAGAAAAAAGAGAGACAGTGTGGTGCTATAGGGCCCTTCTGCCTGGAGCTACTGGGCAGGCCTGACCTGGGCAGGGAGCAGAGGGAGACAGCAAATCCCTAGGCTCGTCTGTCTCGGGCAGCGGTGCTCCCCTCAAAGCCAGCATCTTGCTCACGTTCCCTGTTCTATTCTCAGCCCACTCTGGAAGCTCCCAAAGAGACTAGAAAGTTGGTAACGTATTGTGGAATACAGAGAACCCCACGAAGCAGGTTCTGGGGGTGTTAAACCCCAGCTGAGAACATCCTACAGTCCTTGGTCCCAGTTAAACACAATTCAGTAACTTGAGTTGATGCTGACCTTTACCTAAGGCTGGGAACAGAAGGCAGGAATAAAGCCACTCTGCCATTGTTGACGGGGCTCTGAATGGATGGGTCTCTGTCTGCAGTCACCTGGGCTGAGCTATCTACCTAAACCAGGGACCAAGAGCAGTGGTGGTGTCACAGACAGCTCCAAAGGACTGCCACTGACCATAGCACTTTCTCTCCTTGGTACTAGGGATTGAACCCAGGGCCTTCACACCGGGCTGTATCTGCGGCCTCTTTTATTTTGAGACAGAAACTCACCAAGTTGCCCAGGGCGGACTTGAATTTGCAATACTCCTGCCTCAGCCTCCCAGAGTACTGGGATGACAGGTTGTGTGTGCAGCCCTCCCTGCCCGGCTATCTTCACGTGCTTATATTTGACCTGTCTCCTGGCTCCAGGTCTGCATCATGTAAACCAGCCTCCAGAGGAAGGAGCCCTCATCAGTGTGGCTCACGCCCAGCAGCAGGGACATGAATGGCTTTCTCCACAGTAAAAGACACCACCAATCAAAGCAAACCTAAGTGACCAGCCACCAGAGATCAGTTTTAAGTAAGAGTTAGTTCAATCTGAAGGCTTTCACTACTGGAAGAAAAAATTAGAGTTGAGCGACAAAGTCCATTTCTTATTCCTGTGTGGTAAGATGTCTAGTATTCAGTTGAAGCCAAGCAGAAAGGATGCTCGCTTAAGACAGAGGCCAGCAGTGAGGCTGGAATGCCCAGGCTGGTTAGACTAAGGCATCTCTGCCCTGCATACCCACCACAGGCCTATTCCCCTGGCCCCGGCTCCATGCGTGGGTGGCTCATGCTGAAGTGGGTGGATAATGCCCCACAATAACTGAACCTTTACATGAATGTGTCCCAACTCCTGACTGCAAGAGCACAGCCCTCGCTAAGTGACTACTGGACAAACACACCAAGGCCACTTCGGCATTCAGGCACACAGCAGCGAGCACAACGCCAGGGCCTCATCATGCTGACATCTGCAGCCACCCAAGCTGGAAGTCATCACCTGTAGGGGGAGCTCTAAGGACAGGCGTTTTAATTGCTTTTTCCTCCCCGTATGTAACACAAAGTCCCCCAAAGAGCCTTTTGCAGCCAGCATTCTGGAGGAGGCCTGTGACAGGCACAAGGGGAGCCTGCGCAGAAGCCCGGGGCAGATCAAGGGGACAGGCACAGCCAGGGGGAGGACACAGCCACAGCATCTCTTGCACAGCTCTGGGGTGCATGTGCGTGCGTACACACACACACACACACACACACACACACACACACACACACAGTGGACACAGCCACAGCATCTCTTGCACAGCTCTGGGGTGCATGTGCGTGCGTACACACACACACACACACATACAGACACTACATCACTCCGAGCAGCCAGTCACCTGATTCTAGGTGGAGAATGGGAAAGCGGTGATAGAAATAGGCTCTCTGAGTGCTCTGCATCTCTGCAACGGAGAGGTTAAAGCAAGACCCAGGGAAGGAGAGGAGAAACTGACAGAAACAAAGAAAAAGAACAACTTCAAAGCAATCCGCCTACCAAGGAGTAGAAGGCGGAAATGGAAGGAGGAGCGGGTGCTGGAGACCTGCAGAGCAAGGAATGGGGCTGCCCTGGACTTTGCCTCTGAGGAAAGCACCTGGCCATCAGCAGCCAACCAGCCCCGAGGAGCCTCTTCCCTGAGAGGAAAGGGCTATGGTGCATGCGCGGGGCAGTCTCTCCCTCGTGGCTCAAGGAGATCTTTCTGGAGGAAGCTACTAAGGACGGAAACCACCTGGCTTGGGTCAGGGCCCCTGCTTGGCGGCTGGGTTCACTGCAGAGCAGGGGTGTGAGCAGCATGGCGCAGAGGCAGGGAGGAGGGCAGGGGCGTACCATCCTTCCACAGCTCGGAGACGAACTTGTCGGAGGACTGGTGGAGAAGCGTGGCAATGTTGTCATTCAGGGGGTCCATGTTCTTCATCAGCCACTCGTCGGCTTTGTAATCCACCTGGAAGGGTTGAGGTCCTGGTCACAGGCTACTCAGGGTCCTGAGCTCACACAGCTTCTCCCAGAGGCAAGCCAAACCCTCGTGTGGAAACATCAGAAAACGAGAGCACCCTCTGGCCCAGTATCTCCATCCCCAAGAAGGAAATGGTAGGTGACAAGGGCCACAGGTATGGACAAAATGCTCTGCAGTGTTATGAGTAAGAGCAAAAACTAGAAATAGCTGACAACAGGGGACTACTAAGAAAATGATGTTGCGGCTACATAAGAGAATATTGCCTTCTTCTTTTTTTAGGTTAACACAAACATAAAGAAAAAACCCTAGAAGGATATATATCAGAATATTAGTAATATCTCCTTTCAGTCCTAAGACGAGTAATTTGTGCTTTTAGTCTTTTTAGAATATTCACGTTTTCTCTAAGGTACATCCATTCATACCTTTTTTGAAATATGTTCTTAATAACATGAGCAATACTGTGTTTTCATTGCAAGAGGTCCCAGAACAAGAGAGAGCAGCTTCTTGGCTTCCCTCTTCCTAACCCAAACTGCCCCCAAGGGCACACACAGTACTGCTGTGAACCCCAACCACCGGACGTGCGTTTCTTTTTCCGGAATCAGCAGGTGCCTGCATGAGATGACAAAGCTGTGGAGCCAGGCACCTTTATGACACTTCAGCACCTGGCACAGGCACCGTCCCAGACCTTTTAGCTGTTGTCGCACAGCCAAGCCCATCACGCAAGCACCTGATGGTGTGTAGGGTGCCCCCATATTCCCGCAACACAGGTAACAGGACAGCAAAGGCTTCCCATGAGCTGTGGCACAGGTGTACTTCCTGAAGGTGGCGTTTAGGGTTATCAGTTTGTTCATAAGTAATTTTAAGAGAAGTGCTTTAGCACTCTTAGAACCAGCAAGCTCTCCAGGAGGCCAGGCAGTGTGGGCCGCATGCTGGATTGCGGGGGAAGTGTGGGCTCGCTGCTGATCAGGAGACAGCCCGGCCCTGTCTAACTGCATGCCTGAGCTGCAGTTCACCACTAGGAACTTTGTGCACAGAGCACTGAACTTGCTGAGAAAAACCCGCTTGAGTCTAAGCACAGGCCTCTATGGCTAAGTGAGGTCTCAGCTGCAGAACAGAAGGGCTGGCAGGATGGATGTTGGCTAAGCACTAAGGGCAGGCCGACCATGGCCTGGCTGCGTGGTGTTGCAATGACAACAGCTTCTGTCGGTGGTGGCTCTGAGGCAGGGGCAGTTCCCTGCCCTCTTGGAAGAAGACTGTTTCACACGCCTGGAGCCACTGGGAGCTAGAGACTGACCTCTAGTGGGAGAAGCCAGGGATGCTGCTAAACACTGCACCATGCGTAGGACAGGGAGTCCCCACAAAGAAACATGACGCAGCCGGCACCCTGACACTGCAGAGCCTGCCCAGGATCACCACACCTTACAAAGCCATTTAATGCATGTCACACTGCATGGAAGGGGGTCGCTTCCTCTTCCAGATAAGGAAACCCAGGATCAGAGACTAAGTAATTGGTCCAAAGTCAACCAGCTTAAGAGTGGCAGAGCTCTAACTGCATCTCCAGATCCAGCCGAATCTACTCCACCCTGGAAGGTGGGCCTAACGTAATACACATTCCGTGTGGAATCACGCTTTCACAACTCAAGACTGTGTGAAGGTGCTCTGTCGGTGTGAATGCTGACTGCTCACCAGCTGCATTACTAGATGAGTCATGGACAAAGACCAGGCTTGGCTTATGCGTCCCCCTCAGGGCTGCCCTGGGGATCCCCACCTCCCCAAACAGGTCTGACTGGCACCCACCCATGCGCACTCCTCACCTTGCCAGCATAGTGGATGATACAGAAATCAGCTTTGTCCTTCAGCTGCTTGGGCTTCTGGAACTTGGGGTGGGTGCCCTGCTCCTGCATCACTTTTTCCACGAAGCTCTTGTCAGTGGCTTTGGGGAACCAGCATTCCTCATCCAGCAGGGCCAGGATGCCAGGGGGGCCCGCCTGGCGGAAGCAGAGCAGGGCACTGTGAGCAGCACATAGGACCCACCCTGACCTCGAGAGAATGCAAGCCTGGTATAGCTATCCCCAGGAGCCCATGGAAGGTGGCATCATTTCCTTCTACCAGGGGGGAAAAAAAAAGTAGCACCATCGAAAAAGACCACTCAGCTTAAAAGTTCTAGTTTACAAAGAAACCTCTGCCTGCGGCTGAGACCCTAACCCTATGATCATTCGCCAGCTTTCCGCTGGTGATGACTTCACTAGCGATGCCCTAGTGGATGTGATGAAAAGCACAGCTCCTGGTCCAGGGTGCCTGCCACTCACTTGGGGGCCCCTCACTCCAAGCATGCGCGTGCCCTGCTCTCTGGGTCTGCACAGCTGTATGAGGCAGCAGGATTCCAGGGGGTCCCTTTGGGGAAGAGAGAAGACTAGGGACCTGAAAGCCTTCTGGATACTGAACTTGTAAGATAAGAAAGCAGACTCAGATGCTGCAGAAAGACTATCAGACAAGACATAAAGCCAGGTGGGTGCTTGATAATTACCAAATTCAAGTGATTAAGAAAAAATCAAAACACTACCACCATTAAATAGTTGCATGTTAGAATTACAGAGACTTGTCTTGGGCCTTCTGATTAAATGTTTCTGTGTGACTCAGGCATCCACATGCTCAATCAAGCCATGCAGGATTCCAGGAAGGATACAAGGTTAATGTGTTTGGCTATATTCGGGAGATAACCCAGAAATACAACTCAGGCTTCATTACAGAGCACATACCCCAAACCCAAAGCAAACAGGTGACCGAGACTCCATCTGCTTGGTAGAACACTGAAAATGCCCTGCTTTGGAAAGGGGAAAGGCTTCAGGCCCCAGCCATCCTCAACAGCCAGTGCTGTGGGTAAAGCTCCAGGGCTATGTTAGTCCTAAGGAGAAAGAGACTGAGCTTCCTATGTGCAGGCAGGAAAAGCATTCGAGACCAGCCAGAATCTGCGCACTTCCAAGCTGCAGCAAAGGCGTCTCGACATGGGTCCTTAGTTCACAAAAGTACGGCTGTTCAAGACAAAGAAACAAGCGGACCCTGGGGTGCTTCTGGACTATAGACAGGATGCTCAGATCCAGGCGCACCCCCCATGAGCCACCAGCTGCACCCCAGAGCCTCTTCTCTGAGGGGGGGCTTTCTTGATCAGCCCTTCCCCTGGCATCAACAGAGGAGCAGCTAGAGTCTTCCACAACCCACACAGCGCAGGAGGAACAGAAGGGCACTGCAGGGAAGAGAGCGAGAAGCCAGGTCTGTCCCCAGGGGAGGCCAGCGGGCTCTTACTGGCTTCTCGATGAGGTCAATGCAAGGCTGCAGGTCGAGGCCAAAGTCAATGAAGTTCCACTCGATGCCCTCGCGCTGGTACTCCTCCTGCTCCAGGATGAACATGGTGTGGTTGAACAGCTGCTGCAGCTTCTCATTGGTATAGTTGATGCACAGCTGCTCAAAGGAGTTCAGCTGCAAGGGGAAAGCAGAGTCAGAAAAACACCCTTCCACGAAGGGCCAGGAGCCCCAAGGAAGGACAGCCTCTGCAAAGGACACGATGGGAACCTCCCTGGGCTGCCCTGCTCTACCCAGCTGCAGGTGGCCTTCACCTTCCGGTGCCTGGGGACCTCTGCAACAGCCTGGTAAAGCTTCCTTCTGAATAATGCTTTTAGGCCAGGTGTGGTAGCACACGCCTGTAATCCTAGCACTCGGGAGGGTGAGGCAGGAGGATCGCTGTGAGTTCAAGACCAGCCTGAGCTACATAGTGAGTTCCAGGTCAATCTCAACTGTACAGTGAGACCCTGTCTCAAAAAAAACCCCAAAAAAGAATAATGTTTTTAAATGCATAAAGTACATTACACCAAGGAAAGACATTTTGTTAAATATAATTATCAAAATACTGCGACACAGAAATATACTGTGCTTCTTACGAACAAGAATTAGCCAAGGGTTTAACTTCCAAAATTTTGATGCAGAGATGAGCACAAATATTTCCGCATATTGGACTGGACTATGATAAAATTCTGCTGGTGACAGATGATAAGCCCAGCTAATACCATGATGGTTTGTGTACTCTGCTCAACTCACAAATGAAAAAAAAAAAAAATGCATGATTTCAAAGAGAAATAAAGATGTAATTTTTTTCCATTGTGAACCCCAGATTAAGAACCTCAGATCCACTGTAATTATTACTTTTTCCTATCATATCTCAAAGCTTTTATAGGCAGGAACAATGTCTTATCCCAAAGCTCAATAAATACTGCCAGGAGAATAAACATAGGCAACACGTGCCACGAAGCCAAAGAATACATCTGAAAGGCACGTTCTCCCCAACATCCCTGGCTGAAAATGCCACTACACGGATACCAGATGGCCACTCCAGCAGCCACAGGGCCACGGGGAAGAGGGTTCTTAGTCCAAGGAAAAAGCACTGAAGAGGCCAAGGAGGCGGTGAAGCAGAGCATAAAGGGCAAGGCTCACGTCAAAGATCTCGAAGCCGGCGATGTCCAGGATCCCAATGAACGAAGCGCCTTGCCTCTTGGTCTTGTCCAGAGCTTTGTTGATGCGTAGCACCAGCCACCGGAACATCCGCTCATAGGTGGCCTTGGCCAAGGCCTCAATGGCAAAGTCAGCCTGGGGACACCAGCCAGGAGAACAACAGGATGTCGGCTACAGAGTCGGAAAACCCTCGTGCCCTTCCCCTGATGATGTACTTTGGGGGTCTTTCCCCCAGAGAAGTAGCACTAAATGTGGAAGAGTACAAAAGCCTCCTGCATGTTCACTGCAGTGTTTATAATGATGAGTGGAAACAAGCTGCAAGCCTTGTGATCAAGGCACAGTAAACTCAAAGATTTGCAAGAACTTTTTAAATAAAGGGCCGGGGATTTAGCTCAGTGGTTCTGCTGCCTGCCTTGTAAGCACAAGGTCCCGAATTCAATCCCCAGTACCAAAGAGAAAAAAGAAAAAAAGAAAAGGAAAAGAAAGAAAGAACTTCTTAAATAAAATGGAGACATACAAAATTATTTACAGAAGTGATAGGCTAAGATCTGCTTCAAACTAATGCAGTTGAGGAGGGCTGTTTAGGTAAGATTAATGGTATACCAACATTGTCCAGAGTTGGTAAGTGCTAAAGTTGCCTCATGATGGGCACATGGGGCTCTTTCCAGTATACTCTCTATCTTCCTTTGCATATGTTTGAAAAGCTCCATAATAAAAAGCCAGAGTGACAACTACAGTGGTGCCTCAGTTCACAAACTCGATTCTTTCCACAGTTCTAGTTGCAAACCAAGTTGGACAAGAACTGATTCAAATTCATTGTTGACCTTATGGTTCTCATCCAGTTCAGTTTGTGGCCAGAATCGCAGAGAGAATTGAGTTCATGAACAGAGAGAGTTACCACTGTAAATTAAAACAAAAACAAAAACAAAACAAAACAAAAACCTTGCTGCCCAATAATTATAATTGGATAGAACTGTGACATTTTTCCTTCTCTCAACTCTTGCTTTTTCTTAAATGTCTACATAGCATCTTCATAATTTAAAAAACAAAGTTTCTACTAAAATACTGGAAACCGCACACAGCTAGCAATAATGGTGTACACTGTCTTTGGAAATATGGTGATGTTCTTAACCTGTTGCAATGGCACAGAAGCAACCACAGGCTGTCAGCACCTGAGGTCGGGTTCCCTTTAGAAAAAGGACTATCCAGGTGATCTTCCCAGTACTGAGAAATAAGACTGGTACTAAAATATCCACAACAGGCACCGTGACTAAAACCAGAAACCCCAGCAGAGGGGAAAGCGGTTTTGGCCTGGGAGGTCCCTGGCTCCAGGGGCAGCAGGCAGCCCGCCTGGCACAGACGCAGAGACTCCCACTCCTGTCCCTGCACACACAGCCAGGCAGCAGGTGGTGGAGAGACAGCAGCTGGGCCTGAGCTAGAGGACAGGAGGCTGCCACTCTGGCACCAGGAGCTGTGCTACCGAAGCATGGAGTCCTCGCTCTATAGAGACAGGATGTGCCTGCATCCCTAACGACCGAGCAGTCGAGATGTCAACTCCATTGAAAGACACGGTGGGACCTCACTGAATGCAGCCTTCACTGGACTTCTCGGGGGCCAGTCTGATCACACTCCGCACCCGGGGTCAAGGACTGAGCAAGGGAACCCTCGTGCACATGCCTCACACAGCACTGCCTTGGCCCTGCTGAACACACCTGCTCCTTGGTCTGCGCCTTCTGCACGTAGTCTCGTCCCACCTTGATGCGCGGGGTGAGGATGCCTCTGGTGAAGTCAGTCACGTTGATGCCCAGGAGGTGGGACACCTTTTGGGCAGCTGATATATTCAAAGAATAAATAAGGACAGGGTAAAGATTTAATTAGACCCAAGAGAACAAGTCCTCTGCTCAACGGGCAAGCAAAGAAAGCTGCAGAGATAACTGAGCAATCATCGCCAGGACTACTGAACCAGGCCCTTCGTTAGCAGTGCCATGGTGCAGGCCAGCAGGAGTGGCAGCCCTAGGGCAGGGTCCTAAATGGAGGGACCACATGAGTGCTAGGATGGGTCCCATCCTACCCAAAAACTGAGAGGAGGCAGGCCCAGCCCAGTGCAGAGTCACGGCACTCGTGGCCCCATAGAAACAGCCTACATAGGCCACATACCCTTGTATTCGATTTTTTAGAAAGTCCCTAAGAAGCGCGTGCTAAGGCTGAATAATGGGGTCACTTGCAAAAGCCCAAGGAAACTGTGGCTGATAGGATGTGATGGTACATCCTGACGTGTTCATGGGCAAAGCTTGGATTACTTTCTGCCACAGCAGAAATCACTGTTTTAATAATCCAAGACAAGTGATTTGGCCTCAGAAAGTAACGAGAAAAGCCCAGATCCATTCAATCAGTTTTTCTAGCTCATCCTCGATGCTTATACTATGGGGAAAAAGCACATGGGTAATGTTCATGTGTTTTTCACATCTACACAGAAAATTCCGAAGGATTCACATCCCATAAACAAACACAAAACTAAGAGGGTGTGAGATTTCCGCAACTGTTTTTCCTGAGCAAATCCACATCCAGGCACCTGTCCCCATCGTTCAGGTGAGAGGCCCACGGGGTTACCTGTGTTGTCAGGCATGGATGCCTGGTCGGTGTTTCGTTCCTTTTTGAAGACGATGTTGCCGAGTTGAAGAACCCCTGAGATGACCCGCAGCAAGCCTTTGGAAGGGATCAGAGGCAGGTTAGAAGCACACAGGGTTAGATGAAGCCCACATGGGGGTGGCCGCTCCTCTGAGGATCTTTAAGCAGCAAGCCGAGAAGCAGCACCATATTCCCTGGGGTCCCAGAGGTGCAGGGTCTGGACTAAAGACATGAGGTGGCCCAGCTGGCCTGAGGGGTGCACCACCTCCCTGCCAGTCAGCTGGGGCAGCTCTGTGTCCGGACAGGAGCACTGGTAACAACACTCCACACTTCTAAATCTGGACAAGGACGTGCCTCTGGCCCCGGACCCAATGCCTGCCTTTACAAATCAAGTTTCACTGCAACACAGTCATGCCCGCTTATTTACATATGGTCCATGGCTGAGCAAAGATGGCTCTGACTTGAACACTTACTGCACTCTCCCATGACACACACTATGCCTCAGGGTGAACACAGCTAGAACAGGGGGCATCCCTTCATCCCCCATAATCCTACAGACTCAGCCTCAAGCAGGCTGAGGATGTGAGGTCTTCTTCACCCTCCCTCTAGGGAACCAGAAGTCTCAGGTCCATTGCTCATAGTGGGTGTCCCCAGCCCCTTCCACTCTATGCGGAGACGGAGCAGGACTATCCCACCATCAGCATGGTAAGGGCTGGTGGGCCAGGCCCCACCGTGAAACACCACCCTTGGACCCCATTGTGTGAATGCCTGTGGTGCCAATCAGAGCAAACCTCAAGCTCCAACCCCTAAAGGTCTTCCTCTACTTCACAGGAAGCCCCAAGCATCAGAGCCAAGAAAAGGCTCTCTCCAGACCACTAGCTACTTCAGGTTCCCCAAGGAAGCACTGGCCAGCCTCCCCACCTCCCTCACCCACAGGAGGCCAGCCTACCCATCTGCTCCTCTTCTGGGATGCCCATAATCCTCATGGCCTCCATGGTCTCCTGGAACATGTCCTTGTCCTGCTGCCCAGGGATGGTGACATGCCCATTGGACAGGAAGCGGTATTTGTTGTATGGCTCCAACAGGAGGTCGGCTGTGAGGAGCAGAGGTGGAAGCAAGTCAGTGAGGTGTTGAAAGCAAATGCCTTTGTCAATGCTGGGACCTTGGAGGCTTGGAGACAGGGGCAGCCGCTGGTCCTCGGGATGCCCTAGAAACTGCAGAGTCACATCCCTGCTACCTCCTCAGCATGCCAGTGACCCACACATAACACAGAACAGAAGCAGGGCCTGTGATGGGCACTGCGTCTGCAACAGGCCCAGCGATGTGCCTTCCTCTGGCATGCTCAGAAACAGAAGGCCCCGCCTCGGGAAGGCCCAAGGACAGCAGTCACTTTCACTTCTCCTCCCCAAACCAAGGCAACATTTTCACATCCCCACTGCCACATGGCCCCTGGACCCCTGGGGCCACAACTTACTCTTCAGGTGCTCGCCAGCTCCAGACAGCAGGTAGTAGAAGATGTGGAAGGTCCGTTCCTCCTTGGCTTGGCGAATGGCTCGAGACTTCTCCAAGAGATCTTTGCAGACATTAAGGAACAATACATGCTGGAAGGAAGGCAACCTCCCTCCTCTCCTCCCCATGCAAAGGAACCAAACATCACCAGAAGAAAAAAATGACACAAAATGGCAAAACAGCAAGAGCAAACCGCTTTGGTTCCATCCTTCAGGCAGGGTTGCTCATGCAGAACAGAAGCTCATACCCTTGAGAGCCTTGTCTGTTTACAGGGGCCCCTCCTGACAATTGGAAACACCACAAACAAAGGCCATAATGTGGGCACAGGAGAGACAGAGTAGCCTCTACCCAAATGCCATCCCTCTGGATGCACTGGATAATCTTTCAGTAGTTCCTCCCAATCCAAGCAGAGCCCTATTTTGCCTGGGAAAAAAACCTCCAAGGTCTATGTTGGGTTTTCAATGAGCTTATCCTGGTATCTCCCCAACTCCACAGAGGTATGTCACGGTAGGCCTGAAAGGGACAAAGTGCTGGAATTGGGAAGCAGCTTCTTCTCTAAGGAGGCCAGTTCCTCCACCCAGACCCCACCTCTCATTCCAGTGGACCACAAGGATACAAGTCTCAATGTTGGCACCCACAATGTAGCCATTGACATCAAAGTTGATGCGAATGAATTTGCCCTAAGGAAAGACAAATCAAGAGATCAGAGGCCCTGCCTTGGACAGAGAGGGAGCGAGGAAGAGACTGGGGAAAGCCCGACCCTGCTCTTGTATCAGTGGGAACAGGCTGGAGGGAGAGAACCAAGAGGCAGCTACACCTATGTGGCTTGCTGGACTCAGGTGCCACACTGCCCTGTCTAGCCCAACCCTTTCCACAGAGAGGAGGTACAATGGCCCATCATCTGCAGTCTTCTCTCCGTGATCTGGCCCTGGGCACTAACTAGGACACTCTAGAGACCACTTGCAATCCTTGCTTACAAGCTTTTCCCACTTCTTATGAAGGAGGCTGAAGAAACTACTTATGGCCACCTTAATGGAGAAAGGGTAGGCCCATGGGACAGACACCCCATCCAGCCTGCTGGACCAGGAAGCACCAGGTTTGAGCCTTGCTGTTTGGAGGGGAGAGCACATAGCCAGAAGGTCTGCAAGGGTCCTGGCCCAGGTGGAGCACTGCCATCTGCTACTCACAAATCGTGAGGAGTTGTCATTCTTCACAGTCTTGGCATTCCCAAAGGCCTCCAGGATGGGGTTGGCCTGTAGCAGCTGCCGCTCCAGCTCCCCCTGCAAAGGAACCCAGAGCCTCAGTGAAATCCAGCCAGCAGCTCAGGTTGCCAAGCCTGCCCTGCCTGTGGATGGGAGGCAGCACAGCCATGATGCAGGCCCAATGTGCCAGGAACACAGCTTCCGAGCGCTGTGGTGGCTACCGTGCCAGACTCCTATCACTCAAGTATGACCCTGCTGCCAGCCCTTGGAAAGTCCTGAGAGCTTTGATCCATGGACTGACAAAGCAGCGGCCCTGGAGGTGAGACAGGAAGCGCTCACGACTCAGGAACCTGGCCTGGAGCAGCACCTAGGAAAGCAGTGCATGGACTAGGAAGAGATACCAGGGCTCCAATCCTTCTCCCAGACAGTCTCCATCCCATGTGGACACTGCCTCCTTGTCTCTAGTCCCCACATTCCTTTTTCCTTTCCGTAGGTCAAGGAGAGGTGGGAATGAGATTCACAAAAGGCACAAGCTCATCTATTCTATGTCCTATTCAACACTCCACGGTGCCTACCAGCCCCTGCCCTGCCATCCCCCAACCCGAGGTAGAATCTGACCAGCATGGGACCAGCAAGACCTGCCTCAGGGTCTAAGCTACTTAAAAACACCCCAATGAATCCTGCTTGTGGACTCCTGGTGCTCTGTGGCTGACAAAAGGCACCCTCGTGCCCTCTCATCCTTTGATCCTCCTAACACTCAGGGCAGGCAGGATGCAAAAGAAGAGCAAGTAGAGGTAAAGGGAGGAGGAATGCTTTGTCCAAGGCTATCCAGTCACCAACAGGAAAGCAGAAGCCAAACTCAAGTCTCCCACCTCACCTCTGTCAGCCCCACACCGGGGCTCTACCCAGTCAGGTCAGGTCAGCTTTGGAAGCAGCTATTGCCCTGCACAGCAGGCCAGACAATAACCAATCCTGGGCTGAGGAAAACAGGATCTCATTCCCCTTATGAGTCAGGACCCTCCAGGGGGAAGAGCCTCACACAGGGTTGGTGCGCTTTGCATTATTAGCAAGGATGGAGTGAGCCAGGCCTTGACAGGAACTACAGCTGCCTAAGAGTGAAGAAAGTGGAACTGGCAGCAGCAGGAGGAGGCCCAGGAGAACACAGGTGCCACCCATCTGTAGGACATAAGGGATATTCTGGAGGCAGCTGGCCAGTCTGGAGGCCATCAGAGGCCAGAAAGGACTGGGGAAGTCCTCACTTGTGGACCACATGAACAAGTGGAGGAGCCCCTCTGGTACCTTGCTCGTGAGGGAGGGTCTGAAGGGCCAGGCCAAGGAGCAAGTTCCAGTGTGCACTTGGCACCAGCACTAACTAGACCCCGAGTTCCCATCCACAGGCCTGGGGTGGGCCTGGGCAGTCAGCCGAGGCAGCCCACAGAGCCAGATCTGGATGGGAGCTGCTCCCACCCACTGCAGTGCTTTCGTCAAAGTACACGCCAGACTGCCAGGCTGGCCGGGCCACTCCCATTCCTGCAGACAGGCGGAGTGTGGCCCTCCCAGAGCCTGTGCCGCCCAGCTGAAGCAAAGCTGAGGCCTCCATTTGGAAACACATGCTGGGGGTGGGGGGGCCCGGATGGCTGGACCAGGTGGGGGCAGCAGCTCTGATGCACCAAGTTTCCTGCTCACAATGGTGACCGCTACTATAGAAGGGTTTTTCTTCACAAGCATCTAGATGGGCACAGAAGAAACTTTCAATTTTCAATGAAATTTGAATAACATGAAATGATGAGGGGGTGTATGCCTGTTAATTTGAAATTACCTATCCAGTTTCTGAAAGGCCTCACTGGGACATATTTCTGCCAGTGGGCTCCAGCTAGAACACAAAAACCATTCGAAGAGGGTGGGTGTCATTGGGCCTGGCTCAAACCACAGGAGTCCACCTGGACAATCTGTCGCCCAAGTTCAGCTCTACCAACCTTGGAAGAGTCACCTCATGCACTGTAAGGAAGAGAGAGAGAGCTCTCTCCCAGAGATGCCAGACATGCCTCCAACTACAACCACAGCTAGCCACGTTCAAGAGTGCCCTGTGCCCTCACTGTATGTGGAAAACTACAGCACAGCTTCAGGCAAGAAAATCAACCAAACTGGTCAATGGCCTGTCACACTGAGGGCTTGGGCAGGGACTGGATGCCACAGGCAACCTACTCAATCACTCTAGTTGGACACAGAGTCAGGAATAGGGTGCACAGCACACACTGCCACCCTGACAGTCCACTCCCCCATCATCCCCCGGCCCCCCAGAAGGTCATCTTCATGGAGTACTCAGGACCTGCCTTGTCCTCTACAGCTGGACTCCCAGACATAAGGCACATGGGTCCATTTTATTGCTCTCTAACTGTGGTTCTGTCTCCAGGGTAGGAACTCCCAGTGTCACCCTCCTGAGAATCAGGCACATAACAGGCATTCAATAAATAGTTGAGAAATGGATTTTACTGCAAACTCAGAGATGGAAAACCACAGTTAGAGGACTCCTAACCTCCCAGCTCTGTTTTTATAACAGGCCTCCTAAAAAGAATGGAAAATGGGGGATGGAGAGAGAGAAAAAAAAAAAAGAAACTTTATTAGTTTCTAAATATAACTCCTGACACCTCATGGAAAAAGCTTCAGAAAGTCTTGAGAAGTTGGCACTTGAGCAGTTACTTCTGGTCTGGTTCCACAGGACTGTATGCATTAGGATATTGTGCAAGACGCACCCCAGTTCTGCATGCACAGACACACCCCGACTTACTCATGAATGCTGCAGCACACAGTGCGCCAGTAAGGTGGAGCCACCGTGCAGCAGAGAGCACCTGACGGCACTTGGATCTCGCGAGGCACGTTAAGTGTGCCTGAGGAAGACAGAGCACCTCACAGTCATGCTTAAAACTGACCGCCCCGCCCTGGGAAACCCCGGTGTGGGGCTTCCAGACACTGTCGCCAGTCAGCAGAGAGATGGCAGGTGAGGAGCTGACCACCTGCACCTGGTCAGGACCACTGAGCATGTGGGGCTCCAGGAGACCAAGAGCCCACAGGCATGACAGCTGTGCGGAAACCTGGGCAGGGCCAGCGCTCTGAGAACAGCTAGGTGATGAGGCTGTACCCATCCTGCAGGAGCTGCCACCTCAGAGTGCACAAGAGGCCACTGTGTAACACACCCAGCCCCTCCTTCCCAAGACAGTCAGTGTGCTAAGCCTACAAGAAGAGTTCTAGCTGCAGAAAGTGACAAAGGTGTGGAGTGAAAAGCTGCTGAGAAAAAAATACAGTATTCAAGGGCACGCGATGGCAGAACACGCATTCCTGGTGCATAACGTGCAGTGAACGTGCAGCTCACCTAGCCAGGACACTGCTGGGTCCCACTAAAATCCATCAGGAGGGAGAGGGAAAAAATGGAAGTGAGACAACTTTCCAAATAACCTTTCTTTCTCTGCTGGGGAGCGGCCCACCCAGAGGCACTTCATCAGCAAGGAAAAGAAAAAGGGATTCAAACGTAGGTGCCCAAGACCCTTCGAGGCTCAGTCGACTTGAGAACCAACTCATGAGCTGTCTCTTCCAGACTCAGAGATGGAGGACAACTAGCTGCCAATGCCAAGAGTGCTGCTAGGCAAACCCTGGGATGGCTCCAGTTTCCATAGGAACTCAGGAAGTTAGGAAACCAAAGGCGGAATGAGCTTGCTACCACCCAACCACTCCCAAGACCGCTATGCTGCTGCCTCCAAAAGGGGGGCAGGTCTCTCTACCTTGTTCCCCAAACCATCCTCACTTAAAATCAAGGCCACAATCATTAAGTCCTCCTCCATCACCCTACTGAAGGACCCACAAGCAGTGACAGGAAGGGTGGCCTGGCACTCACCTGGTCCTTCTTGCTCTTGTGTGAAGAGGCCACGTGAGCCAGGTACTGGATGACTTTCTTGGTGTTCTCTGTCTTGCCCGCTCCAGACTCACCCCTGCCAAGAGTCGAGGAAGTCCTCGCTGAGACGCAGCAACACCCCTGGCCTCCATCCCTCTCCAACACGTGTTTACTGCTACCCTTCTGCTCCTCTGCTGAGTGCCCATGAGGGACCCAACAGCTACTGGTAAAAAGGGGAACAGCCAACTTCATTCTAAGTTCTGGAATCCTCTCTCAGGCCATTTCCCAGGGTCCATTTCCCAGAGGCCGGACATAAGTCAACTCATCCACTGCCTGCCCTGGTCACTTGGCAGCCTTCACAACCACATGTTTTAAGAATCAACAGGGAGGCAAAGACACTTGACTTAGGGATCAAAGACACTTAAACATGTTCCTTTGAAACTTCACTCAAAGGCATGTTCTGTACTATCAATTAACGGCAATGGGGTTATCTAGCTCAGTGTTAAGCTCAGAGGGCAACAAGAGTCAACCTAAAACTACATAAAGAAATCCACTATTTGGAGCTGGGAAGACTGAGTTCACAGAGGCCAGTCAATTCCCAACCTCACTCAGTCACGAAGGCTCAATGGTGAAGATTCCTCTGCTTTAAATCTATCCACTGACCTGTGTGGCCCTCCTTTGAGGTAGCCAATGAAGTCTCTGGCTGTGACACCAAGCTTCCTGTGCAGTGGGACCCCTGAGCAGCACACATACAACACTAAGTCCTGTCCCCAGGGGAAGTGGAGGGGGCTGAACTGGGAATGGAATTCCTTCACCGGGTCTTAGCAGAGTAAACATATTCTTTCCGTAAGAACAACAGGGCAGGGTTCTATCCCCAACACTGCAAAAACAGACCAGGGTAAAAACAAGGCTCCCCAGTACCCAGACAAACACTTACGTGCACAAAATGGACTGATCTTCTCGGTCTGAAAGAAAGGAAACATCAGGTTACTTTCAGCCAGACTCAAAAGCTTCCCTCCACTGTCTCTAAAAAGCTACCCATTCCCCAGACAAGGCATAAAGCCTCAAATGACCCCCGTGGTGGGAGCTCCCCACAGCCCACCCACAACAGCTGACTGTGGGCCTCGCTCCGGGCAGAACTTTCACAAATGGCACTGCCCTGGGCATTCACTCCTGCCCTCCAGGAGCTCAGACTGCCACCATGCTGCCTGTCCGAGCCCATGAAACCCAAGGAGCCCTGTCTCTCTCGCCATGCAGGAGGCAAACTGTGGAAGGGTTCCCAAAGGCCACTTTACTGAGCACTAAGGTGGGGTCTGCCTGCACGCGTCTGAAGCCGGGGCTGAGGCCACGAGAAACAAGGCCCTGGGCGGATGTTCTAAACACCGACCCTACCGAGGGAGGAACACCGTGCAGGGGTCCAGGGACTGGGGATGGGCACGACAAGGCCTGGCTCTGCAATGGGACCTGGGACAGTACAAAGCCTTCTGAGCCCCAGCCCCTCCTCTGTGGTGTGCGATAAGGCACATGTGTCGCTGACACACAAAACACACCGGCACAGTGTCCGCCGCACGCGAGACACTTGATGATGTCACTTTAGGGGGAGTGTGGAATGAATAACAGCTTCTGACACATGTCCGTGACAGCCTGTTCTCTGGGTCAGCAACTATCCCCAGCTCTATGAACTTCTTTGCTTAGCAAAAAGGATATAAATGTGGTCCCTAGGAACGGGGAGGGCAGCGGTACCCCACACTGAGAGCTAAGCTCGACAGACACTGAAGACAACCTGGCTGACCCAGGTCAGGGCTGCGTGTTCAACACAAACCCATTCTTTTCCTTTTACCCCACTCCGTGTAAGACATCCACCCCTCAAGCCAAATCAGCCTGCATCTGGCGTGAGGCCACTTCCTTGCGACTCAGTTGCAGCAAAGTAATTTACTCTCAGCCTCAGTTTCCATAACTCGAAAGTAGATCTGGTACTGACTCCTCTAGAGGGTTATTGTGAGAAACAGAAACAACATATGAAGCAGACCCACCAAGGTTCCCTCTGAGCAGAGTGAGCTCCCCAGATGGCCACTGTCTGTTTACCGGCCCAGCACAAAGCACTTGGCAGGCGGCAGTGGCATTGCCTGAACAGCAGGAGGACCAAGTGAGGAGTACAGTGCCAGAAGCCATAGGGAGGATCAGCACTGGACAGAAACACAGGTGCGGCACTCAGGAAGGGCACCGTGGCTGGGCCAGGGCCTGTATGACTACGGTGAGGCACTGGGAGGATGACTCACGGCTTTCTCTGTGCCTGGCCTCAGGAAATGGATTTAGCTGCTCACCTGCCCTCCCCTAGGTGAGATTCCCGGCATGCCTGATCTCAGCAGCCACAGGGCTGGTCACTCAAGAGGTGCCCGACAGGAAGAGAAAACAAGCAACACAGTCACAAGCAGCCGCTGCCCCTCAGCTGTAGCCTTCCTCCCGCCCGCCCCCTAAGAAATACTCACGGGGTAGGGTGGGGGAGCTCCTCACTCAGGCCCCACAGACACACCCTACCCCTAGCTGTAGTGTGGGGACCACTCAGGGGAAAGGTACCGGGAGGGGGCTTCTTCCCCTCGGCTTGTTTTTCCCAAACCACAGCCCTTCAAGGCTGCCAGGCAAGGACAGAGCCTTGATAAGATAGGCGGGAAGACAGAAGGAGGCGGCAGGGGACAAGGGGCAGGCCGAGAGGTCAGCAGTTTTCATCCCTGGCTCCCTAACAGAGCTCAGCCACTGATAAGGGTTGGGGCAGACGTCTCTGTCACCCCAGGCACTGCCCTCCCCCGCTGCAGCTCCCCGCAGTCTGCCGCTGGCATGTTTAGTCACCGCTCCACAAGCAGGCAAGAATGTACCTGCAAGCTGGCAAGCCATGAGCCACAACGGCCGCACTACCATAAAAGGAAACATTCTCCATCCCTTCCAGAAGGAACCGTTTTCCCAGGGCCTCCAAGCCCAGGCCCTGGGATGGCTGGAATTCCTCTATGTGAGGCATCAGAGGCTCCTCTGCTGAACAGGAAGCAGATCCCCCAGCGCACACTGGAGGCAGCACACATGGGTGTGTGTGCACACACAGGGATGGACACACATCTGCCTAGAACACCCGTCCACAGAAACACAGCCGTGCCTACACATGGGCCCATGTGGGCGCGGACACACCCAGGCACCCGTGCACAGTGCCTGCGGACATGCACGCACATACATGCACGACGGACACATACACCACCTGTAATCCTAGCACCTGGGAGGCCGTGAACACCCGTCCACAGAAACACAGCCGTGCCTACACATGGGCCCATGTGGGCGCGGACACACCCGTGCACAGTGCCTGCGGACATGCACGCACATACATGCATGACGGACACATACACCACCTGTAATCCTAGCACCTGGGAGGCCAAGGAGGACCGATGAAAGGTCAAGGCCAGCCTAGACTACAAAGTGAGCTCAAGGCAGTCTGAACTACACAGCGGGACGCCGTCACAAAACAAACAAAGCCTAATACCAACAACAGGCACATACACACGTAGGTCAAGGCCAGCCTAGACTACAAAGTGAGCTCAAGGCAGTCTGAACTACACAGCGGGACGCCATCACAAAACAAACAAACAAAACCCAATACCAACAACAGGCACATACACACAGGTGCACACCACATGCACTCAAGGCACACAGTGCACGCGAGCACAGGTACAGACATACGTGTGTGCAGACGCACGCAGCACGCGTCACACTCACGGGGACACACACAGAGGCCCGCAGAGTCCAAATTCCAAAACCCCAGAGCCAGGTTCACCACCGAGTTCCCCCACCCCACCATGCCCAGCTCTGCCCCTTTCCCTTTCAGCTCCACTTCCTAAGCCCCAGTTACTACCGTCTACACCAACTAAACGCGCTTTAAGGCAACCTTAATTTGCTTTGTCAGAAACCTCACTGGGACAAATACTTTTAATGGGAGGCCATCCTTATTCTGTCACCCCTGTCCCCACTCAGCACCCCAAATCCACCTGTGTAAGGAACCACATGCATAGCCCAGTACATCCTGGAGTCCTCACGGTGCTTATGGTAGGGGTTAGTCTGCTACCATGTGGCCACTTAAGAACCTCAGAGGCAGAGAGGGCAAGAATGACCATGCCCTGTTCCGCACAGCCTTTGTCCAAAGAAGTTCAGGATTCGTTCCTGAGCCCAGAGGTCTCCCTTCCGGATAGCCAGGTGTCTGGAATTCCGCTCTGACCCTATTATTCCTTCCTGTGCATTCTGGCGGGGATCCTCTGTGGCTCTTGTGTCATCAGCCCTGTCCCACACTGTTCGTTTCAACAGATGAGGACATTTAAGAGTCCAGCCCGCTCCATTTGCTTTGGCTGGAGTCCTCCTTTGGTTCTCTATGAACTGAAGGCTTTTTTTTGCGGGGGTGCCGGGGTTCAAACTCGGGCCCTTGTGCTTACAAGGCAGGCAGCAGAACCACTGAGCCAAATCCTAGGCCCTGAAGGCTCATTTGAAAATGCCCTTCCTTCCTCTACTGTGGAGAAACCCCAGGGGAGTGTACCGCCACCATGGCGATCTTATCCTGGTATACACAATACTCAGGGATGAGACTTTCGTCTTCTTGCCATGTTCCATCTCAACAAGCAAGGAGTGAGACAGGACTGCGAGTCTTCTGCCATGGTTTTCAGACTTAAAGTAGCAGCAGGCAACCTTTCCCCAATAAAATCTTCCAAACATCTGAGCAACCGATTGTGGGTGAAGAAAGTGTTCCTCAAAGCAGAGTGTGACAACCACAGGTCCAGACACACCCAAGGCAGCTAGAGAGAAGGAAGCTCTGGCGCCCTCGGTCCTGCACTCTGCTCTGTCTCCCTGCACAGTGCCTGCCCCCTCAACCTCTGGGACGCAGAAGGGGCAGCTCTGAGGATTGGCTAAATGGCATGGACCTCAACATAGGGAGACACTTTGAACCTTAACCACCCCAGCTCTCTGCATCTCTGAGCTCCCCCGTGAACACTTCCAGAAACAGAAAGGATTTCACGAGTTGCATATTCAGTGACCAGCCACCCTTGCCCTGATTTTATTTCCAATCCAAAAAGATCCCCAAACTGGGCCTATGTGAAAAGGTCACTCGAGGTGACAGAGGCCACCAGTGTGGACAGGTGCTTCCAGATAATGCAGAGGGCCAGCTTAGGTGGGGGAGGGGAACCTGACTACTGACATTCTGATGCAGGTACAAGCATCTGAGGGCCTTAGCACTCATTTCCTCCAAGACAGGAGCCGATTCTTATCCATAAAAGGTCACAAAGCTCACAAGGCAGTGACATCAGCCTGACAGGAAGTACAGGAGGAAAGCAGTGGGGCTTGGTTCACCAGCAGCTGCTGCCAGGGACTGACTCACGGCCAGACACACAAGACAGCACCTCGCAGGTGTTCCAGCCAGGGGCTCCCACCAAGAAACTCTTGGGGGCCCCAGCTGGAAGAGGCACTGCCCACAGGACCCACTCCAGGTCTACTAGGTCCCTGGCCTGAGAAGCGGATACAAGTCAAGCCAGAAGGACAAGAGAGGGCAGCTTCAGAGTGGACGATGTGCCTGTGTGAGGCGGGACTGGCTGGATGATCTGAGACAAACAGGGCCCAAACAGCCCACCTCAGAGGGCTCCAGGGCAGAGCCCAGGGATGCGCAGGCTACATCAACATGGTAATCCCTGCCTTGTGTCCCCCAGGATGGGGAACCTAGGCAGCCCTCAGTGGACTCCAATCACTCTAGAGTCATTTTTCCATACAGCATCTGGGCCTCAGGCCAATGTGCAAGGCACTTCACGAAGTATATGACCTTGGACGTCGGCTGGAAGAAGATTTGGTTCAGTTGTCTCAGGCCAGGGATCAGATCACAGAAGCAGCTGAGAGCTCAGGTCTTGGGATTCCTAGTTCTCCCAAGTTCCTCTCCTCTTACAGCCTTGGCAATTGGTGCCAGCAAGGTCCCATACTTCAGTACCGCTAAGGGCCACCAACACTCAGGCATGGAGATGGATGGCCTTTCAAGTTGGCCTACTTCCTTCTCCACAGCCAGTCCAATTCTCAGTTTAGATGACAAGAAGACAGAGGGGACAGAGAATGAGTACAAAATACTGCTTTCTATTGGCTGAGGCCTTATGTCTCAGAGCCACCTGGCAGCCTCCCTGCCCAGTAATAGGTCAGCGAAAAGGGAAGTCCCAGCCAGGGACCCCCAAGCACACAGTGTGGTCTCCAGAGTGCACAGGTAGGCCCAGACCAGGGAAGATGCTCACTCAGCAATGCAAGCCAGAGACACTTGGACTTGGCCCAGCACTTCTACTCACAGGCCCGCTGCTCCTCAGGAAGGACCTTGGCCTGAACCTGCTCAAGAGGCCCAGGTCTCCAGGTGCAGAGGGAAGAGGCCAGGCAGCCCTCCCCAACCAGGCTGGATGATCAGAACCAGGGATCATTCTTAACTTCTATTAAGTCAGGAGATGAGTGAGGCCCCAAACAAGCATTTCTCTTGGCAAAATGCATCAGCAGAACACAGGCGAACCCACCAGGAAGGCCAGAGCTGCTGTACATCCACCTTTCCTGCAGCAAGGTGGGGAGGAAAGATTATCCACAGCTGCTGCACAGCTAGTTCCAGCAGGTCTGGCAGGAAATTCAAAGCCACAGGTGAGTGCAAAGCCCATGGCAAATGTCCCCAGGGCTTCAGAGGTCAGGTCTGCCTACTGTTCCCTGAGATCCCCCTTGCACAGAAAGAAAGAAAGGGCAGGAGGGGGCCCTTGCTGAACCCTGGACAGAGGGGAATGCACCACAGTTCTGCATAGGGCTGGCTTTCAGGGAGGGAGCAAGGGGTGAAGAGGGCAGAAGGACAATGGGACACACACAAGGGAACAGGACTGACATAGCTGGGCAAAATTCACAACAACCTTTGTACCCCACAAACAGCCCTGCAAAGAGAACAACTCAACATCCCTAGGATGAACTGAGTCACCTTTGTTCAAGGATACAGGAACAGCCACATAAAAGATGGACAGTAACGGTGCGGGAAGATACTTTCTGAAGAAGCCAGAGGTCCTGCTGCCTAGGAGAAGGGGCAGAATCTGCCCCCAGCACACTCCACTTCCTCTCCCTCCAGCTTCCACCAGTGCCCTACTGTACTTGTGGACCCACTTGGTACGGGCAGAGGAGGCTATGTGAAGAGTCACAAAAACAGGGAATGATACCCCAACCCAATCAGCTCTGTCTGCCCATAGAGCATGGGTGCTCGAGGGTTTACTATAGAAGTCTACATGGGCTAACAGCATGAGTTAAGACTAAAGAAAGCTTATAACTGCGGACTTTCAGCTGGCTTCTCTCTCTTTAGCTTTAGGGAGTTATTTTTGTTCTCAACTGAGCTTAATTCTACAGACCTGAAAGGTAAAGGAAAGCAGCTCTTTTCTCAGAATATGTCACTGACCAATGCTGGCACACTGGGCTACAGACCCCGAGAGATCCAGGAAAAAGGACCAGTGAGCAGCAGCACCAGGCGGTGAGGGGGATCTCACCACAGGTCAAAAGCACAAAAGAGCTCGGCGTTAGCGACCTTACAGGTGGATTCTTGTTTGTTTTGGGGGAGAACTGGGTCAAATTTTCATTGACTCCCCAAGTACTAAGTTCCAAGATGTCACCTGGCTCTAATCTCCCATTCAGCCAGCTCAGAGCAAAGCACAGTGGATTGCATGGGTTGGACTGGAAACAAAGCACAGGAATATAGCTGAATCCTTGTAAAGGATCTATTAGCCCTGGGTTCCTTTCCTAGGAAAATCTTCCAGATAACCCAGCAGCCCCGGACCCTGCGCTTCTGGAGAAGGACAAAGCAGGCTGCAGGAACAGCGGAGGGACGAACACACTGGCTCTTTAGGAAAGCCCACTCGGGAGCAGCATAACACTCTCCTGGTGTCCCCGGGCCAGCCCGCGGCCTCACGCTGCAGGACTAGATCTGATAAACCAGAGGCTCCGCCAGTTCTGTGCTCTATCTACTCTGGGCAGCAGTGATAGCAGGAGAAGGGGCTCTGCCAAGTCACTACCTGTGCCTGCAGGAGTCTCCATGAGGAGACTAAAGCCCACCAGAGGAAGCATCTGGTTATTGCCGTCACTACACAAGGAGAAGGAGACACACCAGGACTGAGTTGGGGCAAGGTCCACAGCAGCTGGCAGTTCAGCCAGAAGAGTTTTCAGTCTCCTGCTGTAGTCTCTCATCTGTAAGTACTCATCACAGCCTGAGCATCACCCTCAGTGGCTCCTCAGCTCTCTAGCTCCACCCCCTAAACCTCCTTAAACTCAAGGCAGACAGAAAACAAAGGCTCCACCAGTTAGTTAGCTGACACATCTCAGCCGGGTCACAGTTAGGAAGTACCAAAGCCAGTCTACTCCATCAGTTCACTTCACACCTCATGTTCTCCTGCCCACAAGGCAGGCTTCCCCTGCGGGCTGACCCTACAGAAGTACTGTGGCCTTTTCCAAATCCTGTCCCACCCCAGCAGCCCTCAAACCTCGGCTGGAAACCCCCTCTCTCTGTGCTGGGATGCTCGTTCTCATCACATGCTCATCAAGAAGCAGATTTACTGCCTCTAGATATTAGAAAGCAACCTCCTTTGTGCAGGACCCCAGCCCTGTATGTACTGTGTCTTTCTACATGGTGCCTGGAGCACAGGAAGTACTCAGCCTGCAAGGGCAACAGCTGTACCACTCTGGCACAGGGCATGGAGCTCCTGGGTGAGCCCGCACTGCCTCTCCCCCACACACGGGGATGCACAGGGCCCAACTCCAGCCTGGATAGCAGGGTCTCAGTTCCAAGCAGAGTCATCCCATCTGTGGCTTCCTGATGCTCCAGTTCCTCACCGCCTGAACTGGCAATCTGCGCAGATCTTGCTTTTCTATACCCTGAGCATCTCCCTGGCCTCTGATGGACACAGAGCTTTCCTCCCAAAGCCCGTGAGAAGAAGCTGGTTCCACAAGGCAGGATGCAGAAAGGGGAAAGGAGGCCTTTCCTCTCCCTAATCTCCAAACTCCACCTAACTGCTGAACTGGGGATTTCTCCAGAGGAACCAACCAGAGGAGGTGAAGGGCAACAGCACACCATGAGCCAGCCCAGAGAACCAGGAGGCCCTGTTTTCTGGGGCTGGCTTCACAGGCCTTGGGAGAAGTCAGTTAACATATCAGCCTGCCCCTCTACCTGTGAAACAGTCTGAGCTCAGATGAGAAGATGGCACAAAAATTCTACCTTTCCTTGTTTACCCAGGAAGGTTAGTCAAGCCCTAAGAGAAATGTGGTCACTCACTGGATACGTGGAGCAGTTTTTGGCGACCAACCACTTCTGATGCAGCTTCTACTGAGGCGCAGGTGGATACAGCAAAGGGTTAAACAGTTCTCAGAGTGGCTCAGGCCTGGAGCGAAAGCAGACCCTACTGTTGTCTCCCACAGAAATGCCGGGAACTCATTAAAATACCACAGTCACTGAAAGTGAACCAAACCTGGCATTGCAACTAATTAACACGGAAGAGGCCTTTTTTATTCTTTTCTGCTTGTGTTGGGGAGGAGAGTGGGCTCAACACAAATTTTTCCACCAGCCAACTAAGCACATAAGCCTTTACCCAGTGGGGGACCACAGAGCACCTTGCCCCAGAGCAGGCCGCGGGCGCCGTTTTCCAGCCTTGCCAGGCTTACAGACCACAAGCTGCTGTTGTCTGAACGCCTGAGGTAGCCCCAGAACCACCCTGGGACCTACCCTACTCCTGGTGAGGGGCAGCAGCACCAAGTTTATGGATCTCTCACCCTCATAGCCTTAGACAGTTCAGAGCCTTTGGTGCTGCCACAGAGGCCTGAGGAATGGCCCACTCCCAGGGCTGGAGATCTGTTAATGGCCACAGCAGTGAAAGAACCAAACAGGAGAGCCAGGGCAGGGAGGGTGGACCGACCACGCCACCACAACTTTAATTAAACCCAAGGCTGGGGATTAGAACAACAAACAAAACTGTGCAGGCATGTCTGGTCTGGGCTGCACCGTAACTGCTTATTCACACATACCTGTAGGCCTTCTGTGGGACAGAACTCCACAGTGCCTTCCCGACCACCACAGCCCTCAGCAGCCACACTTTCCTGAATGCCAAGACACCTGACACCTGTTGCAGTTGTGCTAGCCACAGATCTCCATTTACAAACACATCTCGTCTCTCCACCTGGGCTGCCAGAGCCTCCAGTGACTAGATAATGTACTACATCTCTCAGCATCCTGGCATTTTTGACCATCCACCTCCACAGCCTAATCCAGGGTACCATATGTTGCTATGCCCCACCCCATGCCCATGGCAAACAGGAGTGATCAATTCCAGCTTTCCCTTGCATAGAGTCTCAAATCCTTGCCAGCAGCAGGGTCCAGGTGGCCACTACTGATATATCAGAATTGACACTCATGAGTAAAACTAATCTGCAAAGCTTAGTGAATGGTTCTCAACTAGGGCCCATTCTGCCACATTCCTCCCTGCCCTGGACAATATTGGGTGGCCATGTTGGGGGAAATTTTGAGTTATCACAGCTGAAGAGACAGGGTGTGGCTGGTTTCCAGTGAATGGAAGCCAGGATACTGCTGAACATCCTACTGTGTTCAAGACAAAACCACTACCTCCCCAAAAGAAATTAATCCACCCCCAAATATCAGTAATGCCAGAATTGAAAACCCTGATTTAGTCTGATAAACAGGCAGAGTGACAGATAATTTATCATTCAAACAAGGAAGCTTTTGAAAGTGAAAAGGGAGGCTACTAATAATAGCTGTAGGTCAGCAAGCAGAAATCAGGACTAGACAGACTTAAGTGATGAAAGATGGAAGAAGTTCCCTGGGAAGGGTCAAAGAGCTTGTCTCATAAAAGTCCCCAGACGAAGCCACCAATCACCCTATTTGGCAGAATAAATGAGGAATATTATAAGCCATGGCCAGCTCCGGAAGGAAATCTTTGCCTAGCTCTTGTTTTAAGGAAAGGCAGAAAAGGAACCATTTGGCCATGGTTTTTAAGATTTGCATTAGAGAACAAACCTGTTTACCCCCAAAGCCAGGTGGGCAGCATGCACCAGGACTGCACTCCTAAAGAGGGAGGGACAGACTTCAACATCCACCTGCAACCTGAGGTACCAATCACTGGCTTGATTTTAGGGCAAGAGCCAAAAGCTCCTTTCGGAAACCTAGTGAACTGTCTTGTCATAATATGGGCAACTTCTGTTGCTGGCTTCCTCCCTGCCCCCAAGAACCAAAAACCTGTTGCTAACAGCTCTCTGGGTCCACTGAAGGAACTTTTGCACAGCTTACGAATGTCCTCAGTTGGTAAACATGGGAGCTAAAGAGCTACAGCAAGCCCAGTGCTAAGCAGAAGCAAGATGGGAACCTCTCAGACTGAGGGTTGATCTGCAAAAGATGAAAATGCCTGTCCACTTGCCTTTGGAGTTGGGGACAGCCCCTCATTCCTATCAGGGCCATTTTGGTATGGACAAGAAAAAGGAAAGCCCCAGCTCTCTGCATATCACTCCCCACAAACCTACAAATTCTTTCCAAGAGCCTTGGCCCCTTCCTCGATTTTTTTAATTGAACACATAAGAATTGACCGATCTCTTGTGGAAAGAGTCCCACAGGTTATCTGAAGGACAACTGGAAACCCAGTCCCTGGGACTCTGCATCATTGCAATGTCTTATCAGAATGGCCTACAGGAAAGCAAGCTGCCAGCTGGAGAGCCACTCAATCTGGGATCCGAGTGTGAGAACATGCTCTCACTCAGAAGTTCAGGTCACTGAAGATCCCAGAGTGTACTTCCTGCACAAGGCCAGTAAAGACAGCCAGGAGAAAACTGACTCATAATCTCTAGAGACAGAGACTCAGACTCTTTTGGAATCGCACAGAATGTTCTTCTACCAAACTGTTCTCATTAGCACTGTGAAACAGACATCCTACAGTAAAACTGAAGGGCTGGCTTCTGCAAGGAATTTTGATAAATGTGAACATAAGTGAAAGGCTAGGCCAAACTTGTACATGCTGCATAATTCATGAGCTTGACAATGAAATACCTTCTCCATAGCACTGTGGGTATGGTGAAAGATACATGTTGCCACTTTTAATCATCAACCCGGGACAAGATTCACTACCGCCACTGCTTGATAGACTCCACTGCTTAAAGAGAAAAGGGTACATAAAAAACCACTATCAATACAAGACAGGAGAGTACAACCCTGCCAGAAAGTAAGGTTTGAGTTAGGATTACATATGTCAGGTACCTGGCTAAGCTATGGAAATAGAAAGGAAACAGGACCTCTGTCCATATTGAGGGGGGAAAAAATAAAAATGTAATGCCCAGGGCCGGGGATTTGGCTCAGTGGTTCCACTGCCTGCCTCACAAGTGCAAGGGTCTGAGCTCAATCCCCGGTACCAAAAACAAACAAACAAAAAATAAACAAAAATGTAACACTCAAGTTAAATAAAACATAGCCAGCCTCTGATGCAAATCTAGCCCAGATCTTTGCCCTGGGGGGCATGAAGCTGCAGTCAAATTTCTAAAAGAGAGCAGGGATTTGCCAGGGACCACAGAGAGATGGTTCTCTGAGGCAGGAAGATCTGCTCAAGAAATTCAAGGAGTTCCCTGCAGCAGGAGCCCAGAGAGGCAGGCAGGGGATGGTTATGAAGAACACAGCTCACCGCTAGAGAGTCTGAATGTCATCTCTGGGGCAATGAGGACCCTTGCACATTTCAGTATGTGCATTCTAGAAAGATGACCTGCTGGTGGCAGCAAAGAGAGGGCTCCATGAGAAAGTAGGCTAAGAGGCCATAGCCGGAACTGAGGCCAGGGTCATGGGGGTAGGAAACACTAAAAGAGAAAAAACCTACAGAAAGTGTTAACGGATCGGGAAAAGACGTGACAGAGTGTGTTATAAGCCCAAGTACTGGGCTTGGAGAAGCACAGGAGGAGGCCATTGGGAAGAAGCAGCTGGAGGTGACTGGGTGACTGCCAATCTTCAGCCAGTGAGTACAGCAGCAGTCACCTCAGGGAATAAAGTCAGCATCCAGAAGGATACTCAGAGTAAGAGGAGCAGAGGCTGAGGACGAGTCCTAGAAGGGCACCAACATATGGGGATAAAGTGCCATGAGAGACTGACAGGCAGAGAGGGAAGTGAGGTGAGAGGAGCCCTGACAGGGCTGCGGGAAGGACAGGCTTTCACAAGACGCCAGACAAGACTGTCCAACCCCAGCAAGCAGAGAAGTAAGAGAAGAGCTCATGAGCACAATGGACTTAGCAACAAACAGGAAGGGGTGATCTCTGTCCGTCGGTCTGGCCGAGTGGGGGCGCATGGTGTGACAGGAGGTAGAATGGAGGCGGGGAGCAGACACTCCCTCCAAAATGCTTCATCATGATGGGACAAAGAGCATGGCCAAGCCAGTGGGGTGCCAAGGCCACAAGAGACTTCAGGATGCTTTCTACAGACAGAAAAATACTCAGGCATTTTCTAGCTATGAAGACACAAGGAAGGATGAGGAGAAAACACAGAGACAAGGGAGTAACTGATGGAAGAAAGGGCCTAGAAGAGATGACTAATATAAAGAGTCTTAAAAACAAAAAGACACGGGGAAAATAATTAGAAAAACTATTTTTTAAAGCTTCCAGAACATTCCATCACCAACAAACATGTCCTTCAGCCACAGAGCTCCATGACCCACTGCCTAACACCACTGCCACAAGATCGAGACACCAAGTGTGAACTGGCGCCTGCAGAGGCATCAGTGAGGCTCCCAGGGAAGACGGAGCCCTGGGAAGGGCAGGTGAGGGCCTCCCTGCCCACAGCAGGTCTCACCTTGCATCATACTCCGGTAGGCAGTGTCCGTGATGGCATAGATGTGGGGCGGCATCTCGTGCCTCTTCTTGCCCTTGTACATTTCTACGATCTCTTCGGAGTAGATGGGCAGGTTCTTGTAAGGATTGATGACCACACAGAACAGGCCTGAATAGGTCTAAGGAAAAGAATGGCAAAGAGGAGTGGGTTAGGAAGTACGGTTCTCCACAGCATGCAAAATTTGTAGCAGAGAATCTGCTGTTTCAAAGCCCATTGTGTCAGCCTGATATGAAAGCACTTCCTGGAGCTCTACTCCCACAGACCTAATGTAGACCTAATAGTGCACCAGTATCTTCTCTCAGCACCCTCTAAACTGCACGACGGCTGCCAGCTTTGCATGTTTTAGTTTTGTTTTTGCAGTACTGAAGACTGAACCCAGGTCTTTACACTGAGCGAAATCCCCAGCCTGTTTAATTATTTTTTACTTTGAGACAGGGTCTTGCTGATTTGCTAATTGGCCAGGATAGCCTCAAACTTGCAGTCCTCCTGCCTCAGCCTTCTGAGAGCTAGGATTACAGGCATGCACCACCACACCCAGCTGCTAGCTTTGTATGTTGACCAGTGTGCAATCAGGCAAGATCAGTGGCAAGGCAGACAGAAGTCTAGTTATAAAACTCTGATCCCAATACAGTAAGAGATGTGTTTGTCATCGTGAGAGATGCACCGAGAAAAAGGATTCAGCTGCAACCCAGAAAAACCGTGCAGGAACACAAATTATCGTTCACTGAAAGACTCTTGGAGACATCCAAGCTTAAGTCTCCCTAGCACTGGGAAAACTCATCATGCCCCTAGACCAACCAATCCTCTGTGGGACAGTGGATCGCTGAGAGCGCCTCTCTCCCTGGAACTGTCTAGAGATCCATCAAAAACTGTGCAAATCCATCAAAAACTTAGAAGACCATTTTCCTGTCCTGTGAGCTCTCCAAGATCCAGGTCTCCTCTGGAGGGGAACTCAACTGATCAAAAACCTCAACATGAGGCACCTAAAATGCATCCAATACTCCAAGTCTGACTTAACCAAGTTAAAAATCAGACTCCTAGAATCAGATATTCTGAGTTCAAATACCAGCAAGTGCAAGTCTTTTCACCTCTCCCTACATTTCTGTAAAATGGGCACAGGCAGAGGTCCACTCCTCACTGGATTCAGGAGGAGCTGGCCTCAGAGGCCCCTTCCACCTGTGCCTTCACCAGTTCCCCCAAAACGGAGGCCAGACTCCTGGCTGAACCCAAAGACAGGATTCTCCCAGGAACGATGTGTGAAGACAAATGCTCTTCCCAGGCACTGGCCAAAGGCTGCATCCTTGGAATTTCCAAGCAGAGTGAAGACAAAACTCAAAGGAACCTGCCAGGTACACGCTGCCTCCATACAAGAGGGCAGCAGAGTCAGATGCGAGCAAGAGTGTTTGGCTGCCTCTTCTAATTGCAGGAGAGGGGGCAGGACTCTCAATTTCTCTCTGGGGTAATCGATCATTTGCTCTCCCTCCAACTACCCTCTTCACAAGAGACCAGTTAAGCTCTAAAGTAAAGAAGTCTGAATATGGTATTAGCAGCCTGTGAGTTTGGGCTCTACGGAAGAGGGGAGTGAAGCAGGGACCTCTTCTGGTGTCCCCTTGTGCAAATGTGGGGTGAAGACAAGACGGAAGGCCAGGGCAGCAAAGTCATCCCAGGAGCTCAATACAATCAGACTTTGTTCCTGGGCTTTGAGAAAACCCACACTCTAGGAAATCCTGCCTGATGAAAGCCAAGGACACATAGTCATGCATGTAGGGAGTGCCACAGAGCCAGATGTTTAGAAACAGCTGGCAGGGACAGCAGAGGGGGATAGAGGGGCATTAGGGCAAGTCTTTTGGGCAGCTGGGTGGGCAGATGGTCCTGAGGAGGGGCCGATAGGGATTCTGAGCTCTCTGGGCTGATCCATGCCATCAAGTAAGTGAGTCCTGAAGGAGCCTGCAGCTCAGGTGGGAGGAAGGAGCCGCATTGGACCCTCAAGGAAGCACAGGCACTTGGGATTGGCTTAGCTCCCACGCAGCCACGGCAGGGAGCTACTCCATTCATGGGCCACAGAGGCTCTTTGTGCCCAGCCGCCCCGTGTCCCAGGACCTCACCCCCCCAAAGGAAAAGACAGCAGCTGTGGTGCAGGATTAGCCACGCCGCCCACAATGCCAGGCAAACATGTAGCCCAAGGGCTCCCAAGGTCACAACACAGAACTTGGTGTGCAGAGGTACAGACTAAGAAGGTGGTGGCACCTCTAATCACCCCATGTTCTTTCTACACCTGCTGGGGTTTCACAAGAACAACTGCAGGGACAATCAACTTCCCCCTAGCAATGTCATTGGGAGGGAGGTCGTCTGAAGAGGAGGAACAGCAGGAGAAGTAACAGTATAGAGCAAAACAGTTGATGCCTCCAGCCAGAATTCCAGAGAAAAGGCTCCATTACCATCCACCACATCCACTTCCAGCAAAGCCATGCATGCTGCCTGCAGAGCAAAGGCACCACAACTAACACTGAAAGCATTTCAGTTATATGTGAGTCTTTTTCCTCAGTGCTGGGGATGGAATCCAGGGCCTTGGGCAGGGCCAAGCACAGTATCACTGAGTCACATCCCAGCTGACTGCATTTTAATAACTAATAGTCCCCTCCATGGGAAGGAAGACCATTTGCAGCCAGCTAACATAGGCAAGGACAAACAGCAGACTTGTTTTACACCCACTGAATCTCCAGTGGGAACCAAGGTAAACAGAGAAACCACCAGGTGGGGTGGCAATGCCCACAGTCCCAGCCACACGGGAAGCTGAGGCAGGAGGATCACAAGTTCAAGACAAGCCTGGGCAACTTAGCAAGACTCTGCCTCAAAATAAAAAGGGCAAAGAATGTAGCTCAGTGGTAGAGTGCTTGACTAGCATATGATCACCCCCCACCACAATGCCACCTTAAAAAAAAAGAAAGACCTCAGCAAGAGGCCAGACAGAGAAGGGGAGTTACTTCAGTATAACAAACTCCAGCACCCACAAGAGCACAGGCCCTGCTCTGAGAAACATGCTGCTGAGGCCTCCACCAAGTTCTCACGGATTCCTCACAGATAAGGAAGTAAGGCTCTACACAGCCACGTCACATGGTCAGCTAGGGGCAGGGCTGGCTTTAAACTAGGTCCTGGAGGCTCCAATTCCCATGCCCTGAGCACCCTGCTTTACTGAGCTGAGACCATCGCAGCACATGTGCTATAAGGCCTGCCAAGAGCATCCCACTCCCAGATCACGGGTTGGTGGCTCCCATGGCATCCCTGCAGACAGATGATGCTTCTGGGTTTTTTGCAAGTCACTAATTTTGAATTCCTGTGGTTGATGCTCCCTAGGGAGAAAGGTTAACCTGGTCCACATGTACTGTCATCAAGAAACAGGTAAGATCAATCCCCGGTACAAAAAAAAAAAA
>NW_022900931.1:10529202-10561361 GCF_012274545.1 Fukomys damarensis | reverse complement strand
TCAATCCCCGGAAAAAAAAAAAAAAAAAAGAAAGAAAGAAAAAAGAAAAAGAAAAACCAGTGAGAAATAATTAGGCTGAGAGGCAAGAAACCACGAGTTCCGGTCTCATCACTGCCAGCTTTTACTGTGGGACCCTCTGTGAGTCCCTCATCCCTGAGCCTCAACCTTCCCACCTGCTGCATGAGAAGGTTAGACTAAGCTGCTCGATAGGGAAGGACTTTTCCAGCGAGACTGTTCCATTTACCTGCTTGCCAGTAGGTCCTGACTAATCAGGCTCATCCCCAAAGGGTAGTCACCGGTGGTAGGAAATGAGGATCTCCCTATCAGACTTGACTGAGCAACCAAAGGGGTAATGCAGTCCTTGCATATGGTCTGGCCCATCAGGACCTCTGGGCAACCCAAAATAAAATGGCCTAGGGCTCAAATGAGGGCTTCAACACATGGCAAGGGACTCAGCAGTACTGTACAAGTCCAGTGGGGTGAGCAGCACTCTGGGGAAATGTGCTGAAGCTACCTGAAATCATACAGAAAAATGCATAACTGGCCCTTTGGGAGCTTTCACTGCCTCTGCAACAGGTTGAGCCCACTATCCCTTCCATTATACATATGATCACAAGCAAAGCCCTTGGTCTGAGACTGGGTCTTCCCGTCTGCAAAATAAGAGGGCTGTAAAGCCTCTTGAGAGTCTATATTCCTTTCCACTGAAAAACACTGAGAAATGCTCTTCAGCTGTGTGACCACAAAGACCAAGGTGTCTGCAGAAGCATGTTTAAGTGAAAGGCTATCTTAGAAGAATAAGAACCAGATATTCTTTCCTACTAGGGACAAAAACCGGAAGGAAATATTCAAATTGAACAGAGCAATTTGATGTTTCTTCTAGAAAGAAGCTTGTAACCCCAGGGCCAGAAAAAACTAGAGCCTATTGCCAAGGGGCTGGAAAAATGTTCATCCCCTGACATTCTCTAACATGATGATAAGCTCTCCTTCTGCAAACACAGTACCCACTAGAGGAAAGAGGAAAAGAGATTCCTGGCCAGGGCTGGGAATTTAGCTCAGTGGTGCTGCTGCCGCCTGCCTCGGGTTCAATCCCCAGTACCCAAAGCAAAAAAGAAGACATTCCTGTCCTTTGCTGGTCCTTTGCACATGCGGTTCTCAGAACTTACTATGCTTCCCCTGTGACGTGCCCAGCACAGAATCGATACAAATGCACTCATGATTCCAGGCTCTTTCTTGGTGGCTTGCCCCCACTCCAAACATAGATCCCAGAAGGAAGCCATACCACATGCCTCTATCAGGAATAAACGGCAAAGATACCAAAAATGAGCCCAGAACAAATGAGGAAGGGGAAGAGACCAGGTGACATGGAGGAACAAGGGGGAAACCAGCAGAGGGCACCTCCTACATTAGAAGGAAGGAGTTCACGACATTGGCCTGAACCACATAGCTCTGCCAAGGTTAGGGGTTTAAGGCCAGAGGATGGTCAGCCCTGAGACATGGCATGTTCTTTCTTCCTACACTGACCTAAAACAAGCTTCTTATTGCATTTTTGATTGCACAGGAAAGAGAAAAAACATTCCAGTAGGACACTGATACACCAACATTAGTATTCCTCAGAGCTCCCCTCTTGAGCAGGGAGTGCAAGCACCAGCAGTGTGGGGGCCGAAACCCCGCCTCGGAGAGCCACTTACATAGATGAGCCCTGAGTAGTAGCGCTCCTTGAGGTTGTGCAGCACCGAGGCCTCGTTGAGGCACGTGAGCTCTGCCATGTCCTCCACCTTGGAGAACTTGGGCGGGTTCATCTTCTGGATGTCATCCTTGTTCACCTTCACCTTCTTTCCATTCTCCACCAGCTCCACGATGGCCTCCTCACCCACCTCTTCCTTGAGGCTGGCTGGCTCGAAGCCGCTTTTGTCGGAAGGCACCCACACCAACTTCTTGGCGGCCCAGTCGGCCTGGGCCAGTGGGTTATTGATGAAGTTTTTGTCCACATAGAGGTACTTATCAGCAGCTTGCTGCGCCATGGTGACTTACAGCCAGGACCTACAGGAGAGAAAGGAGGACAAATTTAGATACAACTACACCAACCACATGAAGATTGCTTACCTTTTCTCTCTAAGCTCTAATACAGTAAAATTCTCTGCAACCAGACCACACAATTTGCCAGAATTTTCCTGCTTCACACTTTTGGAGAAAAGATGTGTATTATGGTCCAAACAAGCTGACAGCAGAGATTTTTAGAAACTGTGTTAGGTGCATCATTCTGAGATTGACACACAATCAAGCAAATCTATAAATAAAACTGTGCCAAACGATGAGCATAAAGATCTCAACAGACAACCCTGTAGTCACTGTGCTACACAGCCACTAAGGTAGCAAAGCAACCCACAATTTAGGAGGACTTCCAGTAAAAACAGGTTTCTACTTAGCCAAAAATGACAGCTCTCACTACAACTGCACACTGATGGAAGATTCAGGCCAGGGATTTAGCTCAGTGCTTCTGGCACCTGCTTTGCAAGCACAAGGACCCGAGTTCAATCCAAAAAAAAAAACCCAAACAAACAAACAAACAATGATGGAAGTTCCCAATTAAAAAAAAAAAACAAAAAAAAAACCTTCAACTAACAACCAATACATATTGTTACCAGATTTCTGCTCCAACTTGATTATTCAACCCAAATAAGAACAGAAAAAATTCAGGCTGCAGAAAGGCCCCAGGACATATCACAGCAGAGTAAGAAGAGTGTCTCCCTTTGGGGGCACTCAAGGGAAAGTGGCATTCCCAATTTATGGGGCAGGGAAACCTTAAGCACATATGTGATTTGCTCTTTTCAAAACTCATCTGCAAAATAAAAATGAGAGGCAGGCGTATGCGGAAAAAATGAGAACCAAGATCTGTCATGTAAAGGTACAAGAAGATCCCAATGATGAATATAACTGTACTGTATACTTAAAAAGTACCAATAAACTCAATAAAAGAAAAAAAACAAAATAAAAATGAGAAAGTAAGAATCCCTTGTATCTGTGTGGTTTCCTAGTTCATGAAATGCTTTCACAGACTGTCTCCAAAGATCTTCATCGTAGCAACTAGTTAAGGTTCATATTATGATCCCCATTGTATACAGGGGCAAAGAGACTCTTCCAGGGGTGAAGGGTTTCGTTCAGAGTCACCATAGGGTGACCTAGTCTGTGGCTTCCCACAACTAACACAGCATTCTAGCTCAAAGGAGCAGGCTGGGGTCCTGAGGGGACTGCTGCTTTGAGTGAACTAAAATGAGACTTAAAACTCTGGACACTCAACCACAGACAACAGAGGAAGCAACTCGAAGCCCAGGGTTTCAGTTTTTCCCTTCTGTTAGGCTATAGCCTGACTCCCTGCTCCCCGGGCCTAGAAACTCAGGAGGGTCCTCGGTCCAAATCCGGAATGGGGCTTTCAAGTTTCCAGATTCCAACAGGGACTTGGATGCCAAGGAGGAAAGGACTTGGAAGAGAAAGAACAAACGGAGAAAAGCAGCTGCCCAGCCTTCTTATCTGGCTTCTTAAATGGCTCCCAGATCAAGGCAGGGGCTCCCCTGGATTTACTCCAGAGGGTCCATTTTCCAGTAAACATGAGGCTTGCTCATTTGACAGGAGGAAGAAAGGTCCCTGGAACACTGGTCACCCCTCACCAGCTTTCTCAGCTAGTGGCTTTGCCAGGTGGCATCATCCCCCTGCAAGGACTACCCCAAGAGAAGGCAGGGCCCAGTTAGTGGGAAGCAAGCAAGGCAAGGCAGTGGCTGGGAAGCACCTGGCCGCCTCCACCTTCTCTGTAGGGCCTACACCAGAAACTGTGCCCAGAACACCACTGTCTTAGGTTCAGCTGTCAACACATCCACACTGTCCAGTCCATCAGGCAAACCAGGGCCTCTGTCTGCCAGGGTGAATCCCAGCACTCGGTCTCCCTGCATGCATCTGACCCCTGACTAGCCAGCCTTGCCACTGAATCCCTGCCATGCCCACAAATGTGCAATGAGCACAGAGCACAGACTATCACTTGTGCTCAGCCCAGCAACACAAGCCCTGGTGTGACCGACAGCAAAGACTCCATCGAAGAACGTGGCTCACCACACCAGGCTGTAGGCCCAGCTCTTGGCCCATGCTGATTCACAACCTCTGCACGTACCTCAGACCCATAAAGAATAAGAAAAGTCTCCATCAATGTGCAGAGAACTGCTTACACACTACCCTCTCCCCAAGGAGATCCTAAGTCTGCTACTGGTTAAGAATTTCACCACCAAGCCAGTGAATATCACTGCCCTTACCAGGAGGAGGAACAAAAAGAAATGGTTTTTAGCTAGGTGTGGTGGCTCACACCTGTAATCCCAGCACTCAGGAGGCAGCGGCAGGAGGATTGTGGAGTTGATGCCACCCTGAGCTACATAATGAGTTCAAGGCCAGCCTGAACTACAAAGTGAGACCGTCACAAAAAGAAAAGAAAGAAATGTTTTTTAAGTATTTGCCACATTATCAAACTCAGTTTATTAACCATTTGACTTAACTGTCAATCACCCTGCAAAAGAGCTTTCAACATCTCCAGTTTATAAATGAGGAAGCAGGCTTAGAGAAGGCAAGTCATTTGTCCAAAGATACCCAGCTCAGTTGAGGCATAAGATTCCAATCCAGATCTACCTGACCCCTGTGTCTGCAGTCCTGGAGTTGGGCCATAACTTTCGGTGAGCTGGGTGACATGGGAGGTGAAGAGGCTCATATTCCACAGCATTTAACAAATATTTACTGGAAGTTCCTGGTCAAGCAGGAGGTTGGAACCACATGCCCTTTCAAGAAGTGGAGTATGGCCAGGGATTTAGCTCAGTGTCAGGGTGCCTGCCTCACAAACGCAAGGTCCTGAGTTCAATCCCTAGTACCAGGGGCAAAAAAACAGTGGAGTATATGCCAATACAGCAATCTCCCCAGCTCCAGCAGCTAGTAGGAGGTGATAGCTCTCATCAGAGTCCACTTCACCCCAGCAACACAAGCCCTGGTGTGCCAGACAGCTCCCCCTGCAGGCAGTAGGCCCTGCCCTTGGCCCGTGCTGGAAATCTAGGTGAGCCTTAGGCCCATCCCTGGCACCAGTGGGTCATGAACATCACAGCAGTTGCCAAAATCCCACCCAAGCAGCTGGCCCTGCTCCTTACACCACTCCAATTCACAGCCTTGGTGGTGAGACAGTCACAGACCAGCACTGTTCATACCTGATGGCTACAGAGGCCTGGAGACAAAGCCCGCTTCCTGTATGAGGAGGAAGACACAATGCTTCCCCTTAGGGCTGCACCAACAGAGGGCTGCCCCTCTGCCAGCAGAGCCCCACTTGCTCAGCACCCCCTCTCCAAGGATGTGTCACTGAGCAAGGCTGGGGACTGCTCAGCCCAGTCAAGGACAGAGCTATTTGGTTTCATCGCTCTGCTGCAGCGACGTGGGTCAGCACAGCACCAAGATCAATACCAGGCTGGGCAGTGGGGAGAGCCGCAAAGTTCGCCCTGACAGTGGCGTTCCTGGGAGGCTCCCTTACCAGCAGCACTCTGTGATGCGGGGTGGGGATTCGGCTGAGTTTCTGCTCCCACTGGGCCTGGCAGCTCCTGACTGGTGTGTGCTCGCTCTGCGGGATGGGTGAAGCCACCTCAGTGATAATCTCTATTATCTTGTCTATACATTGGGGATGGAAAAGAGCTGTTCAAAATTAAGCGAGGGGCGTGACAGAAAGGATGCTTGGGGGTCACACTACTAAACTCAGCAGGCTGCATTGTGGCCATTTCTGCCCACTCTGTCCTGGGACGGTGGTGTAAAAAACGTCTTTGAAGTTTATTTAAAGTACACATAATGTAAAGGTTTTCCAAAAATGTAAGTGAAATATCCCCCTAAAATCCCTGTAAAAAGTCCATTTCTTTCTCTGTCTCTTTTTTTTTTTGGGGGGGGGGTCCAGGGAGCGAACTCGGGACCTTGCCCTTGCGAGGCAGGCAGCAGCACACTGAGTGAGCTAAATCCCCAGGTCTTTTCTTTCTTTCTTTTTTTTTTTGATGGCTCTTTCTAGTCCTGGTTCATGGAAACATTTGCTATTTAACTATCCTAAACAGAGGAAAGAGTTTCACATTTTGCATTTTCCCTATTTGCTTTGATCTTTTCCCTGCAGGGCTAGATTTACTGATCCTTCTTATTCCAACACTTCATGTACAAAAATGAGAATGTGGCTCAGAGGGAAGTACTGTGACTCCACTGAATCACAGGAGCTGAGGGAGAGAAGACTCAAACCTAGACTACCTGAATCCAAGGTCTCTCTGTTGATTAAGTCTACTGCATAATATTCCAAAGGGGTCTTGTTAAACTACCACCTCAGTTTTTTTGAGACAAGGTTTTGCTAAAAGTTCAGGCTGGCCTCAAACTCATAGGGCTCCTCCCACCTCAGCCTCCCAAATTCTGGGATTATAGGCATGTACCACCACACCTGGCTCCAACTACCACTTTAAGAGTGTTTTTTTCCTGTTACCTAGTGCACCTCCTGGCAATGAATTCCCAGAAGTGCAGCTACTGGCACGGAGGGGCATGGGAACACTTCCATGGCCCTGAGATGTGCTGTCTAACCATTCTCCAAGAGGGCTGACCCCAGGTGCAGTCTCTCAGGTAGGGTATGCCTGTGGCAGTGACCATACCTGCATGCGCTGTCTCCCATTACATGGCCTCTTTGAAGTTTGCTTAAACTACACCTAGTATGAAGGTTTTCAAAACTGAAAAGAAAATATCCCAAGTTCCTGAACCTCCCACAAAAATAAGAAAAAGTTTTCTCTTTTGTAACAGTCCCTTCCTGTCCTGTTCACTGAAACGCTTACTACCGGATAGGACAGAGTTTCATGAGAGTTAAGGGGAAGCAGCGGCTCTGGAGCAAGGAGCCCAGGCCAGGCTGAGCCAAGCCCTCCACGCCCTCCGCGCCCTCGGCGGTGGCTTCCTGTGGGTGCCGGTCCAACTCCAGAAACCCGAGCAGTTGCCTTTTTAGGCCATAATCGAGCAGGACACATCCAGAGGCTAAATTGGGTCTCTCAGGAAATGATGAAACTGAAACTAAATAGGCTGACCAAAAACCTCTTTTTCAACCCAAAATGTAATTCCTTTATTTGCCTTCTCTGCTTTCCTCCCAACATCCATTTGGACCTTCTATTTCTCAGTTTTCTCCAAGAGTCCTCTCCCTCCACTGTTTCTCTTTTTAATAATTTGCATGTTTATTTGGTAAACAAACTGTTGGCACCTTAAAGACAGGATTTACTCTGCTACTGCAAGCCACTGGTCAAAACATTGTGAGCTTTTCCATTCCTAGGTGACCAGGACAGAGCTGAAGTTTTCCGGGGGCCAAGTGTGAGTGAGTTGGGAGCTTTCAGGTGCTGGAGCCCACCATAAACTGACCTCCTGCTGAGAGCCTGTTAATGAGCCCTCTGCTCTCTCCACCCTGGTGCTCATTCCGCAAGGTGTAAACACATCGGCCTATTCGTTATACAGGTGAGAGATAAAGCTCAGACAGGCCACAGAACCAGGATCGAACTCAGATCCGTGCAGTTTCAATGCCAGGTTCGGTTTCCACATGCACTGCCTCACTGGTGAGGTCACCAGGGCTGTGGGAAGGAAACCAAGGACTCCCCGGTTAAACAAGACATAAAAATGTGTCCCTGGGGATGTCAACCCATCTCCTCACACTGGCTTGCGCAGGGACTCTATCTGCAACTCAGACTGCTGGCTTAAGATAAGCAGGTGGTGGGTGTGACCAAGGTCAAGCCTTCGGGGCTTGCTGAGCCTGGTCCACTGGGAATTGGATGAACCAGTCAGCAACAGCCTGGGCACACCACAGTGCCCGTTCAGAGGCCTGGCAGCTCTACCCAGGCCCTGGAAAGTCTACTGCATCTTCGCTGCAGAAGCACATGAGCAGTCTGTTTCCGTTTCTTCATCCCCACTGCCATCCCAAGAACACAGATGAGTCTGCCCCCTCTTCTAACAGCCATATGGTCTGAGTTGAACAAAATTATCAAGGCCTGAATTCCAGTCAAGCAAGGTTCCATGAAAACAACTGCTACAACACAGAAATCTTCAAACCCTTTCAATTCATTTATTCAATCAACTGATAGATATTAAAGATCAACTCGCAAAAATTATGGCAAAGATACAAAGGCCCCAGGAGTTTCGAATGTGGTAAACTACATGAAAGATGCCTTACAATTGGAAGGGACAATCAGGGCACTGTGGTACTAAGTGGACAGACAGGTCTTCTTTGGTCCTGGTCATTGTAGACCCAACACCCAAATGCAGCAGGCACCCAGTAGACAAATTTGTCCTATGGATAAAGTAGGGAACTGCTTGCAGTGCGACTTTGGCCCCTTGCCACCTCTCTGGCTTCACCTGTAAATGCAAATGATACTTCACACTGCCTCCCTATTTCAGAACTATTTATTTCCATATATAGTCTTTTTTTTTTAATCCCATATATTCTTTAAATACACCTAACAATGAGGCAGGACAGCTGTCACTGTGGAACACTCACTGCAGAGGGGAAGAGACAGGTCAGCCACTGCTCGGACTTAAGACCCAATAAAGGAAGGGGGAGGAACTTGCAACCTGATGTAGAGCAGGGAACAGTGGCTCAGGGGAAAACACGGGTCTCAGGGACAGATGTCAAGGAGGCTGTGACATTCATGCCGAGTCCTTGGAGCTGGGAAGAAAACTGACGGTGGGGGGAGCGATGGTAGAAGACTATTCCACAACCAACCTATAAAAAGAGTGCAGCAGCTTATAAATTATATATGAAATGCTGAACAGTAAATGGCAGTGACTTTCAATCTCAGCACTGGGAACATCTGGGGTGGATAATGCTCTGTCATGCAAAACCGTCCTGTTCATTCTAAGTCACTTAGCAGCATCCCTGACCTCTACCAACTAGCAGCCAGGAGCACCCTGTCCCCACTGTGACAGCCAAAAACGTCCCCAGATACTGCCGAGGGGACAGGGAAGAGGCAAAGCTACCCTCACCAGAGACTGCTGGTTTAAGAGCTTAGTGTAAGCAAATGCTGGACTGCAAAGCCAGATTCCTGCTAGATAAGCCCTCTCTCCTAGCTCTGGAGTACCCAAGCCAAACCTAAATAAAACAGACTCCAGGACCCAAACGTGAAGGGTATGAATGGCACAGCAAGAATGTCCATCAAGGAAAGACTGTCCCTTATAGGAGACTGGACTGTAAGGGATAACCAAGATTTACCTACTGGCCGGATGTGGTGGCACACGCCTGTAATCCCAGCACTCGGGAGGCTGAGGCAGGAGGATCACTGTGAGTTCGAGACCAGCCTGGGCTACATAGTGAGTTCCAGGTCAGTCTCAACTACATAGTGAGACCCTGTCTCAAAAAACCAAAACAAAAAAAAAATTTACCTACTGGACTGTTCTTTAAAGATCCTATGGGCTGGGAGATCCTAGTTCAACAGTACAGCACTTGTATGAGACCCTGAGTTTGATCTCCAGCACAGCAAATACATAAATATTCTAACTATTCCAATTTAAACCAGGCTCTGTGCCTCCCCAGGCAGGCCACGATGGTTAGGGGTTCAGAACCTCCAACACAGCAGCTCAACCTAAACTGCCCAGCATCTAACAGTCCAGGTGAGTAAATGGAAGACAGGTGGCAGCCACATGTAGGGGTGGGAGGCAAGGGGTGGGTGGGGGTTCAGGGATTTCACCCAGGTTACACCAGTTCACTTCATCCTGGCTTTGCATCAAATGCTATTTAGCAAATATTTCTGAGCAATCAGGATTAGTCTCAGGGGTCCATGACTGTACCACTGGGATACTCACCTAGCCTGCTCACATCGCAACTCTGCTCAGGACCCCAGGGCTTCCAAGAAGGTCTTTTAGATCCCTTCTCTGTGAGGCCCTTACTCACTACAGCAAAAGAATTTCCCACCTGTCTTGCCCCTCCTCTCTACCAGTCACCAAGCAGCAGAATCATAATTACTTGCAGTTTTATTTCAGGACAGCCGTCAGTCTCAATCATCTCAATACCAAACATCAAAGCACGATGCCTGGCCCCAGAAATCCCTTTGTGAATTCCCAGGAGCAAATCATCAGTAACGAGGGATCACCATGTACTTCACTGTTCACCTTCATGAGCATGATTCTGATTTCATAAGCATCTGTCCTGCCCTCAGCCTCATCTGGTGTGATGTGGAGCAAAAGCGTACTCTGGCACACTGGGACACTGGTGACAATGTCTTAAATGATGTCATTCTGAAACGTATCTGCTGGAAAATCCCCATGGGCTATTCAGAAGGTCAGAGTAAGGGCCAAAGGAAGCAAAGAGATGCAGGCTGAAACCACAGGTGAGGGGCAGTCACTTCATCTGTATATCCTCAAAGCAAAATGAAAAAGAAAGTATATTGGACTTTCATTCTACAAAGAGAAATAAGAACAAAGATAACTTCTAGGCCTCTACTAAGCTCTCTATAAGGTTGAACCACCTCAGTTTTCATATCAGGGCATCCTGATTTACCAAGGTGGAGGGCTCCTGCCACGTACTGCAGACCAACACACCAGGAAGGACATAAGAGAGGCTGGCGGGGCCTCCACTCCCACTGGAGAAGGCCATGCCCTTCCTAGAGTGACAGCCTGCATCTGCCCAGCAAGTGACCCAGCCTCCAGCCTTCAGTATCAACTCAGAACCAAGACATTGGTTCTGCAAATCCCAAGGTACATACTTGTAATGCACCATAATGGGCTGGAATGGGCATGGCTTTGGGCCAGGAAGACCCAACTTTGAGTTCCACATCCTCCGCTCACAAGTCCCGTGATATTGAAACTATTAGCATGTCAAGTTCCTAAATCCTTGGCTTTAGAATGAGAAAAAAGCACCACCCATCAGAAGAGCAGTACCTCAAGTTCCCAGCACAGAACAAGACACTTCCAAGGCTCCACCTCGACCACCTAACCTAATGACTCCCCCGCCTTCCCAGGAATCACACCTGGAGCCTGTGAAGTTTCTGTAGTTCAGGACTCTACAGGTTCCTTCCAATCGCCTCAGAGGACAGTGTTATGCTGTGTCTCGGCCCCCTTTCTGGACCAGCATGCACAGAGGTTCTGAGAGCCTCAGTTAGGAAGCATGTCCAACTCCAGCCAGTTAGGCTTGGCATCCAGGCACATCCTGCAGGAAACAGTTGTCAAAGCTGGTCTGATGGGATGTGCACGAGACTCGTGCCCGAAGACCTGGGTTGAGTTTAGCATGACCAACTATCTGCTAACCGCCCAGGCCTCATTTTCTCTCCTGCAAGACGTCCTACCTATAGGCAGCAGCTGCAATGGGGCTCAAACAATACACTCGAGTATGGGGTCCCAAGACTGTGAACACAGGGTGGGGGCGATGACACAGTTCTCTAAGGGAAGGCCAGCAAAGTGGCCACTCTGCCCTCAGGGCCAATCCTCCAGCTAACTACACCCAGGCTGTGCATAGGTGGAAGGCTCCTCCAGAGGGTCTAGAAGGTAGAAGCTGCTGAGGAATGGGAAGACTGCGGACAGCCCCTTCCCTCCCCTCCTCAGGAATGTTGTTTGCTTACAGAAGAAGCCAGGACTTGTTTCCATTAGCAGTCTTCCAACCCAAGCCCCAGCTGATGCTGAGCAGATAAGGAAACCAGACCAGAGAAACGCTGGAGAGGAATTTAGCACCAGAGGCCCAAGTCCTTCCCTGATGCCCTTCTCTCCTCAAAGGCTGCAGAGGCCCTCAGTGGGCCCAGGGAGTACTGGGACATGCTGGCATTGGCCTGCCTGAGCGAGGCTGGACCTGTAGTTGTTTTCACTTTGCCTTGCATCTAGCAAAGCCCAGGCCACCACAAAGGACAACAGCACACATCTCAAAACATCATGTTGTACATGAAAAGCATATACAATTTTTATCTATGAATTTAAAAATACTAACTCTTTTTTTTTAAGGACACCAGAATTTCATGCTTAGATTCCCAGTTCCTATGTTAAAGGGATGCAGGGGCAGTTCACCCCGGATCTTATCAGCCATCTACCAATGTTGACTTTAGGGACAATGGAGAAGAAGGGGAGGGCGACATGTCAGATCTGTATTTTAAAGAGTTTACCCTCCCTGACCTCCACTGCAGTGGCGGTGAGAGGCCAGTAGCTGGAAAGTCCCAGGGACCAGGGAAGAGGATACTTCCAACCTAAGGTGGGAAGGTAGTTCCCTGCCTCCACCAGGGAGCCAATGTACAAGAGAAGAAACAAAGGCAACCAGTTTACCCTCTGACTCCAAAAGAGCCTGGCTCAGGGAAGACCAGCAGAGCCCAAGTCCTTTCCTCCCAAGTGAGAGGTAGCTGCACCCCAGAAAGCCTCAGGCCAGTGTTTCCAGAGCTTCTTGGGCACCGACCTCACATATCATGTGTCTCACACTATGGGTCCCCTCCACTAAAACACCAATCTAAGGACTCCAACACAGTGGCTTTGGGACTTCAGCAGAGAAACTAAATGAATGAATCTGTCAGTCAATGGGAGCCTGAAGAGAGCCCTGCAGCCCATCCGGCCTGCAGAAGCTGCCCTGTGGGGCCATGCAGCATGTCAAGCCCCTTGCCTGATGCTTCTCCTGTCTTCCTGGCTCCCACTCCCACCCTGTCTCAAGCAGATGCCCCTATCCTATCCACCAGAGCCGACTCTGCAGAGTGTGGGCTTTGTCCATGTAGTCCCCTGAAGCGGAGCTGGACGGCTCTTCTCCTATATCCTCCACTTAGACCCTCTAAAGCCAGACGTGTCTGTCACCTCTCCACACAGCCTTTCCTAACACCCTCCACTCCCCAGAACCTCTGCCTCTTTGCCCTGTCCCCCAAAACTCCTTGAAGTCTAGGACACTGCACTCCAACCAGTGCTGTGGAAAGGGCCTGAACTGTTCAAAATGCAGAGAATGACCATTCCCAGGGCAGCCTCTCCTAAACTCTTGAGTCCAATGTCTCTGGGAAGTAAGGGGGGTGGCGGGCACCAACAGCAGGTCGGGCAGCTTTTGGGCAAAGTGAAGAGGCCAGGCAGGCAGGCCTGGGGCTGGATCTACAGATAAGGCATCTACACCGGACCCTGGCTTTGCTTTTAATTGGTTCAATGTTTGTGCAGTGAGATCACACATGCACCTCACCTGTGGGGTAATGAGCTTGCACTAAGCCACCAAGGAGAACTGCAAAAAGAAGCAAGTTGTTTCAGGTAGGGGTGGCACCCCTCCCGAGCAGTGAGGGGCATACATTCCTCCCCTCGCCCCCAGGTTTGAAAAGGTTGACAAGAGCTATGGCTGGTTTCATGTGCGGAATTGTTCCCTGTGCACGCCAACCATGCCCTCCTGCAGACAGCCTCCCCTGAGCCTGCTCGAAGCTGCCCACACATGCACGGGGGCAACTTGAGCCCTTCAGATTCCTGTAGCGGAGTTGTTCCTTCCCTTTGGTTCTGCTGATAGAATGGTTTTTCTTTCCTCAAACATGTGAGCAAAACTGAAACCCAACGCAGAAAAATAACCATACTCAAAAGATTTAATTACACGGCCGCCGTCTCAATCGGAAAGTGCAGTATGCTGGTTTTCAGAGTCCACATCATGACTGCTGAGAAGTGCAACCCAAGATCAGAACTAGACAACTTGTGAAGATCACTCGAGACCAGAACCCCCACACCTTCAGAGGCTTGTTACCCTCTTAATGGTATTTAAATAATAACTTGGCAGGGAAGGCAGTGCTGGGCCTGCACCCAGCACCTTGTGCATGCTAGGCAAGCATTCTACTTCCAAGCTACATCCCCAGCCCCTAAATAATAATTTTCTTAAAAATTTTGAAGCCAGGGGTGGTAGTGCACGCCTGTAATCCCAATACTCAAGAGGCTGAGGCAGGAGGATCGCTGCGTGTTCAAGACCAGCCTGGGCTACATAGTGAGTTCCAGGACAGTTTGAACTACACAGTGAGACCCTGTCTCAAAAGAAAAAAAATAATTATGGAACTACTTCTAAGGCTCTTATTTTCCCAAAGGTCCAAACTCCAGGGATGGAGTCAACAAAATCTCCACCATCCAAATAATGCCACATCTTACTGCCCAAACATTAGAGTGACAACTGTGTGACCTGTTTCTCCCTTGGCAGCATACACAGCAAAGGCCAGAGCAGACCAAGGCTCTGCAGCTGTCCAGAATCACAATCATCATCACCCCACATCTGCGGTATTGCTGGTTATAGCTGATGTACACTCATCTATTTTCTTTCTGAGAGGCACAGGACTGGCCAGGGATCGAAAACAATCTTCCTGATTGATCAAACAGTCATTTAAGTGGATTCTGATAATGAGCTTCATCCTCCAAATATATGGGTATTTACCCATGAGCTTCACGGAAGGTACTGCATCTTAGAGAGAAATGGACAAGGTGGCCGACAGACTAGACATGGAAGCCCAGGCCCTCCGCTTAATAGGACACACACTGCCAGGCTGACCCGGTCCTCGGTTTCTCTCCTTGTGAAATGGAAACAAAGCAGCTACCCCCAGAAAGGCTGTGAGTGTGCAGGTAAGGAGTAGCTCGCACCCCCAGGGTCTCCCTGTCCCCCATGCCTGCCCCCTCCTCTATAAATCCTGCGAGCTCACAGAAGCATTGTGAGGACTCAGTGCACCCCTGGAGCAGTAGCAGGCCCTCCCCCAACCTTGGCCCCTTCTCTCAAGATGCCTGTGTCACGGCTGAGCTCACAATGAGTCAGTCATAGATGCTGCCCTCACAGCCCACTTCAGGGGCTTGAAGTCACATCCTGCCTAACCCAACTCAACATGATTTATTCCACCCCAGGAATGCAGCTCGTTTCCCAGAATTTGGTTGAGAACTTTAGTCAAAGGGCTTGATCTTGCAAGGGGCTCCATTTACAGGCTCTGCTGCACTGGCAGCCAGGGGAGCCCCAGCTCAGCTCAGACCTGCAGGAGGGAATCCCACAAAGTCAGGGCTGCGACAAGCACCCACACACAGCATCTCAGCCTGGTAGCTCCAATTTTCTTTAATCTCACCCAGGAAAAAAACTGTGTAGTTATATACATGTATCTAATTTTTGTTGTTAATTGTTCTAGGGATCAAGCTCAGGACCCCAAGCTTGGCTTGTAAGGCAGGCAGCAGCACCACTGAGCTAAATCCCCAGGTACATATACTTAATTTTAAAACTTTTTAATCACAAATACAGGCAAACGTGTTGAACAAAAGCTTCACAAAATGATGTGTACATGGTATAAGCTTATTTGAGTCTATTTTATTTCATTTCTAAAAATACTGGTTGCCACCCACTAATGTAATTTCAGGACCCACCATGAGTCTCAGCTGACTATGGAAAACACCCACTTAACTCAAACTTCACTGGGCAGAAGAGACTTAACCAGACCACCTACTGGCCGACAGTCACTTCAGAAGTTAGGCCAAGCAGAACTCAGGTACAAAGCCAAAGAGGAATGGGGGTAGGGATCCAGCCTCAAGTAAGGCAGCAGTTGCAGCAACCCCAGAACCTGACATTGTCAGACGTAGTCTGGGCTGATGAGGAGCCCCTCAACACCCTGGATGCCTGGAAGAAGAAACCAAAGCAGCAGGGTTCATTTCCTCTCCCTGCCTTTCCATCCCCTGGTTCTGTTCTCTACTGAGCCAGCGCAGTGCCAGCCTTGGGCACAGGAAGGCATAAAGAACAGGGCCATGCTTTCCAGAACTGAGGGGGCAAGCTGCAGCACAGAGCCTCCTGCCACCCTGGGGAAGATGAACCATGTAGTGAAGACAGTCATTTCACTCTTTCAAGAAAAAGTAACTTAAGAGTTCCTAGAGTGAGTTGTACAGCACCCTTGTCTGAAACCTGGCCAATCCCGGCTGTCCTTGAGCAGGGAGCTTGGCCGGTGGGGATGACCTCACGATGTCCTTCACCAGAAACCTGGCTGCTGTTTATTTTACCACCCACCAAGAACTGCTCCTCGGTCCAAGCCATAGTCTGGTTCCAATGTGACAAGAGCTATGTAAGACAGAAGGAAAAAGCAGTAACCCTGCCCTAGTAAGACCCAAATTCAGCCACATCATCCTGGCCTGGCCCAATTCCTATACCCACTCACCCCCCAGTATATACAAAACTGTGCACACAGAGCTATATACATATAGATCGCAGAGACTGTGCACAGCAGACCTGTGAGACATACGTGTACACACATAGATGCCTGTAGGCACATACCCTGAGGATGCAGGGATCAGAGCAGAACTGTGAGCTACTCCTGGGCCAAGTAATCTGGATAGAAGTGCCGCACTCTCTATTTAGCAAGACTCTGGGTGAGTTATTTAATCATTTCCTCCTTACTAATATAGGGTTTAGAAAAGCCTCCTCGAAGCACCACAGGACCGGCTGTGCAATTCAATAAGAGCCACGGCACTTCGTTCTGAGTGCCTTTGGAGTAATCACACATAGTAGCCTAACAAGGTCAATTTTTTTCAGTTTTCTGCTTTGCAGATGGGGAACCTGAAGGCCAGACTGTGCACACAACTGCTGTAGGTGTCTACACCACTTGACACTCCAGGGTCTCTGCCTAACCACGTGGCTCCTTGCTTCAGAGGGTGCAATGAGGCAGCAATACGTAGGAAGCATCCAGCAAGCCTCCTAGTAGGTCCTGGTAACCGGCAGTTGCAATATGTTAAGGGGAAAGCACAGAGAAGATCTCCAAGCTTCCCAGTCCCACAGCCAAAGCAGAAGAGTTGGTCCTCCTGGCTGACATCAACCCCGTGCTCCAGCGTAGACTGCCCTTTCCAACCCCTCCGAACCTGATTTCTCTAAAAGGGGGTGGGAGTAATCTCCCACTGCCCCTCCCAGCTGTCTCGGAGAGATCACACACCACAGCCAGGAATTTAATGAGCCTAGAGTTAGTTGTCCGTGACTCCCAACCAACCACAACCAATCCGGAATGTCCCAGGTCCCCATCACAACAAAGCTGCCTAGTAAAGCCCGGAAGGGCCTTTGAGTTCATCCCAGCCCCAGATCTCAGCTCAGGTCCGCAATAGAGGATCACATTCTTCACATTCTTGTCTGAAAGCCAGAAGTAAGAAAAGGGGTGGGAGGTGCTGGAGGTGCGGGGGAGGATCCACTATTTCAATCTAAAGATAAGTAAAGCCTGGGACTTGTTTCAAAGGGTTAGAGACCACCCCCTGCAGCCTCTCCTCCAAGGTGTGTCAACACTGTGGCGGCTACAGGAATGGGGCCTTGCCACCTGGAAGCACCCTCAGCCTGAGGTCCCCAGTGTCCTCCATCTGGGGATACCAAGGCTACTGAATGGCAGGAAGGACTTGGTCAGATAATCAGTCTTGGCATCATATGGAGGCCGCTCTCTTTTCCTCCCTGACAAGGAGGTTTGAGGTTCTAGCCCAGAAGCCAGAGAAGCCCAGCGAACTGGCTGCAGACAGAGCAGGAGGAGTGGAGACAGTTTTGGGGAGCAGTGAGCACTGTGCGAATTCTGCAGGCCTCAGCAGCAAGTGATTAATTGTATAATGAGGCATTTTTTCCTGAACACTTGGCGCTATACATCCACCTCCTCCTCCTCACCCTGGCAGAGACAGGAAACAGTCGAGGGCGGCAAGCCGGCTGTGGGCAGAAGGCAGGCTCAGAACAGCACACTGGTGGGGGGTAGGAGGAGGCAGCAAAGTAGGCTAAGTGGGGGAAGCAAAAGCCAGATTCCCCAGCAGGAACTAGGCAGAGCACACACACCCCCGCCTGCCCATCCTCACACACCAGCTACCTGTTGGACACAGATCAACTGAGAGGACTGAATTTTACATCCAGTGTCATAAAGGCCAGCAAGGAACTGCCCACTGCTGCAGTTAGGAGTAAAACTGTCAAAGTCCTCAAAAGCCCAGTTTCACAAATATGCCCCGTACATCTAAGTCATACGAGAAGGAAGGAAAGGCAAGGGAAACAGATAATGACTGGCCTGAAAGTAGGAACTGGGAGAGGAGAGGATCTTAGAGCTGGCACTTGTGACCTGGGTCTAGTCACAGAAGTTCCTGTGAGTCTTTAGTCTTAACATTCTCTGCTATTGCAGATAGGTAAGTTAATTAGATAGATATCTTGTAGGCAGTTAAGACAGGGCTACCCTCAAGGAGCCAAAATGGAGGACAATCAAGACACATTCACTGAAGGCCAGAATTGTAAAAGGAGAGAAACTACTACACCCTAGTCCTTCCCCTGGGGATAAAGAGCAGTGATTCATATTCTAAATAGGACACACTTGAGGAAATACCCAATAGTTTCTCTGGTGTGAAAAGCTAAAAGTGAAAATAAGGTTCAAATGATATAATTGATAGTGTGAAATAGAAAGAAAATGGCTAAAGGGGAAGTGGGAAGGGAAGGGGAAAGGAAATAAGGGAAAAGAAAAAATGTGAAAAAAAACAAAAACAAAGTCTTTGTAAATGGGAAAGGGTGAAGGGGTGAAGGGAGGACAGGACTATGGGGTAAAATAAGAACTAAGACATATCATGTAAAGGTACAAGATCCCAATGATAAATGTAACTGTATTGTTTGCTTTAAATGTACCCATAAACTTAATGGGGGAAAAAAAAAGAAAAGTATTTCAAGAAAATAAGGGCGAGGGGAAGGAGAGAGAAAAGGAAATAAGTAGAACCAAGATACGCTGTGTACAGGAACCTAATGATCTTAAATGATGTAAACATTATGTGCCATAACATGAGCGGAGATTCATGAAATGAAGAATGAAACTAAGAATGGAGGCAGAGGACTTGAGGGGAGGGGGAAGGAAGGGGACTGTACGAAGAGACAAGCTGTGTCATGAACAGATAGGCCTTCTCAGGACCCCTGCAAAATGAACATGCTGCTAAACTGCACTAATGAAGCTTTTCAAAGGGTTTAAAAGAAAATAAATAAGTTTCAATCACCTGGGTGGGGGGCCAAGGTCTTAACCCAGCCTTTCCAGGAAATATGCCAGACCCACCCTTACTAAAAATCCTTGTATGCTTGCTATGTGACTTGCTCCCCTCCACTTGACCCCCATGTAATCACCCGGGTGGCTGTACTTATAATCTTAATGGTTGGTCATGGCTTTGCCCCACCTCATGCCCACCTTGTAATTTTCTATTGGGTCTTACAGTTTTGTGCCACTTTATACCCACCTCACCTCATGGCTTTGCTGTAAAAACATCTTTGAGAAGTGGAGTATGAGGGCTACACACTCTGGTCCCCCTTCTGCCTCTCTTAGAAGAAGCTTTCTTTCCCTCAATAAATTTTTCCTACTCTTAACCTCCATTGTTCCTAGAAATCATTCTTCGATTTTAGAGACACGAACTCGCTTCTCAGATATGTAGCAGGTTTGGAAGTTACATCTCTTCTCCCTGTGTCACTATAAAATGGGAACATCAGCTAAGACTGTAATTGCAATAACCTGGGTGTGACCTCAAGCTTTAGATAGAAAAAAATTGATTGATTTTTAATAGATAAAAACATACCCTGTCACTAATGCTGGGCAAACTATACAAGTAAAATGTACAATAAACAATAAAGCTAAACTCTGCTGTGAAAATAAAAACCCCTCAGTGGCATTTCTTCTTTTCCTCAGGCCACAGATAAGGAAAACTGAGGCACGGAGTTTATAAGTCCAAGGCTGAAGGGCTGCAAGTGGGAAATAGGAACTAGGGCAGCCAGGCCGGGGACCCTGTCTACTCACAGACAGTGGACACACACTCCTCACAGCACCGGAAAATGAAACCACTTAGGCAAGGGAACCCGGAAGCAAGAGATGGCGCTGGAAGTTGAACCCAGGTCTATTTGACCCACATTCATACCTTGTTTCCCAAGCATCTGTGAAGGGCCCACACGGGGCCGGCACAGTGCACGAGTCTGGGTGGCAGCTCTCTAGTAGAGGCCAGCACAGAGAAGCTGAGAGGCTGCCAGGACGGTGGCCGTGGTGGGAGCAGCAGCACAGGCCGAACACTCAGCAGTGTGCGCTTCACCTGCAGCCCCCCAACCCGGGGTCTGTGCAGTCCTGCACCAATGTCATCCTCCTCCGTGGGTCAAAAGTGTTTATGGCTCATGGGGGCAGAGGGCATCTGGAAGGTCATCTGGCTCCAGAGCACTGGGCAGAAGGCAGAGCCTGGGAGCTAGGAACAACCAACCCCAGCACTGCAGGCCTTGGATCAGGAAGAGGGGCGGGGAGCAGACAGCACAGAGATGGCACAGAGGACAAAGGCGCTGGTGAGTCAGGGGCAGGGAGGCCCATGCTGATCAGGCTCCTTGTGAACTACACACTGGGCTAAGCCTGTCCATGCTTTTTGCTGCCTGGACACAGCACGGGTTTTATTACACAAGCAGCAACCCGGAGGGCTCATCCCTCAGAGCTGAAGAAGGCAACAAGATGTCCCTGGGTCAGTCAGTCTCAAATGCCTGTCTGTCTGTCTGTCTCTCTCTCTCTCTCTCTCAACACACACACCTGCGCACTCCCTCCTCCCCATTACAGACTGAACTGTGCCCCCACCAATTCATGTTGAAGCCTTGACCCCAGTACCTCAGAATGTGACATTTGGAAATGGAGCCATGAAAGAGGTAATTAAATTAAAATGCAGTCCTTGGGCTACTCCCTAATCCAACGGGCCTGGTACTCTTAGAGGAAGCGATCAGGACACAGACGTGCACCGGGGAGACCATGTGAGGACACCGAGAGGGGATGCCAGTGTGCAAGCCAAGGAGGGCGGCAGAGGGAACCAAGCTGCCACACCCTGATCTTGGACTTAAGGTGTCCAGCACTGAGGAAATGAGCATCTGCTCTCTTTGCTACAGCAGTCTAGTGAACTCACACATCGCCTTCATCTGACTTCTGTCCCTGGCCTGTACTTAACTTTGAACCGCCACAGTGAGCAGCTGTGTCTGATGGCTGCCTGGTCTCCCACTAGCTCCCAAACTGCTGGGTCTTCAGCGATATTCAATGCAAGTCTCTAGCACGTAAGCAGCTCGATGGGGTGGGTTGCCAGGTTGGTTGGTTGGTTTCTGCAGTACTGGGGATCAAACCTAGGGCCTCAATATGCCAAGAAAGTGCCTACCACTAAACTACATTCCCCAGTCCTCGTTTTTTTTTGTTTTTTTTTTAATTCTGAGACAGGCTCTCAGGCTAGCCTTAAACTTGTGATACTCCTGCCTCAGCCTCCCAAGTTGCTGGGATTTCAGGCTCCTACCGCTACACCTACCTTGATGCATAGTTAATGGAAAAACAAACAGGATGAAAATGGTATTTAAATTCTTATGTGGCTTCTGAACTCACCCATCTCCTCCCCACACCCGACTTCCCTCTTCTACCTTCTCTCTATTCCTTGTATCTACCTCTCCCTCTTCTGGTATAACAGCTAGTAAATAATTAAATATAGCATAAATTCAAAGATAACCTTCGGCCTACAGTCACCAAACTGGGGCACAAAGTGAACCCAGGGCCTCATGAATGCCACAAGCACTCTATCACTAGGCTGTATCTCCCGCCCACCCATTTTAAATCAGCATTTAAAAAATAAACCTGAGGTGAATGTTTACATCTGGTGCTGTTTGTGCATGCTAGGAGCAGCAGGGAGAGAAGGGACTGAGGACCGCACAAACCTCAAAACCAAGAGGCCTGTACAAATCGTAACTGCAGGCACCAGAGGGACACGAAGAATTTGGCAAAGCTAGAAAATGTAAGATGCATGACAGTGTCCCTGCCACCACAAGTGAGACCCGCTCCAGGCCCTGATCGTTCCCAGGAGGACCAGGTGGCAACAAGCTTTTGGCTCCTTTCCAAGCAACAGAAAGCCCTGGTCCTGCTCTACCTCCCAGGAAGCAGATTTCAGGTCACATCAACCCCAGGTGAAGCTGAGGATGGGGCACCAGAAAGGGAAAGTACCATGCCTGGCAAGGAAACCATTTCTCAAGTAAAAGAAAGCACCCCAGCCAAGACCCTTGCAGTCTAGTTTGCAGCCCCTGACCACCCATCCTTTTTCCCTTGTACCCAGCTCACCCCACTCCAAATACTTCCCCACTACACACATCTGTTCAAAAAACACCTATCTATTCAAAAGCAGCCACTAGGATTCTGAAACTTCCTCTTTACAACACTAAACCATTACAACTTATTGCTACAGCTCTTGCCCTATCCTGGGGGAGACAAGAGCCACAGCACAGCCCAAGAGGTCTGGCCATGGCGTGTGGACCTGTGGGAGACCACTCCACCTCCTCCCCTAGTTCACTCTGCATGAGGCCAGGGGCCACATTCTGATCCTCCCCATGGAGAAAGTCCCTTGATCCTCTCCCTCCCTGCGGGTTTTCAGGCTTGGGCCTGGTACCGGCTGCACAAGGGGCAGCAGGCGAGAGACAACAGGGTGAGTGAAAATCTTCCTAAGAACCTAGAAAGTTCTCCCAGCTCTGAGTTCCTAAGCTTCCTCGCCACTAATGACAAAGTGGTTTTACCTGTTTTCCCTCAGCTGGAATTGGGCACCCAGCCTGCCGCCAGCCCCCATTCATAGGCACTGAGCCAGCGGGAAGTGACTGGTTCCAAACACCAGCCTCTCCTCTGAAGTGCAGGGCCTGGGATATCTCAACCAGATGCATCCTGACCACCTGGCTGTCTCTGGCCAAGAGCTATAATAGATGCTCAGCAGGTATTGGCTGAATGAATTTCCAAAAGCCAACAAAATCCAGGGAACTTTCTGTAAATCTAAACTGTGGTCCTTTCCCTGTACAGACAACATGGCCACTACAATATTCTTTGTGCTGAACATGGTGGCACATCTCTGTAATTCCAGCTACTAAGGAGGCTCAGGCAGGAGGTTCACTAGTTCAAGGCTAACCTGGGCAACTTAGTCTCAAAAATAAAACAAAAATGGAAAGGGCCAAGGATGTAGTTCAGTGTTAAAGTGCCCTGGAGTCAAGCTTAGAACTACCCCCAAAAAATTTATTGTTCATTGTGCAGACTGCTGCAACACAGGAAATTATATTATTATACTATTAGGCAAACAAGTCAGAACACACAGTATCCGTTCTGCTTAGAATTTTGTAAGGTATGTGTGTATATGGACAGGAAATCCAGAAAAATGCAAACAGTGGGTGGGGTGAGGGGCAGCTCTGCCTGTCAGCTCTTGTTATAATGCTTGACTATAAACAACACACCCCTATTTCTTTACTTTAAAAAGGGAACTAGGGTCAGGGTTTAGCTCAGTGGCCCTGTGCCTGCCTCTCAAGCAAGCACAAGGTCTCAAGTTCAATCCCCAGTACCAAGAAAATAAAAAATTTTTAAAGAAAAAGGGAACTGATTCCAATAATGTCTCTCAATACTCCATGAAGAAAATCTCATCCCAAGTCCTCTGACTGGGAAAAACTCTGACCAGACATTCAGCGAGCACAGGAGAATTCTACAGAATTCCCAGCATCCAGGGAGGTTAACAACCTGGGAGTGGAATCTCGCACGCCCACATTTCCCAGGAGCAAGTAGGTAGGTCTTAATGGGCTACTTTAATGGGTTATGAAGAGGCTGGGACTGGGAGCCCCAAGGAGGAGAGGAAACCTTTCTTTCACCAGCCCTGGGTGAATCACAGGGCCTTGACCAACCTGAATTACCCCTGAACAAAGCACTGCCAGAGTCTTTGAGACTTGATCAAGGTCCCAGCCCTGCTCCCTAGACACCTCTGCCCAGTTCGCGCCTTGCAATCAGTACAGATTCTGCCCTGTCCCCATGCCTGTTCCCCTGGCTCCCAACATCTCTGTCTGGTGGTGACTATCAGTTCCTGGAAAGAAGGGCCCACGTTTTTCCTCCAGCTGAACATTCTCAGCACCTGACCCAGTGCCTCCACGCTGAAAGAGAAAGTTGTAAGGAGTGGTTACTGAATGACTAACCCCTGAACGACCTGCGCCTGGCTTGACAGGTGGACAGATAAAGGAAGGAAGGAATGTAACAGTTTGCAACTGCATTGATATTGTCACAAAGAGCTCACCAGTCAGGATGGATGGCAGCAGGCCCCCAGTGGGCAGGTATGCCTGGAGCCCTGCCAAGAGCAGGCAGGCACAGCAGGTAAAATCCTGAGCCTGGATTCACACAAACACAGTCTTTTCACCCGCCTTCCCATGACAAACCGCACTTGAAATTTAGAGTTAAAGGTGAACTCAACAGCCCAGGCAACAGCATGGCTCTGGCAACCCTATTGAGTGGCAGACACAGCCCAAATTCCAGCTTCTTTGACAAACTCTAGGCTACTGGAGAGAGAAGAGGCCCAGGGGTCAGCCCACCCTTCACAGCAGTGAGGACATGCCCAACCACAAGTGAAGGCCATTCTTCTTCAAACGCTGGAGCTTGAATATCTGCACAATATCTTCATCTGCAACATAGGATGAATTCTCACCTTACAGGCACAAGGGAAGGGTTAAATGAAAAATCCGTTTTTTTAAAGGCATTAGCATGGTACCTGGTACATGCAGGTGCTCAATTAAATTCAAAAATTACTGTTACCAGCAGATGTAGGACTCAACCCAGACATTCTGATTCCCAGGCCACTCACTATTCTGCCTCAGCCCTCTGCCTTCTTTCTTTGCCCACTTCCTTCATTTTGCCTCTTTCTTCCTCCCAGATCATTCTAGCCTCCAAGAACCTGGCTCAGGATGCTAGGAAGTCCCCCAAGCACTCCAATAGCATGAGCCTGCCTCAGGGAACACGTCTCCCTGTCAGAGAGTAAGGCTCCTTGGTGACAGGGATGGGCTCATCTCCAGTGAAGCCACATAAAGCCCAGCACAGTGCAGGATACACAGCAGGAGCCAGGGGGTCTCCACTGGTTGACTTGGCAAAGAAACTCTGGGGCACTCCACTTATACCCAGCTCTTGGCTTTTAAATACTAAAAGCAGGGTAGAGGATATAGTTCAGTAGTAGGGCGTGTACTTAGCATTCACACGGCCCTGAGTTCCATCACCACCACTGAGGAAAAATATGAGGAAAAAAGTAGTAAAACAATATTTTTAAATGAAATAAACACTTCAAATGCCTCCCAACCACCATCTTTCTTACCCTAGATTCCCAGGCAACTATATAACATCAGTTTTATAAAATGGTATCCAAATGCTGCGGCCACCTGGGCCTCCAGTCCAACAGTTTAGAAGCAAAGGCACCAGGGAGACTTCATGCCCATTCACACAGCAAGGCCTCCGGGCAGGCTCGGTGCCAGGTGCTGGGCTGGAAGCAGGAGAGTGGAAAGGGACCCCACTTTGATCTGCAGGCCCTCACAGCCCAGTGGAGCTCTAGCATCTCCCCCATTCTGGTGCAGTTAGATTAAGTCACCCAAACTGTTCCAAGTGCCTCATTCTTTATGTCTATCAGACAGGAAGCTGCCTTCTCCAGCCCAGTGACTTCATGTAAAACACAGGAAACACTGCCACTTTTGAACGCAGACAATCCTAAATAAAGCTGCCTCTACTGCTTCACAACCACTGTTTCTTGATGCTTTAACTAGCTCAGCTCAGCCTAACAAGTGAACTTATATCGTGGGGAGGGTACACAAGCTTCTGGCTTCTGAAACCCCAGGATCAATGCCCAGGGCAGGTCCCCCGTCACCTTGGCCACCACGCCTTATTACCAAGGGACAGCTTTACTGGACAGGTTTAAAATCTTTAAAATCTGAGAGCTGGAGATTTAGCTCAGCAGTTCGGTGGCCTGCCTTGCAAGTTCAAGGACCCGAGTTCAATCTCCGGTACCCCCCTCCCCAAAAAAATCTTTAAAACTTGAATACATATTTCTGCCACCTGAGAATAAATGATGTAGGCAATAATATGAAGAAAAGAGGCTGGGGATTTAGCTCAGTGGTGCCACTGCCTGCTTCACAAGCACAAAGTCCCAAGTTCAAGTCCCAGTACCAAAAATAAAAAAAATAATAATAAAAAAAAAAGCTTCTACACAGAAATAATATGAAGAAAAATGGGGAGAATACAAGAACTGGGCCATTTCACATCCACGTACAGTCCTCAGAGTATAGACATGTCCAGGTCCCATGAGCATAAAGAACTTGGCATTGGGACAGTTTGAGTGACTCAGTCTAACTGCACGGGAATGGGGGAGATGGAGACACTGAGGCTAACAGCACGAGGAAAGGTGAGGGCCCACCCCGTTCGGCCTGATCCCAAACTCTTGTTTCCTTTACCATAAGCTTTATATCGAAAATATGCTAGCCTGATGACCTGAGACGCTAGATGAGTTGTTACTAGAAATCCGGACAGGATGAAGGACAGTACAGAAGCCAGTGTGGCTTTCTGAAGAGCCCCGCCCTGCTGCCCAGTGCCATACCATGTGAAATAGTGATATTTTTGAACTGCAAGAACATCCAGCCCAAGGGCACTGCCCAAGGGGAAGTTCAGGGAAACCCAAACACCTTCCCGCTTTTAACCTAGTGCCCTCCCAAAGGAAAAGATTAAGGAAGTGGAAGACTTCCCAGGAAAGATGAAAGAAGGTGAGTATGTGTTGTGTGGCTAAATTGTGCATGAAGACAAAGAAAGGGATGGTAACTGTTTAAAAACACTTAAATAGGGCCTCCTGGTTTGGAAAGAAAGGCTGAGTGAAACCAGGAGCCAACATTTTGCACGAACTTACAGAATGAACTTGGGCAAATTGCTCCTCTAAATGAGAAAAAAAATTTTTTTAATATTTCAAAATTATACCCAAGAACCCTCCAGTTCAGACATTCTACAATTTTAAGTAAATTCAGATGGGATGAATTTTATCATTGTTGTGGAGAATTTTTCTTTTAAGCACAGCATCATTTCAAATTAAAATTAAAATGAAAGAGCCGGGCATGGTGGTGCGTGCCTGTAATCCCAGCACCTGGGAGGCTGAGGCGGGAGGATAGCTGTGAGTTCGAGACCAGCCTGGGCTACATAGTGAGTTCCAGGTCAGTCTCAACTACAGTGAGACCCTGTCTCAAAAAACCAAAAAAAAAAAAATTAAAATTAAAGAAAAAAGAAAACATAGGCTTAAGTTTCCAAAATGTAATAACCTCATGACCATGTGACAACCTTCTAAAAGAAAGAAATCAAAATAATAATAATAATAATGATGATAAAGGAAAGAAATCAACACATTAACCATTATACAGAGAGACATCTTGCTGGCCCACGGGAGCAGGAGGGAACTCCCGGGAGGACCCGATTCCTCTGCAAGGGACCTAAGGACCTCAAGGTCCTCTGAGAGGCCACAAGGAAGTGCCTGGAGGGTGGGGGAGGAGCAGTTACCTCCAGCCTCTCTCTAGGCCTCTACCCAACCTGCCCCACAGGAAGCCACACCCTTCAGTGGTTACTTCCTTCTGGCAGCCTGGGCATCCAGGCTGGTGAAGACAGCTCATGTGGGTACTCCCACCTGGCCTCCGCCTTGGCTGGGGCCAGCCAGGAGCCTTCTCTGGACCCACCTGCCCAAGCACTGAAGGACCTCAGGCCTGAGAAATTAGTCGCCAAATGAGGCCTGGCTAAAGCCCGCCTCGCTTTCAGGCCCAAGTGGGCAGCTCCCCTCTTGCTCCATACAGGTCGGGTGGGGAGCAGATGCTTGTCACAGGCCTGTGTGGTGGCAGACCCATTTTAGAGCTGGGCTCACTGTGGATGCCCCGTGTGACTCATGCCATTCCTCAGGCTGTCACCTCGGAGGGAGCACAAACTGCTGGGGACCCTGGTGCGTCCCTTCTGCAGGCTTTGCTAGGGAAGCTGAGCTGTGGGCAGAGAGGCAGCTTCTCCAGTAGCCACGCCATCCGAGGTTCCTTGAGAACATCGGGGTCCTCTACCTCAACCCTTCCATCACATTTTCTTAAGAATTTGAACTTTCCCACAGTTAATATGTAAAACCTACAGGCCAGATGGAAAGAGAAACGGGCATGGAGCCGAAAGAGGATCAACACTGGCTGCAATGACCTGAAGTTAAACAAGAGGACCCAAGTGAGAGTCTAGTTTCGCCTTCTAGCCCAGGTGGGATTCCCTGGATGGCAAGGCACATAATTTAGAGCCAGCGGAGTGTGGGAACCCCAGCCAAAGGGCATCCTGAAATACTCAGCAGAAGCAGTGCAGCCTTTCCCTTCTCACAGGGCACAGAAAAGTAATTATCCAGCACTTCCCAGAATATGGGGAGTGGATCAGAGTAGACATTTGTCTGTCTAGTGATCACGGAAGAATGAAACAGTTCCCAAACTGTTTCAAGCACAAAGAGCAGGGCAGTCTGTTTTAAGACCCTTCAACCCTCCTTGCACATGCTCAGCATTTAATATAAAATTTGGAATCTAGACACCTGTAAGATAGACCGGCTGTCCCTTTAATCACTAAGAAAAAAATAAATAACTCAATTTCTGATTCTCTAAGGACAAACCATATACAGTGGTATCTAGTGAAAAAATAATGCTCACTTCCACTCCTCCAAGAGGCAGCCAGTGGGGACTACCTTTGGCAGCTGTCTCTACCCAAGTCACTACAAGCAGGGTCTCAGTGTCCTCCCAGATCTATCCATAGAAGCAGGGAGGACATGTACCAGCTTTTACACAAAAGGGAGCACCATACACATGCCTTTGCATCTAATTTTTTAAATTTACAATCTATCTTGGAGAGCATGTCCTATCGATACATACAGATCAGCCTCTTTTTTGAGGGGGACAAGAGGGCCTGCAAGGATTTCCACAGTACAGCTGCACCATGATTAATTTGACCCTTCTAATAGACAGCTAGCTTGTTTCCTGTGTTTTTCTCTGACAAAGCTGCAGTGAATATTCTCAGGCATTTCCTTTTGCACACTCAAGTTTATCTGTAGGATAAATTCCTAGAATGCAGTGAGGACTATGTTTTGATAGACACTGCCATACTATCTTCTAAAAGAGCTGTGCAATATAAACTCCCATCAATAAGGTAGTACAGTGCCTTAAAAACACCAGCATTTTTGGAGAAATTTAAATTACTCAATTTTTCAATTTTCTGGACAGTCTTTATAATCTGGTAGAATGACTTCATAGGGAATATGACATTTCCTAACAAAATCAAACATATACCTTCAACCAGAGCCAGAGCTGGGAGCCAGGTCTCACGGGTCACGTGTTCCATTCTACATCACTCTTGCCTATCACTTAGACCACGGGAAACCATGTCTTAGAACTAAAACCACAGTCAGTCTGAGCACCCAGGGTAGGACCCCACAACAGTTATGCAGCACAAGCACCCAAAAGCATCAGCAGAGAAGCTTCATAACTCACACACACGCCTTCTTAGAGGTAGAAAGCACATTAAGCTACCCTAGAAGCTACTGATAGTCTGCTATCTGCCCTCACCTGACCACCCAGGGAGATAAGACTATGCTATACTCTTTTAAACTTATACAGCCACTATTTATCAGGGCCTTTACACTCTTTATTCCTTTTAGTTTTCACATCTAACCTGCAGGGTAAAGTTATCATGATTTCCGTAGTACAGATGTGGAAACTGAGGCTAAGGGAGGCTCTGTGAATCACCTGAGGTCATAAAGCTAATAGACGTCTAAATTCAGCATTTGAACGCTGCCTATCTCCAAAGCTCATTCTTTCTGTGACCCTATACTGCCCAATTCTAACAACTGCATTCCGTAAGCCACAGGAGCACCGTTGCCCAGAGGGGCAGCCAGGAACTCCATTCTGTTGTCACCAGAACACTTGAGCCAGGGCTCAGCACACCAAGGGTTAAAGTGAGAGGCAGTGACTCTCTGGGGCTGCACAAAGGGAAAATGCTCTTCCTGCCCCCGCAGGCAGAGATGCTGTTTTGTGCTCGGTAAATTAGGACATTTGTTTAATTAAGAGGACACACAGATTTTGTTATTCTAAATATTTTTGGAACATGATGCTTGGGAGGAAGCTGTCAAGGCATGGAATTTTTTTTTCCCCCTTTGCTTTGGGTTTCTCTTTCTCCCCCTCCAAGAGAAGGGTAGAGCCAAGGCTCAGAGGAAAACAGCAGCCAACCCCTCCTCTCCTTTTGAAATAAAGATGTCAAGCTGGTAGGGGCTGTCTTAAGTACTTTATTGAAGGATTAGCTAGAAGAGGAAGTGAAGACAGCTCAGGCAGCCTGGTTTCTAGTAATACCCTAACCAGGCTACACAACAATGCTGCAGTTTTTGAGTGTGCTTTTCTTCCTTTTAAGAGCTAACAGATCCTTGTTGTTTTTTCTGGAGCAAGAGCAGGCCAAAGCCAAGCTGTGATTAACATGTGTCTTTCATCCTGCAAGAGAGAAGTTCTCCCATCTCCGACCCCTTAGGTTAAAAAATTTTTAAATTAAAAACAAGAAATCCAGAGCCCAGCCCTCTCCTTCCTCTGCCCTCCTGTGCCCTCCAGACATCAGCCCCACAGGCTACACCTCTCAGGAAGACCTTTCCCCAGGACTGGGTAACTCCACCCAGAGAACCTGGAACCTGCCAATGCTGGCTCCAAGGGCAGCTATCTCTGGATCTGCCCACCTGCATTGCTAGGACTTGCTGCATGTGAAGAGCCAAACTCTTCCGTGTCACCCACAGCCATATGGGGGCACAACAGCTCTCAAATTACAAGGAGCAATCTCAACATTTTTAATTACCCCCCAATTATGCATTAAGTGACTCCTCACTTTCCACACCACGTGCCTGCCTCAGTTTGCCAAACCTGCAATGCGCTCCTTTCTTTCTGCTGGCAGCTCCTCTCCTTGCCTCAACGGTAGGGATTTCAACAGCCTTGAAATTCCAGTCCTTTGTCTGTGACATGCCTGGGACACATATCACAGGATGCCTTTGTACTGAAGTCACTGTCACTGTTTCTCCTTGCAGACTGCAACTTCCTAAGGACAGAGGCCTCCTCCAGGAGACCTGCGGATCGCACAAACTAGGCTGGCTCCTTTCTCCCAGTCCTATGATTCACAGTACTTTTCTGAGGTCCCTGTCATCTCCACCTCAGACTGGAGTCATCTACAGATTTGTCTCAGCTCTCCCCTATGTGCCCAAGGCAGGGGCCAGGTATTACTCAACCTCACTCCCCCAACACACACAAACACACACCACCTGGTAAAGTCCCTGGCACAGACAAGCCAGTTAAATATTTGCTCAATTACACATCTGTTACCCTCCCCCCACCCATAGCACCCTTCCGTATAAATTGACTATATTAATTGAGTGATTGTCCAAACAGGCCTTACACGGAGGCTTCCTCCTCACCGAAATGAGAATAAACCATCAGGTGAAGTTATCAAGCCCACACTATGAGAGTGAAGTCAGAAATTATCACTGTGTTGCAACGCAGGAGGAGCTAAGACTCTCTTCCCCTTCAAAAGTTACTCAACGGTTACTGTGAAACCCTGTTAAACACAGAAAAGAGCGCAGTGAACCGAGAAGTGGCCGCGGGCCTCTCAATTGCCCAGCGGAGGGAGATGCCTGTGTCCAAAAACCTGGGACTTCCCAGGAACCTTCTCCCAGCACCGCGGGGTGGGGCTGCAGGCACTTACAGTGTCCCATGTTCCGGACAGCCAGCAAGCCCGGCCTGGAGGAGACACGCTCCGCTTCCGTTTTGAAACTGCCCCTGTCCCTTCCAGGGATGGACGGGGACGAGGGGCTGCAGTCCTGCCCTAGGCGTGGTCAGGACGGGCTGGGGTGAGGACCCCCGCCAGAGGACAGGGGTTGGCGGAGGACCCCCACATCTGGCCCAAAGTGGAAAGATGCAGAAGTCCAAGACCGGTCCTGAAGACTGGGCCACCTCCCACCCTCCGGTCCCTCCCCCGGGCGAGGCGGGATGGCTGTGGGATCAGGTGCACGCCTGGGCAGCCCGACCGCGGCCAGCACGCCGGGCCCTTCTCCCCAGGGCAATAGAACCCAAAGGCCGAGGAGCTGGAGGAGGGCTGGTCTTTCCAGCCTCTCAGCCCGGTGGCCGCCGTCAGGTCCCTCTCCCCGGCACCCACTGCACCTCTCCCCGCCCCTGCCTCGGCCCGACCGGGGGCGGAGGGTGAATGAGGAAGTCGGCGGCAGAGGGCGGAAACCGAGCCGGGCGCAACGTCTGCGGCAGGATGGTCGGATTCTGACTCAGGAGGACGCCCTGACAGCTGCCAAACGGTCCCAGCCAGCCCGTTACCTCGGTCCCACGGCGCGGGCTAACTTCCCAAGGAGCC
>NW_022900931.1:10526584-10528635 GCF_012274545.1 Fukomys damarensis | reverse complement strand
AGAGGGCTTTCTCGAGCGCTCGGGCGGCGGCGGGGTGGGGCGAGCACGCGAGGCGGGAGCTGGAGCAAGTTAGCCTCGCTCAGCCTTCAGTGCCCTGCCCAGGAACCGCGGTGATCTGCGCGCCTCACCGCACCCAGCTCTGGAGCTTGCCGCCTTCCGCCCCGCCCCTTGGAGGAGGATCCATCGTATGACACGCCCGGAAAGGGGCGGGGACTGGAAACTCACGCCCCCTTCCCTGCCTCACCCACTCCAGCGCGCCTCTGATCTTGATGGACAGACATCTTGACCTGTGGGAAATGGTAGGTGGGTCTTCTGTGGCCAGTGGGATGGGTTTTCATCTCGTCCCCCTGGTCTACCTTCCCCCTAGCTTCCTAGGCGGGAGCCCCGCCTCCGAGGGCGGATTCAATGGATGAAAGCAAGATTGATACACACAGCCTCCAATCAGAAGCAAGCGGCTCGAGAGCAAAGGGCTGGGGCGGGGTTGCTTTGCAGGTCCGGGAGAGAGGCTAGGCGCCACTAGACTGGGAAGGTCCCGGGCTTTGACACTCCGCCCTACGAGCTATTTCCCCCCACGTCCTGTCCTACCAGAAGAACAGATATTAAGTACCATATATGGGAAAACTGGTATTTTACATAATTATGATGGCTGTGGGGGCGGGTATGGCCTCAGCCCTGGATTCCTTGTGGGCGTCCTGAGTTCGATCCTGGATTCTTGTCTCTGCAGAGTCTGCACGCGGTCGTCTTCCAGCCTGCTAACCTTTGCCCCGGCGGTTCCCTCTGCCTGGAACGCTTCTCTAAGCTCTGTACTTCGCGTGATTAACCTGCATCCCTCAGACGCTTGTTATAAAATGTGCCTTGATTTTTGTTTTGTGTTTGGGGTGGGGGGGGAACTTTGTGGGTTGGCAAATCACATTCATATATTAATATATTTCAGCTACTGAAATGATTTTTATTTAATTTTTTTTACTTTTAATCCTTCTGGAATTTGTGGGTTTCGAAGCAAGCCAGAAATCTAACTTTTGCAATAGTTCTCCAAACGCTATTTTCTCCACCTATTGAACTCATATGCTTGACTCTTGAGTTCTCTCTGTTGATGTTGCTGTGTGTTTCTGCTGCAATTCCACAGTGTCGGTGGCTTAATGACGGTAGCTCTATGGTACACTTAATATCTTTGGGGACAAAAATCTTGTCATTAGTCTTTCCTATTGGAACATCTCACCCAACCCCCACGCCCACCATACTGGGGTTTGAATTTATGAAGCTCCAAGCTACATCCCAGTGTTTTCCACACAAGGTCTGGCTAGATTTCTCTGGCTGACCTCAAACTTGTGATCTTCCTGCCTCTGCCTCCTGAGTAGCTGTCATTACCACTGTGGAACACACACCTCCAGGCTGGCTGGAATGTTCTTGGCATCATGACTAAACTATCCTCCCAACCTCAGAGAAAATTTACATTCTAAAAGTGAAAGAAAACTGGAGAAAAGATTTTGCAACTCAGTTGACATATAAATATCAGTCAGCAATATAGTGTATTAAAGTATTATAGTGTATTATAGTGTATACTGTATAAAGATCTCTTCCTGGTTGATAAGAAAAGGTCTAAATACTCTAAAAATAAAATGGGAACTGGCCATTCAAATTATAAGTAATTATGTAAATATAGCCATCAGAAATTCACACAAAACTATGGGATGCCATTTTTCATTTATCAGTAATAATATTATAATAATGCTCAATCTTGGCCAGGTTTAGAGAGACAATGGTCGGGAAGTAAATCAATTCTAAGAATTCATCCTTTAAAAAATGTTAGAAAAGTGCCTAGACAAGGGCTGAAAAGTTTTTTTTGTAGCACTCTCTATAGTCACTAAATACTAGAAATAACTTAGAGATTGAGTAAATATTGATAGATAAATATCCCTCATCATATTCGTAAGTTCATACCTACTGGTTGAAAATATATTAAGAGGGCTTGGGGTATAGTTCAGTGAGGGAGTGCAAACTTAACATGGGCAAGGCCCTGGGTTCCATCCCCAGCAGTAAAAGGAAACAGA
>NW_022900931.1:10492002-10526493 GCF_012274545.1 Fukomys damarensis | reverse complement strand
TATGGACAGTCTTAAGTGAGGAAAAGCAAATTATAAAATGCTATTACAGTATAGTGGGTTTTCATTTTAGTGCAAGAGAGAATGAGTTTTAGAAAGCATTATATCAGAGAGTATAAAGAGGGATTATGTCTTGGTAGAGGAATTGTGATTGGTTTTTTTCTCTCTCTCCCTTACCTGCACTTCTAATGCATATACTATTTGAATGGTATTTTTCAAAACAGAAAAAAAAAAAAAAAAAAAGACTTTCAATGCCACCTCTTGGGAGATAGCGGAAATGACCACCTTGACCCTCTCAAAGAGTTCAGTCCGCCTCCCACACCTCTTGCTTTATTTCCCTCATCGAGCTCACACACTGGACTTTCATTGCCATTTCTTTTCTGTTTTCCTTCCCCAGGCTGCAAGCTGCCTGAGGACAGAGGACTGTGCCATATTTGTCTCTCTGGGCTCAGAACTTGCACAAGGCCTGGCGTGCAATGGTTTCTAGTGACTGTATGAGCAGGACCCAGAGAGCAGGCTTCCGTATCTATAAAATGGGCACTGTCATGGCCTTGCCCAGCCCAGAGAACTGTTGGCAGGTGCTCTGGACGCCATGGACCAGAACATGTTTTGTAAACTGCTGAGCAGTATGTGCTTGCAACACAACATTACTGACGATGACTGTTTCCATTTTCCTCACACAGTCAGCCTCATAGGTCCACCTTCCACAGGGAACTAAGGCCTTTGCCAGCCAGGCCCTAAATTTTCCCCTCCCATCCACTAGCCTCTGTTTTCCCTTTAGCTAAGCAACTCTCTTGCTTGTGATACAGCCTAACACCCCCATCCTCCAAGCACTGCACCCTTAGTAGTTTCTACTCCTTTAACATTTTAGAAAAAAAAAAATTCATCTGTTTTTGCCTGAGTATTGAAAGTGCATTTGATGTAGGAAATACTAAAAAGAAAGAAAATTAAAAACCACCAACATAGCAACTATTAACAAACCCTGTTATTTCCTCCAAACTTTTACACATGCACACATTTAAAATATATGGTTCCACCACCTACCTTACAAGCACAAGGGCCTGAGTTTGATCCCCAGTACCAAATAAATAAATAAAATATATGGTCATCTAGTCAGGTACAGTGGCACATGTTTAATCCCAGTACTTGGGAGGCTGAGGCAGGAGGATTGCTTTGAAATTGAAGACCAGTCTGGACTACATAGCAAGACCCTGTCTCATAAATGAATTAAAAAAAAAAAAATCTGATCATCCGACTTCCTCCAAATAAGTGAGGAAAGGATGATCTTTTTAGTTGATGGTGTCAGGTCAATTTGCTGATCCACATGGGGAAATAGGAGTCTTGACTCTTCTTTCATATCTTTCATGAAAATAGTCTAGGATGCATGAGAGACCCAAAAGTGAAAAGTAAACAAAACTTCTAGCCAAGTGTGGTGGTGCACACCTGTAATCCCAGCACTCAGGAGGCTTAGGCAGGAGGATTGCTGTGAGTTTGAGACCAGCCTGGGATATATGGTGAGCTCCATCCAGTTCAGTCTCAACTACATAGTGAGACCCTGTCTCAAAAAACCAAAAAAATAAAAAATAAAAAAAAATAATAATGAATAAATATAAATTTAAAAATATATATAATATTTAAAAAAACTTCTAGGAGAATATCTTTGTGACCTTGAAGTTGGCAAAATCTTCTTGAACAAGATGCAAAAAACATAACCTGCAAAAGATTATTAAAGTGGACTTCACTAAGAATTTTTTCTTCTTTTTTGAGACAGGGTCTCACTATGTAGCCCAGGCTGGCCTTGAACTCACTGTGTAGCCCAGGCTGGCCTCAACTCAAGGCAATCATCCTTCCTCAGCCTCCCAAGTGCTAAGACTATAAGTGTGTGCCACCATGCATGGCACTGAACTTCATTAAAATAGTGTCTGTTCATCAAAATATACATTTGAGAGAGCCAGGAATTTAGCTCAGTGGTGCTGCCACCTGCCTTGCAAGTGCAAGGTTCTGAATGCAATCCCCAGTACAAAAAATAAATAAATATACACACACACACACACACACATACATATGTATTAAGAGTGAACAGTCAAATCACAAAATGGCAGAAAACAGCTGGGCGTGGTGGTTTACGCCTGTAATCCCAGCACTCGGGAGGCTGAGGCAGGAGGATTGCTGTGAGTTGGAGACCAGCCTGAGCTACATGCCAGGTCAGTCTCACTACACAGGGAGACCCTGTCTCAAAAAAAAAAAAAATGGCAGAAAATATTTACAATACCTATATCTAAAAAGGATGCATACTCACAACTTATGAAGAATGTCTACATTAAGCAAAAAAATGTATTCATGGTTGAGAAAAGAGCTCAGTGAGAGAGTACTTGCCTAGCATGTGCAAGGACTTGGTTTAGATCCCTCAGTACAACAAAAAATAAATACAGTACAATACAATTTTTCTTTTTTGGTGGGGCAGTACTGGGGATTGAACCTAGTATTGGGGATTCAGCTACACCCTCAGTGCCCCCCACTGTTGAAACAGAGTCTTGGGCCAGGGATTTAGCTCAGTGGTGCGGCACCAACTCTGCAAGCACAAAGTCCTGAGTTTGAGCCCCAGTACTGGGGTGGGGTGGGGGTCTTACTAGGTTCCTAAATTGCCCCAGGCTGCAGTGAAACTTTCAATCCTTAGGTGGGTGTGGTGGCGCACACCTGTGATCCCAGCACTCTGGAGGCTGAGGCAGGAGGATCACTGTGAGTTCGAGACCAGCCTGGGCTACATAGTGAGTTCCAGGTCAGTCTCAACTACATAGTGAGACCCTGTCTCAAAAAACAAAACAAAACAAAAGAGAAACTTTCAATCCTAATGCCTTAGCCTCCCAGAGCCTTGGGATTGCATGTGAATGTAATTTTTTTTTAACGGGCAAAAGATTTGAATGAATACTACATAAGAGAGACAAGCAATTAGCATATAGCATGTAGCATAAGAAGAGACGCTCAACATCCGTGTCACAGGATGCAAACGGAAACTGGCACGGTAGCAGCATCCCCAGACAGCTAGTGAAAATTAAAATACCACGGTTAGCAAGGAGGAGGAGTAACTCAAGTTCTTGTAAATTGCTTGTGGAAGGAGCATTATTTTCCGGAACCCCTTTGGGGGAAGTCTTTGTGTCTACTATAGTTTAATATACAAGTATAGACCAAGAACCAGCAAATCTACTCTTCAGTAATCAAGGAACCCAACAGAAATGAGTAGGGCCACCAAATTCTGTACACAACTCTCAGCAAGGTGGCTGTGCCTGTAATCCCAGCTGCTCATGGGGCCAAGAAAGGAAAGTAGAGAGTTTGAGGCCAGCCTGGGCAACTTGGGGGACCCTGTCTCAAAACAAAAAATTTTAAAGGGCTGGGGATGTAGCTCAGTGGTACAGTACCCTAGGTTCAATCCTTTGTGCCACCAAAAACAAAACAAAAAAGTGTTCATAGCAGCATAAGACAGCCAAAAATTACAGCAGTCTTACCAACAGGAAAAGAGGTAAATGAGTATGTTCACACACTGGGCTATTACACAGACATAAAAATGAGCAGGCTATGATTACATATTTCTAAAAACCAAACATGGCTCAAACGTCCACAGACTGGTGGATGGATAAAGAAAACACAGTGTGGGCATGAATGGAATATTATTAGGCAATGAAAAAGAATGAGGTTCTGCTATGCGCTACAAGACAGATAACCCTGAGGAGCATGACGCTACGTGAGAGGAGGTAGTCACAGATGACCGCAGAGTTTATGGTTCCATGCATCTGAAATGTCCAAAAGAGGCAAATCCAGAGAGATAGGAAGTGGGTCGGTGATTACCAGGGGCTGGGGAAAGGCAAGAATGGGCAGCGGCTGGTAAGGAGCGTGGAGTTTCTTTTCCAGTCAATGAAAATGTTCCAAAATCAGGTAGTGGGGATCGTTGCATGAGTTTGTGAATATGCGTTTAAAAAAATTAAGTTGATCCTTTAAAAGAGTGAGCTTCATGGCCTGTGACATATTTCAATAGAGCAGTTGTTTTAATGGATGAATCTTACGGACATACTTTTTAGTTTGTATACTGTGTATCATCTTCAAAGTGGTTACCAGAAACCAAAAAGATTCTTTCTTATAAAGAAGACACAAAGAAAATAGCCATGATTTTCAAAGAACTAAGAGAAACTAGTAGCGTACATGAAACAAAGTAGCATATATACTAAATTATTTTTGAAACAGAATAGGTAATTTGGGAAATTATTTGAACTTCACCCTACTTCTTATTTATCTATCTTCTGTTTTGTCCATTTGCTCCTTATACTTCCTCCATATATAAGGGAAGGCTTGCACTATTTAAACTTAGGTGTCTGGCTTTTTTCAGTTAGTGCTATGTTCTCAGGTTGTATCAATCCATTTACCCATGAATATTCTCAGCTTTATCTTCCTCTATGGTAGAGCAGCACTCCGTTGTATATAAATGCCACATTTTCCTTATCCATCCATCTCTTGGTGAGCACCTATGCGGTTTCCAAAATCTAGGTATTAGTTGTACTGCTACAAAAGCAGCCACGCATATATCACTATATTATGATTTCTTTATCTCTTTCACGAAGATACCCAGAAGGGGAATAAATGGGTCAAACAGAATTTCTGTTTTTAGTTTTTTGAGGAGTCCCCGCACTGATTTCCATGGTTGTACTAGTTTACATTCCCACCAGCAATGCAGAAGGGTTCCTTCTCCTCCACATCCCAAAAGCCATTCTTTTGGGAGCAAGATGGTATCTCAGTGTGGTTTTAATTTGCGTTTCTTAGCCAATGAAATTGGACATTTTCCGTGTATTTATTGGCCATTTGTATTTCTTCTAAGAAATCTATTCATTGGGGTTACCCACTTTTTGATTAAGTCTTTTTTCTTCTTCTTCTTCAATACTGGAGATCGAACTCAGGACCTTGTGCTTTCAAGGAAGGCATGGTGCCACTGAGCTAAATCCCCAACCCTGATTAGGTCTTTAAATCTGGGAGTCTCTCTCTCTCTCTTTTTTCTTTTTTTTTTTTTTTTAATATGGAACACTTCGTGAATTTGCACGCCATCCTTGTGCAGGAGCCATGCTGGGGGTCTCTTTTGTTTAGTTCTTTATGTGTTCTAGATGCTAGTCCTCTGGTCGACATACTATTGAGTGAAAGAATTTAAACAAAAAATGTAGACATTGTATGATTTCATTTATGTGAAGCTCTAGGACAGGCAAAATCAGTCTCTGGTACAGAGGGAGCATGCAGGTCCCCTCTTAAGGAAGGGACTCAAGAGAGGCTTCTATATGCCAATATGTTCTAGATCTCAGTCTGACTAGTGATTATACCTGTAAGATTCATCAATTTCCTGACTGTAAATTATGCTTCAATAAAAAAGGAAAACGATAAAGTAAAATTGGGGCAAAATATAAACAATTGGCGAAGATGGCTAAAGGGTACCTGGGAATCCTTTTTACACTTCTCTTGCAAATCCCCGTGCAGCTCTAATTCTATAAAGTTAAAAGTTACAAATGCCAGAAAGAGCCAGGAGTGGTGGTACACATCTGTAATCCCAGCACTCAGGAGGCTGAAGCAGGAGGATCGCTGTGAGTTCAAGGCCAGCCTGGGCTACACAGTGAGTTCAAGGCCAGCCCAAACTACTTAGCAAGACCCTGTCTCAAAAATAAAATAAATAAATAATAAAAAAACAGAAAGAAGGAAGAGAAAGGCCTACAGTAGTATGTTTTTCAGTCCTGCCAGTTATCTCTCTTTATTATCTTGGCATCTCATCTCTCTTCAAACATACTTTGAATTTCTCAGTTTTAAAAGCACATCATAGCTGGACAAGGTGGCACATGCCTATCATCCCAGCACTCTGGAAGCTGAGGCAAGAGGATCACTGCAAGTTCCAGGCCAGCCTGGGCTACATAGTGAGATCAAGGCCAGCCTGAACTGAACTGAAAAAAAAAAAAAAAAAAAGACCAGGTGCGGGTGGTGCGTGCCTTTGATCCCAGCTACCTGGCTGGCTGAGGCAGGAGAAATACAAGCTCAAGCCCAGCCTGGGCAATTTAGTGAGACTCTGTCTCAAAATAAAAAATACCAAGGGCTGAGGATAGAACTCGGTGGTAGAGCACTTGCCCAGTTCTGCAGTTCAGTTTCCAGCTCTGCAATGAATACATAAAACTAAATTAAAATGAATAGAATAAAATATTTTCTTTTGCTGCTGCTCCCCCAGCCCCAGCTCTGTTCTGTCTCTTTCCTCCCTCTCATCCCGTCTCTCAGACACAGCCTGCACCTGAGCCACAGGTGCCCTCTGCCCCTCAGAGGGCAGCAAGCTAGGCCTTCCTAGAGGGCATTTAAATGCCCCAGCCCCACAGTCTCCTTAGCAACCCGAGAGACACCATCTCCTCCCTGCTCCCACGGGTTTGGCTACATTGGCTTCTTCTCATGGGTTGCTCATTGGTTGTCCTTAGATATTTGAGATACACCTCTACCAGAGTATGATTTCCAGAGTTTATTTAGGAGTGTTATATTTAGGAGCGGTTTTGCCGTGTGGCGGGGACTGTACAGAGTGCTCTATTATTCAGGTGTCCTCTCCTTTACTCCTCACACATACTGTGAGGTTAGACACAAATAATACCGAGGAGGAGATGAAGGCTCAGAGAAGATAAAGTGACTCGCCAAGTTCACACCACCTGTGCAGGAGCTGCAGCCGGGCCTGAGACAGGTCCGTGTCCTCGGCTCTCCAAGCCCCTCTCTCCCCGCTTCAAAGCCTGCACTTCCGATTCGCTCCCCACTTTGGACCATCCTGCCCCAGGAGACTTCCAAATCCGAATCTGCGAGCCCCGCGCATCTGTTCTTCGTTATTTCTTTCTCAGTTGGGCTAAAGTATACGTGACACGAGTTATTATTTAAACCCTTCCTTGCTTCTGTCCTTCCGTCCTTCCTTCCCTCCTTCCTCCTTCCCCACGCTGAGGTTCAAGTCCGGGGCCTCGCACCTGCCAGGCCGATCCTCTCAGCGCCTGGACTCACACAGCTCAGTAGCACTGAGTACATTCATAGTGCGCGATCGCCACCACCGCCCACGACGCATCTGCAAAACTCTTCCTCTTACAAAGCCGACTCGGCACCCATTAAACAATTCCCCAGGGTCCCCTTCTCCCAGACCCTGGCAACTGCCAGACTACCTCTTTCTCATGCTGATGACCTCTCTGACTTCACGCGTGTCGAATCCTACAGCATTTGCTGTTTTGTGACAGGCTCAGTGTACCTGGCATAAAGTCCTCAAGGGTCACCTGTGTTGGAGTATAGGTCAGAATCACCTTCTCTTTATATTACTTACTTATTTATTGGGTTTTTCTGAGACAGGGTCTCACTCTGTAAGCCCAGGCTGACCTTGAGGTTGCAGCAATCCTCCTGCCTCAGCCTCCCAAATGCTGATTACAGGTATGCACCACCACCTCCGGCTGTTATGGAATTGTAGGAATTCTCTGTGCATTTGGGAAATGTATCCCTTATCAATTACTTGATTTACAAATACTTTCTCCTGTTCTGCGAGTTGCCTTTTTCGTTTTCTTTTCCCTCTCTCTCTCTCTCTCTCTCTCTCTCTCTCTCTGTAACCAGGGATCGCACTCTGGACCTTGCACTTGTGAGCAGGCAGCAGATCCACTGAGCTAAATCTCCCGGTGCGTTGCCTTTTTATTCTGTCTGTGGTAGTTTTTTACCATTGATGTTTTATTTCATTTTTTGTGGTGTTAGGGATTAAACCCAGGACCTCACCCATGCTAGACAAGTACTCTTCCCCTGAGATACAGCCACAGCTCATTTTATTTTATTTTATTTTGAGACAGGGTCTCACCAAGTTCTCCAGGCTGGCTTTGAACTTGTAATCCTCCTGCCTCAGCCTCCTGAGTAGCTGAGAGATAGGGATGCACCAAGACATCGAATGACATTGTCTTTTCCTGCACAAATTTTTTAATTTGCATTAAATTCAATTTCCTTCTTTCATTATCTGCACTTGTTTTTCAGCCCACAGTGTTTTGTTTTGTTTTGCTTGTGGCATTAAGGATTGAACCAAGGGCCTTTGCACTGAGCTATATCCCCAGCCCTTCTTATTTTTTTATTTTGTTATAGGTTCTCTCTAAGTTGCTAAATTGCCCAGACTGGGCTCCAACTTGCAATCCTCCTGACTCAGCCTCCCAAAGTGCTGAGATTACAGGTGTATGTCACCATACCCGGCTTAGCTCACATAATTTTATTACCAAAATAATATATCCTAGACTAGACACAGAGTATCTTTAGAAAGATATATAAGAAGTAAGCAAAGGGCAGATTTGGTGGCACATGCCTGTAATCTTGACACTCTGGGAGGCTGAGACAGGAGGATCACTAGTTGGAACCCAGCTTGAGCAATGATTTAGTGAGACCCTGGCTCAAAATAAAAAGGGGATGGGGGTATAGCTGTATTAAAGGCCCTGCTTCAATCCCTTGCAGTGAAAAAACAAAAAAAAAATTTCTTTTCTTCAAAATCGTTCTTAGGAAATAGGACAGAAGAGGAAGTTTGGGCTGAAAAAAAAATCTATATCTCTTCAAATCAGACTTATGTAGACATATTATGTATTTAAATAAATCAACTTTAGCCAAGCATGGTGGTACATACTTATGATCCCAGCACTCAGGAGGCTGAGGCAGGAGGATTGCCAAGAGTTTGAGATCTGCCAGGGCTGCATAGTGAGTTCAAGGCCAGCCTGGACTCCATGGTTAGACACTGTCTCAAATCCCTTCACTCCCCCAAACAAATAAAAACCAAAAAATTTAAAAATTTAAAAGTAAGTCGATAAATAAATCAAATTTAAATATGATATCATGCTACAAATTAAAATATAGATATTTACCAATCCACACTCTTTTCACTGACAGGTGTGGAGCCCAGGACCTTGCACGTGTAGGCAAGCACTCTACCGCTGAGCTACAGCCTCCAGGCCTCATTTTTTGGCTAGAAAATATAACCAAGTACAAAGGAAGATCTGAACTCCCCACAGCTCTGAAGGAGACCCCGGGTTTGCTGGGGAGTCTCTGTTCCGCCGCCTTCTGAATCCAGCGAGAGAGCAAGCGCAGCCCCTACCGCGCTTCCTGCCAAACCTGTCCGCACACCTGAATTCCTGCTCGGAGCTTTTGCGGGGACGTGGTGCTGGGGAGTCTCTGTTCCGCCGCCTTCTGAATCCAGCGAGAGAGCAAGCGCAGCCCCTACCGCGCTTCCTGCCAAACCTGTCCGCACACCTGAATTCCTGCTCGGAGCTTTTGGGGGGACGTGGGGGTGGGGGCAGGCCTCTCGGTGCCGCCCGGACTCAAATCCGGAGGCGTCCCCTCTCCCCTGGCTCCTGCTTCATCCGACCCAGCCCAGACCTCCGCGCTGTCCGCCTGCCTCTGTGCGCTCCGCACCCGCACCCACCGAGGCGCCCCCAGGTCAGCTCCGCAGACCCTGAGGCCCTCGGACCTGCAGGCTTAAGCGGGATGCCGCGCTCACCCTCTCCGCAGCCTCTTCCGGCCGGTGCAGCAAACGCACCTGTTTCACGGAGAGCTCGGAGGAGTCGAGTAACTTGCCGGAGACCACCCCAGGTCTGAGTCTCATAAGAGCAACTCTTTGTTTATTACTGGGTCGTGACTCTCAATAGCCCGATCGTAAGCGATCCTTGCTTTCAGCGCCCTCATTCCACAGAAAATACTGAGCTGCACGACTCAGTAGATGGGATCCTGGCGCTGGAAGGGCCCCTCTCCCACATAAACCTTCTGGCGCCTTCGGGGTTAAACTCAAAGTCCTAGCCTGCTGTCCCCACCTTGGACAATCCTCTGTGGCCTCCCCCAAGCCCCCCTCTCCCTGGCTGTCTGCAGGACCTTCTCTCCCCAGCAGCACCTGCTCCCTGTGCTCTGAACCCACCTACTCTATGAGCTGGCCACTGTCGCACCACCGCTCTCACACCCTCTCTGATGCTTCTGCCCACCAGACTCCTACCCATCCTTCAAAACCTCAATCCTCCACACAATAACCTCCCCTCTGCTAGACCTATGGTACACTCCCATCTCTCCAGAAGGACTTCTCTTTTTGTGTCACCTGTCTTGCTTGTGTTGCCATCCTCAGAATCCAAGCTCTGCCACTTACCAAGCCTTTCAGTGCCTCCGCTTCCCATTTGTAAAATGGGAATGATAGTTTCTGCAAGGCTGTTGTTCTCAGAATTAAATGACTTAACAGGTAAAGCACTGACAACCATCAGTGCCAAACAGTGACTGCTGTGATGACGGTGAAGGTGGTGACAGTGATGATGGTGGTGGTGATGACGGGTGTGTCCCTTAGCAGGTTTGCTGTCCTCTCCACGAGTGTTGAGTTGATGAGCTGCAGACCCCGTGCCAGGAGCTGTGAGCGGTGACTGGATCTGCTCCGGGATGCTCCTGAGCGTGGCCAGCACAGCCTCGTGGGTCTGCAGAGGCCAGAGCACCAGACCGTGGGGCCAGGGGGCTGCTGGGAGCGCACACTCCTTGCAGGCAGAAAACTTGTGTGAGCCGGGGATTTAGCTCAGTGGTTCCGCTGCCTGTCTTGCAAGCGCAAGGACCCGAGTTCGATCCCTGGTACCAAAAAATAAAAAAATAAAAAAAAAAACTTGTGTGAGGCTGGGGTGGGCACAGCCTGTGCAGGGCAGCGGGCAGCTCCATGTGTGGAGGGGGTGTGGGTGGGGGTCAGAAAGGCTGCAGAGGCCACGGGGGCAAGGACCTGTGGCAGAAAGTGTCACCTTCTGGGACCGGCAGCCTTGTCACACCATCGGCCTTCCTGGTAGCTTCTGAGAAAAAGCATGTGGTGTGGGTTACCCAGGCAGTTCAACGGTAGCATATGTGCTTAGCACGAAGGAGGCGCTGGGTCTGATCCCCAGCACAGAAGGGAGAAAAGCAGAGTTTCAGAACTCAGCCCAACCCAGACCTACTTAATCCAAATCTACCTGTGGACAAGATTGGCAGTGGTCTGCTGGGTGTGTGTGTGTGTGTGTGTGTGTAGAACTTGGGGCCTTGCTCATGCTGTACCACTGAGCTACGGCCTCAGCACTTTGAATGATATTGAAGTGTGAAAGCCAGGCATGGTAGTGCGCATCCCATCATTCAGGAGGCTGAGGTAGGAGGATTCCCACGAATGCAAGGCCGGCCTGGACTACATAGCAAAGCCCTGTCTCAAAAGGATCAATCAACTGATCAACCAATCAATAAAGTGTGAAAAGCACTGGGCTCCATCAGAAAGTGTCCTGTGGTCTTGCTGAGGAGCTGCTACTCTGTGTGGCATTAAAATCCCTAGGGAGCTGGGGAGAGTTTCGCTCGGTGGGAGAGCATTTGCCTTGAGTGTGCAAGGTCCTGGCTTCAGACCTTGGTGCATAAATGCCCTCCCTCCTCTAGAATCCCGAGGGAGAGTGTAATTGAAGGAATATCTCAGGCAGGAAGTGCCGAGAGCTCCTACTCAATGTCATTTGTTTTTGTTTTGTTTTGTTTGTTTGTTTTTTTTGAGACAGGGTCTCACTATGTAGTTGAGACTGAACTGGAACTCACTATGTAGCCCAGGCTGGTCCCAAATTCACAGCGATCCTCCTGCCTCAGCCTCCTGAGTGCTGGGATGACAGGCCTGCACCACCATGCCCGGCCTTCATTGTCATTCGTTATTCATTCAGCAAATGACTGCTGAGCTCCGTGCTCCCTTGGTCCCCAGGACACTCAAGCGCTCACCAAACTTCAGTGCAGTGAGGCCCATGCCTGACTTCCCGCACTGGTCCTGCAGGCGTCTTCACTGACGCTTGAGGCCTCTCGTGGCCTCCCTGGGTCCTCCCAGCTGGCACGATGCCCCCTTCTGTGCTCCCACGGCACCCGGGGCTCCCTTCTGTCTCAGGACCCTCGTGCCACCCCCTCACCTCCTCCAGATGAGCGGCGTGGGCTTCCCGAGGACACATCAGTGCTTTGTGCCCGGGCCTCTGGGGCCTGGCGTGGGTCCCGGTACCTGGCAAGACCCTCGATAAGTGTTTGTAGAGTGAATAGATAAACAAATAAGCTAATAAAACGAAAATAAGAATGCAGGTGCAAGCCTGCACCCATGCGAGCTGACACAATTGTTCATCTGTGTGTGCCGTGGAGCCAGGCCAGATAGGCTCTGGAAAACCCGGTAATGAACCTGCCTGTTTTCTTAAGGACTTTATTGGGATTTAATTCGCATACCCGACATTTCACCCATTCAAGTGTACTTCAGTAGTTTCTGGTGTATTCAGAGTTGGGCAATCACTACCACTATGCAATTGCAGAACATTTTTTTCCATCACCTCCAAAGAAACCTCACATCCATTAGCAGCCTTACCCCGGTCCTCCCACCACCAGCTGCAGACCACAGTGAACGTCCTTTCTGTGTAGATTAGCCTCTTCTGGACATTCCGTATCAGTGTGATCATTCTCCGTGTGGTCTTCGTGTCTGGCTTCTTGCAGCCTTGATGGGTATCTCATTCGTTTCCATCGCTGAATGATACTTCCTTGTAGGGCTGCAGCAGGTCTGATGGATCCAGGACCAAACAGCCTTCCCGAAGGGGCGCAGCACTTAGATTTTTTGCGATAGTGTTTCATGCTGCCTGGCTCCTCTTGATGCTTACTGTTTGAGGAGGTTTGTGTTGTACCCATTTTGCAGATGAATAAACTGAGGTCAGAGTGAGCTGTTGGGACTTGGAAGACATCACAGGATATTAAAAGCCAGGGTCAGAACTCCAAGCCCTTTTCTCTACCTCCCTCCCCATTCTAATTTGTTTCTTGTCTCTTTTTTTCCTCCTAAACCCACCTTTGGAGGTATTCACATGCCCTCTGGCCACCTGGCCCTGGATATGTAGAGGACTGGGTGTATTCTAGGGAGTGAAGGTGTCAAGCCTTTGTCTGATCTGGGTTTTGTTTGTTTGGTTGGTTGGTTGGTTTTTTGAGACAGGGTCTCACTGTGTAGTTGAGACTGACCTGGAACTCACTATGTAGCCGAGGCTGGTCTCGGACTCACAGCGATCCTCCTGCCTCAGCCTCCTGAGTTCTGGGATTATAGGAATGTGCCACCATGCCGGGCACCTGATCTTACTTATAAGCCAAAGGCCCAGGCTGTGTGGTATAGCCGAGAAGGATCCACACTCCAGGAGTCCTTGGCCCTACCATCCACCTGCAGAAAAGGGATCCCAGCCCTCCCCCCAGCACTTGCTTCTTCTGGGCCTGACTTGCCACACCCTTCCTCTTCAACCACAGAGAAGTTTAAATGCTCCTCTTTCGTAGCATTTGTCACATAGGAGCACAAAAACGGCTTCTGCGTCTGTTCCCCCAAACCCATGAGCCGCAGATGTGAGGGTCCTAATCATCTCCGGCCCACGCAACTGATGCTGCACGGGAGCTCAGTGAGCCGTGCTGAGACAAACGGCCCTTCCTGTGCTGAAATAACAGTGCCTGCCACTTACTGCCAGCTCCCCGGCGCCCTTTTATCCTAACAACAGCCCTGCGACGTGTGTCCAACCTCCTTTCTATGGAAAGAGAACTGGAGACTCAGAAAGACAAAGTTTACAGGCCCGGGGCCTCAGACTGAGACCCTGGAATTCCTAGCTACATCTATTTGCCTCCCAATTTACTGCTTTTCCCTTTGAAGGGCAGACGAGCGTCCCCTGTAAGTGAAGTGTCCAGTTTAGCACCAGCCATTCAGGAATGGACGACTTAAAGAAGTATGGACAGCCCGGCATGGTGGCGCTCATCCACAATCCAAGCACTCAGAAGGCTGAGGCAGGAGGATCACCATGAGTTCAAGGCCAGCCTGAACTACAAAGTGAGACCCTGTCTCAAACCAAATAGATCAAGGAGCTCACAGCATCTGTGATGTCATTATTAGATCCCACTTCAAGTCTCAAAAAAGAAAACTGGGGTTGAAGCTCGGTGGTTGGTAGAGCACAAACTCAGCACCCACGAGGCCCTGGTTTCAGTCCCAGGAGAGAGGACACCAGGTCACAGGGACGCACAGCAACATGGGAAGAGCAGTGGGCAAGGCCAGGCCTGCTGTTTCCAAGGCATTCCTGCTTCAGTGTATGCAATTAAGTACACACTGCTGAAACTTTAAAAGAAAATGAATAAGGGCCGGGGATTTAGCTCAGTGGTTCTGCCGCCTGCTTCACAAGTGCAAGGTCTCAAGTTCGATCCCCAGTACAAAAAAAATGAATACGAACAAAAACAAAAAGACAAAAGCAACACACTGGGATCTCAATGGTGGTGCTATGTGAAACTTCATTGTCACCTGCAGGACTGTATAACAGGGCAGCCACTTTGGGAAACGGCATGGCGTCTCCTATGAGTCGCAAATAGTCTCCGCGTGGTATAGCTTGGGCATCCCCTCCTACTAAAACAAAAAGACAAAAGCAACACACTGGGATCTCAATGGTGGTGCTATGTGAAACTTCATTGTCACCTGCAGGACTGTAAAACAGGGCAGCCACTTTGGGAAACATGGCGTCTCCTATGAGTCGCAAATAGTCTCCGCGTGGTATAGCTTGGGCATCCCCTCCTAGTGCATGTTAAAATTTAGTTGCCATGGAATCTAATCATTACGCAGTACAAACATGCACTAATCAAAAATAAAAATTAATTGCCATGATAGCATTGGGAGATAGACCTTTAACAGTTGACTAGGTCACCAGGGCTCCACCTTCACGATGGATTGAGAACATTTTCTTGGGCGTAGGTAGCTCAGTTATCTCAAGAGTGGGATGTTCTAAACCGGACGTGGTGGCACACCCCTGTAATTTCTGCATTCAGGAAGCTGAGTCAGGAGGATTTCCACCAGTTCAAGGCCAGCCTGGGCTACACAGAGACCCTGTCTCAAAACAAACCAAAAATGGGTGTTCTGAAATGGAGTTTGGCTTTTTTAGCTCTCTCCTGTTCCATTCTCTCATTGTGTGATGCTCTCTGCTATATGATACAGTAAAAAAGACCCTCGCAAAATGCCATCACCTTAATATTACTCTTCCTTCCCAGCTTCCAGAACTGTGGCAAAGAAATTTGTTTTTTATAAATGACCTAGTTGGCAATATTCTGGTACAGTAGCAGCAAGTGAACTAAGACCAACAATTTGTCCACAACACAAATGTTCATAGTGGCAATTCTTTTTTTTTTTTTTGTACTGAGGATTGAACGCAGGACCTTGCGCTTATGAGGCAGACGGCAGGCGGTAGAATCATTGAGCTAAATCCTTAGCCCAACAACATTCATTTTAATAGCCCAAAGCCAAAACAACCCAAATATCTGTGAACTGATGAACAGGTGAACAAAACATGGCAGACCCATACAATGAGTACCATCTGACGATAGACAAAGGAACAAAGTCATGACAGATGGGTCAACATGGATGACCTTGAAAACATCATACCAAGTAAAAGAAGTCAGCCACAGCCAAGCAGATGCACACTTACAATCCCAGCATTTGGGAGGCTGAGGCAGGAGGATAGCTTTGAGTTCAAGGCCAACCGGGACTCCATAGAGAGACGCTGGAGAGAGAGAGAGAGAGAGAGAGAGAGAGAGAGAGAATAAGTGGGAGGAAAGAGAAGAGAGAGAGAGAGATCAGCCACCAGAGACCATACTCTGGTGTGAAATGGCTAGAAAAGGAAAAATCTACAGAGATAGAAAGTAGATTATTCATTGCCAGGGGCAGAGGAGGAGACATGGAAGAGAAGAGGGAGTGACGCAGGGTCTCACTATGCAGTTCAGGCTGGCCTTGAACTCACTACGTAGCCCAGGCTGCTCTCAGAAACCCTTCTGCACCAGCTTCCCAGTGCTGGAATTACAGCTACCACACTCAGCTGAAATTTCTTTTTTGAGTGGTGAAAATGTTTTGGAATTAGTGTTTGTTTGTTTGTTTGTTTTGGTACCGGGGATTGAACTCCAGTCTTTGCGCTTGCAAGGCAGGCCACCAAACCACTGAGCTAAATCCCCGGCCCTTTTTACTTTTTGTTTGTTTGTTTGTTTGTTTTTTGTTTTTTGAGACAGGGTCTCACTATGTAGTTGAGACTGACCTGGGACTCACTATGTAGCCCAGGCTGGTCTCGAACTCACCGCGATCCTCCTGCCTCAGCCTCCTGAGTGCTGGGATTACAGGCGTGCGCCACGACGCCTGGCGTGTTTTGGAATTAGTGGTGAAAGTTGCCAAACTCTGAATCTACTAAAAGCTACTGAATTGGAGACTTTATAAAGGGTGAATTTTATAGCATGTGAATTATATCTCAATAAAGCTGCTGTAAACAGAATAAAAACAAATAAAAATGGAGTGAACTTTGCCTTGCCCAGTTCCATGGAAATAGGGATTTACAGATGAAAACCACCCAGCGGTCCGCTCCTCCCTGCTGAATGCTGGGACAGGGAGCCATTGACCTCTTCCCAGCCTGACCCGGCCCTGGGCCTTCTGCACTCCAGGCTGTTCGGCTCGCTGTGGGAGCGACTTTCGATTCTTCCCTGTGAGGTTACAGTCTGAACATCTGGCCTCATGTTGCTTCTGTGCGGCAGAGGACTCTGTGGTCCCAGGGTCCCCTTGCTGGGAGGGCAGCTGGTCAGGGAGATGGGGAAGGCGACACCCGCAGCCTCCTTCACAGCTGACCAGCAGGGCGGGGAAGGACCCAGGCTGACACCACAGGACTTAAACAACCTGAACAAATAAAAAACCTTGACCTCTGGTTCGTAGCAGCTGAGACAGAAAGGTAGGTAGCTTGGATTTGAATAGGCTCCACCATGTACTAAGCTGGGTGAAAATTAAATAAAATTACATTGGTTTTGAAAAATCTGGCAGAATGCCTGGCTCACAATAGATGCCACACACATGGATGTTACCGTGCCTTATCATTAGGTGGAAAAGAGGCCTCTGGGTCCCGACTCCGCAGTCAGCTCATCCCGTGACCGCCCCAGGCCTCAGGGTCTCCCCACCTAACAGCCCTGCTTTGGTGGGGCCCTGCTAGTGGAAAGCCCTGTGCAAACCCAAGGCCTGTGTTTGTGCAGGGAGTACGCTTAGGCGCAGGGTGGCCCACGAGATCCGGAGATAAGACCAGGCCCTGCGCAACACTGAGGCCCCAGAAAGAGGCCAGAGGCCGGGGCGGCCACAGAGGAGGAGCGGAGGAAGCCCTGCTCTTGCCCAAGACAACCTCTTCCACCCCAGTCACTCAACCAACGGAAACTGAGCCAAATCCACCAAGCACCTTGGGTAAGAGAAGGAGGCGCCAGCCTGGGAGGCTGAGTCCCTTTGTGAACAGGACAGAGTGCAGAGGCAAGAGCCCGGGACGAAGGCAGCCTGCCTGTAAAAGCCAGGGTCTGGATCCAAAGTGCCTCTGGGGCCAAGACACCACCCCGGCCTACAGTCCCTCTACCACGGCTTGCAGGACTCTAGAAAGACAATAGCAGCTCGTGTTTATAGGAGATGGAAGACACGCCAGGCATTTTTCTAAAAACATTTCCCTATATAGTTGCCTCCTCCAGAGCCTCCATTCTGTAGCCATGGACTCAATGAAGGATCAAAATAACCTGCAAAAAATGTCATACAAAACCTGTATAGACTTCCTGTTCCCTAAACACTATACAACAACTATTTACATGGCATTCACTTTGTGTATTATAAGTAATCTAGAAGTCAATGGAAGTATATGGGAACTGAGCGTGGTGGTACACACCTGTAATCCCAGCACTCTGGGAGGCTGAGGCAGGAGGGTCGCAGGTTTGAGCCCAATCTGGCAATGTAGCAACTTACTGAGACCCTGTTCCCAAATTCTCAAAATTTTGAAGATTTTACTGTCTGAAGGGGTAGTAATCCTCACAACAGCCCTGAGGCGGGTCCCTAAATCACTGAACAGAACGGTTTCGAGATTTAGCCAGGGTCACACAGCTAGTAAGCAGCACGGCCAGGCATCCAGCCCTCTGGCTACAGGGCCTACCTGCCTAGCAATTGTTCTACTGCTTTTTTAGCCCAGAGGTGGGCATGGTTGGTCAGAGACCCACCTAAGAGCCAAGGGACAGAATGATCAGTGAGGGGCTTGATTTTCTAGGATGTTTAAAAATAATAATAATAATGTTACAGTAATGAGAACTACCTAGCTAGCCACTCACCTAGTTGCTGATGGTATTTGTCCACCATGGATATCTGTCCTGAGGGTCCAGCACCACTGGGGATTCCATGCATGCTGCCTGATAGGTCACATTCCAACTGCAACCGCAGTGCAAACCACAACATGAAGGGCCCTGCAGGGACTGGAGCCCATAGCAGCACTCAAAATTGTACTTTTTGAAGGGGTTTGGTTTGGTTTGGTTTTGAGACAGGGTTTTGCTTGGGTCAGGCTTGCCTAGAACTTGTAGCAATCCACCTGCCTCAGCCTCCCGGGTGCTGGGATTATAGGTTTGAGCCACCACATCCAGCCGACTTATTTTTAACTCCTAATTTTTTTTTATTTTTTTTTTCAGCTTTAATTGAGTTTATTGGTACATTTTAGGGATACAGTACAGTTACATTCATTGTTGGGATCTTGCAGCTCTGCATAATTTTTTTTTATTTTTTTTTTCAGCTTTAATTGAGTTTATTGGTACATTTTAGGGATACAGTGCAGTTACATTCATTGTTGGGATCTTGCACCTCTGCGTGACAAGTCTTGATTCTCATTTTTTCCCCTTACCTCTGTAACTCCTAATTTTAATGTAAGAAATATATTTTACAGGGTCAGGGATTTAGCTCAGTTGTTCTGCCACCTGCCTCACAAGCACAAGGACCCAAGTTTGATCCCCAGTACTGCCCCCCCAGAAGTATATTTTACAGTCAAAACACATACATGAAACAAGTTTTCCCAAAGTCTTCTTCTATTCCATTTTTTAAAATACTGGTCCTGACACTGCCTTTGTGGCACACTGATGAAAACCTATTGGCTGCAGCTTTTGGCACGTTATTGAATTTCTGTAAGCTACCAGATGTACCTCGAAATTTTGTTGTTGCTGTTGTTTTAAAGTTGTTGTTTTCCTCCAGGCCCAATGGCTCCCAAGGCCACACCAACAATAGCCCAAACCAGGACCTGAACCCAGAATCATTCTTCTTCCTGCAACCCTGCACCACCTCCCTAGACAAGGCCAGCTCACTGGGTGTGGCCACGGTCAGTCACCTGGGCAAAGGCCACGCTGGCCACTCCACTCTATCCTGCACCTAAGTCCACCCCTGCCACCCCCCACCACTGCCCCATTGAATTCTGCATTCATTTTCTGGGACTGCACAGTGTCCTCAGCCATGAGCACTCCTGTCCCAAATCTTTCGTGGAACCCGCCCTTACTTCATTCTAGTTGCTTCGAAGGGCCACCTCCCCTTGGAAGCCATCTCTAGCCCCCTGATCCAAAGACAAGCAGCTCTCCCTAGGGCAGACCTCTTCCCCGCTTTAGTTTTCTTCCTACTCAGGTCACTGCTTGGTAAATCCTTGCACTCTTTGACTTCACTAAAATTTCAACTTGAGGAGGCAGGAACTTTCAAGGCTGGAGCCCTGGACCATCCGCAGTGCCTAGAGATGTGCTGACAAAGATACTCACAAGCGTATGTGGAGGCACACACGCACACACCCACAAACACACACACTTTTTTTAATAGTAGGGATTGAACTAAGGGCCTTTTCACTAACCTGCATCTCCAGTCCTTTTTTATTTTTCGTTTGAGACATGGTCTTGCTAAATTGTCCAGGCTGGCTTCGAACTTGAGATCCTCCTGGGTCAACCTCCCAGTATTCTGGAATTGTAGGTGTGTGCTACCACTCTGGGCTTTTTATTGGTTTCAATAGGACCTCATGACTCACAGTCTGGGCATAAAAGGGTTTACAATGAAAACCTCCCTTCCACTCCTATCTTCCCTGCCCTTCTACCCCGGGGGAATTTGCCCTTCCCCAGAAATAACCAAGTCACTGTGATCTCCCGCTCCAGCAAAACAGTTGCAAGGCGGCAGCAACGTCAGCGCAGAGGATAGGGCTCGGGTGTAGACGACTCACGCCTCTGCCCGGCGACCCGAAGGTCCCGCCTCACTCACAGCCGCCAGGTAGCAAGGCCACCTTTGCCCAAGCCCGGAAGTCCTGCGCGCTCCTCTGTCCGACAGGTAAATTTGGTTGCGCCCGCCCACTTCTTTCCCTTGAGCCAATCGAGCACTTGTATGCAAATTGGACCGCTTCCCTGCCCCCTACAACAACCAATGGTTGCGGCGGCTCAGCAGGTCCTCCAGGTTCCCATTCTAAGTAAACCAGCGGAGGTCTCCAATATTTTTGCCTTGGAAAAAGAACTTTGAAACGTTAAGAGTCAGAGAAACAGAGATAGCCATCAACAGATTTTGAAATGAGCCTTTGGACACCGAAATCACAAAATCTGAGGCTTGGCAGATAGATAGCTAGAGGCCATTTCTCCTGACTTCTAGCCCAACATCCACCTCTGAATTATTCCCATCAGGCGCCTGGAGCTGGTGGAGTCTTTCCGCGAACACAGAAAAATCACCACCTGCAGACTCCAGCTGACCGGAGAAAAGGGCGCTACTTCATCAGGAGGAGAGCCGAGGTCTGGCTAGTGGGCGTGGGCAAAGCCCCTTGGAGAAGAGCCAGGTCGGTTCAAGCTTTGCCTGTACCAAGTTTCTGCACCTCTAAAATGGGAAGAATAACTGCACCCTACCAGCTCCTAGGTGAAGATCGTGGGGCTAATCAAATGGAGATCGCCAGGGGAGCCCACCTTTGAAGTCTGTCTGGGCGGGAGTGTGGCTCAGTGCTTGCCTACCATATGTAGAGCTCTGGGTTAAATCTCCGGCAACACACACACACACACACACACACACACACACACACACACACACCCCTCTTTGGGATTAGGTAAACCAGGATTCATATGCTGGTTTTTCCAGTTGCTCGTGGTATGATCTCAGGCAAATCATTTCATCCTCTGAATCTCGCTTTCTTGAATGCTAAAGAATCACACGCGCTATTAGGATTAAATGAGTTAGGGTTTATAATGTCCTCGGCACAGGGCCGCACCACATGACCCGGGACCACGGAGACTCCGGAACCTTATTTCACCATCTTCTAGACACAATAATACTTAGCAAGTTGTCATGAATCTTAGATGAGTTGTGAGACAGACTTGTAAACAGAAAAACTACACCAATGTTAATTAGCTATGTAGTGACACAGCTGGAACACTGGAAAAAGCATGACATTGGTCTTGGCTCTACTTTTTATTTACTGTGTGACCTTGGACAAGTTATTTCACTGGTTGAAGGGTAACTTTCCTGTCCAATGTAGGCATTGGTAAGATGGTACATGGAAAGTTTCTCAATAGACTTTAATAGACTATTATTAGAAAGATGTCTTTAAATTGCCCTGTATTCTGTTTCCTTGTAATTCCTACCCATAAATGTTAGGATTCTATTTCCACTCACATTTTGAAGATGAAGGGAAACCTCCATCCAGTGTTCATTAACTAGAAATTATTGAGCACCTAATATGTGGCAGGCATTGTGCTCAGCAGGATAGGAGGATACTTTTTTGAAAAGAAAAAGGGAAACTGATTTAATCATTTGTAGCTTTATAATATATTTTAATATCAGAGAGGAACAGTCCTTTCTCCATTGTTTTTTGTTTTTTTTCTCTCAGAATTTTCTTTCTGGCAAATAAACTTCAGAATCATTTTGTCAATCATTTTGGAACCTAGGGGAAAGTGCATGTCAGAAATTAACTATAAAGACTGGTATTAGTAAAATATACAGTTTGCCAAATTGATGGGAAAAAAAAGCCCCAATTTTTAAAACAGGTTACAGAGGGGCTGGAGGAGTAATTCAGTGGTAGAATACTTGTTTCATACATGCAAGGCCTTGGGTTTGAGCCCCAATATCAAAGGTGGTGTTTAAGAAAAAGAACGCACAATTCGCATTTTAATCAAAGTGAATTGAAATTATCACTTTCATAATTTGGGTAACCTGGGGAATTTGCAAGTTCTCAGAATCTTGTGCAAACTAAATTGTGGATTTTTGTGGCTATTGTTCATGTCCTCCTAAAGGAATATCCTGCTATCCTGACTACTGAGACTCACAGCAAAATTTTATGAACAGTGTATAACATTTTATGCAACAGTAAAGATATATATATGACCAGCAGACAAGTCAAATCCAGCCCACTATCAGTTTTTTGTGTGGCCCATGAGCCCAGAATAGTTTTCACTGTTTTTTTGTTTGTTTGCTTTGGTTTTGGTTTTGGTACCAGGGATTGAACTCAGGACCTTGTGCTTGTGAGGCAGGCGGCGGAACCACTCAGCTAAATCCCTGGCCCTTCCCTGTTTTTTTAAAACATGATTTTGCTGTGTTGCCCAAACTGATCTCAAACTCCCAGTCTTAATGTGATCTTCCTGTCTTGGCTTCCCAGAGAGCTGACACTGTAGGCACAAAGTATCATAGTCACCTTTTACATTTTTAAGCAGCTGGAAAAAATCAAAAGGAGATAGATATAGGAGATAGATATGATACAAAAGTCAGATGTCAGTGTCTGTGGGTCAGGTTTCAGTGGATCATAGCCAGGCCTGTGGGTTTACACGTTGCCTTTGAAGCTGCAAAGGCAAAAATTAGCAGTTGTAACAAAGGCATGGGCCCAAAAGTCTAAAATGCTGACTTTCTGGCCCTTCCAGAAAAGCTTGCCGGCCCCTGGGGTAGAGATCTCTGGCAGGACAGAGGAAACTTGCAAGGAAACGTTGACTCTGGGAGGGGAAACGAGGTGCACATTGGTCTGTACCTTCTGGATTTTTGTTATGGGAATGTATCATTTTTCAGGTACATAATTTAAATTTGAAACATAAATACAAATTATGTAAACTATAATAAACTAATATATAGTAACATTTTACACTTTAAAATGGGTCGGGGCTTTGCCTGGAGTTAGGGAGGCCACGTGCAGCGTATCATCTGCTGTCTACCAGTGCCAGAATTTACCACAGAAAGCTGGAGTCCTTTTTGTTTTTTCTAAGCTCAACGGGGAAGCATTCCAAACCCCAACAAAGGTCACTGCTGAACGGAGGTGTAAACATCCATCGGTGTAAACAATTCTCAAAGCTTCTCTGCAGTCATGGTCTATGGGAGGAAATGACCTCGGTCTGGAAGTGGGGATGGATTTCCCTTAGCATCAGCGCTATTCAGGGACTCAGGGTGAGTCACCCCTCCACGTTGGGCTTGCCACGCCACCTGCCTGATGTGAACACCTCACCGGGGAGCGGCAGCTCTCCGCTTGTCCTGATGCCTCACATGGGAATCCATCACCCCAGCCAGCCAGCCAAGGCATTGCCAGGCATCTCCAGCCTGAGAGGCCCCTGGCCTCGGACAACCTGCCATTCCTCCCCACAGGGCCAGTCTGAGTCTGACCACCTCCACTCCACACTGTTCGCTGGACAAGGGCTGGGGGAAATGCTGAGGCCAAGGCCAAGACTGCTTTCTCTCCCGTCGCTGACCGTCGCTGTCCACCTGCCCTGTGTGTGGTTGTGCCCTGCAGGACCAGGCTGTGCACTGAGCACTCGTGAAAGCGCTTCATTGGCTGGGACCCATCTGAGTCCCGCCCAAGGGAAAGGGTAGGGCCAGAATATTGAGTGAACAGCCAGCGTTAACTAACTCTAGAATCAGAGGATGTGAGAAAGGAAGAAACTCGGAGTCATCTCGTCCAGTGAACACCAAAAGTAAAATGGATTGGAATCCTCTGGTTTATTGCTGAAAGTACAGAGCCTTTGGTCCTGCCCCATTCCTCCTGAAGAATATCTAGGAGGAGAGCAGGGAATCTACATTCTTGAAAGCTCACCAGGCAATTCTAGCAGCTGTCAAATTTAGGATCTACTTTTTTTTTTTACAAAGGAGGAAACAGACTCAGAAAGGGAGAGTAACTTTGTCAGGGCCACAGGGAGTGAATAAGAGAGTTTGGAGCAAACTCCTGTGTGAGTGTGTGTGTGTGTGTGTGTGTGTGTGTGTGTGTGTGTGTTGCTGAGGACCGAACCCAGGACCTTCACACTGAGCTATATCCTCAGCCCTTTTTGTTTCTTATTTTGAGATAGGGTTTTGCTAAATTGCCCAGGCTGGGATCAAACATTTGCTCATCCTGCTGCAGCCTCCCAGAGTGCTAGGATTACAGACGAGTGTGCACCAGCTAACCAGGGCTCCTAACACCTGTCATCACCTGTGTCTCTTGCCTGCCCAGGCTCATCCTATCTCCAGATAACTGCACAGCAGTCCTGTGGGGAGCTGTTGCAGAGCAGCATTGTCTTAGTCACTGAGACAAAATACCCAATACCCAAAGTTAAAGGAAGAAATGTTTATTTAGCTCACAGGTTGTAGAGGTTTCAGTCCATAGTTGGCTGGCTCCAAGGCAGAGTGGCATCGCAGAGGAGAAACTGTTCACTGTACGCAGAAGACAGCAAAAATGACAAAGGACCTTTACAGCATCTTTCTGTCTCTTTTATCTTAGTTAGACTACTTAGAGCAGTAGCACTCACATCTTTGATCCTAGTGCCCTTGAGCCTAGCATTGCACTATGAATCAATCCCAGAGTCACACACTCTAGAGACCCAGCCACCTGTGAAAAAGGCCCACCGATGACCGCATGGGGCTTTGAGGGACATACAGACTCCAACCATAACAAGCATCTTAGACATTCGGAGTCTCACTGAATTTCCTCCTTGGGAAGTAACCCCTAATCATCCTGGAGTAATGAGGAAACTGAGGCTCAAGAGGTGAGCACATTCGCTGAGGGCACCCAGGAAGCAACAGAGCCAAGGCACAGCCAGGCACTCTGATCCTCAGCAGGGTGCTGGGTGCTCTGCTGGCTACTCTCACAGGGCTCTGCTCTGCCTGGCATTGCAGTCAGCGTGTACTGAGTGCCTGCCAGGTGTGGGGCACAGCTGTAAGCACTGTGCATGGTCGGTTCATATATCCCACCCAAGATCCTGCGTATGTGTGATGACCAGGCCTTAGGGTTGAACAAATAAAGCAGAGAGGCAATGGAGGATTGCCTAACACACAGGCAGAACACCCGCATATGCACATTCAAGGTAGAGGGGAGCCCTGTGCTACGGCTCATCCGGGCCAGTGTGGCTGATTAGAAACCACTCTCTGTGAGTGTGTGTCGGGGAGGAGGGTGGACAGGAGCTCCTTCTGTGATCACACCGTCGGTCCCCTGATCACCCGCACTGAATGGCCCACGTTGCCCCATCACGCTTCTGCTAGGAGGCAGAAAGTGTGGCACTAAGGGTGGCTTCAGAATCTCTGAGTATGCACCCCAAAACATCGGAAGTAGAAACTCAAGAGAAATGTGTACACCTGTGTTCACATTCACAACAGCCAAAAAAGGTGGGAGCAAACCCATCTGTTCACGGATGAATGGATAAGTAAAACATGGCCCGTCTATACAATGGGTGCTACTCAGCTTTAAGGAGGAAGCCAATTTTAACATGTGCTACAGCATGGAGAAACCTTTATTACGACAAGGGAAACGAGCCAGTCACAAAGGTCACCAGAGCACGAATATTTTATGATGTCACTTTCATGAAGCACTTCGAGTTGCCAGATTCATAGGGACAGAAAATAAAATGCCAGTTTGCTGGGGCCAGGGGGAAGAAAGGTGATTTATTGACAGAGTTTCTATTTTTCTGGAGCCGGATGATAGGGGTGGTTGCACAACAGTGCGAATGCGCTAATGTCACAGCACAGCTGAATGCTCCAGAGATGGTTAGGACATGGGCATGGCAGTGTATGCCTGTGATCACAACACTGGAGGTTGAGGAAGGAGGACTGCAAGTGAAAAATGAAAAGGGTTGGGGACGTAGCTTTGTGGTGCAGCAATCCTGGGCTCAGTCCCCAGCACCCCACACCAAAAAAAAGGTTAAAATAATTACTTTTAAAGAAAAGAGCTGGGTGTGGTGGCGTATGCCTGTAATCCCAGCATTCGGGAGGCTGAAGCAGGAGGATCGCTGTGAGTTCAAGACCAGCCTGGGCTACACAGTGAGTTCCAGGTCAGGCTCAACTACATAGTGAGACCCTGTCTCAAAAAACCCCCCCCAAAAAAAGAATGGTGCTTGGAGACTAACTATTCTCAAATCCCAGCTCCACCACTCATGGGCTTTATGGACTTGATTAAGTTGCTTTCCCTTTCCCCACTTCCTAACTTCACTTATAAAAAGAGGATAATAACAGCACCTACCTCAACAGAACTGTGGAGAGGTTTAAACAACTTAGACCAGGGCTCAGCGTGCAGCGAGCTGTCCCCAGGACAGACAGCTATGAGAACCTGCACACCAGCCCCTGTGGAGACCAGGTGGCAGAAGGATGACAATGATTCTCTCTTCTCCACGTTCAGTTTCTCTCAAGTCCCACCGGCCTGAAGGTCCTGGGAGGTCTGTGCTTCAAGACTCAGCACTAGGGACAACCCACTTTCTGGTCCCCCTTCTGTCTCTCTTAGGCAGAAGCTTTCTTTCCAAGTAATTTTCTGTGTGTGTGTGTGTGTGTGTGTGTGTGTGTGTGTGTGTGTATACCGGGGATCGAACTCAGGTCCTTGTGCTTGCAAGGCAGGCGGTGGAACCACTGAGCTAAATCCCAGGCCCAGAAGCTTTCTTTCTCTCGATAAATTTTTCCTACTCTTTGTTAGATTTTCCTTGCCTTAAGATGGCCCTTATTTCCTTTCTCATAATATCCTGCTTCTCACCTAAAGAGATGGCTTCTCTCACCTAACAGAGCATAGCCTTCTTTTTCTCGTGATATCTCTTTCTCTTTTCTCCCACCCAAAAGTAACCAGATATTTGTTATGACTGAGTAACCAGTGATGTCACAACCCCCCTTAGTGATGTCACAGGCTCCTTTCATCTCTTAATATTACCTCAATTAACTCTACCTCAGCTCCTATAAACCCCACCCCAGTCTTATAAAAGAAGCTCTCTGTTTTGTTTTTTGAGACAGGGTCTCACTGTGTAGTTGAGACTGACCTGGAACTCACTATGTAGCCCAGGCTGGTCTCGAACTCACAGGATCCTCCTGCTTCAGCCTCCTGAAGCTCTCTGTTTTGTCATATTGTTTCTTCTCTTTTGATCGGAGACAGTCCAGCAGGTTGCCCCTATAATAAAGGCTTGTAGTGGTTCTGGTCTGGCCTCGGTCTTTGGCTTTTTTACCTGACATATCTGGTGCTGACACCCGGGAGGAAGACGGCCCATTAAGTGACGATTCCTCACATACAGGGGTCAATCAGCCTTTCAGCCGTCTCCTCTGCACCACATCGGCCGAGCCAGGACCTGCTCGGGGCTTTCTGCCTTTGCATTGCTGACGATAGACATCCACACCGGTCACTGATTACAGGGTGATAGGCAGCATAGCTTCCTGCTACTCGGGTCCTCTGTCTCATTCTCCTCCTCTCCTTCTGGAGATTTCTCAGAAATCCAAATGCTTGGTCAGAGAGATCCTCTCAGGCCACTTGGCCCAGGACAATGCCCCTGAGAGATGCCCCTGGAATCCTCTGGTTCTCCCCTTCCAGGAACTGGCTGCGGAATAACAAAAGAGAAGAAGACAGAGTTCCTCTCTTTTGACCTCCTTCTAGGGAGCTAGCTCCTCCTCAACCGCCCTGACATAGACACCCAACAACCCAAAACTCCTCCCTCAATGCCCCTTGGCTGCCTCCTGACACAACTTCAATTTGTTGGATTGTTGGGACCTGACTTTAAACAGAAATGACTCATTTTTTATTACAACCAATTTTGGCCTCAGTATAAAACTAGACAATAAATCTCAATGGCAAAAAAAGACACTCTCGATTTTAACATATTACACGATTCACACAACTTTTGTCAACATAATGACAAATGGTCAGAAATCCCCTATATAAAGCCTTTTCCTAACTACCTTCTCACCCCTCTCTCGGTCAAACCTGTTTGCCCTCTCAGGTACTTCTAGCCCAAACTCCATCATCCACCCTCCCAACTCTCACTCACCACTCACACCTCGCTGGCCCTGTAACCCGGCCAGCTTTTCCGTCTCCAGTGCTTGCTTCTTCACTTTCACCGTCTTGTGACCCTTCCTCATCTCTGCCATCTTGTGTCTCTCCATCACACACCTGTGCTCTCCCTACTCCTCCAGCCCCTCCCAAACAAGACAGTGAGTTAACAAACACCCCTCTGCTTGCTCTTCCTCCCCCAGCTTCCTTAGAAGAGAGAGGAAAACAAGACTCTGAAAAAAAAAAAAATCCTCTCCTGGCCCTGCCTATTTGCATATCAACACCTTGTTTGGCAGGCTACATCACCAAGAACTTCCATCAGGCCCTATTGTTTTCTACATAAATATTGAAAAATAAAATATAAGGTTTTAAAACAATTCAAGGAAAACATATTGCTTAAGATTGGAGCTCAAAGACTGAATGCTAGGAAGCCGGGCATGGTGGTGCATGCCTGTAATCCTAGCACTCAGGAGGCTGAGGCAGGAGGATCGCTGTGAGTTTGAGACCAGCCTGGGCTACATAGTGAGTTCCAGGTCAGTCTCAACTACATAGCGAGACCCTGCCTCAAAAAAACCAAAAAAAAAAAAAAAACTGAATGCTAGGTTACAGTCCAGTGCTGCTTACAGACTGCTTGCTCCATAGTAAAATCAGCTGTGATGTCCTGCAAGGCAGGAAAATCTTAAAAAACAAATTATAAATTCTGGCTAATTGACAAATATACCTTTCATCTTTAACTTAAAATAATGTTTGATTGGTGTTGGATTTCCAGATGTTTAATTGATATATTTAAAATATTTCTTTTACATTGCAAATTCTTAAATTAAAAGTATGGATTAACTTGACCTTCTCCCTACATTTTGCTTACAGACTTCTGACAATAACTATAACACAAGATTATGCTACTATTTTAAAGTGCTTTTACTCCTGATTCTAATTACAAGAGATCTCTGTTAATTGACTTACAAAAGTTTTGTCTAGTCTTAATTAAGAGATGTCATAATTCAATTGGCCAAATATATTTAAGTGCACTCTAGTTTCATAAATTGTCTCATATGTTTGTCTATGTCCAATAGTTTGAAAATTGTTTGTCCAAATATATATATATTTTTTTGGGGGGGTACCGGGGCTCGAACTCTGGTCCTTGTGCTTGTGAAGCAGGCGGCAGAACCACTGAACTAAATCCCTGGCCCTGTCCAATTATATTTTTTGATCAAAATGACTTCAAAGATATGAATAAATTGTTAATTTCTGCAACCTGGTTTTACAGGTTAAATGAAAAATTGTCAAGATAATTTAATATAAACTTTTAGGTTAAGATAGACTCCTGTTAGTAAATAAAGAAGCAGCTGTTCAGAAAAACTTATTCTGGTCTTTGTTCATTATTGGGAGTGCCAATAAATTTCATAGCCTTATGGGAAGATATACTTCACTAGATATGTTATAAAATGTTTACACCATGTATCATCAAAGGGTTGAGTTCTAAATATATTATTGTGATATGTTTATAGTGGTCATCTTCAAAATATAATATTTTCTGTGGAAAAACAAGGAGTTATTAAAAATATCCTTTTGGTACAAAGCTACATTACAGGACATAAGGTTTCATATAATTATAATAATTATTATTACTACTTTTCTGCTGTACAAAATATATTCATGTTTTCTGACTATACAGGTCTTCCAACATATTGTTTATGGCAATAACCTTTTGATCCAGGTATTCTCTTCTATTCCATCTACTCATAATTACAGGTACATTTGTAGGCTCATACACCTTCCTTAGATGACATCCTATCAAAAGGTAATAACTTAAGTAAGGGTTTCCTGATTTTTTTGTTTTTATGTATTTTTAGAGGGGAATAAATACATTTAACAATGGCTATTTTATACTAAAATACATATCTAAGTTTGTTACTAAGATAATGCCATCATGATCATCATGCTAAAATATTATTATTATTATTATTATTATTATTATTATTATGATGATGATGATGATGATGATGATGTGTGGCTTCTGATTCGAAGGTTTTCCTGTTAATATTCTATAGAAGATCAACTACTCGGACAACCATGATTGGTTGTCCTATAACAGTCCTATAACTATGTTTTAGATTCCAGGGTGCTTGCTATCCAGATAAACTTATGATAGTTAGGCTCCTACTAAACTACTGATGTCACTGATCTCTTCTGGGTGTTCAACCACCAAAGTGCAGAGACCAACACTAAAAGGTAACTAACTGAGCTAAGAAGACCACCAATATTTTGGACCTAAAGGTCCTCAAAGATCCAAGGTATGAAGGAACCTTTTCCACAACATTTTACATCTTTGGTAAGTCACCCAACCTCCTGAGCAGAGAGATTGCTGGACACCAGAGGACAAATGTAACATATGTTAAAGGAGGGTCACCAAGAGAAAAAAATCCCCCATACTTTTCACTGAAAACAACTTGGTCAAGCAAGGCCGTGACCCATCCTGATGGCTGACACTGACGGAGGAGCTGAGAGGCCCTATGCATGGTTCCAAAATACTGCCTAAAGAGACTTAACTGCCCCTGAAAGATAGCAAGAGGTTCATTTGATTAACACAGGTCTCCCTTTAAGTTGGTCTTAAACACCCAGCAGAAAAGAATAACCAAAAGAGGCAGTCAATGAAGAGACAGTAGTGATAGACTTTTGAGGCCCACCACTCCACCTCCCTATAAAGGGATAGATCTCCAGTGGTAAATCAGTTAATCCAGTCTCATAAAAGGCTACAACACCTATTTAATACCACCCTCCACTCCCTGTCAATATCTCACTGTCCATTTACCCTCACTCATTCACTCCAATTCACATCCCCCTAGATTTTAGCCTGTCTGTTTCAAATACTGGCAATTTATCCACAGTTCTGGGACTCTTCGCTATGGGTCTCCCATTCCCTACACAAACCACTAACCTGACATGCGCGGGGCAAAATGACAACATCCCTTGCTTTGCTTGCTCCCTCTCTATCTCAGAAGAGCCCCTGGTCTTCCTATCCAACGACCTATATACTTCATATGCAGCCAGGAGGCACTCCGATGCCTCAACTGATCTGAACTTTTCTGTTACATCGAGTTTCTCAGCCCTCCCTTAAACATCTACATGGAATGCCAGATGTTTGAAAGGATCCTTCCAGGGTCCTCAGAGGTCAACAAGAGGACAACCCCCTTCCTGGTCCCCTTCTTGATGGAAGCAGGGGTCCTCACTGATGTGGCAATGGATATAGCATGTATCTGTACCTCTACACATTTCTATCAGCCTTTGTGGATAGAGATCTTAGAAGACATGGACAAAATAAGCCAATCCCTAAACACAGTCCAGGACCAGATTAATTCCCTAGTAGCTGTCCTGCTCCAAAATAGAGGTTTCTTCAACATGCTAACAGCAGTCCAAGGGGGAACATGTCAGGCTCTAGGTGAAGAGTGTTATTTTTATTTGCAGTGGTTCTGGTCTGGACTTGGTCTTTGGCTTTTTTACCTGACACTTTTAACCTCCGTTGTTCCTAGAATTCATCCTTTGATTTTAGAGAACATGATCTCATGTTTCGGATATCTAACAGGTTCGGGAGTTATATCTCTTCCCCCTATGTCATTTTGGAGGTCTCCCACCAAGATTACTGGCCCCTGAGAAATAACGCAGTTCTCAATAGTATTTAATTCAAGGCACTTCCCTCCTCTGTGGCTGCTGGATTTCAAGACAAAGCTTCCAGAATGTCTGGAGATCAAAACTAGAAAGATAACTGGGCTACGAGGACAGCCAATATTTTGTCTCTGGCCCCTCAAAGTCTACAAGATCCAGGACACAAAAGAACCTTTCCTACAGGATCTTACATCTTTGAGGCTGCCAAACTCCAAGTGGTCATACAAATGGAACCAGTGACAAATGTGCTAGACTTCTTTCACTGGGATCCACCAGATCGACCTTGTAAACAGCTCATAACTAACTGCTAAACTGTACAATATGACTTCTATGCTGCATTCCAAAGTCCCCTGGACCTTCTCTTTATCCTCTTTCTGGGCTATATTCACAGCAGTCCTTCTGACCTTATACTTTGTCCCATGCATTCTTAACTGTTTCTTTGACTTTTTCGCCACCAGACTTAAAAGCTATGCAGCTATCAAGATGACAATGCCAGGTGCCTACCGAAGGCCTCTAGATAGACCCTCTGTAGAGTAACTCTAACTGCTGATCACAACTACGACCCTCTTCAGCTGGAAGTAGCCAGAGCTGTCTTTGCCCTTTGCCCCCTCTCAGCAGTTAGTGATACTTCTTCAGAGGGGGAATATTGCAGATAGGTAAGTTGGATATCTTGTGGGCAGTTTGACAGGGCTGCCCTCAAGGAGCCAACACAGCAAGGAGCCAACATGGAGGACAACAAAGACACATTCACTGTGGCCAGAATTGTAAAAGGAGAGAAACTACTATACCTTTGTGCTTTCCCTGGGGATAAACAGCAGTGATCGATATTCTAAATAGGTTTCAATCACCTGGGTTGGGGGCCAAGCCAGCCTTTCCAGGAAATATCCCTGACCCCCCACCCTTACTGAAAATCCTTGTAAGCTTGCTCTGTGACTTATTCCCTCATTTGACACCCATTTAATCAATATTACCTGGGTGACTGGCTGTACTTGTCATCTTACTGATTGGTCATGGTTTTGCCCCACCTCATGCCCACCTTGTAAATTTCCCCTGGGTCTTACAGTGTTGTCTCACTTTGTACCCGCCACCCCACATGGCTTAGTGGTATAAAACATCTTAGAGAAGTGGGGTGAGTGGGCAACCCACTCTCTGGTCCCCCTTCTGTCTCTCTTAGAGAGAAGCTTTCTTTCTTTCCCTGAATAAATTTTTCCTACTTTTTTTTTTCTTTTTTTTTTTTTTTTTTTTTTTTTTTTTTTTTGGTACCAGGGATCAAACTCAGGTCCTTGGGTTTGTGAGGCAGGTGGTGGAATCACTGAACCAAATCCCTGGCCCAGCTAAGGTTTTTAATCCAGCACCTTCATGTGCTGCTGTGCAACTTGGAGCCAGTTCATTTACCCCTCTGTGGGTAGTGAAGATTAAGACAGAGAGCATACAAGAGCACACTGTGCATGTCTGTCCCTTTCCTCCCACTAAGCCATGGCTGGCTTAGACTCCCAGGCTGCTGCTGCTGGCTTCCATCCCACACTGCTGCTGGCTGGTGATGGACCAGAGGATGCTGTCTCCAACAACTGTTGTTTCAATGCACATGACCGGGATGAATGTCCTTTACAAGAAGCTGCCAAGCCTCCCAAGTTTGTAGAAGAGCCTTTGCCCTCTTTCCTGGACTGCACTGGGGGTCAGGGAGATATCTGGAATGATAAAGAGGAAGCAAAAATAAAACCCAAAGGGTATTTACTCAGAGATGAAAGTCATTGTCACACAGCAACCGCAGGCTTGTACAGAAACCACATGTATGTGGACGCTCTGCATGGAATGCACCGGCGGCACTGGCAGGGAAAGGCTCCTGAGGCAGAGGGCAAGGCAGGACCAGGACCCTGCCAGGGGAGCCCCTGTGGGTGTCCCCTGGTGCCCTGCGGTGTTCAGGGCCATGAGTTGATGATCTCTGCCACCCAAGGTCAGGCACCCTGAGCCTCAGCCTGCTGTCTCTTCCTGCTCCTGCACCTCTGCCCCCATAGAACACCTTGTTTGTCAATTCCAGCTCATCCTTTCCGTGGCTGTGGCACTGTCTGGGCTGGGGACACTGCTGACTCCATCCCCCTCCCCTCTATCTCCCTCCCTACTGCTCTGCTGCCTCTCGCAGTGATCTGTGTGGCTGCTTATCTCCACCGAGCTGCAAGGACTTAAGGTCAGTAGGTGTCCTAGTTAGGCACGTGGACTCTAGAGCCACGTTTTCATGCTTGAATCCCAGCTTCCAGCCGTGTGGCCACGAGTAAAGTCACAAATCTCCTACGCCTCCGCCTCCGGTGTGCTCTCTCGCCCTCTGTGACGCCCGGCAGTGACAGCTGTGCCTGCCTTGCAGAGGCTATGCCTGTGTTTGGGTGCCTCTGCTCCAGGCATGCATTCTGGGTCTGGGGACGTGACCTCAGGACGGTCTGGGACCCCTTTGGCCACCTGACCTCCATTAGCCCCCTACTCTTACCTGCTGTGCAGATTGCAGTGGTATTTTGGGTCCCCTGGAATTAGTGTCAGTTTGGAGTCATAAGGGTATAGAGGTCCCTGAAAGAAAGGGTGGGAGAAAGGTGAACAGTAGCCCTGTTTAGGGCAATGAGGATCCCTCAAGGGGAAGAGCCCCCTTTCATCCAAGATATCTGATCTGGGGCTGGGGATGTAGAACACTTACCTGGTATACCTGAGGCCCTGTCCTAGCCCCAGAACCACCAAAGAAAAGAGAGACAGAGAGAGACAGAGACAGAGACAGAGAGAGAGAGAGAGAGAGAGAGAGAGA
>NW_022900931.1:10463257-10491550 GCF_012274545.1 Fukomys damarensis | reverse complement strand
AGGGATCAAACTCAGGTCCTTGGGTTTGTGAGGCAGGTGGTGGAATCACTGAACCAAATCCCTGGCCCAGCTAAGGTTTTTAATCCAGCACCTTCATGTGCTGCTGTGCAACTTGGAGCCAGTTCATTTACCCCTCTGTGGGTAGTGAAGATTAAGACAGAGAGCATACAAGAGCACACTGTGCATGTCTGTCCCTTTCCTCCCACTAAGCCATGGCTGGCTTAGACTCCCAGGCTGCTGCTGCTGGCTTCCATCCCACACTGCTGCTGGCTGGTGATGGACCAGAGGATGCTGTCTCCAACAACTGTTGTTTCAATGCACATGACCGGGATGAATGTCCTTTACAAGAAGCTGCCAAGCCTCCCAAGTTTGTAGAAGAGCCTTTGCCCTCTTTCCTGGACTGCACTGGGGGTCAGGGAGATATCTGGAATGATAAAGAGGAAGCAAAAATAAAACCCAAAGGGTATTTACTCAGAGATGAAAGTCATTGTCACACAGCAACCGCAGGCTTGTACAGAAACCACATGTATGTGGACGCTCTGCGTGGAATGCACCGGCGGCACTGGCAGGGAAAGGCTCCTGAGGCAGAGGGCAAGGCAGGACCAGGACCCTGCCAGGGGAGCCCCTGTGGGTGTCCCCTGGTGCCCTGCGGTGTTCAGGGCCATGAGTTGATGATCTCTGCCACCCAAGGTCAGGCACCCTGAGCCTCAGCCTGCTGTCTCTTCCTGCTCCTGCACCTCTGCCCCCATAGAACACCTTGTTTGTCAATTCCAGCTCATCCTTTCCGTGGCTGTGGCACTGTCTGGGCTGGGGACACTGCTGACTCCATCCCCCTCCCCTCTATCTCCCTCCCTACTGCTCTGCTGCCTCTCGCAGTGATCTGTGTGGCTGCTTATCTCCACCGAGCTGCAAGGACTTAAGGTCAGTAGGTGTCCTAGTTAGGCACGTGGACTCTAGAGCCACGTTTTCATGCTTGAATCCCAGCTTCCAGCCGTGTGGCCACGAGTAAAGTCACAAATCTCCTACGCCTCCGCCTCCGGTGTGCTCTCTCGCCCTCTGTGACGTCCGGCAGTGACAGCTGTGCCTGCCTTGCAGAGGCTATGCCTGTGTTTGGGTGCCTCTGCTCCAGGCATGCATTCTGGGTCTGGGGACGTGACCTCAGGACGGTCTGGGACCCCTTTGGCCACCTGACCTCCATTAGCCCCCTACTCTTACCTGCTGTGCAGATTGCAGTGGTATTTTGGGTCCCCTGGAATTAGTGTCAGTTTGGAGTCATAAGGGTATAGAGGTCCCTGAAAGAAAGGGTGGGAGAAAGGTGAACAGTAGCCCTGTTTAGGGCAATGAGGATCCCTCAAGGGGAAGAGCCCCCTTTCATCCAAGATATCTGATCTGGGGCTGGGGATGTAGAACACTTACCTGGTATACCTGAGGCCCTGTCCTAGCCCCAGAACCACCAAAGAAAAGAGAGACAGAGAGAGACAGAGACAGAGACAGAGAGAGAGAGAGAGAGAGAGAGAGAGAAGGAGAGAATAGAAAAGAATAAAAAAATTTCTGGTGTATAAACCAGGTCAAGTCTAGGCATTGACTGAGGGGCTGTGACTGTTTTGGTGATTCAGATTAAATTGTTCATTTGACCCAGGCTTCTACTTAAATAGATCAAGTCAGGATTTAGTGGAGTGCTCATCTACTTCTCAGATTTTTTTTTTTTTTAATGGTACCAGGGATCGAACTCGGGCCCTTGTGCTTGTGAGGCAGGTGGCAGAACCACTGAGCCAAATCCCCGGCACTCACCTACTTCTTTTCTAGGAACACCATGATCACCTAGCCAATGTTATATGTCTCTGCGAGATTAAATGGATTTAAGTGGGCTGAGATACATACTAGGTGTAGAGGCACAGCGATGCTCAACAACTAGGCCACACACCGAGAGGTCCGTCAGGAGATTTTATTAGGGAAGGCAGGTGAGGGGGAGAGGAGAGAGGGAGAGAGAAGAACACAGAGAGGAAGGTGATTTGGGGCTTGGCTATTGCTTATTTACGTGAAGTGGGTTACTTTTAACCTATCATAGTCCAGGTTTGTCTTTTATGGGTTCAGTCTAGCAGAAACTGGCCTTTGGGGGAGGGAAACTAAAGATAAGAGCATGAGGTCTTTTTTTTTTTTTTTTTTTTGGTTTTTTGAGACAGGGTCTCACTATGTAGTTGAGACTGACCTAGAACTCATTATTTAGCCCAGGCTGGTCTCACAGTGATCCTCCTGCCTCAGCCTCCCGAGGGCTGGGATTACAGGCGTGCGCCACCACACCCGGCAGCATGAGGTCATTTCAAGAGGCAAGAAGAACCAGGAGAATACAGTCTGAGATGGTGGTCAGGTCCCTAACAACAGGACCACACTTTAAGCTCCTCAGATGTCCTTTAGCATGATCAGTCCCCGGGTGCCTGAGAGCGAGTGGGTTCCCACTAGATCATTACAAAATAGAAGTGTGAATGGGCCCCTGTTGTGGGTGCAGCTGAGGTCTCCGCTGGAGGCATCATCTGTCTGTGATTCAGACAAGACTGCATGCTGGGGCATCCAACGTGGGCCCATCTAGATGGGGAAAAGGCCCATCTGGGAAATGTCTCACTAGAGGGTAAAAGAGAGTCCAAACATGGAAGGTTGGTTTGGAGCCTTTGGGCAAAGGCCAGCGGGTGATCTGGGATTTAAGAGCGCAGCCTGGAGTAACCCTTGGACTGTCTCAACAAGGCTTAGTTACTTGCTTGTGAGTACTGTACAGTTACTTGTTTTTACTTAACTTCTGAGGAACATGGAGTTGAGTCAACATAACTCTCATGGTGTAGCACGTCTGATGATCCTGACAGTTTATGAACTGCCCCTTTCCTGTTTATTCCATCTTCCTCCTTCCCTGAGCCCCACTCCAGTTGCCTCCTCCCTGAAAACTCAACATTTTCTTTCATGGATTTCTTGCATGTGCTTTGTTTTCCAAACACTAACTTGCCCGACCACTATTCCTCCCGCAGCCTAGGCTCATGGCTGTGAGAACATCCGGTTGTTCATTTTGGTGCTGCGACCCTAAGTCCCCAGCCATAAATCTTCCCCGCTGACGCGTTGTGGCTGCTCTCCCTGCGCGTCTCCTAGGATTTCAGCATACTCCTCTGGGCTGGTCCCCAGAAGAGGGATTTTTGTGTGTGTGTGTGTGGGGGGGTGATTTTATTATATATTTATTTTGTATATAATTCAGAAGAGGGGTTCGGGGGCCACAAGGCACGCACGGTTTTACCACATACCAAGCCAGTTGCTTCCCAGAGTGGCTGGGCCAATTCCCACGTCCACAGTAATGCTTGAGGCCACTTGTTTCCCTACCTTGTCACCAGCACTTGAGAGTACTGCCACTTCTACTCTGTGATGGGTGTGGAGCTGTGTCCTGACGTGGCTAGCTTATCTCTGTCTTCCCCGCTGGACTGTAAGTCTTTGGCGGCAATAGGCCTATGGGGAAGACACAGCTGTGTCCCGTGTCCCGCTCAGTCCCTCTGTGTGGACTCTGTGCTTCGACTCAGCCTTGGAATGCATGGATTGCTCACCTCGTAGTCCTTCTGAACTTGGGCTGGGGAAGCAGAGACAGCATTGGGGGTGAGCAAACATAGGACGAGCAGTTCTACTAATGTCTTGGAAAGCCACAGGCCAAGTGGAAATTCCCTAGCAATTCCCAGGAGTCACCGGAGGGAATGAGACAGGGTGAACATTCCCACAGAGCAGAAGAAAAGTCCTTTGGTTGCAGGGACTGGTGCCTGTCTTCGTTGTTTTTCTCTCATTGCTGAGACAAGTTTACCCAACACTCAAAGTTAAAGGGGGAAAGGTTTATTCGGCTTACAGTTCAGAGGTTTCAGCCCATAATCGGTTGGCTCCAAGGTAGGCTGGCAGAAGGGCAGCAGTTCATAGTGGACAGACAGCGGCTAAAGCAGTAAAGGACCTTAACAGCATCTTTCTGCCCCTTTATCTTATTCAGACTACTTAGGGTGGGTAGCACTCATGCCCTCAATCCTAGTGCCCTCAGGCCTAGCCCTACGTATCAGTCATACACTTTAGATTTAGCCACCTTTGAAAAAGCATGAGGCTTTGGGGGAACATCCAAATGCAGGCCACAACAGGGTCTGTGTTCATTTAGAAAGCACGGGCTCTGACAGAAGCCACCAAACAGAGTACCCCAGGCAGACTTGATATCAAGGAGACCAGCAGAGCTGCCCCTGGGCGGTTGGCCTGAACAGATCTTTCTTGTGATTGTTAATATGACTTAAAATGTGAACTAAGACAGAAGCCACATGCCTCTGAACTATTCCAACCAAGTCTCCCTGAGCGCTTCAACTAAGCCACTGATTGTCAGGGGCCAGGGAGATGCTTTTCTGTTCAAAGCCTCAGTTTCCTCATCTATAAAGTGGAAACAATAATAGCACCTCTCTCATGAGATCTGAACTAATGTATGGAAAATTCTTAGGATGAGCTGGGTGTGGTGGTGCACACCTGTACTCCCAGCACTCGGGAGGCAGGAGGAGCACTGTGAGTTTGGGACCAGCCTGGGCCACAGAGTGAGTTCCACATCAGTCTCAACTATATAGTGAGACTCTGTCTCAAAAAAACATTTTTTTTTTTTTTTCCTTAGGATGTCGCCCAGCATGTAGTAAGCACTCAGTGTATCCTGGCTTTGAAAGACCCAGGCTTGGTTCAGAGGAGAGCCAGGAGTCTGGTAGGGGCAGACAGCCTGGTCTTCCCAGGCCAGGAAAGCCTGTTACTCTTCCTGTGGTCTCATGTCTCTGGCTCCTATACGATCTTCTGGGGACTTAGTTACCTGCATACCTTCATTCATTCAGTCAATGAACTGAACATTCCCTGCCCCTTGAGGGGCCTGAGGCTCATGAGAGAAACAGACTGTGAGCAGAGCGATGAGACCGTGATGCGAAAAAACACCAATAACCCAGGGAATAGAGGAGACCACCAACTCCGTATGCCCTCTCCTCTGTTCCTTACCTATTGCCTTGGTTTCAGCCTCACTTTCCTCATCTGGAAAACGAGACTCACAGAGTTGTTTTCAGGTTCAATGAGCAAATGGATTGGTGGGAGAGAATTTCGCAAACCTCTAAGTACAGCTAGGCGGATGACTAAGAAATAAAAAAGACTTTCCTACAGGGCTCTACCTCCTGGGGCAATTTAAAATCCTGTGGTTTTAGGAAGCTTTAAAGTAAAGGAACGATGCTCTTGATGGCACATATGCTGGACAGGAGCAGAGGTGGGGCCCTCTGGGAGACGAAGATGGAGTTAATTGTGGTTCCTTATCCTGTTCTCTAGACTGCCGGAGCCATCTCAGAGAGAGGAGGGTTGAGAGCAGGAGCTAATGGCTGAGCCAGGCCTTCAGTTAAACTTGTAGCATCGCCGCCCCTGCCCAAGAAGTCAATGGAGTCCTACACTACCTTCTCCCCAGCTGACCTCACAGGGATCCAGAGGTCAAGGAGCTGGGGCATGGGGGACGCAATGGTCATTGCACTGGCCAAGGGACTCTGTCAAGGACAGAGGAGGCTGCTTCACCAAGGCAGATGTGCATACTTTCGCCATGTCACATCCTGGGTGGATGCTTCAGGGCTGCATGCAGATCCACAGTGCCGGGCTCCCAGGATCCTTTTGTTTTATTGCTCAGCCAGGCCAAGAAGTTTGCCTTACTCACGTGCTCATAAGCCACAAAACGGCAAACCACTTGCATTGCAGGCAGAGGGAAGAGACAAAAAGAGAGGGGGCTGGCACATTGCTTCTTTATCAAAGGCGTATGGTAGCCAGCCTCCAAGATTGCTCCTACTGGCCCTTGAGTCTTGGTGTTCCTGTCTGTATTAGCCAGCTTTCCCATTGTTGGACACAATATGAGATGCTCCCGATTCAAAGGAGAAAAAATTTAATTTGTTCATGGTTCTGGCCTGTGATCACAAAGGCATCATGGCAGAGCAAAGCTGTTTAGTTCACAGTAGCCAGGAAGCAGAGGGAGCGAAAATTGCTAGAGTAGAAGTGGTGAGGGACCAGATATGACCCCCAAGGCCATTCCAGCATGAATTGCCCAGACACACCTAGAAATGTGCTCCATCAATCTCTGGGGCAAATCTCAAAGTCAATCAAGTTGAAACTCCACCCTAACCACCACGATGCCTTTATATAATCCCCTTCCACATTGAGTAAGGGTGTCATGGATAACCAACAGGATATTTTGGAAAAAGTAGAGTGTGATTTCTGAAGCTGGGTCATAAAAGACATTATGTCTCACGCCTTGCTCTCCCTAGGACCATGTGATCTGGGGGAAACCAGCTGCCACATCAAGAGGACGCTCAAGCTGTCTTGTGGGGCTCTCCACATAGCAAGGAGCTGAGGTCTCTGACCAACAGCCACATCAGGTTATAGCCATGTGAATGAGTCACCTTGGAGGGAGATCCTCCAGCCCTACTCAGCCTGCAGATAGTTGCAAACTCAGCCAACATCCCAACAGCATCTTTATTAGACACTGAGCTGAGCTGAGCTGCTCCTAAATTCCTGGTCCACTGTGTGAGATAATAAATGTCTCTTGCTGTTTCAAGCTAAGTTGGGGGGAATTTGTTACGGAGTAACAGATAACTAGTCCAGGCCATCACTCAGAAGTAGCACTCATCATTTTCACTCACATGTGTCATTCTAGCCACACAACCATGGCTAGCTGCAGGGGAGTCTGGGAAATGTAGTCTTTATTTGGACAGTCATGTACCCCGCTAAAACTTCTATGATTCAGCTCCTTTACTTAGTCACCTCTGCAAAGTCCCTTTTGCTGAATAAGATAACATATTTAAAAGTTCCAGAGATTAGGGTCTGGACATCTTTGGGAGTCAGTATGCTGTCTACCATAATGAAGAAGCTTGTATATGAATGTCTATAGGAGCTGAAAACTGGTTAAATTTCCAACAGATGAGTGGTTAAACAAACAGTGGTATATCCATATCACAGACCACTACTCACCAATAAAAAGAAATGAACTATGTATGCATACAGCTTGAAGGCATCTATAAAAAAGTACATGGAGTGAAACAAGCCAATATTAAGAGGACACATACCACATGATTCCATTTACATAGCACTGAGGAAATAACATAACAGAGATAGAGAACAGAGAAGTGAAGGGGTTAGGAATGAGGGTTAGGAGGTGGCTATGAACAAGAGCCTTGTGGTGATGGTGAAGTCGGTGTGTACATAAAGTGACATAGGCAATAAAGTTGCTTAGAACTACATACACACATGTGCACACACAGACAAGTGCGTGTTTGTTAAAATCTAGATAAGCTCTGAGGATTGTGCTGTTAAGGTTCCCAGTTTGCTAATCTCACTATGGTTGTACAAGACGTTAACCCTAGGGAAGGCTGGGTGAAGGGTGCATGGATCGCCCCCTACATTGTACTTTGCTACTTCCTGTGTCTATGATCAAATCAAAATGTTTAAATTTTGCTTTTTCCTTTAACTTGCTGGACTACCAGTCTGGAGACGTGGATTCTGGATTCCCTTCCTGATTCTTTTCTTAACTTTCGGGTTAAACTGAGGTAAACACCTTGTCATCTCTAAGACTATCGGCCCATCTGTGAAAAGGGGCTTTGGCTTATGCCACAAGTTTTCAAATATTTAACAGTGCAACCCTTTAGGATGCCGATGATGAGACCCAGCTGGGCTTCCTACTGCCAGCACCTGAGACACTTCCCGGGGAGAGGCTGCTGCTGGGACTGAGCTGTCTGATTCCTTCTTTGCCCTCCTCCCTTGCCTGTGGGTGGACAACAGGAATCCGCTGCTCTCTGCTGGCTTTTAGGGCTCCCCAGCAAGGCCGAACTCCAGTTGCCAGTGGCAGGAATCTGCTGGACAGCACATGCTTCCCTTCCCTGTTTCCCCAGCTCACTCCTTTACCTAAGCTGCCTGCAATTGCAATCCAAATAAACCAGTCCTCCAGGTCTGCTGCCCTTGAAACCAAGCGAGAATCCCCTAATGCAAAACAAGTACCAGCTGCGGCCCCGGGAGCAGGTGGTGGGTGCGGCTGTGCTGCGCCAGGGCCTCTGCACCAGAGCAAGGCACAGCTGGAGAGGGGAACTCACAGACCCAGGCGCCTGATGGTGGGACACCCGCCCATCCTCCATGGTGACCAAGTCCCTCAGCAGCATTCTTTCCATATCTCCCCCTTTCACCCAAGACCACATTCCTTTTGTGACCGAGAAAGTAGCCCAAAAAGGATTGTGGTCACTTTTTTTATCGGGCCTGTGGTGGAGGCAGTGGACACAGTTCAGGCTCCTCCAGCTCCCAGAGCCCCAAGTGACAATGACAAGGAGGACATCCCAGCGGCATTGGGGCCACAGCAGGACCTCCCAAACTCTAAGCCAGACAGAAGGAGCCCCATGTGGTGTTCTGAGGTCAGCACCCAGTGCATGCCGGGAGCACTGGGAAGGAGTCCAGCTAGCAATGCCCATGGGCCTCACCCAGGGGTCTTCGTCTTCCTGGATGTCCTCGGAGTCTGCCTCTGAGTGTCTCAGCCATGTCCGACACCAGGATCACGGGACAGGATATGGAAAAGGGCCTCACAGACCACAAACCATAAACAATTGTGCTGCTCAGCTGCAAGTTATTGTTCCAGGGATTTCTTGAAGGCAAAGTCTCGTCCTTGCTCCAGCTGCAGCCCAGAGCCTGGCACAGGGCCTGAGGTAGGGGAAAGGCAGAGTCGTTGCTTGTTGAATTAATGAATGGATGAATGAGTGAATGAGTTTGGATAGGTAATCTTATATAACCATTCACCATTCAATCCAATAAAGTATTAATAAGGGCCTACTAATACATGGCAGGAACAAGGCTGGCTTGGGGAAAATCACTAATAACAAGATAGGATTTTTACCCTCAAGAGCTGACAGCATAAGGCTGGGCATGGTGGGGCATGCCTGTAATCCCTGCACTCTTGGGGGCTGAGGCAGGAGGATTGCTAGTTCAAACCCAGAAACTTAGCAATTTAGTGAGACCTTGTTTCAAAATAGAAAATAATAAACAAGGGGCTAGGGATATAGTTTAGTGGGACGGCCGTGGGTTTAATCCCCAGCACTACCAAAGGGAGGGCACTAAAGGCTCTCTTCTCAGATTCCACTGAGCTGTTCCCACAAAACTCGCCTGACCCACAGAAATGGTGAGAGAGTAAATAAACCAAGCTGTTTTCGGCTGCTGAGTGTGGCAGTTTGTTCTGCAGCACTGGGTAGGAAGCATCAACCCTTTCTCCTGCAGGGTCCTTTGCTCTGCTCATCACTGCCAGACATCTTTGGTGCAGCAGGCGCGGGCTGCTCTCTGCCTTCCCAGCGCCTCCTTTTCTTCCTCTTGACCCAGTTTCCATAAGGGAAGCCACTCCCAGCTGCTGGTCTGGACTCTACCCTGTGGCTCCAGGGCTTGACACATAACCCTGGGTCCAGCCAATCAGAACTTTTCATTCATTAGGCTATTGGTCATGGGTTCTAGGATAAGGATGTGGCCCAAGATGATGCATGCAGATGTAACTCGGGGCTGCCTGAGTCTGTTCGAATGATGGGGTATAATTCCTTATCTCTGGGCCCCTGGTCAGAGCAGACTTAAGTGTGTGGCCAAGAGGGGGAAAACTGGGTGGAGATTGTGGATGGAGACCAAGGCCCCCTGACATTGCTTGCGTTAGCACCTTGATCCAACCATGCTTGAAACTAGATATCTACCCCGGATATTATGCTGATGTGAGTCAATGCAGTCCATTGTTTCTTTAAGCCTATTGACTCAAGTTTCTGTCAATTGCAAAAAAAGAAAAAAAAAAAGCCTCGATGAATGCATTTGTCTCCACAGATACAATTCAGTAACACCCTGCCCAGGACGCCTTCCCCTAAAGCCACTGTGGTTCCTTTCTGTTCCAACACTGTCCCCACTCAGCAATTCTCTGTTTATCCTCTCCTTTTGTTCTCCAGCATCTTGCCCAAGCCACTCCACAGGACTTGAAGCGCTTTTCTGAAAGCTTTCCTTTGTCTCAGGCACCCAACATGGACCCAAACCAAACAAGCCAAAATTTTAAAAAAACCTTTTGACAAATGCAAATGTTATCAACAGGTGGCTAAAAGAGAAGAAAGTTACCAAGCAGCGCTGTCTTGCTTTACTCATCACTGGGACAAAATACATTGACACCCACAAGTTAAAGGAGAGGTTTACTTTGGCTCACAGTTTGTAGAGTTGGCTGGCTCCAAGGTGGGGTAGCAGGGCAGAGGGGCACAGCAGAGAGTTGCTTAGGGCATAGCAGAGAAAGGGATCAAGGGAGGAGGAGGGAGATCGACCCTTCCAGGCCCCACCCCTAGGCCCCACCTCCTCTAACTGGGGTCTGCCTCCTAGCATCACACTTAGCCATAAACTCTGGTGGACTGATTCATTCATGAGTGTCACACCCCCGTGATCCAGTCACCTCCCAAAGGCCCACCTATGAGCGCACAAAGGCTTGGGGGACATCTGTATAAATCATAACAGGCAGCGAGCATCATGTCGGGGATTGTCGTAGAGGCTGTCCTCATTTTCCCCAGCCTCAGAGGCAGCATTCCAGTCAAGAGACTCAGGGGAGAGAGGAGTGGTTCTCAGCGCTGAGGGAGCTTCTACATCTCCTGGAGATTTGGTGAACACAGACAGCTGCCCACACACCCCACGTCACACACGCTGGACTGGCTTGCTCTTTCTTTCTTCCTTTCTTAGTACTGGGGATTGAACTCGGGATTTTTGGACCAAACCACATCCCTGTTTTTTATTTTGAGACAGACTGTCACTAACTTGCTAAACTGACTAGGCAGGGCTTGAACTTGTGATCCGCCTGCCTCTGCCTCCCAGAGTGCTGGGATTACAGGTGTGCACTACCACATCTGGCTAGAGTTCCTGCGTCAGTAGGTGCTCCGGTTTGAATAGGTTCTCCAAGAGTTTATGTGTTGGAAGCTCAATTCCTCCATGTGATAGTGTCGGGAGTGGCACCATCTGAGTCCCGGGGGAAGCTCACGAATGATTAGCACCTTTCTCAGGGGGTTGGTATAAGACACCCCCACCTCCAATGTTCTTTCCCCCCCAACATGCTCTTGCTGGTCCTTCCTCTTTCTATGATGAGCAGAAACAGCACAAGGCCCTCACCAGTTGCCAGCGCTGTGCCCTTTGACCTCCCAGCCTCTAGAACCATGAGCCTGAATAAACCTCTGGTATTTGTAAATAACTCTGGTAATATTCAGGTATTCTGTGATAGCAACAGCAAGCAGACTAAGACAGCAGGTCTCAGATGCACCTAAGAACTTGCATTTCTAACAAGCTCCTAGTATTGTTAAACACTTCTTAAATGCTGGTTGCAGGACCACAGTTTTAGAACCACTTGGTAAATGCTATTAAAGAAATTACAAATCGGGTAATCCTAGCACTTGGGAAGCTGGGGCAGGAGAATCACTGCAAGTTCCAGGCCAGCCTGGGCTACATAGTGAGTTCAGGGCCATCTTGAACTACATAGTGAGAATTTGTTTCAAAAAGCCAAAAAATAAAAAAAAAAAAAAAAAAAAAAAAAAAAAAAAAAAAAAAAAAAAAGAGAGAGAGAAGAAAATTGCAGAACTAAGCTGGGTGTGGTGATGTATGCCACTCTGCGAGGCTGAGGCAGGTGGATTGCAAGTTCAAGCCCAACCTGTGCAGTTTAGCAAATTATCAAGAACATGTCTCAACGTGTTTCTTAAAAGGGGTGAAGATATAGCTGAGTGTGAAGGACCTGGGTTCACCCCTAGTACCACAGAAATAACAATAAAAAAGAACCAGTAAGGGAAATGGAGACTCAGGCCACCTCCAGGACAGCTGCAGAGACTAGGACCCCCCATGCCTGAGAGTACACCACGGTGGCCCTGAAGCCCAAGGCCGCCACCTTCTCCCAAGCAAGCAAAGGGGTTCAGCAAGGCCCCTGCACTGCAGCCCACGGCCTGGGTCCTGTCACTGCTCAATGGCAGAGCTCAGGGCTGCTTCCTGGAGAGGACAGGAAGGGAGATGGGACTGGTCGAGTGGGACATTCCCGAGTGTCAGGAGGGACTCCAGCAACATCAGGCAGCCACAGAGCATGAGGAATGGCTGCGTCTTAGACACGTGACTGGAAAATGTTACTTGTGGTGGGGAGAAAACATTATGTACAGGCCCTGTCTTCCATCATTGCAAACTGTGCAATGTACTCTCCTAAGAGGTCTGGTCCTCAGGAGGGTCAGTGCTGACTGAGAGGGTCTTAGGGTTACATTTATCTAGTGTACCTCTTCTGCCTGGCACTGTTGTTGTTGTTGTTGTTGTTTTTGGTTTTTTGAGACAGGATCTCACTATGTAGTTGAGACTGACCTGGAACTCACTACGTAACCCAGGCTGGTCTCGAACTCACAGTGATTCTCCTACCTCAGCCTCCCGAGTTCTGGAATTACAGACATGCACCACCATGCCTGGCCCCAGCACTGTTGTTAAATGCTTTACACAGAACAGCACATTTAATCCTCATGACGACCTTTTCCATTAGCCATTTTCATCAGTGTTTTTTATTTTTCAATACTAGGATTTGAACCCAGGCCTTTACATTGAGCTACACCCCCAGACTTCTTTATTTTTTTTTAATGTTATGTTATGTTATGTTATTTATTTATTTTTGACATGGTTTTGCCATGTGTCTAAATTCCCCAGTCTGGGCTCAAACTTTGATCCTCCTGCCTCAGTTTCCCAGAGTGCTGGGGTTACAGGCCTGCAGCAGCAAGCCCCACAATCAACCCATTTTACAGGTGGAGAAATCAAGGCATGTGGAGGAAAAGTCACTTACTGAAGGCCACAGGGCCCACCGGAAGTGGAGCTGAAGTGGGAGCCCTGCAAGGAAAGTCTGGAAACGTTTCTGGGTGAGGATGCGAAACAACTTCCTGGGTGAGGCTGGAAGGTCCGCACCGCAGCCCCCTGAAGTGCTCTGCGTAAGAGAGGTCAGAGGTCGCACGTCAGCACCTGGGAGAGGCTGGCAAGGGTGAGGGCTAAGCCGCTGGGAGGGAGCATGCGGGGGAAGGCAGTGGTCACAAACCCTGCACTGTGCTCTCTTCCATCCCCTTCCGTGAATTCCCATCTCACCACGCTTGTGGAGTGCTTTGTGCCTTCAGAAGGATGCACCGGACGCTTTTGTTCCTTTTGGGTGAGTACAGCAGCGAGCGCAAAAGCTATCTCAGTCACCTTTTGACTATGCAAGGCTCAGAGGGAGGATGCCACTCGCCCAAGGTCACACAGGAAGTACATTCTGTAACCGGATTTGAACTCTGCTTGCCAGCTGGCCCAGCCCAGCTCTTTCCACTACAAAGCCTGAATGTTTGGTTTGTCACTTCCTCACCCCCTTGAGAAGTTCTGTTCCAGAGACACCAATCCAGGCTCATAAGAAGTTCTGGGTGGGTTTGAGGGAGGGTGGGCCGGGGGCTTTCCCGAGACTGTGTAGCAAGCCCTCAGAGCTCCAGGGGACCTGTGCCCTGGCTTGGGAGAGCAGCTCACCATGCCCCCTGGGCTCTGCCAGCTCCTCAGGCTCAGTGGCTGATAGGTGGCTTAAAAGTGAGGTAACCTGGCTACCCGGCTGTGTCACTGATCCCAGGCCCGTGGGCTCACAGCACCCATGACAGCCACAGGAGACTGAGTTAGGGGAGGGAACTGGGGTCTTTCTGGGCTCCCTCTCTCCCTCTCTTTCTTTCTGTCCTTCCCCACCCCATATCTTCTGTCTATCTGGCTGTCCTTAGTGCTGCTCTCTCCTGACTGATCTTCTCCGGTCCTCTGACCCTGCCTGTCTCTGGGTCCCTCTGTCTCTCCTCTGTAGCTCCTCCAGCTCCCCCTGCTCCCTTTCCTCCCGCCTACAGCTCCACGCAGTGACCCAGCTGGCCTCTCCGACAAGGCTCCCCAGGGGCCCAGCAGGAAGTGCACTTGCCCCGCTGACCATCAGCCGGCCTTGGGGACCCAGCCTGCACTGGGGCCTGGGGCTCAGAGAAAAGTGAGCTGTCTCACTTTTGAGGGGCTTTACCAGGAAGAGGGCAAGGAGAGGGGGTGAGTCGGGGAGGAGAGCCTCGCTTTCACAGGGCACTGGGACCTGGGGACAGAGAGCTTCAAAGACCACAGTCCCTTTCCTGGAAGACAAAAGGACACATAAAGTCAAAGGGTTCGGGGATGGGGGCAACAAGAACTGGAGCTTGGTGGGAGAGAGGGGGTTTGCAGAGGCGGGAGAGGGGTGTGAACCACACCCACACTGGCACGCAGGACTCTTGAGTGTTTGTGCCCGGCCAGGCTGACCATTAGAGGCGGCCGGGCTGGCAGCGTCCTTCTGGAGTCAGAGGTCTGGGCTGCAATCCATGGCCACCGTGTGTGCCGGCCTTGGGCATGCAGCAGGCCCCTCCCAGCCTGTTTCTGAACGCACACAACAGAGGTAAGAGGGCCGGGGGTGTGGCTCAGTGGTAGAGAGTGTGCTTAGCACTCATGAAACCCTGGGTTCCATCATGAGCACCAAAAATTAGGAAGCAAAGGAAGACACCTGTGTAATACAGTGGTTGGCAGTGGGCCTGTGAAGGAGCCAGAGATGGCAGAGGGAACCAGCGTTCCAGATCAATGGCAGCTACAAGTGACTCACAGACGTACTGGTTTAAAACACACGAATATCATTTCACAGTTCTGATGTCAGGAGTCCAAAGTCAGCCTCACCAGGCTGAAGTCCAGGTGCTGGTGGGGCTGGCTCTTTCCGGAGGCCCTGTCAGGTCCCCTATCAGCTTCTGTCCCTCTAAGGCCAGCTGCTAGTGGCCCTTTGTCCACCACCAAAGCAGCAATGTCGGCTGCTCTGACGCATCGTCCCAGTCACGTCTCCCTCTGCCTCTCCGCTGCCTCCCCCTGCACAGCCAGGGACACACGTGATTACACTAGGGCCACCCAGGTCAGCCAGGAAAATTTCCCTACTTTAAGGTCAGCTAAGTAACAACCTTAATTCCAGCTTCCACCTCAAAACCGCTAACCGTTCACAAAGCTCCAGGATTAGAACTCAAATACCTTCTGGGGAGGAAGGGGGCTGTTACCTAACGTCCTTCAGAGACCGGCAGCCTGGCTCGTTTTAATCTTCCCAACAACCCTGGCAGGGGGAAGCGGGTTTTTAGGGTTGTCAACCCATTTTACAGATAAGGAGATCAAGGTCAAGTCACCTCGAGTTTAGGAGAAGCTGCAAGGCAAACCCAGGTCTGGCCTTATAGCCCCTGTTCTCCCCACCTGCTCACAACTCTGAAACCCGCAGGACACTGTAGAAAGATGAGGCTGTGCTTCATTCATTTAGGGAATCTGGGCCCCTACTGTGCACACAGAAAATACCGAAGACACAGAGGACTAGAGTGAGGATTTGGCCTCCAGAGGAGTGGATAGGGCAGGGGGTGCAAGGAGGGCTACAGTTCAGGGTCAGGGTGTGCACCGGCCGATTTCAGGTTCGACGCCCAGCTCTGCCCAGTCCCAGGTGTGTGTCCTGGAGCACAGTGAGCCTCTGCTTTCTCATCTGTAAGACGGGAACAAGGGCACCGCCTACTTCACGCCCAGAATGATCATGAGGACTAAATTAGGTAATGTGTGCAAAGCATGAAGCAGGTATCGCCACAGAATAGGAACTACAGCAGCTCTTCTTTTGTGACTCTCAGTCATTATTAGCAATAGTAGTGTCAGTAGTAGTAATAGTAGCAGTCAGATTCGAACCAGGAGTCTGGGGTCAGCCAGCAGGGTTAGTGGAGCTGACATTTGCAAACATATTCTTTTGAGAGGGAAATAAAAACAGCCGATACACACCTGTAATCTCAGTGCTCAGGGGGCTGAGTCAGGAGGGTTGCAAGTTCCAGTCCAGTCTGGGCTACAAATCAAGACCCTGTCCAATAAAAACACATATGCATACCTTTGTGTATGTTTAAATTGTACCAATAAAATTCATTTTGAAAAATAAATAAATAAGCGCCTGACTGAACAGAGGGTCAAAAGCTGGCAGTGGATAGTTCAGTTGGTCCCATTGATGAGTAAGTCCCAAGGGAGCCGCTTCTGTACTTGGTGCCTCCATTTCTTCGTCTTTAAATGGCTTCTGGGTTTGTGTGCGGATCACACCAAATGAGTCTGTAACTGCACTTTGCAGGTTGTAAAGAGCCACCTGGCTGTGGCCGTCTTTGTCGTCTTCCCAGGACACGTCGGCAGAAGGCTGTGACCAGCATCTCCACACAGAGTCACCAAAGTAATTAACCAGTGAGGAAGGAGAAAGCGGCCCTCGTCACGGTCACATTGCACCACTGTCACTCCAGGCTGACAGGGGACAGCTACGCGAGGCTCAGAGTACTGCAGCGACTCCCTGGTCTCCCACCTTTGCAGAGTGGAGCTTAGGATCTGGGGTTGGACTAGGACTCCCTGGTCCTGGCCCAGTGTCCCTGCACCTTACCCATCCCACTTTGGGGGTAAACTGAGCAAGCAGTCCCTGTCCCAGAGCAGGCCGAGCGCTTCGGACTGCAGGAGGACTGAGGGCCGTCCTGGGACCCTACTGCCAGGGGAGGCCTTTGCCAGCTGGTTCCAGCGAATCGGCTAGCACCAAACCATTTCTCTGAAGGACACCAACCTGGAGTCTGACAGACCGGACCCTCACCACGGCCTCCGGGCCCCCACGTGACCCAGCACTTGCCCGCCTGTCTGGCCTGTCTTCCGGTGTCTTGCCCTTCCCCTGCCAGGCAGCCCCACAGCTTTGAGCCTTCTGGTTTCCCTCAAGCATCTCACCTCACTGCTCCCCTCCCAGGCCTTTACTCCCACCTCCCACCCCCAGAAGTGGTGGACTCTGGACTCCCATAGGTACAAAGCCCTGCATTTACCTTCTGTGTGCCTTTTGAGGGAGTTACTTAGCCTCTCTGGCTTTGGCCCTTCAGCTGTGATAGGCTCAGCCGCAGGGCTGTAAGCGGGGTCAGTTGGAGCCTGTCTGGCCTGCAGCAGGGCCTGGCCCTGTGCTTGGTCTCCAGCTCACTCTGTGTTCCGGGCCATGGGAGCCCCTGTGCAGACACAGCCCTCCGAGAGGTCGAAGCTGATACCCCATGTCCATCTCCCCCTCCCCCTGTCCCCCGTCCCTTCTGTAAACCGGGACGCAGCGCCTCCTGGGTGCCAGGCCAGGCCGGGCACTATGGGGACACTAAGGAGAATGTGAGAATCTCGCAAGTCCTCCTTGGGGCAGCCCTGGAGAGACACCCAGCCCGACAGGAAGCCCTGGGAACGTGCTCTTTACCACCCTAGGGCTCCCAGGCCTCCTTCCCTGGGACCTGAAGCCCAGGTGGCCCCGTGCCGTCCTGGGGCCCCGTGGCATCCTGGGGTGTTGTTGGGCAGTGCAGCATGGGGAGCTGAGGAGGTGCAAGAGGGTCAGTTCTCCTGTGGGTCCTGCCGGTGCAGAGCCAAAAGCAAGGGCCCGGCCTCTTCACCCAGGAATGTGAAGCATTTCTTACCCCCGCTAAGAGGGGCCGCCTCCTCTCTCCGCTCTAGAAGGGTCCAAATTGTTTTCTAAAACCACAGGGCCTGAGAGGTCTGAGGGGAAAAGGGAATCAGGGGAGCTGGGCAGAGATCCCAACTCTAATGACTGGGGGTGGGGGAACGAGCACTTTTTAAACGTTATCCCAGGGGCTGATGGACAGGGGAGGCAGGAAGAGAACTGCGCCTCCCACGGCCCGGCGAATGCTGGCCTGGACTATAGGAGCTGCTCCTCCTGCCCAGGCCCCCTCTCCCCAGCTTCTGACTCCCCCGTCCCCAGTAGGGATCCTGTGTTCTCTCCTTGTCAGATGCCTCACTCTAGGGCTCCTCATGGCCAGCCAGGCCAGTGTCACATCATTCAGTCAGCAGCACCAAGAGCTCCACTTACTGGGTGTGGAGGAGGCTAGGACAGAGGCTGCGTCACGTTCTCTTCAGGAATGGTCATGTGATTTGGATTTTCCAGTATTTCTGGGATCACTTTTCCTGGGACCTCACTCTGTGTCCCTGCCTGCAGGCCCTACAATGTCCTTACCTCTGGGTCTCTTACCCCACCCTCTGCTGCTCCCTTGCGCATCCCTGTGTTTCTCAGCTGCCTGGCACAGGGAGCTGGGGGCCCCTTGGCCCAGGTCAGCAGGGCCAATCTCCTGTCTGGACTTCCTGGGCTGGCTTTCCCCTACCCACTGTGACCTCCTTCCCAATAGTCTCCTGAATACACGTCCCGGAGGCCAATTTCCCGTGGCCCCTGATTCAGTAGGCAGAACCAATTGGTTACAGGGGGAGGGGAGAAGGAGAGACAGAGACAGGATTTATAGCAAGGAATTGACAGATGTGAATGTGAGGGCTGGCTAGGGATGGCTGCCGAACTGTCGTACACGGATGGACACTGCTGTCCACAGCTGGAATCTCCCATCTCTAGGCACTTACCTGATTCGCATCTGGGAAGTCCCTTTGGCCATGTAACCATGTAGGGTGACTGTTTTGCAGGTTTTCCATATTCAGATGCAGATTTTTTTTTTTTCCTAATTGCACCTAGGGCCTTTACACTGAGCTACATCCCCAGTCCTGGAGGTGCAGACCCAGCACTGAGCCCAAACCCTGGCACACCGCATCCACTTAGGAATACCACTGGGTCAGGGTGGCTCAGTGGTAAAGTGTGTGTCTTGCATGCTTGAGGCCCTAGGTTCAACCCCAGGCACGCAGGGAAAGAACAGGTGCAGAGAGGGCACCCCAGGTCCAGCACCTGATTCCCGAAGCCCCAGAGACTGATTCACATAATGCAAAAAGCTAGGAAAAATACAGAACACCTGGATAACTTTGAATTTCACATAGAGAACAAACCATTTTTTTAGCTAAGAATGTCCAAAATCTCACATGCAATACATATATATATATACATATATATATATATATATTAAAAATGTACTGTTGCTCATTGAAAATACAACTAATTCATATGTAGCTGGGCAACTCATTTTTTTTTTGGTACCGGGGATTGAACTTGGGACCTTGTGCTTACCAGGTAGGCGGCCATCCCACTGAGCTAAATCCCTGGCCAGGGCAACTCATATTTTATCTGCTGTCTATGGGCTGCAACAACCAGCTCTCTGTCAGTTCTGTCTGCTGTGGCAATAATGCTTCACACTGGGTATTTTATAAGGAACGGAAAATCGTGGCTTAGTTTTCTGGAATTGGGTAAGTGCGAGATCAGAGGAGCAACAGATTCTATGTCCGAGGAGGGCTCATTCCGTACAGATAGTGTGATTCTGTGCCCCTTGTAGTTAGCAGAAGGGACAAGGGCAACCAGTTCCCTGATCTAATGGCCTCCTGAAGGCTCCACCTCCTACCATCACACTGCAGGTTGTTTCAGCATGTGAATTTGGGAGGGAGGGGACACAGGCATTCAGACACGGCGCTGTAAAGACGAGCGAAGGAGGAAAACCAAGGTGAGCAGCAGTGTGAATAGCGCGCTTCCATGTGTTAAAGTTTAGGGAAACAAGTGCAAGAGTCAAGCGTGGATCCCTGCTACTCAGGAGGCTGAGACGAGAGGATCTCAAGTTCAAGGCCAACCTGGGCAATTTAGCGAGACCCTGCTGCCAAGTTAAACAAAAAGAATGTTAGGATAAGCAAGTGCGTCAAGTTCAAGGCCAACCTGGGCAATTTAGCGAGACCCTGCTGCCAAGTTAAACAAAAAGAATGTTAGGATAAGCAAGTGCAGACACAGGCTATTTCTGGGGAGAGGACAAAGGTGGCGGGAACAGAGGTGTGGAGGATGTCTTGCTTTGCCCCCTTTCCACAGTTTGAATTTCGAACCATGTGAATATTTCATCCAGGAGAAAAAAAATAAATGAGTAACATGATCAGGCAGTTTTGTTCTGACCTGACTCCCGCACCCTTAACCTCCTGCATTCTAGAAATACTCCAGTGCTTGCCTTGTCCTTATCAAAATTCCTGTAGGCCTCTGCCTCCCAACTCAGCCTGTCTGCAGCATCCTCTGGCCTGCAGGGGTGGGTGAGTCACAGCCACAACTGGCCACCAGCTGCTTGCTATCTGCAGCCCTTTCTGGGAAGGGTTCTCTCCAGCTGTGAGCCTGCCCACCACAGCTTCTCCCCTTGGACTGTAAATCGGCCTCCAGCCATGGTGTGCTAGGCTCTGTGCTGGGAACAATAACATCCTGGCAGGTCTGAAAGGGAGGGTACACAAGGCCAAGGGGAGAAGTGGCCATGTGTGTCTGTGCTTTCCAAGAGGCAGCATCTGGGATGGCTTCCTGGGGAAGATGGCACAGGGGCAGAGGAGGGAACAGGTCTCCAGGCAGAGGGAATAGCACGTGCAAAGGCCCAGAGGCAGGAAGGGAAGTGGGACTGGAGAGATGCCTGAGGCCAGAGGCAAAGGGCTGAGGATCTGCGCTGCAGACCTGGTTTGGGAGTGGGGGTTGAACAACAGCACAGTGCTAGAAGACTTGTTCTGTGGTCTCCTTGGATTGGCCCTGGCTGGGTTCCTGGAACCCTGGGCTCACACAGCAATGCCAGCCAAGCCTGGAGTTGAAAGGAAAGTGCAATGCCAAGGTCTGCAAGCCCCAATCAGTAGGTCTGACGGGCACAGTGACGGACAGAGGTAGGTGCTACAGGCCATGTGGAAGAAGTCAAAACAAGGAGGTGCAGACACAGGAGCCTACAGTCACCTGGGGGAGAAAAGCAGCTCAGCTCCTAGAAGGCTCCACGGCAAGACACCCACAGTAGGTGCCCTTTGGGACCACATCCAGCCCTAGCAGGGTATCTACAGGTCTAGGTGGGTGGGAAGGGCATTGGCACATCCTTACATCTCATCCAGGTCTTCCGGGTGAGATGGACATGGCCAGAGAGGAACAGAGAATTGCCCATGTCCCGCAGCCAGTGAGTGGCATAGGTGAGGCCAGATCCCAGGCCCCTGAGTGCCAGCCCCACTCTCACAGGGCCCTCCCAGCCCTCTGCAGGGCTGAAAGCTCAGGGCTACCATCAGGGAGTTGCTTCCAGAAGTGGGGTCTCGTCCGGTGCTCTGCTCCTGGGCTGTGCTTGGCAGTGTAAGATGGGTGCTGTTCCTGGAAGGAGAAAGATTCTCCTGTGGACCTCCCTGATTTGTCAGCCGACTGACTACCGTGGCTGGACCACTGACAAAGGCCAGCTGGTGTCCCCTCCTGCAGAACCCAGAGGGATGGATTAGGCAGGAAGCCGATGAAGCTTGGGCAGTCCCCGGACAGCGATGGCCCAGCCATAGCAGCTCTGTGCTGTTTTCCGCGACACCATTTTCCTGCACTTGGGACAGCTACCTCCCCCTCCAAAACACGCACATTTCCTCCAGACACTCCTGACAAGGTGCTGAAACCCTGCCTTCAACTCCCTTCCTAGCTAGGAGACAAGCTCCCTTAGCAAGAACAGCCAACCCCCGAGGCATTTCAGACATTTATTCTTGAATGTAAATTAGTTTTCTGACCCCCAAATTGCCAGCTGAATGCAGGGCCCTTCCCTGAATGACAAAGGACAGGGCAGGATGGGACAGGACAGGACAAGACAGGACAGAGAGGTCCCAGGCAGGGCTGGGGCTGAGCCCTGGGCGTGGCTGTGTGGGGCTTCCCCTGCAGCACCTGGCCCTGGGCCTGTGTCTAGGTGGCACCTAGGAGGGAGGTGACCAGGAGGTGGTCTATAGTGATGTGGAAAGAGCACTGTGCCGAGCACCAATCCAACCCACTGCCTGCCTTAGGAAAGCCACTCCCCTCCCCCGAGCCCCAGCAACAGCTCCTGTGAAAAGGGGACAATGCAGCTGCAGCTAACTTGCGGCTGGGAAGACTTCACAAAGTGTTCTCACACCCAAGGGAGGCTGAAGCCCCTGTGAGCTCCTTCCAACCTGGGTCACTGCAGGGGGCTGGCCAAGGGCGCAAAGATCCGGCTTTAGCTAGCTGGGGGAGGAGCCTAGAGTCTGCATCTCCACAAGACCCCCAAGCTCCCAGATGACTGGGCACGGCATGTCCTCTCCCTGAGGATCTCCGTAAAATCCTCAAGGTGGGGCACACAGAACCAGGAAAAACAAGCAACACAAATGTCGTAGCAACTTCCCTCCCACATCCACCCACAGCGGGACATGCCGGATGTGTCCCATGAGCCATCTTCCATAATCGTCCCTGAAAGTCTGTGAATTAGGTTATCAATATGCCCATTTTATGGTTAAGGAACCCATGACAGAATAACGGGTCCCAAGTTGGCCTCAGTCCAATCCCTGAAACCATGACTCGAACCTCATGTGACAACAGGACCTTTGGCAGACACGATTTTGCGAGGCATCTGGAGATGGAGAGATGATGCTGGATCATCTAAGAGGACCCGCCTAGATCTCAAAGACCTTGGTAAGAGAGAGGCAGAGGGCCACAGGGCCTGAGAGCCAGAGATGTGACAGTGAATCAGAGGCTGCACGGCTGGGGATTTAGCTCAGTGGTTCTGATGCCTGCCTCACAAGCACAAGGACCCAAGTTCAATCCCCGGTACCAAAAGAAAATCAGAGGCTGCAGATGAGGAGGGGTGGGCTGCCAGCCAAGAACTGTGGGCCCCTCTAGAAGCTGGAAAAGATGGAGAGACTCTTACCTAGAGCTTCCAAAAGGAAAAGCCCTGCCTTCACCTGGATTTTAGCCCTGTAGACTTCATTTTGGACTTGAAACAATGAATAATGAATTTTCTTCTTTTAAACTATGAAGTCGGTAGCAAATTACCACAGCAGCCATCGAGATTTCATCTAAAACTTGAATCTCGGCAGGTGGGGTGGTGGGATGGGACATAAATACAGTCTTTCTGTCTGTAGAAACTGTGTGCAAACTCCCACCTAGGAGCTGATTCCACAGTAGACCAGCGTCAGAGGCTGAAGGTACTAAAACCAGGGAGGGCTTTCCCTTGGGGTGAGCAGAGGGAAAGTTAGAGTTTTAAATGTCAGAATGGTTATGGGAAAGAGGAATGTCGTTGGCTAGGTGCAACAAAGAGTCTCCACATTTGAACCAACTCCAGTTGATGAGAACTGGCTGCCTGAAGCTCTGGGAAGAGACCAATCTTTTTTTTTTTTTTTTTGTACCGGGGATTGAAGTCAGGACTCTGTGCTCGCCAGGCAGGCGCTGTGCCACAGAGCTGAATCCCTGTCCCGGCCCAGAAGAACCAAATCTTGAGGCTGAGTCCGGGCCCTGAGAGAAAGTGTGCTAGGATTGACTGGCAATGCCTGTCCTGGGCTGCCCTTGAAAAGAAGTCATGGCTGGGCCGGGGATTTAGCTCAGTGGTTCCACAGCCTGCCTCGCAAGCATAAGGACCCGAGTTCGATCCCCAGTACCAAAAAAAAAAAAAAAGTCATGGCTGCAGATGTTGATTCACTGAGTTGCTCCAGAATGGCTGGATATGACTACTTGTTCCCAGGGTGTAGCAGTGCGCCTGGAAAGAAGGAAAGGAGGAAGGCAAACGGGAAAAGAGAAATCAGTTTCCATGGGGCCCAGGACTGGGCTAGATGAGTAGACTCCCAGAGTACAGAGCTTCTGATTTACCCTGTCCACATCTCCTGCCCCCTTTCTGATCAAAGCAACCTCTTCCAATGGGGGCGGTCTTGAGGTAGGAGAGGAGAAATAAAAATAAATAGAAAGGGTATAACATTTAAAACTCAAATATTAAAATTGTATTTTTTAAAACAAAAACTGCAGCTTTAGGACACAGAAGTTATTCAAGCTTATTTCCTTTCCAGGAAATATTCCCAAGGGTCTTAAAGACAAGCCTGCATACTTGAGGTCTGTCCCTGTGTGTCTCACCTATGTACTGTGCTCCTTCCTACTGGCTCCCGTGCTCAGGAAGCACTGTGAATGGGGAGCGAGCATATCCCAGCTTCAAACACATATAAACGGTTTGGCTCTTAGCATAGCCCACTAAATGGGCAAATGGTCAACCCCCACAGACAGCCTGTATAACCTTAGGGACACCCCGTAGTTCCCATAAGTATACCCTGCTTGAGGCCACACAGTGCCTCTCTCCCTCTGCAGGGTCCACATTCTCTTCCAATGCATACTTTAAAACTCCCACCTAGTAAATCTCTCTGTGCCTCTCACTGAAAAATTCTTTTTCTGTGATGGCGTCAGAGAACCTACAACCTGCCCCTTGCTTGGGGTGAGTCCAGGGTCTCCGCCTTTGGTTTGGGGACCTCTGTAGACCCTATCTGGTGACAGTCTTAGCCTTATTCAAACTGCCAAACAGCAGATGTTTATTTCTCACTGTTCATAGTTCAAGTGGCTGGAAATCTAAGCTCATGGTGCGGATAGATTCAGGCCCTGGTGAGATCAGTCTTCCTCCCAGATGGTGGTCTTCTCACTTCTGCACATGGTAGAAGGAGTAGCGGAGCTTTCTCAGGGCTCTTTTATGAAGGCGCTAATCCCAGCCTCATGTCTTAATCACTTCTAAAGGCCCCACCTCCTATGCCACTGCTTTGCGGGGTGAGGATTTCAGCATATAAATTTGGGGGTGGAGTGGGCCATACAGACTGCTGCAGCGATTACCCCTCTGGTACCACATTTGGTTGTGATGGGACCACCAAACCCAAAGACTGGCCCTGACTCACGATAATCCAACTCTTTCCCAGAAGCTGAGCCTCGAGCGACACTCGGAGAGGGAGGGCAGTGTGAGTCACGACACCCATCGAAAGGCCCTCAAACTCAGCCAGCGATGAGGAGGAGATGAGCCCAGCCTGCAACTCCTGACCCTGAGATCACATGCTCCTAACCCTGAAGTCGTCTCTTTCAGGAGCAGTGACCACTTGGGGAAGGAGTGTCCCTGGGAGTTTTCTGCCCTTTGAGGGCAGGCATCTGGCCCTTCCTCCTTCCAGCAGCTCAGCAAGTTGAATTCCGATCCAGACCTCCACTGCCATTTTTATTCTGCTTAATTACTCAGAATCAGTTTCCGAGGCTGGAAATCAAAGAGCCCAAGTCAAAATGACAGGGTCTCAGGGAAGGAAGAGCAGCCAGCAATCAGAGCTGTTTATCTTCATAAAACCTCGCTGGTCCAGACCTGAGGATTAGGAGGGTTGTCCCCATGGCAGGAATGCATTTCAATAATGGGCATGGGAGAGAGAGTCAAGGGCCCTGTGGCTAGGGAGACCTGGTGTGACCCTGGACAGTCCTTTTGTTCTCCAAAGCCTCAGTGTCCCGTCTGTGACACAAGGTGATAGGAATCCTTATCCCACAGGGTCCCTGTCAGGCACCTGGAGAAGATGTAGGAAAAGCACAGCAGCAGGCCCAGCAGCGTGACTTCTTCTGCAGCGTGCTGGCACCCCTGGGAGAAATGGACCAAGACGCTGGATGCTACCCCTTTCCCCTCTGTGAGGCTCCCTGATCACATCCATTGAACTTCAGCTCTTACTCTAAAAATCTGTAGGTCCAGATAGAGACAAGACGCTCACACGGAAAAGGAAGTCAAGCCGAGCAGGCAGAGGCCCACAAGGGCCCGGGGAGCCGAGACTGCTCTGGGTGGGGAGGATACCTCTGCCTGGATTTCAGGCCATATCCGGTGTCTCCAGAAAGAAAGGACTAGAAGCCACTCTCCCTAATCCTGAGGCCCCAGGGAAGCAGCATGTTTCTGGTAGACACCGGTTCCCACAGGTCTTATCTTCCTCCTGTCAGTCTTGCGGGTGGGGAGGGACACCCCACACCAGCAGAAGAGCTGCCAGGGCAGCACAGGCTCAGAGCCCAAAGGGCCCCACAATGTCGCTGTCCCACACCCCTATTCTGCAGCCCACACAGGCCAGGACCCGCAGCAGGGTGCATAGGAAGTGGGGGGGGGCACAAACAGCAGGATTCAGGCCTCCCAGGCTCGGGTTCTTGTGAATAGGACGTTTCTCAACCTCTTTGCACTCCTTTGTGAAGACCACCAACATGGAACAATGGAAAGAAAAAGTGACGGATTTACAGCCAGGAGCCCTGGGTCTCCAGTCCTCTCTGAGACTAGTTCCTGTGTAATCCAAGCGAGATCTTGCTCCTCTCAGGGCCTCAGTTTCCACATCAGTGAAAGGAGGGGTCTGTATTCCATTTCTAAGAGCCCTCCTGATTTGATTGTTCTGAGAGTTAAAGGCCAGGAGTTGGTGCCACCTCCCCACCCTGTTTCCCAGATCTCTCCCAAAGCCTCAGAGAACTCAGATGGAAGGAAATTTTGGACAGAGGCTTGGATGGGAGAGAGCATGGGGACTCTGACCCCTGTCTCCATCCCGCTAAGCCAAGATGTCGGGCCTGCAGGCGAGGTGGCCAGCACAGACAAGAGCCGACCCCACTATGGAAGGGAGGAGTGGCCCCCAGGGATGGGACAGAAGCCAGAACCCAGAAGCTGGGCCTTCAACCATCTACTTCCCAGCCCATGGCATCAGGACTGGTGGCCAAGTGGTGACTTAGAGCTGGGGGTGGAAGGCAGGGAAGAAACAGGGCAGAGGAAGTGTCCTGAGGTGGATCTCTTCCCCTTTGTCTGAACCTGTCCCCCTGAGAACCAAGCCTGCAGCCCTGGGGTCTTCTGATGATAGGGACCAGGGGGTGAATGGCTGGGGGAGATTGGAGAACCTCCCCGCACGGTCATTCCTAGATCACTAGGTGTGGGACTGGAAGGGTACTTGAGTCAGTGTTTTTCACCTTGCAGGTCATGACCCCCTGGTGGATCTTGAAGTTAATTCAGTACTTCAATCAATTAAATAAATCAGAATGCTTAACGATGATAGTGTTAAAATAAAAGTGACAATATAGGGCCGCATCCCGGGTAGTAAGCATGAATTCTCTCCTGAAACTGGTTTAAAGGTTTAAGTCTTGTGCCAGGTTGTGATGTAATGTATTTCTTGCTCTTGGTCCCAGTCACAAAGCCCTGAAAAGCCACCGCCTGAGATCACGCACCCTGGCCCTTTGTTCCCCGGGGCGGGAACGGGAGCCAGCTGCAGGCCTTCCCACCTGGATGCAGCGCCCCTCCCACAGCTCCTGGCCCACACACCTGGCCACCTGCTCAGGGGCCCCACCCCGGCAGCTGCACACACTCACGCCTCTGTGTCCTTCAAACCCTTCCTACTCTCACACTGTGTTCATCCAAACCTGCCTGGACCCAGGGCCGCCTGTGTGAGTACTGCCGTGCCCCCAGAGAGGCCAGGAAAGGTGGCCCTTTTGTTACCAGCACTTGCCCTCTAACCCATCTTGTTCCCATCAAGTTGGCCTCTCTAATTTGGGATGAATGAAGCAAACGATCCGGAGCTGAAGTGCTCTGGGCTGGGAGGTGGGCGCAGCGGCTTGCTGCGTTCATAGCCAACGACGGCTGAGCACCTACTGTATGCCGGAACCTCACAGCTCCTGGGGACACGAGGCCACTGGCATCAGACTTCTTCCTTTGAGAGAGCTCAGGGGCAGACATGAGAGACAGGTGGGTAGGCCAGGCGGGAGGGTGGTGTCAGGTGGGGGTCTTCTAGGCAGAGGTCTGAAGCTCACTTGGCACCACATAAGTCCTTTGTAGCACATGTCGCTTGTCTCACTGTTACACTTAGGTATTTAACTCCCCCTAGACCAAACTCCAAGATAGGGCAAGGGCCAGATATGGTGCCTCCTGGGCTGAGCCTGGCAGTACTGGCAGCAGCCTAACTCATTAAACATTAACCAGTGGAATATTCAGGAACCTGCAGGCAGCTCAGGCTAGCCCTGGTGGAAAGTGTAAAGAGGAAGCCGCAGCGGGGCACTGGGAAGCCCTGGGCTTTCTCCAGCTGGCGCTGGGAAATATGGGGGAGTCTTAAACAGGAAAAACACAGTTGTCCATCATGGTTTAGAATATTCCTCGCGCTCTGGGGTCCACAGTGGGGGCTGCACCAGGCAGGCAGCAAGAAGCAGGGCTGTAATTACCCAGGAGAGGAGGCTCAAGTAAGAGGCAGAGGAGTGGTGTGTTTGAGGAGGCATTTGGGAGTCACAGGTGTGTGCCACCAAGGCCGAGCAGGGTTCTGGGCTGCAGGGCTCCAGGTGGGAAGGAGAAAATGACTGGTTAACTCATCCTACAAGGGCACAGGGCGGTCCTGTGTGGTCCTGGGAGGTGTACTAACACATTCCGGAGTTTAACTCTTGTGCTCTCACATTTTTCTTTTCTTTTTTTTTTCTTTTTATTGAGTTTATTGGTGCAGTCTAGGTATACAATACAATTACATTCATCATTGGGATTCTGTACCTTTACATAATAGGTCTTGATTCTCATTTTT
>NW_022900931.1:10458007-10461350 GCF_012274545.1 Fukomys damarensis | reverse complement strand
TTGTATTTTCTCCTGCTACTTCATGGATTCCTATCAGTCTTATGTTATTCTTCTTTGCATCATCTAGGAGTTGTTGGATCGATTTCTCATGATCTCTTACTGTTTTTAAAAGACTTCTCTTTTCATGGTCACTGACTGCAATCTTATCTTCTATATTTGAGAGTCTATCTTCACATTCTTTTATTCTGTTGCATACACTTTCAATAGAGTGTTTAATCTCCTAGATATCTGTTTGAATCTGTTTTATGGATTCCATTTCTTTCCAATGTTGAGTGTTTATTTTTTCCATTTCTTTCTTATGCTGGGCCTTCATGGCTTCTATCATGGTCCTGAGCTCATCTATTTTTTTGTCAGTTTCTTCTCTAGAGTCTCGAATCACGACTTCCATTTTGCTCACTATCTCTATGGTTATCTGGGAAATTAGTTCTGTTTTGAATTTTTCTAGTGTAAGACTTAAGTCTCACTTTTACTCCTGGAGCGTGAACAGCCAAGAGGCTTCCACGATGCTGGACTCAGAAGTTCAGTGAGGCTCCAGGAGCTTGTCGGACAGCGAGAGTCACCCAGGAAGGAACACACCAGGCAAGTTGGCAAATAGACCTTTATTAGTCTGGCCAGACGGCACTCCCCAAGCCAAGTAGCTCAGAGAGGCAGCTAGCTCAGAAACAGAGGCCATTTTATATAGGGCTAAGGCGGGGTTTACACTTAAAGCTTACAGGAAGAGGACAAAGGCAAAGAATCAGTTGATCTGAGCTAGTGGTCATCAAGCATATACTTGACCGTCACGTACTAATGATCAGCAGATCGATTATCCATTATTCCATTTACAGCTTAGATTATAATGTTCAGAACATTCAACTACAGGCAAGTAAGGAGTGGCGTGATTTGTGTTGGGTCTCTGTGTTCACTACAGTTTCCATTTAGTTTCCCAGCTACTTCAAAGCAGTTACCTAACAATTCAGTTAATCATTAGCTATCCTATAAGGGATGGGGGAAAGCGACAGGCTCTAGGTCGTTTGCTGGTCAACATGGAGTTGCTCTGGTTCAGTCAGGCTCTTACACTAGAGCCTGATTGATCTGTTTTGTTACTTCCTGTGCTTTGAGTTCAGGGTGTCCTGGTGGTTCACTATTGGCCTTTTCATCCTCATTTGCCCTACTGTTTGCCTTTGGTGAACTGGAAGTCTGTCCTTGTGTCTTGCTTAAGTTTTTCTCATTTTAATTTTTGTTGTCAGACTGTCCTTGGTCTAATCTCTGGATTATCACCCAAATCTTCCTGATATAGTTGCGCCCTAGCTTCTGTGTCTCTAACGACCCACAGACATTGTCGTCTTCATATCAGAGAAAACAGCTCATCAAATCAACGGCAATGCTTTACCCCAGCTGATACAATCAGCAACACATTAAGATCAAGCACACCTTGGACACTGACCACCTGTGGTAGTCACTAGTCTATCACCCTTAAATCATTTGAATTAAATTGAAATCAAGAAGCAGTCCAGAACATGTCTGCAGTGAACAAAATTTCAATATAGTGTATTTACCATTTAATGGCTCAGACAGAGCGAGGATGCAAGACCCCTGATCTCAGTTAGCTGATGGCTGAACCCCCTGATGCTGACTGACCTCGGGCTGCAAGGCCCAGATTGAGTTCCCCATCCTTCTGAATGGTTGAACTCCGCAATGTTCCATTACAAGTTTCCCACACCCTTTCTTTAAAGATGTTCAAAATTGGGAACTCAGAAAAATACCCTTGATGACCACTTCTGTCTTTGCAGAGTGGGTCCAAAGACTGGCACAGTCAGGAGGTCTCAGAGTGCTGGGGGCGGGGTGTATGGGGGTTCAGGGGCCCCCACGCGGCTACCTTCCCAGAGCTTGAGCGATGGCGGCTGGGTCAAGAGCAGGTGTGGCTCTCCTTCACATTTTTATTTTCTTTGCCTTTTTAATCAGCTCACATTTTAACACATTTATATACTTTTTTTTGGGGGGTACAGGGGATTGAAGTCAGGAACTTGCACTTGCGAGTTAGGCAGCAGAACCACTGAGCTAAATCCCTGGCCCTATATACTTTAAAAGTGAACATCAGAGCACAGGGGTAGAGCGCTTACAAAGCATCTGAGAGGCCCTGGTCTCAATCCCCACTGCTACAGATAAATAAAGTGATTATTAGGGAGTCATATTATTCTCTATACTCTTATATGTATTTTCAAGTATTTCATACTAAAAATATTAAGTGAATGTGATGTCACTACCGTGCATGGATGGTAATTCTAAACTCTCTGTGGAAGCTCTAAATCATAAAAAATAGTCTTATTAAATTTGCCTGTCTCCATCTCCCACCCAAGTTAGTCAGTCTAAGGCTTTTCATTTGCTAAAAGCAGAAATTACTACACTGCTAGGCAGTGCATACCTGTGAGCCTAGCACTTTGGAAGGCTGAGGCAGGAGGATCACAAGTTCGAGCCCAGCCTGGTAACTTAGTGAGAACCAGCCTCAAAAGAGTTTTTAAAGGGCTGGGAGTGTAGCGCAGTAGTGCCAAGGCCCTGGGTTCAATGCTCAGGACTGGGTGTGTATGGAGGGGGGATCTTGCTCTGGCCCTTCTTCTTGGCCCTGAGATTTACTGAAACATGAAAAATATGTACCTTGCTGTTTTTAATGCCTCCAAACACTGGCAAACAGGACCAGGGGCTGAGGCTGCGCTGTCACAGACATAGAAATTCGGAATTCCTCTCTGTCCCGTGGGGACACGGACCTTCAGGGATCAACCATTTCACCCGTTTATCAAGAGCTCGTAGATAACACCACCAAAAACATACGGAAAGTGTTAACTATGGTGACACACTTAACACGCACTACAGCCCTGAGGAATGAGCTCATTTCACACGAGGACCTGAAGCACAGAGAAATAAGTCGCCCACAGTTCCCAAAGCCAGTAACAATCTGGACAGATTCGAACACAAGCCATGAAACTCCAATGCCAGTTTTTACTACTTGCTTTACGGTTTAGACAGATTCACTTTTTTTTTTTTTTTTTTTTTTTTTTTTTTTTTTTTTTTTTTTTTTTTTTTTTGGTACCGCGGATTGAACTTGGACCTTGTGCTTGCGAGGCAGGTGGCAGGCAGCGGAACCACTGAACCAAATGCTCGTACTGATTCACTTTTCTGAATTCTGAGTTCAATAGTGGGATCTTAGCAGGCGCCCAGTAGGTCAGCTGTCCGGAAAGAAACATGAAACATAGCTGACTTCCCTCCCACCTTCATTCTTGGCTTTTGGGTGGTTCAGCAGCCCTTCCCGGGCCCAAAAACCCAACCGCTCGCTCAGTGGGTCTCGGATTCGGCGTCCCGGGATGCG
>NW_022900931.1:10436564-10457225 GCF_012274545.1 Fukomys damarensis | reverse complement strand
GGCCCCGCCCCGAGGCCCCGGGGACCTACCCGGCCCTACCAGGGCTCAACTTGGGAAACCCGGGCTTGCCTTGACCTGGCCGGGCTAGTGCGCCGCCTTGCCTCTGGGCCGTTTACCCTGCACCCCAGCGCCCGCAGGTCCTCACTAGGGGTGGGAGGGCAACTGGAAAGGACAGCGCCTCGGAACAGTCACCGATCTTGAGTGAGCTTCCCGCTGCGCAGTCCGCCTTTCTGTAATTGGCCCGAAAAGAAGCCTCTAGCCCCGGACTGAGCCCATGACCCCGCTGAACATCAGCCTCTTGCCCCAGTGTTTGGTTAACTGCACCTCTCTCGCCAGGCTTTAACCACTACGGGAAGCCCACCGGAAGGCACCCGTTGGTCACCTTGCTCCTGCCTCGTCCTCCCAAACTCTCATGGCAGCCTGGATCCTTAAAATACCAGATCTGTCCCCTGCTCCTCTGCTGTTCCCACTCTGCTCGAAACCCTCCTCATCCTCCCAGCCTCCCGCAGAATAAATGCCATCCCTTGTTCAGCACATGGGCCTCGGTGAACTTACTGTCCCCTGCTGCACCCCGGTGTTCCGGGAGTCTCAACCTTTGCACTTGCCAGTTCACCCAGGAAAAGAGCCCCCTGAGTTCCTTGCCCGAATTCAAACACCCTCCAAAGAGATCTTTCTTAGAGTCCTCTTCCTAATTTAGTCTTTATTATGTCTTTCTGATCAGCTCAGGAGTTTTGAACTGCACCCTCTCGGACCTGAGCCAGTTGAAACCTTTCTTTAGTCAGCCTGGTTGGTCCTCACTCCCAGGAGGCCATCATATTGATGTTAGACTTAGTGCAACCCCTGATGGGTATAGCACACCATAGCTCCCAACTCCTGAGCTAAGTAATCTTTCTGCCTCAGCCTCCCAAGTAGCTGCGAAAAGCAAGCACTGTGTGCCCAGCTGATTAACCTTTCTGAAGTTCAATTTCTTCCAGTGCAAATGAGTATACTCATTACTGTTTTTGTGAAAATCCAATGAGTTAATGTTTGTGAAATGCTTAGGACAGTGCTTGGTACATAATAGCTGCTCATGAAAATTGTGTTCCTGAACAAATTCATTTTGCCATGCTGATTACCCATTCACGTGCTGAGGATTCTAGGAGGTGAGCTCCTCTCCTAACTGGGCATGCCTGGTGCCTGGCACACAGGAGGCACTGAGTTATTGTCTGTGGATGAGGTAGAAAAGAGATCCTCTCTAAGGCTTCATGGTAACTGGGAGGGACAGAGGGTAGATGTTTCTGGGGCGTCTACCCAGTGGCAGAATGACCATCATATGCCGCCTTTAGCACTGAATGTCTCATGCCCCAGGAATCTCTCTGGTCTCAGGCAAACTGGGGTGGGGGTCACTCCAGATCCGGTTCCCAGCCTAAGCCCTCAGGAAGGACCTGCCTTCCTCCCTGCTGCCCTGGGCCAGCCCTGTTAGAGACAAGCTCTCTTGCACAAAGGCCTGAGCGACTTGAACGACTCCCCAAAATACTCACAGCACAAAGGGGTGGGAAGGGTGGGATCTGGGTGTGGCAGGGCAAGCCGGTAATCCCAGGCATGGAGAGGCTGAGGCAGGAGGCTTACCACAAACTCTAAACTTCCATCAAGAGCCTGCCATAAACAAACACATGGGCAGGACGGGGGTGGGGTGTGTAAACCTGGGGGCAGGAAGGCCTTTCTCCCTGACAAAGACTGGCAGGGCACATTTTTGCCAGGTCCTCTGCCCAGCACTGGCACTCAGCCACTCTCTCGGCCTCACTGTCTGGTGAGGCACAGATGTGTGGATGCAGTGCCCCAAAGGCTGGTTCATGGACCCCTCCCTGGAGAAGGGAGGGATTAACCGGGTTTTGGAGGAGCCCACTCCTGACTCAGCCACTCACCAGCTGGTGTCAGGTCTGTCGCCTCCCCTCGTGGGGCCCAGGAGTCCTCGGTCCACCTTGCAGCAGAGCAGGAGCTGGTCTCAGAGCCCTCCCTGACCTGAGGTTCATGACCCAAGCAGCAGATTTCTGGGAAACGCAGCCCCTGGAGAGGGACCTGGAGGCTGAGTGTGCCGCCTGAGTGGGTGGGGGCAGCCTGACTGCCGGCCCCACTGCACAACTGACAGCCTTGTCCTCCCAGGATGCCCTGTTATGAGCCACCCAGCTGCCGCCCACCTGCCACATCCTCCTGGGCCACTGTCCAGGAAGCTGGCCTCTGCCTGTCCCCCACAGCCCACAGGGACCAGGGCCTGGGCGTGGAGGCCTCCCTCCTTCCCCTTGGCTGTGGAAGAAGCCCTGCTTCCAGGCCTAAGGCTGGCCCAGCCGATGCTCAGTGGTCAGGGCCAAGTGCTGAGCAAATGCCAGTCCCCCTCCTGTGGCCGCTTTAAAGTCACACACAGGCCACATGGAACGCAAAGCGGCCTTGGAGCAGAAGGCCGTAGCTTAGAGACCATTTTCACCCTTGACCTCCTGGCCAGCTCAGTCAAGAGCAGCCCAGGAGTGGCCTGGGACCTCAGAGCCACTTCTTGCTTGCTGGATGGCGCCGGGCCAAACCCCTACCCTCCTGGGGCCTCCTCTTCCTTCTCCTGGTCCAGACTTGGTGGCTCTTCCCTATCTCAGCATCCCAGGATCCCAGAGATGGGAGCTGTTATGCTGGAATGATGTGGAAACCACGAATACGGTGGCTCACAGGGCAGGAGAAGCAGCGGCTCTGACACACAGTCCCAGTCAGCAGAGGGGGCAAGTAGGGCTGAGGCCCACTGGTGAGGAGGGAGGTGCCCGGTTGGCCCAGAGCAGCTCCGTGGTGAGGTCACCCTCTTCACTCCTCCATCCATGTGCGGGGTGCTGCAGGGGCCCCTCTGTGCCAGTTCTGTGAGAGGCGGGGATGAGGAAGGTGTTGGGGGAAAGACGCAGAGCCCAGCATGCCAGAAGCAGTGCTTCCTTCCTCAGGCGGAGTCACAGTCACCAGGCCGAAGAGGCCTGTCCTCCAGTCCCAACCCAGACCCCAAGCTGGAACCCGACCCTTCTGAGGACTGCTACCTCGGACCTAGTGGCCAGGGACACCAGCATTCGGGGCCTGGACCTTTGTGGGTTTTTTGTTTTTTGTTTTTTTTTGGTGATACTGGGGATGGAACCCAAGGCCTTCACACTGAGCTGTATCCCCAGCCCTTTTTACATTTTCCTTTTACTTTGAGACAGGATCTCAGTAAGCTGCTAAATTGCCAGGCTTGGCTCAAACTTTCCATCCTTCTTGCCTCAGCCTCCCAGAGTGCTGGGGTTACAGGCCAGGGCCACCATGACCCCCTGAGGACCTGGAACTTTCTAAGGCAAAGGTGGAGTGGACAAAGAAGTGACAGGGTGTGGGGCAGAGCTGGCCAGGTCCCAGGACATTCCTGCTGCGCAGCCTCCCCGCCCCCAAAGTAAACGCAGGTGGGAGGTGCGGGTGGAGCCTGGCTCAGGTTTCAGGCTGGGGACTCTGCTTCCCTGCTCTCCAGACAGGAACGGGTCCCTTTGCCCTGGAGATCTCACTCCCGTAAAGTCTGAGAGGAGAAATAAACTCTATGTCCACACGTGTCCGCTCCTACCTCATTTATAATGGAAAAGTAACTAACAGAAAAGCACCGAAATGTCCCACACTGGGGACAAGGGTGCCAAGGTGCCCCTGGCTGAGTGACCTAAGGATCGGACAAGTGCAGGTGCACTGGGGGTGGAAGGCTGGAAGGGGCGGGCAGCGGTGTGAGGCGGCAGGCAGTCAGGATTAAATCCCGCCCTGCCCCTTCCTAGCTGTGTGCCCTGGGACCGTAACTGAAAGCCCTGTGCACTGTTAATATAGACAGCTAAGTCAGGTGACAGGGATAGGCCCTCAGAGTTAGTGCAGAGGTTGCGAACACATTACAACTGTAGCTAGAGGTGCATCTGTCGAAGGCCAGGGCTCAAAATAAAGATGGCAGGTCCAGCTCTAAGAGCATCCCCAAGGAATAAACAATACATTAAAGATTATATACAGAGGCTGGGGATTTAGCTCAGTGGTTCTGCCGCTTGCCTTATAAGAGCAAGGGCCCGAGTTTGAGCCCCGGTACCAAAAAAAAAAAAAATTATACTGTAATTGATATCACCTGGTCCCAGGTGGGTGACCAGAACCTCCCAATCTATCCCTTCCTAAAAGGTCTTTGTTCTTCCCATGAACACTTGCTACATGACCTGCTTCCCCATTGGATCAATATTACCTAAGCGGCTATACTTGCAATCTTATTGGCTGGTCATGGTTTTGACCCACATTGTACCTACCTCATGATTTCGCTCTACAAAACTTCTTTTAAGAAGTGGACTCATTGGCAACCCACTTTTGGGTCCCCTCTTGTCTCTCAGGAGCTATCTCTCTCAATAAATGTGTCCTTGGGCTGGGGATTTAGCTCAGCATTTCGGTGGCCTGCCTCGCAAGCGCAAGGACCCGAGTTCGATCCCCGGTACCAAAAAATATGAAAAATAAAAAATAAATGTGTCCTTGCAGGGCGTGGTGGCACACCCCTGTAATCCCAGCACTTGGGAGGCTGAGGCAGGAGGATCTCTCCAGTTTGAGACTAGCCTGGGCTACATAGTGAGTTCCAGATCAGTTTCAACTACATAGTGAGACCCTGCCTCAAAAAACCAGAAATAAATAAATAAATAAATAAATAAATAAATAAATAAATAAATTTGTCCTACTCTTAACCTCAGTTCCTTGGAATTCAGTCTTTGATTTTGGGGAACACAAACTCATTCTGTCTGACCCCTAACAGGTTGAGAGTTATGTTATTTCCCCTGTATCACATGATTTCCTCATCATAAACTGGAATTGATTTCAGGACCTACCTCCTCAGTTTATGAGTTCAGTGTGCACACCTGTAATCCCAGCACTCAGGGAGGCTGAGGCAGGAAGACTGTAAATTTGAACACAGTCAGGGCAACTGAGTGACTTAGCAAGACTTTGTCTCAAAATAAAAAATAAGAAAAGGGCTAGAGATGTAGTTCAATGTGAAGGTCCTCAGAACCATCTCTAGGACAAAAGCAAAACAAAACAGATTAATATACTAGAGTTTCTGGAACTGGCCCAGCAATCTATATGACAACTTTATTGTTAAATTATGCAATGTGCTGGCATGAGCTGACTTGTGGCCCCCTCAGGGGGTTGAAGCCCCAGCACTCTGTACATCAGAATGTGACAATATTTGGAGACAGGTTTTGAAGAGATTATGTTAAAATGAGACTAGTAGGGTGGGTCCTAATCTGATCTGATGGACGACCTTTATAAGAAGGGGACTTTTGGATACATAAGGGGACACGACAGAGGGACATGCCACCTGGGACAGAGAGAGAGTAGGTGGCTGTCCACAAGCTGAGGACAGAGGCCTCAGGAGAAATCAACGCTGCCCACCTGACCTTGGACTTCCAGCCTCCAAACTTTGAGAGAACACATTTCTGTTGCTTAAGTTCCACCTGGGCTATTATGTCACAGCATCAAACGAATGCACATGCCTGCCACACAGTGATCACAGAACTTTTCATAGGCGCTCGCCACATCAGTGCATTATGCTCTGCCCATGCAAGTAGTGTCTCGTGTTGGTCTCTCTACCATGAGAGGGGTCTGTCCTACTGGAGAGACAAAGAGTACAGGCCGTGCCAGTGAGGGAGGGGACCAGCACTGGAGCTGGGTAGATGTAGCCTCTCTGAGGCTGCCTCCAGCCCTTGGGGAAGCCTCGCACACTTAGCCTCCCACATCCCAGCTTTACTTCTTGGAGGGGCTGTGCCCCCTCTAATTCCTACCACCACAGCATGGAGAGGCGCTTACGAATGTGCTGGCCAAAGCCGTCTTGTCTGGGTGGGGAGGATATTCTTGCCTTAGGAAGAGGTCCTGAGTGAAGGGAAGCTCCTGCTTCTTTCTGGGATGTGGGATCCCCTATTTGGCATGATAAGAAGGGTCCTTTGAGCCTCCTGGGGCCAAGGGCTAAGCCATCCTAAGCCCATTCCCTGGGTGTGGCTCTAGGCAGCTCTCCCCACCTCTCTGGGTCTTGGGCTCCTCTTATGGGAGATGGGAACAGAAGTTATAGAAAACACAGGGGGCAATAGGCCACCCAATACGCTCACCCCTAGGCAGCCACGGTTAGTCCAGTTAGTACACAGCAGCTGCATAGCAGGCAGGGTGTCAAGCTCACGGAGACATAGCATTGGCCCCAGAGAGAGGCAATCAGAAGTGGCTGGAGGCGGAGAACCAGGACTCAGGGTGAATTCCAGTAGGCATTCTCCAAGGGTGAGGTCACCACCTCTGGCTCCCCAGGGCTGTCCAAGCCTAGAGGGAGGGGGCAGTGGCAGGGGCTAGGGCTGGCACACCAGGCCCAATGTAAGCCTGGTACTCGGCCACTGTCCTGACCATGGGTGCTGGGGCCTTATCTTGGGAAACTGGTGTTTCCTGTTTGAGCTGCAGCTTAGAGCAATAGAGCTGGGCAGGGAAGTAAAGCGGCTGACACATGTCCTGCTCCCCCTCACCCTCCTGGGTGGCAGAGTGCTGCCACTTGCTGTGTCACTTAATCCTCCTCAGGGCCTAATTCGAAGGAGGTGCAGCTGGGGCTGATTGGTGAAAAAACTTGGCCCAGAAGGCAAGCAGTCTGGCTAGCAGGTAAGAAACTAATTTTGGGTTCAAACACATCTGGGTTGGAACCCAAGCTCTGAGACTCCTTCATGCCAAATTAGCTCTCAGAGCCTCGATTTTCCTCATCTGTAAAATGGTCCAACAGCAGCCCCTGCCTTTGGAGGTTGTGGTGAAGACTTGGTGAGATCACACAGGTAACATGCACTCTGCGGGTGTGAGCCCCCAACATCACCCCCACTTTAGCAATGTAAAAACTGAGCAGCTTGCATGAGGTCACACAACCAGCAGGTGCCAGGGCAGGATCCCAGATCTGATTGTTTCTGCCCAGATTTCCTGTGCTGCCATGGACCTCAGCAGCATCCTGCCCACTGAGGATGTGGCCCAGCATTGTTTTCAGGCCCTTTCCAGCCCAGGGTGCACACAAGGGATTTCTGATGTGGTTCCTGCCCAGAACTGCCTCCTTTCCAGAAAAACTGTCCCCGGGTGGTGAGGGGGGCATTGTGCTGGACAGGGACTGCTGGGCAGGGCAGTGATGACAGCAGCAGCAACATCCTCTTGACCCCACAGACCCTGGACCCGGAATCCACCCTTTGCATTTGTCTCTCCTGCAGCCAAGGGCAGGAAGGGCCGTGTGCGCCTCACTGTTGCTTAGGGCGGCAAAAACCAGGGTACTTGGGTTTGAAACCTAGCCCTACACAAAGGCATCTGATGGGACTCAGCAAGTCTCCCCCTCCCTGACAGCTGCTCAAGAGCCACACAAGTCTTTGCTCTGGGGTCTTTGGCACTTAAACTCCTTGTAGGAGTGGCCAGCCTCTCTCCTGTTTTGCACATTTAGAAGGGAGCCATGGTAGTGACGACACAACGTTCACTCCAAATGCTGGGTTAACTGGGTGCCGGGAGCATAATGGCGGTAGGCTACATCCCAGGATGCTTTGCAGCCTTGCCCGCTTTGTGGGCTTCCCCATTGGGCGTGAGAGACATTAAGCAGCTGTCTGCAATGTCCCTGCAGATGTGTCCCCCATTCCGGTCCTAGAGCCCCACAAGGCACTCAAGGCCACCTCGAGGTTGCTGACAGAGCCAGTGTAGCCTCAGTGAGGTCAGCGTTGTGGAATTAGCATTACCCTGTGCACTCTGCTTGCAGCCAGTGACTCAGCCGGCAGCAGCCTCAGTGACAGACTGCTGACCTGAGACAGCTGAGGTCCTGGCTTCAGGCTCCCCTCACCTGGTGAGGCACCTTTTAGGGGCAGGGAGCTCAGGACAGTGAGGAGGCCCTGCTGGTGGCCCCAGGTCTCTGCCAGCTTCCCATACCCTCAAAGGTGAAGGGGGACCCCGACCCGGGTTCATATTTAGCAAGGGTGCCTTTAGATGTGACCTTGGGCAAGTCAATTTCTCTGAACCGGTTTCACTTATAATATGGAAATAATACTTGCCTCACAAGAGTGGAATTAAATGAGGTAATGCATGTAGAAAGTGCTTGGGAAGGGTACCTTTTAAGGAATGGCAGTGGGGTGTAGCGGAAGGGCCACCCACTACCCACTGGCTGAGTGTTACCCAACCTTTAGTCAGCATCTCTTGTGTAAAATGAGCCAAGGCTTGCCCGCCTTGTCAGCTCGGGAGGGCAAACTCACTTTTCTTTCAGTGTTTGAGACTGGGTCTTGCTATGTAGTCCAGGCTGGCCTTGAGCCCCCCAAGTGCTAGGATTACAGGTGTGCATGACCAGGCCTCATTACACGATTATGGGAGGAGTCAGCAAGGCAATGCTTGGGCCTGGGACCCTAGTCAGGCCACTCAGTGCTCCATGACCCAACATGCTTGGTAAATTCTCACCTGGGACAGGTGAATGAGGCCCCCGAAACTCCCCTCCTGGGGCTACTGCAAGGGAGCCACAGGACTGGGTGCCTCTGAACCCCAGCTCTCCTTCCTCTTGCTCACAGCCTGTAGCCCTTGCAGGAACTCATCATTCATGCTTCCTTTTCCACTATGGCCACTTGCTGGCTTTGTTTCCATTTGCCGTTTACAGATCATGGAGCTGTGGTCTTGCAGAAGGCACAGGTCTCTCTTCTGAGCCAGCCCTCCCCCGCATCAGCAGTGGCAGCCTTCCCAAGGCAGTTTGGGGTGGACTTCAAGCCTCAGGCAGTCCTAACAGGAACAGGGAGAGCCACTGGAATGACACATATGCCCTCGGACTGAAGACCAGTGTCAGGACAGCCCTGTTATCGGGTACCCACGACCTGCAAGGAGCTGGTAGCTCACAGAGGCAACTGAGCCCTTGGCCCTGGGAATGAGGCTGGGCCTTCTTGGATGGAGGGGAGCAGGGAACCAGGACATGTAAAGGTGCAGGCTGCTGCCAAGGCTCCAGACTTGCTGCAGGAAGAGTGTGAAGGAAGGTCCGGCACCTGAGAGTGGCCAGGAGCAGTCACTGGAGAGCCCAGAGGATCAGGCGGACCAGCATGTGAGCTCGGTCCCTGTCTGGGTAACGTGGACGGCACCCTCTGGCCTTAAGAGGGAATGAAGATGTATGTGGTGTCCCAAAAATGGCAGTCACCAGGGACAAGAGCATTAGGAACAGGAGGCCTGCTCAGGGAGAGAACGGTGGAGTGGCCAAGGGCAGAGGGACGGCCATGGAGCCTAGCAGTGTCCCTGTGCTCAGTGCCCAGATGGAATGGAAGCTGCTTCCAGTGCCAGCCCCAGGTTTATTGGTCTGGTTTGCTCAGTTACATCTCCTGCTCCCGGAACCACGGTACCAGCCAGTGGCGAGGAAGGTGGCACTTGGAGCTTTGCAGGTCAAGGGGGCTGCACGGTTCCCTCAGCCCAGCGCCGTTCTGTCCTGGGCCTCGGAGGGAAAGTGGAGGGGAAAGGAGGCGGCTCTAGGGATGGGGCAGCTAAGGGGGATCTGAGTGCAGGGCCCCCAAGGTCTGTTCTTCATAGCCGGAGGCGGAAGAGATCACATAAAGATCTTTATTACAGACCTACAAAAAACGAGAGGATTATATATTACTCTCACTCACTTAGCTTTTGTTTTCCTTTTTGTTTTTACAAAAGAGCAGCAGGAAAGACAAATGCAGCAGGCTGAGGAGCCAGGCTCGGGGTTTGTATCAGAGGGGACCAAGAAGTGAGCACCAACTGCTGCTGCCTGGAGAGCCACACTGCAGGCTGGCCCCAGGCTCTTGCTAGCGTCTGGGGAGAACTGCCGTGGGCCTCGGAGGGAGGGGACGAAAGGAGATGGGTGGGAGGCGATGTCCCAGGTTGGCATCACCACCACTCCTCTGATGGCCACTGGCAGTTGGCCAGCTCGGAAGCACCAGCGTCTCCGTGTTTGGAAGCTGGTCTCAAAGCATGGTCCCAGGGAGCAGACGGGGGTGGCTGGAAGGACTGTGAGCTCTACCAGGCTCCCTCCCCGGGACCAGGGGTCTCAGAGGGCAAGGGCAGTAAGGATTCTTCCCTGCTCGTCAGCCAATCAGCTTCTTCAGGAAGGCCTCCAGCTGATCCTCATCCTTGATGCCCACAAACTTGTCCACCACATCTCCATTCTTGATGGCCAGCACAGTGGGCACAGCCGACACCTGGGCAGACGAGACAAGGGGTCCAAGTCATCTGGAGGTGCACGTTTCTCCACCGCCATTGCCAAGCCTTTATGGGGCAGGCTCGTGGCTCAACCAGGGCAGTGACTGGGTGGGGCCAAAGGAAAGAGGCCCCTCCCTTTGGGGTACCCGCCGGAGAAAATTCTTCCACTGCAAGCTCCCAGCAGTACCCTCTTCCACCAACCACACGACTGACTCACTGGCCCAGTGGTTTGGCTGGAATGACAGGAGAGATGAAAATAACCCTCACAGCTGCAGCTGTAAGGCCAGGGCCAGGGCTGGGAGGAGCTGGGGGCAGCAGGGAATCCTGGCTTTGCTGCTTGCTGGCCAGGTCATGCTGCTTTTCTGAGCCCAAGGCCTCCTCCATAAAGCAGGGAAGACAATGTGTACCTGGAGGGTTTGGCCTAGGCATTAAAGGGTCACACATATACCAAGTGGTCAGGGGCTCAGGTTCAACTAACCTGATCTGGGTGAACCTGGCCAGCTACCATTACTCCAAGTCTCAGGGTTTGCAGCAGGGAGGCTACAGGAAACACGGCAAATCACATCTGAGCCCAGGACTGGCACCGTGCCTGGTACATGGTGGGCACTCAACAAATGGCAGCTACAGAGGGCCCCACGAGAGCCACTTGAGTACTGCTGTGAATGGTTAACAGGGTCCAGAAAATACACAGGCTCCTACTGGATCATGTGTGGGATGGACATGGCCAAACGTGATCCAAGGTCTATTTACTAGGGCCAGAGTGGATGGGAAAGGCAACATTCCTGGTCTGCGAGGCACTGGCTTCAGCAGGGCTCGTATAGGTTACACAGAGCATGGACGAGGCCAGGCCCATCTGGCATGTGCTCCCCGCTGTCTGGGCTCCCTGCCTGGCACTTGAGAAAACTGGATAAACAGAACAAGATAAACACAGACTTTCTTCACACACAAGATAAGTACAAAGTAACGAGAACGACACACAAACCCACGCGGTCCTTAGCCTGAAATACTGCCCTGACTGAGTCGGCCTGGAGGCCAGACTTCACATCCAGGGGTTCAAGACCTGCACACGTCAGGCACCAAAGAAAGCGTAGTCCTTATGGCCCAGTCTCACAACCCTCACACTGTGTGGCAGGCCCCGGGCCTTCTCCTGATAGGCACTTTGCGGACAGACATGCAGGTAAGGCGACACAGTGCCTATGCTCTGGGGCAGATATGGGTGGCAACTGACACCTTTCAGAGGTTATGTGCCAGCAGCAGGTACTCAGCTGACCGTGAACACCCCCGCTGGTTTCTGTCCATGTCAGATTCTGGAATGGGCGGGGGTAAGAAAAGGCAAGGGCCTGGCACATGGCTCCCGGGGAAGCTCCTCCAGTACCATCTGGTGTTCTTGTGCGCCACCTAGTGGCTTGCAGCGGCACTGTGGGCCCCTCAAAGCTGGCAGCTTTGGATAGACAGGGCAGAAACTGCAACCACTGGCTTTCAGTTTCACACTGTAGATACCATCTCATCTTGCCTCTTTAATTGCACTTTATGCCACTGTTTGAGACGTGCTCTTGGGCTGGGCTAGAGCTCAGAGGTGAAGCACTTGCCTAGCGTGAGGAGGCCGAGTTTAACACCCAGCACCTAAAGAAAGAAAAGTGGTCTTTTTCAGATGTTCTCTAAGCAGGCTGAGAAGCTCACCAGTGCCAAGTGGATCTGGTTTTCCACCAGAACTATGGTGAATGGTGAAGTCCCACCCCGTGGATGTATTCTCCTGGCATCCAAGGTCTGGTCATTACTGGTCAAAGGGGCTCTCTGAAGCTTGAGCTTAAACACACACGCAGCTGGGGCCACTGGAAGGGGGATCAAGGCCAAAGGGTGGATCTGGGGCAGGGGTCGGGGCCCTGCTGCCCCTGAGTGTGGCTACCAGCTGGGTGCTAGCGAAGAGTGCCATCAATGGAGTGCACAGGTCCTTTTCACTCTTCTGGAAAGGTGACGGGTGCATGAGAGGCAGGGATGGAGCAGAGCCCAGCCTCTTTCTCAGATCTGGCGGGAACAAGGGTATGGAGGGGCTGCAGCCAAATGTGCTAGAACCTGCTGCATGGCCTTCTGCTCACACAAGCCGCCTGCAGCCCGAGTGAGCTCTCTCCCGATGACCAGAGTTGGCCGGCAAGGACGCCAAGCTCAGTGCCCCCGGCTGGTCTTCTTCTGTTTTGCCCTGATTCACCCATGTGTTAACTCTGCTAAGGACCTGCACAAAGACAGTTGCAGCGCTGTCTTAGGGCGCTGGTGACATTCTTAGCTAATTGTAAATATAACACCAAAGAAAAGACCTTGTCACATACAGTAAGTGTCAAGGATGATGCTAACTCCTAAGTTTCTGCCTCTGGGGAGGGTTATTTCATTTATGATGCTGGGGATGGAACCAAGGGACTCCGGCATGCTAGGCAAGTGCTCTCCTCCAAGCTACACCCTGTGCCTCAAGTAAGGTCATTTCAGACACAAGACGACTGAGGCTCAAAGGCAGAGTGATGCTCCCTAGATGTTGCAGCGAGTTACATGCTGGAGCTAGGATTTGGAACTAGAGCTGATGACTTCCCTGTCCATGACAGACATCAAACCGTGCTCTGCTTCTGCCCAAGAGCAAAGCAGCAAATACTGAGACCTTGTAGGGTGAAGAATATGTGGAGAAGCGTTACAGATTTCACGCTTCATCACACCACAGTGATATATGCACACCCACATTTACAGCGGCATGGTTTGTAACAGCTAAACCTTGGAAAGCCCAAATGCTGATCAACCAATGAATGGATAGATGATGTGGCTTTTTTTTTTTTTTTTTGAGACAGGGTCTCACTGTAGTTGAGACTGACCTGGAACTCACTATGTGACCCAGGCTGGTCTCGAACTCAAGCGGCCCTCCTGCCCCAGCCTCCCAAGTGCTGGGATTACAGGTGTGCGCCACCACGCCCTGGCCTTGGCTTTTTTAAATACAATAGAGTAGTACTCTGCCGTAAAGAAGGATAAGGTTCACACATTTATAGCTAAATGGATGGACCTTGGGACCATAGACTTAAGTGAAATGAATTGGACACACGTTTAAATACATTGTTTCTCTGGCGTGAGAAACTGCAAATGGAAATAAGGACTAAAATGTATAATAGATACTGAGAAACAGGAAGAAAATGTTCAAATAGGAAGGGGAACAGGGAGGAGGGAGGGAGAAAGGAAGGAACAAGAAAAAAAGTGAAAACAGAAGGGAAAAAATGGAAACAAAGCTTTTTTTGGTGGGCGGGGGGGTGTACTGGGGATTGAACTCAAGACCATATACTTGTGAGGCAGACATGGTACCACTGAGCTAAATCCCCAGCCCCAAAGCTTTTGTACATAGGGAGGGGGCTTGAGAAGAAGGGGTGGAATGGGATAAAATAAAATTTAATTTTAAAAAATTTCATGCTTCAAATGAGAAATGCCAAACATTTTGGAAAAGCTTCTGGACACAAGAGCTCTTAGAGAAACTGTTACTGAAAAAAGAAAATCCAAGTATGTAACATTGCGGAAAATGTAAAGCTGTGGCTAGTAAAAAGATCAGTGGCTACAGGCGTGGGGGAGACAGCGATGAACAGGTGCTCAACAGTGACCCTAATCGCACTGCAGACCTCGGGTGGTGACGTGTCCCTCAGGTGGGTGACGCTACGAGCAGGGGCTGCGAAGGTGCCCTGAGCATATGGGGGATCTGTTCGGCCCTTTGTTTTGGAGACAGGGTCTTGCTATGCAGTCACCCTGGCCTTGAACTTGCTACACAGCCCAGGCTGGTCTTGAACTCACAAGCTTCCTGCTTCAGCCTCCTAAGAGCTGAGATTATAGGCATGTACCACCATGCCTGGGAAAAAAAGACATAAAATCTCAACAACAAAAGGATCAGAGGTGGCCATGGATTGAAGGGGCAGGGTGGGTTGGAAAGATGAAGTGGGAGTGCAGGGACTCCCTATGCAGCGAAAGCCTCCAGTACGACACTGACACTGTGACGCTGGACAGAATTCAGGACACATTTGCTGACAAGCGACCTGCGCCGAGCATGGCAGGGGAGATGGGGCTTTCAAAGGGCAGCCCCTCAGCAGGAGCTCAGGGTGGGGCTTTTAGGGTTTGCTTCACTGCATCCGGTCTGGGACCCCAGCACTGGCATCACCTGCGAGCTTGCTAGAAATGCAGGATCTCGGCCCTTCCTGGACCTATGGAATCATAATCAGTTTGGTTGTTCAGTTTTGTTTCTTTTGCAGTGCTGGGGATTGAACTCGGGGACCTGTGCACTCAGGGCAAATGCATCACTGAATTACAGCCCCAATGCTATTTTCTACTTTGTGACACTATCCCATATTCATGTTTGCAAACTTGAATATTTTCAAGATACTGGGAAATAGGAATGATTAGAATACTGTGCTTTTACTAGTCAATGAGTTGTTTATCACATTATATAGAACAGTAAGAAAAAAATCAACTGAGCCACCCCAAGGGGTGACAGTGGCTGTGACTGGGTGGTGAGGGCAGTGACTTCCACCCATGTTCTCACTTTAGGTGCATTTCCAAAAGCTTCTTAAAGGGCACTCACTTCTGCGAGAGGAGGAAATAAAAGGATCACATCTCCAGGATGAGGAAGAAGGAGAAACTCCAGAGGAGACAGGCTCAGGGCCCATTTGGCTGCTCTCTGCCTGCTGGTGCCTGAGGGGCTGGTCTGATCCATCCGAATGGTCGGAATGAAGATGGGGAGTCAGAGCTCTGTACCCGCCAGCCCAGGCCGGGTCTGAGGAAGGAGGTGGTAGGGCCTGAAGTCCCAGGGCCCAGGGGACTTTTCCTCCCTCTGCCTTGGGCAGGGGTTGTTTGAAGCATGAAGTGGCCCAGAGGAGAGCCCTGGAGGAAGGAGGCTCCCCAGGGGTGGGCTGTCAGGACAGCCTAGGGAGAAGCTGCCAATTCCCTAGGAGAATTTAAAGCAGTTTCCCCAACAAGGTCTTCCAACATTGAGAAGAGGCCTGAGGCCCCGGAGGAAGCTGTCCCAGGAGGTGTGTAGGTCTCTCAATGGAAACTTCTTCCTTAGGCTCTCTTCAGGAAGAACAGGTGCCAGGGTAAGGAAGGAAGTGGGGAGGAGGCCAGGCCAGGGAGAATCCTGGTGAAGCTTCCTCAGTTCTGTAGTGAGAGAAGCCCAGGGCTTGGCAAAACGAGGAGGCTGGGAGCAGGTGATAGCGACCCAGCTGCCCCAAGGCCTTTCTGTGTGACCAGAGCATCATCTGGACAGTGGGCAGTGGGACAAGGTCCCACCAGAACCCCTCGCCTTCCAGGATCATCCCCATACCAGGCTCCCCTCGAAGGCAGGGGGAAAGACCTGGGAATTCCCACCACCTATGCGAGCCCGGCCGGTGGACGTGGGCTCTCCTGTGCGCCTGCACCAGATCCCTGGCTGAGGCAGGTCTGCAAAGCTGAGTCTCTGGCAATGTCAGGAGGAAGTGTGGACATCTGCCCACAGCCCTGAGGAAGGTCACAGTCCTAAACTTACTCAAAGTCACACCTTCACTGCTGCAGCTACTGTGGCCTCAGGTATGGGATGTCACAAGGCGCAGAAGCTGGGGGGTGTACAAACTGTTAGACGAAGGCCCCGTGTGACCAAGCCCCTGGCCATCGAGCCCCAAGGACAGCCTTGCCATCAGCAGCCAGCCCGCTGTCAGCTGCAGTAGTCACAGGTGGCTTTGTCTGCCCAACACTGCCCAAGCCTCGTCTCCTCTGGGTAATCTCCCTTCTCGCCACCCCGCTCCAACCTCCCCATTCATGTCCCACCCCGGACACTGCTGAGAAGACTGACTGGAGGGGGGCCACCTCTACTCGGGCCAGTCTGTCCAGAGCGAGGCCTGGGCTTCCACCTCTGGAAGGAAGAGGCCCTGCTGCAGACACTTGGGACCTGGAGGAGTAAGGGGAGGAAGCTCACTCTGGCCAGACCACGGTATTTCAACAGAATGAGAAATCTGGAGGGCCGAGGATTTAGCTCAGCAGCACCGTGTCTACCTTGTAAGAGTTCAATCCCCAGTGCCAAAATAAACGAAAAACACCAAACAGAAATCTGGATTTTCACATGAACTCGTCGAAGTTTTAAACACCCACGCCTGGTTTCCAGTTTCCTTACAACACCCGAAGGTCCCTATTAATGGACCTCGGCTCTGCAGCAGTCCCATCTTCAGCACAGCTGTGAAAATATCCAGTTTGGTTTGCTTCCCCTGCTTACCTGTCTCCCCTTCCCCACTCAATCCCTCACTCTCGCCACTCAGGCACAACTGCAATGATCTCCACGTCCCATAGGACGCCCCACGTCCCCAGGCATCGCCTGCTCTAGGCACAGGGCCCTGCTGGCTTGTGAGGTTCCTGAGCTCAGGGCCTTCATGTCCTGAACTCTTTCAAAACACCCGCAGGCTTCACTCATGATCCCTTCAGTATGCTCACATCTCAGCTTCTCAGTAAGGCCTTCTTCAGCCCACCTTTGCTTTTCAAGTACAAGGGATTGAACCCAGGGCCTTTGCACTGAGCTACGTCCCCAGCCCTTTTTATTTTGAGACAGGGTCTTGCTGACGTGTCAGCCTCCAAGAGTGCTGGGTTATAGGTGCACGTGCCACCATGCCTGGATTCCGCCCACCCTTTTAAAAAGGAAACTCTTCAACCTAAACTCAACATTCCCACACCCTCTTCTTGATTTTTCTTTTCTCCACAGCACTTATAACAGGTCAAGTTTCCCTTACCTGCAATGCTTGGAAGAAGTATTTTAAATTTCAGATTGTTTTCAGATTTTAGGGCATTTACATAGACTTAACCGGCCAAGAGTACCTAATCCAAAAATCCCTAAATCTGAAATGCTCTAAAATCTAAAATTTTTGCAGCATTGATGATTGACGGTCGAACATGTATCGAAGGCAGAGGTCAGTGAACCCTGGCCTCAGCCTGTGGCTTGGCACTGTAAATATTCATGTCGCTGTATTTTTGGAACATAGCTCAGCTCTGTTGTGTGTTCACTGTCCAAGGCTGCTTATGGTGACAAGGACAGCTCGGTGCTCAGGCCAGAGACTGCTGACCACAAACAAAGCCTCAAATATTTAAACTTGGTCCTATAGAAAAAGCTGCTAACTCCTGACTTAAAATACTACAGAATGGCATTTTCTGTTTTGTTTTTTTGAGACAGGGTCTCACTATGTAGTTGAGACTGAACTGGAACTCACTATGTAGCCCAGGCTGGTCTCAAACTCACAGCGATCCTCCTGCCTCAGCCTCCCGAGTGCTAGGATTACAGGCGTGCGCCACCATGCTCGGCTAGAATGGCATTTTGGTTTGTTTTTTTTTTGGTACCGGGGATCGAACTTGGGTCCTTGCGCTTGCAAGGCAGGTGGCGGAATGGCTGAGCTAAATCCCCAGCCCACAGAATGCATTTTGAATACATGTGCCTTATGAAGGCAGGGAGTTTGTCAGTTTTGGTCACTGTCACATCCTTTGCCCCAGTAACAATGCCTGGAAACCGAAGGACTCTCACTCAACATCTGCTGGATGACTGAGCAAACCAGCCGACTGCATGAGACGTTACAGCCCGGTGAGAGCTGGGATGGCAGTGCCTTCTCCGTGCAGCCTCGGGCTGCTCAGAGGGTCTCTCTCATGCGATGTCTCCCCCAGGAAAGTCTCTTCCTCTTCTGCTGCCTCACCTCTCAGGACTTCTCACCCCATGCTGAAATGACCTGTCTACCTGTCATTCTCCCTTAACTAACCAACAGTGGCTTGGGGACAAGGATCATCTGTGCAGGGCTCATAAATGACTGGAGTGCACATGTGGATGGATGAAGCAAGTAGGGATGCATCGACGTCCTGGTGCCAAGAAGGACCTGGGGCCTGGGTCACACAACCACCTCCTAAAGGCGGTAGAGAGACAAGTGACTGAGGATGAACACAGTCACATCTGCAAAGCTCTCCAAGCTCCTAAAGTCTAGAAAAACCCCGGACACACCTTAGTGTCTACCTGGTGGTCCCCATGACATCTCCTATAGTCGTTGCACCTGGGTCACCTCGCCACTCCCCGCCCGGTGTCTCTCCTGCCAATCCATACCTCATACTCGATGGCGAGGTCTGTGTGGTCATCTATATCCACCTTGGCCATCACCACCTTCCCGCGCTGCTTGGCCACCATCTTTTCTAGCCTTGGCCCCAGGATCTTGCAGGGGCCGCACCACCTTGGAAGGAGAGAAAGGATGCGCCCAGTCAGTGTTCACCACCCCATCTGCTGCATCCCCAGAATCCTCCTCGACCCACAGGGACCTCGTGGACTCAGAACCCAAGGGAGGGAAGCCAATGGGAAGAGTCTCTACAGGTACCAGTGCCTGCGCCAGCACCTTCGCAGCTCTTACTGCACAGAACTCTTAAGAGAAAGAATCATCTGAAGAAACTGAGGCCCATGTGAGTTAAGAAACCTGTGCAAGACAGCAGAGCTTAGACTGTAACCCAAAATTGTGCTCTGAGCATCACCTCTCAGTTACTCCGTGATCCCTTAGCCGTGTCAACTGTTGTCACTGCCCCGTTCACACTGCATGGGCACGGGTGAGCCCCACTTAGCAGGGAGCAGGAGGCAGGGGAGCACTATTTCAGAACTGATGCTGAGCTGTCATCTCTGAATGTGGCACCAAGGATTGCCTGGTGGATGAACCAACTACACTCCTTTCCATGTTAAATAAAGTGAGGTGTTGCCCTATCACCACACCAAGAGGAGGGCAGGATAACCTGTCTTCTACAAATCCCTGCTGACAACTACTGTTTTATTCTTAGCCTTTAAAACCCTTTCTCTGCTGGGTGTGGTGGTGCACGCCTGTGATCCCAGCACTGGAGAGGCTGAGGCAGGAGGATCTCTGTGAGTTTGAGACCAGCCTGGGCTACATAGTGAATTCGAAGGTCAGTCTCAACTACATAGTGAGACCCTGTCTCAAAAACCCAAAAAACAAACAAACAAACCAAACAAAAACCCTTTTTATTCAGAGGTTTCAATCAATCAACAAACCCACTTAAATACAGGTCTGCGAGACCTTATCTTCAACTACAGGGAAGAAAGGGAGCTCAAGAATATCAAATAGGGGGACAGGGATTTAGCCCAGTGGTTCCACTTCCTGCTTTGCAAGCACAAGGTCCCGAGTTCAATCACCGGTACCAAAAAAACAAAACAAAACAAAGAATATAAAATAGGTTACCCACAGTGACAGAGATGGAACCAAAAGGAAAGCAAATAATCTGTCAGTGCCTTGCCCAGAAACCTCCCAATTTCTAACAGATGACACTGCTCCTCCTAAATTCTCTCCTTATGAGGGGGTCTGTCTGGCTTTTTTGTAGGTAGGGTATGACCAGAGCCTAAAGGTCTGGAAAAAAAGAGGGCTGATTTAAAAAATCAGGTCACAGGACCTCCTACAGCCTCCCCTGTCCATATACATGGTGCACCTGGTAACATTTTGTCAGCCCACCCCGCAGTTTTAGTTGTAAGACATCAAAATAAAATCAACTTATCTGTCAGGCCAGGAACTGGTACACACGGATAATACTATGGGCATATTGTTAAAAACTTAGGTCCAAGCAGCTTAGTCTGAGCTTTTTGGACAGTGAGATATCAGAACACAGGTGTTTCCCAGTTGTAATAACGGTCAGTTTTGGAGACTGTTTACTAGTCTGTCTCCCACCAGCCTGCAAGCTTCTTAAGAGCAGGGCCTGGTCTTATCGGTCTTTGTAATGAGTCTACGAATGAGAAGCATCACATATAGTCCTGAGACTTAGCAGGCACTAATAAATACTTGAATAGGGAAGACCCCAGTCCTTCACTGACCCTCACTACTCACTGTGCATGGAAATCCACAACTACTGGCGTCTCACTGTTGACCACTCGGTCCTGAAAGTCAGGTCCATCCTGGATGTTAAAGGTTGTGGAGCACACTCTGGTGGTGAATATTGTCCGGGCTGCCCTGGGCGTTACTGTCAGGCCACCAGGACTGCACGGTGGGATCTGCAGGGCCTTGGAGGTGAGCGGTGCCCACCGGCCCTGAGGGAGCTTCCTGGAGATGATGGAGGCGAGGAACCTCCTCAGGAGAAATCGCTGGGCCATCTGCAAGAGAAACAGGCAGAAGCTGGGGTACACAGCAGGAAGTCAACATAGGGGAAAGTCAAGTGGGAGAAAAAATGGGATGTGGGAGCACTGGGGGGTTCAGGAATCTGTAAGGCTGGAAGCAAAATGCAAGGAAATAATTGTGTAAAATTTCTGGAGTACAAGTGAGTGAGGAGTGAGACACAAAGGGAAGATGGTGAAACTGGAGCACAGGAAAACTGGGTTGCCAACCAAAAAGAAATCAAGGTCAGGCTGAGGATTTAGCTCAGTGGTAATGGGCCTGCCTCGAAAGCCCAAGGTCCTGAGTTCAATCTCCAGCAGCAAAAAAAAAAAAAAAAAAA
>NW_022900931.1:10411587-10436396 GCF_012274545.1 Fukomys damarensis | reverse complement strand
CCCCAGAAAAAAAAAAAAAAAAAAAAAAAATCAAGGTCTACGTGGAAATATAACAGAAGGAAGGGAGGAACAAAGCAACATTTGCAGATGCCCAAGTGCATTAGGTACATCACTGGCTCTCTCACAACTCTTTAAGAAGGTGCAATAGTATCGCCTATATTACAGACAAGGAATTGAAGACTCAGGCAGGTTAAATGACATGCTTAAAGTAACCCAACTATTAAGGGACAGTCAACCCAAGGTTGCCCATAAAGTCCTTGCTCTACTGATACTTTTTAAAGAAGTGTTTTAGGGCTGGGGATTCAGCTCAGGGGCACCGCGCCTGCCTCGCAAGTGCAAGATCCTGAGTTCGATTCCCCAATACCGGAAAAAAAAAAAAAAGTTTTAACAGGCAATTAAGTGGTGGGGGGAGCTACCTACTACCTACCTAAGGATTAGCAAAGAGGAACCAAAACTACTGAAGAAGGAACTCAAGAGGTACATAACAACAGTTGGGGGGGACCAAAAAAGAAGGGACGTGTGTGGAGGGAACCCAAAAGGATGGACACGTGTGTGGAGGGAACTGGAGAAACAGGATGCAGTCAGGGACTTAGCTCTCCAGAGGGCCGCGTTCCCCCGCCCGCTCGCAGCCACCATTCACAGGAGCACGCAGGCGGCGTGCCTCAGTCGTGACACCACCCTGAGCGACCCCCATGGGCTTCCTACCTCCCTGAGGCGCGAGCTGAGAGACGCAACACTTAGCCCTCCCTGCCCGTCAAGGGCAGGCCAGTCGTCACTTCCCTGGGGCCGAACCTTAACGTCACTTCCGGGACTGGGCAATTCGTGGGCGGTTCAGATTTCCCTACCAATGAGAATGGCGGAAGAAGGCTCCGCTGAGAGGGCGGAGCCTCGGGTAGGAACCAGAACAGATGGGCGGGCCCTGAGGGGAAGGACCGGAATAGGAGTTGGGAGGAGGCGGGGCCTGCGAGGGACTTTACCTGAGGGAGGAGGGCGGGCATAAGGCGTGGGTTTGGACTTTGCAAACTGAGCTGGCGCCAACACCAGTCGACCTTGTGTCCCAACTACTCCTATAAGGAGAGGTTCCTAATTCCCCATATTTTACATGAGAAAGCTAAGTTCCTCAAAATTGTAATTCCCTTTAAAGGCAAGACACCCTTCCTAGAATTCGAGAGGCCACTTTGTGGACCTTGACTGCCAGTCACAACTGTACGATCTCAGGGTTTCTGGCAGTCAATCGGTCCCTGAGGGTTTCAGCCTCCCATTCCCGGGAGAGCGCTCATGCGCCCCTCAAGCTTTCCTCTGGAGCTGTTAGAAACTAGGTCCCGGTGAGGCTGCCTGTGAGGCTCCGGGGAAAGTGTGGTGGCCTGTGAACCTGCTTGGGCCGGAAGCCTTTCTTTCACATCCTTGCCTCGGTCGTGAACAGCAAAGTTCTAGGCATCTGCATGTCCCTCACTGGTATCTTGGCTGCTGTTTGTCCCCTCTGCATGCTGTACCTTATAGTTCAACCATTCACAGCCTCTTACAGTTCTGTGAAACATTAGTTCTATGATACATTTTCTCTGCCATTTCTTTGCTTAATTTTATTTCCCCCCTCTTCGCAGAATATCTCATCCATCTCCTCTCTGAGCATTAATTGATTCCTTTGTTTCTAGTGCTTTGTTCATAACTCTTCCTAAGGCATTGTAGTGTCTGTATCTTCCAAAAGATTGTATGCTTCCTGAGAGTAGGGATTTGCTAGTCATCACCATATGCCCAGTGCCAGCCTGGTACAGTTCCTGGCTCGCATTGGATGTTCAAAGATGCTTACTAAACTGTGCATCTTTGGACATCTCAGGGAGTACTTTATAGTCACTTGGCTTTACCAAGCCAAGAAGCTGGTAAATTGTCAGGGCCTCTTCTGCCACATCCATTTCAATCTATAGTCCAGCCAGTGGGAATCACTTTCAGAATTTGCTGAAATGTCTCTCTTGTCCCTGCAGGAGATTTGCAGTTATTGCCTCCTGTGACTGGAAGGCTTTTCGTTCTGATCGCTGCTCAAGAGAATGCTACTAGATTTATTGTCTGCTCCTTTATTCCTCACTCTACGGTCAGCCCCTGAGGGTCCATCTATTTCTGCATTGTTGATGCACCGCTGGAGGTACTCAGTGATTATTTGTTCCCATGAACAGAGGGCAGTGACCCAAATCAAATCTTCTGACTCTGAATCCCATTTTGCTCATCACATTACATGGCCCTATTATACCCTCCCCAAATCATTGCCGTGTCTTTTTCCCCTTTTTCCAGCTCATCTTGGCCACACTGTGCTTTGTCCTCTGTCCAGTTGGCAGGTCCACAGTGCCGCTCAGGCCTCTTCCTCTGGGACAGGGTGAAGAAATCCTTGGAACAGCTCTATCTACTTTGGCCAACGGCCACCATGGCAGTTTTGCAGTTAATAGAGTCCCTTGTCCACTGCAGAGAGGCACCTAAGTCAGATATAAGTAGGCATGGCCTTTCCACCTGTCTGATCGGCCTTCACCTGGGGTTAAGAGCCCATGGGGAGACTCCCCCTAAGTGCCCTGACTCCTACTAAGGTCAGCCTCCCTTACTGCAGCTGTTGCTGATAATGCCAGATGCCATCTGGCAGGGGTGCCCTTTCCTGCCCAATTTTGTATGTACTTTTCTGTGTCTAGCACGTTCTCTTTCTCAGCTTCCTATCCATTCTTTTCAGCGTTTCACAGCAGTTTCTAGAGAGCCAGTTTCCTTGCTTAATGCACACTCTGAATTCTAAAGCAGGACCAGTGCTGTTCAGCATTATTCCATAGTCATTTCTCCTCTATTGGCTTCAGGCTTCTCAACTGCCTTTCTCATAGAGGGGCTGGGAGGTTATAGGATAGAGCATGGAGGCTGGCACATTGTCAGTGCCCAGCGCCTGGTGGTGTCCCCGTCCCTCCTTCGGGGAGACAGCCTGTGAGCTCTCAGCAGGCTTCCAGGGGATTTCTCAACTACGCAGCGGCTCCTCCGTCCAGCCAGATCTGGCTTAGTCACAAGGTAGGAAACAAAGGAAGCCAGGACTGACAGCCTGGACTAAGCTTATGGGAGTGGATTTTAGGCTTTGGGATATGAGCCATTAGTGGGTTTGTGAAATTAGTTTAGTGAGTTGTGAGCAGCGAAACAAAAACAAAAACAAAAACACTAGAGCTAGGGAATGAGCTTAGTGCCACCCGCCTCAACAGTGAAAGGTCCTGAGTTCGATACCTGGTACCAAAAACAAAAACAAAAAAAGCAGAATAGAGTTGAAGATACCAGTGTGCCATACACTATAAGTGTTGCTTTGTGAAACATCTGTTGCTGTTATGTCTATATGTCTGCATGACGATGTGATGATAGTAATGTTCTTTTTCTAAAAATAGGTCACATCAAAGGGTATTGAAGAGCTGTGAAACACTTGGCAGTGTTCTAAGTACCCTATGTGTACTAACTCATTGAATCTTTCACCCCTATGAGGCTAGGACTGTTACAGCCTCCATCTTACAGATGAGGAAACAGAGGCACATACATGTCAAGTAGCTTGTTGTCCAGGTCACTCAAAGACTAGGAGGTGCCAGATGAACCCAGGGCTTCTGTGTGCTACGCAAGTGCTCTACCAGTGAGCTACACTCACAGCCCTTTTTACTTTTTATTTTGAGACAGTTTCTGTAAGTTGCCTCGGCTGGCTTTGAATTTGTGATCTTTCTGCCTTGGCCTCTGAAGCTGGGCATACAGGTTTGAGTCACCGTGCCTTGCTTAGGAGGTGGAATCCTCCTTAGGAGGTGGCATCCGAAGATGCCTTACTGTCCCTAGGAGCATCTGTCCTGGCCCTAGACTGCTGACTCCCCTCCAGGCCCCCAGGATCCAGCCCGCCAGCCAGCGTAGGCTATCAGAGGATGTGTATTAGGGCTCCAGCCTGGGAGAGGACGCTGGTTGGAGCAGCGGCTATAAGCAGAGGAGCCCACAGGATGGCAGTGTGGTTCTCCCAGCCCGGTTCTGCACTGAGCTGGCCAGGGGCCCCCGGGGCGCAGGCTACCCCAGCTCTGCAGGGCTGGATGGCAGCGGACAGGGCCACAGGACAGTTGCAGCTCAGTGGTCCTGTGTGGGAGGGTATCACGATGATGTGGAAAAAGACAGGGTGGAGGGCTATGCCTTAAGGGAGAGCTCCTTTGTTTTCAGTTTCTATCTCGATGATAATTTTGTGATTTACTACTTTTTTTTTAAAAGCTTTTACAGAACAGTTAGAATTGTAACTTATGTTTCACAATCCCTGAACTGGTTTTGTGTTCAGCTGTGATTCATGTTCTGTAGCATTTCCAGCTATTGTTATTGGAGGTTTTTTGGTTTTTTGCTTTTGTTGTTGTTGTTGTTGTTTTTGGTACCAGGCTTCTAAATCAGGACCTTACACCTTCAAGGCAGGAGTTGTGACACTGAGCTAAATCCCAGGCCCTGTTACTGGAGTTCTGGGGCAAAATCCTTGGCTCTGGGGTCAGAACAGACCAGGCTTGGCCACCTCTCCCATAACAACACAGAGTAGCCGTGAAAGGCAGGAACGGTGCCATAATCAGCATGATCTTGGTGGGAAGAACAGATACGGAGCCAGATACGGAGCCAGATACGGATCTGGCTTCACTGCTGGTAGAAGCTGTGGGGTTTTATAGAAAAGGGGAGCAGAGGCAAGGTTTGGGGTTTGCACAGCGGCAGTGTAGTAATCCTGGTCAAGTCAGGTGAGGTGACAGCAGCACACATCTGTGGTCCTCACTGCACACCTCACTGTCCTAGCACTTCATGTATTTCAACTCGTTTATCCTCACAGTGATTGGAGTACTATTATTAGTCCCGTTTTACAGCTAAGAGAAAGTTGGGCCGAGTGGTTCCTAGATCAGGAAGCAAACAAGTGGCAGAAGGGGGACTTGAACCCAGACAGACTGACCCCAGAAAGGGCTGGCTCGACAACTTGCTCTACCTGTCTTTAATGATCTATAAAGCAGTTAGCATTTGCAAAACTCTTTGAATAGGTGCACTTTACTGTGTCAGGTCTTATCATAGGCTTCTGCTAGGAGTACAATCTAGTCTTGTGCTGCAAGGCCCATCTCAGGTGCGCTGGAGGTTGGTGAACACGTGGTTTCTGGAGTCACATGGACCTGGACTGAACTGTGGCTGTGTCACTTACAAGCTCAGTTTTTGGTCTGTGAAATGGGGCTGGCGATATGAACCTCGTCTACTGTATATAGAGCTGAGTGACTCAGGGAGGGCAAGGGGCTTGCCAGGGACAAGTTAGAGCCCGAGGCAGGCCCACATCTGGGTCTTCCGACCTTGAATCCTGTGGTTTTCTTAGGACCTGCAAGCATGGGTATGGGGGGTACAGGTCTAAGGATGAGTGTATTTGTTGTTTAGTTTGCTGAAGTAACTGTTAAGTCTGGTGAATAAAGTGGCTTTTAGCTTCCTAAGCCCTTGCTTCTTTATTGTAAAAGTGGACTCTAATAATATGAATCTCCTAAGGGCTACTGTGAAGGGCTGAGTGGTATAATGCAAGCAAAGGGCTCTTAGATCCCAATTTTGAAATGTATTGAGGCTTGCCTAATGGCTCAGTACAGAGTTGATCAAGTGTACCATGCACACTTGAAATAACATCTATTCTGCAGTTGTTGGGGGGATCTATAATTGTCAGTTAGGTCAGGGTGGTTGATGGAGGAGTGTTTATAGATTTTCTAGCTCTTTACTGATTTTTCTCCCTAGTTGGTCTATCAACTGTTGAAAAAGGGATGATAAACTCTACCATGATTGTGAATTTATCTATTTTTTGCTTTAAGTCTGTCAGTTTTCCTTCATCTGTTTTGAAGCCCAGTTATTAGGTTCCTGCACGTTTATGGCAATTATGTCTTCCTGTTGTATTGGGCCTGTCATCATTATAAAATATCTCTATCTCTGGCAATACTCTCTGTCTCAAAGATCACTTTATATGATATTTATAAAAGCCACTCCAACCTTCAGTGACTACTGCTTTTCTGATGCATCTTTTCCAATTCTTTTACTATCAACCTGTTATCTGTGTCTCTCTCTATGAAGTGCATCACTTATACACAGTATTTAGTTGGGTCTTGCCTTTTTACACATTTTTATAATCTCTGTCTTTTAATTGGAGTGTTATTTCATGTACAATCAACATGATAGGTTTGGATTCATATCTACTATGGCATTATTTGTTTTTTGTTTTCTATTATTATTTTTGTTTTTTTTCTTTTGGATTCAATGAATGTATAGTTTTTAGAATTAAAATTTATTCTATGGATCTTTAGCAATACCTTTCTCTCTTTTTTAGTGGCCACTCTAGGACTTACAATATACATCCTTAATTTTCCACCATCAACTTAGAATTAACAGTGTACGTTTAGAAAGTAAGAACCAACTGTTGGATCACATCTGAGTCTCTGGGACAGAAGGAAGGCAACAGTCAGAGGGTGATCACTCATGTTTTATGGCCTGCATCAGGGAAGGTGGGTGAGGGGAGATCAAGAGTGGTCTTCCAGCTTCTGCTGTTTTCTCAGTTTCTAGTGTGCTATAGTTTGGGGTAGTGTAGCCTGCACTCTATTAAAGTTTTTCTTCATGTGTCTTGCTTGGAGTTCACTAAGATTCTGTAATCTAAATTTATGTATTTTCCCCAAATTTGGGAACACTTAGGACCTTAAAAAATTTTTTGTTCCATTACCTCTGTTCTCTTTCTGAAAATCCAGTCGCTGATATATTAGACTTTAAAAAAACATATCATCCTACAGATCACTGGACTCTTTGATTTCTTCAGATTGTATTCTAGTATTCTTTAGATTGCATAATTCCTATTGATCTAGTTCCAAACTCATTGAAACTTTCTTGTTATCTCTAATATGCAGTTTGGCTCAGCTAGTGAATTTGCAATTTCAGATATTGTCTTTTTTCAGTGTTAGAATTTTTAGTTTTTTGAGACAGGGTCTTGGTATATATTGGTATATAGTCCAGGCAGGAGTTGAACTCATTAGACATTCCAGGCTAGTAAGGTTGTAGGAACACTTGATTCCCCTGGTCGATATCCTGGTTGCTGGGATTATAGACAGGTACCACCAAGCCCAAATTCCATTTGGTGCATTTTGATAGTTCCTATTTTCTTTAAACTGGGATTTTCTGTTTCCTCATTTTGAGTGTATTTTCCTTTATATCCTTGAGCACAGTTTTATAATAGTAAAACCTTTGTCTGCTATGCTCAGCACTTCGGTGAACTTTGTCAGTCTTCATTTGTTGCCATTCCTCTTAAGTAGAGCTCAGATTTTCCTGTCTGTGTCTAATAATTTTGGGTTGTATCCTGGACATTGTCTCCTTGATATACAGATATTCCTCTTTTAACAACCTACATGTTTAACAACCGTTCAGACTTAGAAACCGCTGCACACACTTATGACCCATTAGGGCTCACCGTCTAGAGCTGAACCCATCATTTTCGATCCCTCTGGCCACACACACACACACACACACACACTGAACAAAATCAAGAAGCTGCTAGCAAGGAAGGAGTCGGGGCATGGCTATCGGGTAGAAAGCTGCCATTATACTTAGCTAGAAATCCCAGACACTTATAGGAAGCAGTAAATAAACTACAAATAGTGATCCAAGTACATAGTTAATGCTTAAAAATAGCTATCACAGAGACAGGGAGTTGGCTCAGTGGTTCTGCTGCCTACCTTGCAAGCACAAGGGCCCGAGTTTGATCCCCAGTACCCCAAACCAGCCTCACTTCTCTCTCATTGGTCCTTCAGTGTAGGTATCATAATTATGCAAAAGTCGAGCTATATTTTACTGAGTGACTTAACAGGTGTCCTCTGCAATTATGTTTGTAGCATGCTTCACTATTAACCATTGCTAATACTGATATTATACCTGCCTTTCCAGGTTTACCTTCATGCTTACCACCTTCCTATTTTGTCCCATGTTACCTGTTCTTTTTATCTATTGCTGTGTAACAAGCCACCCTAAAACTTAGTGGCTTAGAACAGCAACAATTTATCTGGCTCCTGCATCTGATATCGATGTCAACCACTGCTCTGCATGGTGTCAACCAGGAAAGGTCAAGAGGGCTGGGAGACCCACTTCCCAGATGGTTCACTGACAGGGCTGCAGGGTGCTGTCTGGCATCTGGCTGAGCTCAGTTCCACTTTCCAGGAGCCTCTCCACAGGGCTTCCTCACTGTTGTTGGTTGAGTCCCAAGACCTGTGGTAGGAGCTGCCAGGCTCTGAGGGGCTGCACCCAGAAACAGGCATAGCAATATTCCCACCATTTGTTTTTGGTCCAAACAATCCCAGAGCCCATCCTGATTCAAGGAGAAGGGACACAAATCCCACATCTTTATAGGTGTCATAGAATTTTGGGCTTTCTTTAAGCAACACAGCACCTCACAGGATTTTTTTTGGACCTCTACTTTTCCTAACAGACCTACTTAAAAGTTAAACCCAGCTGGGCTTGGTGGTGCACACCTGTAATCCCAGCTTCTTGGGAGATTGAAGCCCGAGGATCTCAAGTTCAGCAAGATCTTGTCTCAAAATAAAGAATAAAAGAGTTGGGGATGTAACTCAGTAGTACAGCACTTGCCTAGCATGCAAGAAGCTCTGTGCCCAATCCCCAGTACTGCAAACAAATAAACAAAAATAAACTTAAACATGGTTGGTGTTAAGGCGAGCACCTCATACATTTTTGTAGTTGTTTTATCTCTAAACTACAATGACCAGATGATAACACACTGAACAGTGAGATATTTTATTGTCATCTTTTTCTGACGCTAGGGCTTTTCTGCATCTAAGTACTTTTTGATGATTTGGAAAAACTTGAGAACCGGAGTCTGGGATGGTAACATTTCAAAGAGAAGGAAGAAGCAGGTGACAGACTCTTGAAAGATTTTGCATTGAGTGCTGCTTGGGGCTTCTCCAGAAGAGCAGGCAAATTGGACTTATTTATGCAGAATCAAGAAAGGAGCGAGACAGGATAGCCTGTTGTTCCTTTCTTCCCTATAAGTACATCTGTTGCGTGCTATTTTTTACTTCAGCGTTGATGGCGTGGTTGTGTGATGTACTTGGATTAAATACTTGGGCTGAAGCGTCTCCTATTTGCCCATCAGCTTCTCTCTGTAGCAGATTTACATTCCGTCTGGAGTGCCAGATTGAATTAAATGCTTTTTTAAAGCCTGCAGTCTGATGAAAATCTTTATCCAGTCAGCATTCTCACCATATTTTAAAAATAAGCATCTGCAGTGAAATGATGCAGCCTGAGGTTTATTTGCAAGGGAAGGATCCAATTTGGCTTTGGGGGGCTGATGTAGTTGGTGACAGAGCTGAGGCTGAGCCTGCCAAGGGCTGATACCCAGAGTCCAGGGCTTTCTTCCGTCTCGGGTCACCCCATCCCGCCTGTACCCCTGCATCGGGATCCCCCTCCACCACCCTCATTGTTTTGGTACTCAGGACTGAACCCAGGGCCTTGCAAATGCTAAGCATGTGCTCTACCACTGAACTAGACCCCCAGCCCTAATTCTTTTCTTGGGGCCGCTTGTATAAGGATTTCAACAATTTCTCTGCCCTTCTGTGGGAACCACACCCCTTTCTGAGTTTGAGACTTGGTTCCCCTCTTCACTGTCACCCTGTGCCCATGAAGGAAACCCACATGGACAGTGGTGAGGAGCAGGCTGCCATTAACGTGTGGATTGCTGCTGTCCCGAAGATGGCCCGGACAAGGCCAAGGACCCCACCTGCTGCCCTGTGTGACTGTTCTCAGCCGTGGTTCCTCATCTGTACAATGGGTGTCACAGTTTAGATCTAGAATGTCCCCCAAATGCCTCATGTCTTTAGAAGTGGGGCTTTTGGAAAGTGGCTGGGTTATCGGGGTGCTGCAAATGACTTCTTGTTAGAAGTGGAGCCTGGCTGGAGGTGGGCCAGTGGGGGTGTGACCTGGGTGCATACCCCTCCCCGATCCTCTCTTCTCTTCTTGCCGGCTGCCATGACAGAAGCAGCTTTCCTGTGCCTTTCCACCACGCCATTTCTGCCTTGAAGCCAGCTGCCCGTGGGCTGAAAATGTGAGGCTTTAAACTGTGGGTTTCAGACATTTTGTCGCAAAGCCGGGCGTGGCAGCGCACACCTATAATCTCAGCACTCGGGAGGCTGAGGCAGGAGGATCGCTGAGAGTTCGAGACCAGCCTGGGCTACACAGTGAGTTCCAGGTCAGTCTCAACACACAGTGAGACCCTGTCTCAAAAAACCAAAAAAACCAAAAACCCAGAAACGCAAAAAACAAAAAACAAACCCCCCCCAGAAAACAAAAACAGACATTTTGTCCCAGCAACAAGAAAGCGACTAAGACAATGGGGATAGCGCTCTCTACCTCATATGGTGGAGAATTTAAATTGCATAGGTAAATTATGCAGTGCCCATACAGTAAGTCCAGACTTACTGTATTAGTTTCCCATTGCTGGATAATGAATACCATCCTAATTTAGCACCTTAAATAGAAAATATTATCTGTTTCTGTACTGTGTATGCGGACTCAGGAATGGCTTGGCTGGGTGATTCTGGCTCAGGACCTCTCATGAGGCTGTTGGTGGTTGGCTGGAGCTGCAGTCATATGGTTTACTTCTGCAGAGCCACATTCCCAGTTTTTTTGTTTTGTTTTTGGAACCGTGGATTGAACACCGGTCCTTGCACTTGTGAAGCAGGCACTGGAACCACTAAACTAAATCCCCAGCCCCAATGCAGTCATCTGGTTTGGTTTTGCTAGGATTCATCCCCAAGATCACTCACATGGCTGTTGACAGGCTTCCGTTCCTTTCCACATGGGCCTTTGCACAGGCTGCCTGGATGTCCTTGAGATATGAATATCCTCACCCGGATGGGGGCAGGGACTGAGAGGAGCGAGCACAATCTCTCTGTGGGTGAATGCCAATATTTATAACTTGATCTTGGAAAAGATAGCCCATCACTCCTGCTGTTTCCACTCGGTTGGAGTGAGTTTCTAAGTTCAGCCCACCCTCAACATGAGACTTCTCCTTTCTGGCGATACTACTGTTTGGCTTGCTCATTACTGTGGTGATGCTGGGAGGTACAGCCTAGGGAGGTGACTGGGCACTGCAGGAGCTGCCCTTAGAGGAGACTAAGGTAGCTCTTGAGGGATGCTGGTTGCTTTCTCCAGGGTCAGTTATGAAAGAGCAAGACTGGCTCCTCCATGTTTTCTGGCTTCCTAAAGTCATGCACTCTTTCCTTCTCACACGGGCTCCCTGTTATGTATCCAAGGCCTCACCAGGGCTGTCCAAGTATCAGAGCAATGCTCTTGAACCTCCAAAACTGAGAAAAGTAATCTTTTCTTCACAAATTACCCAGACTCAGGTATTTTGTGATAGCAGCAGCAAAGTGACTGATATAGATTAAAGTCTGTGGGCATAGAGCAGGTACTCAGTAAATGATTAGATAGGTATTATGATTAGCTTAGTACACAAACTCAGTTTGTTTTTTTTGTACCAGGGATCAAACTCAGGACCTTGCACTTGTGAGGCAGGTGATGGAACCACTGAGGTAAATACCCAGCCATGGTGAGTTCATTTCCAGGCAGACTTTATCCTGTTTTATCAGATAAAAGGAATTTTGGGCTCTACAGTGCCCTGGAGACTAAATACTCCACCAAGTAAGGATTTTTTATCTTTCATTTTCTATCACTTGGGAGGGAAGATGTTTCCAGAGATCTCCATGGTGCTGGTTCAGTTGGACCCAAGTCTCCATGAAAGGAACATACAGTGCTCACAGTTCATTTCTTTAGCTGAACACGTGACAATCAATGCTGCTTCTTCACAACTGGCAGGGAAGGAAGTGGCTCCAAGGGGACACTACAAGGACACTACCTGCACAGGAAAGCAGAACATGTCTGCGGGGAGGGGCTCCTGTGTCCACTTGCTCTGGCAACTGCAAGTTAAAAAATCAGAAGTTTTTGGAAGATAATTGCCATTTACTATAGAACATAACCACAGAACTTGAAAAGAGGGGAGAAAAAAAAACCCTCTACACCAAATTTAACCATTGCTGAGATTCTGTGATGTTTCCTTTCAGTATTTTCTGCTGCATTTTTTTTTTTTTTTGGAGACAGAATCTCACTATATAGCTCAGGTTGGCCTTGAATGTGCAGTAATCCTCCTGCCTCAGTCTCCTGAGTGCTGCAATTACAGGTGTGTGCCACCATACCCAGCTATATGGGTTTCTATCTTTACAGTTACAAGTAATTCAAGCAGTTGGGACTATAATTTCACATCTTGCTTTTTTTCACTTTATTAATACGCATTTGTATTACCTGTCTTTCATTGTAATCAGAGCTATGTAACAGTCCATTGGGTTGTTTACCAAACAGTTCATCTTTCATTTCATCAAGTTACTTATATATTTTGTTATATTCTGCCATAATTATATTTGCCCATGCTATTTTTCCTTTTTATCATTTTCTATAAAATAGTCACATTTAGGGGTTACGAGGGTATCCCAGGAAATGCTAAGTATTTTCCTCTGGAGAAATCTATTGCTTTTAAACTTGGAAAGTCTTTTCTTTGACTGTGGTCCCCCTCCTCAACATGTTTTTATGGGTTCAAAAATTTTATTTGGAATTACCTTCAAAGTATAGTATGAAATTGGGGTCTAAAAGTGAAAAAAAAAAACAAAACTTCTTTTCCAAAGACTAACTAGTTAGTCTAACATTTTGGGTAAAATTCTATGCAGTATTTTTTTTTTTTTTTTACCAGGGATTGAACTCGGGTCCTTGCACTTGTAAGGCAGGCCACTGAACCGCTGAGCTAAATCCCCAGCCCTATGCAATCTTTTTAAAAATTGATTTGTGATTTTTCTTTAAATCATCTTATTTAAAAGTGTTGGGGGTTGGTGGGGGAAAAAAAAGAAAAGTAAAATAGAGTTGCCAGCTAGGCGTGGTGGTGCATGTCTGTAATCCCAGCAGTCAGGAGGCTGAGGCAGGAAGACTGTTGTGAGTTCAAGACCATCCTGGGCTACTTAGTGAGTTCCAGGTCAGTCTCAACTACATAGTGAGACCTGTCTCAAAAAAAAAAAAAAAAAAAAAAAGGAAAATACAGTTGCCTTCTGATTCTTTCCCTGACTTGTCTATTTTGTACCAGTAACTTCTCATATTAAGAAAAAGAAAAAAAAAAAAGGAACAAACAAAGTCAGGTTTTAACTAATAGAGGAACTTGGTCTAGCTGGAAAAGACGAGCTGTGTTACTGGGCTGTCCAGACTTGCCAAAAAAAGGAAATGGGGCAATAAAGTTAAAAATGGGAACCCAACACAGCAGGGAGGTGGCAGCCATCCAAAGATGGCTCCTGACAGCACTGGCACCTGAGGTCAGGTAAGAAAAGGGGAGAGGGCTGTTAGGAACGAGTGTTGTGGGGACTCGCCAAGTGTGGCCATGAATTTTGTTTTTTGGAACCAGCTGCAGTACAGAAAACCAGGGAAGACATTTCTATGAACTGAGCAAGAATGGAATTCTGCCTTATTAAAAACAAATAAGGCTGACTGATATTTTCATGGAATTGACAACTTGGCAGATGAAGGGAAAAGCAGCAGATGTCTCATATTTAGGCGTCAGTCAACTACTTGTTACAGCGCCGCACAATTTTATTGGAACAAGTGGCTCAGCCAGCCTCAGTAACTGGGTGGGCGAGATGTGTGGAACAGGATTTGGCATCTCGGACAGGGTCCTAATTAAAAGATTCATTTTAAAAATGTTTTGGAAAAGATAGGGTGGACTAACAGCATCCCATTTTGATTTACATTTAATCTATATGGAATACAGTGAATGCCACATCCTGGAATTAAGTAAAAACCCTGTGCACTGTCCTGGTGCAGTCATGGGGCAAACAGCTCCTCCCAGCAAGATAGGCCTGCTATTCTGCAAGTGACCGGCGGGAGGAGGCTGTGCACGGACAGTGGGCCAGGTGGCCGGCGTTTTCATCTAGCTGAGAGGATGAGATATTCTCATGAAGTAGCTCTGGGTCCAGAAAGCCCATGTCCCTGGAATTCTGAAAGGACCCTTGAAAAACAAGAGACAACCTTCGAGAAAGGTGATCCTTGGCTCCGAGAAACCACTGCGACTTCCTAGTATATAAACTCTTCCCCATGGCTTACTCCCAACTGAGACTGCAACACCAGAGGGGAGAGTGCATGCTGGAGGACAGGACAAGGAAGAGAAGCTGAATGCACTGGTACCTTCCGAAAGCCTCTACCAATGTTTCTTTGCATGTGGTCAACAGGACGGCAGAAAAGCAGCTTCACCGTACTTGACTGGGCAGGTTCAGGATGCAGGAGGGTCACAGAGTCTCAGATTCCTCGGGGGAGAGGGCACTCTGTGCCTGTGTTCTGCTGCTCAGGGAGGAACCTGCTTGGGTCTGATAACTTGCAGGGAAAGTCCCCTCTGCCCCGTGCCACCCTCTGTGCCCATGAGATAAGCCAGAGCCATCGCTGAGGTCTGTTGCTAAGTCCAAGCCCTGCTGGGAGCAAGGGCCAGGATGGGCAAGGCAGCGCAACGAAGCTGTGGGTGAGGCAGCATGGAGAGGAGAACATGGACAGGCACTCATGGCTGCGGGCTCTGGAAGGGACTCAGCACCTCCAGGCTGGGTCTCCAGCAGCAATCCGGGGGCAACCCCAGCTCCCCATGACATCACTGAGCTTTTGTTTTAAAGCACCTGCTGCACACCCTTGTGAAGAGGAGAACGGATTTCACTTGTGAAATGCTCCGTAGGCAAGATCCTGGTCCATCCTAGGGCTGGGCTAGGAGAAAAAGCAGCAGATGGGACCCTGAAGGGGACAGGATGGGCCGTTCTGTGCTCAATGATGGTCCTCTGGAGATGATAGGTGCGGAAGGCAGTGCACAGCTGTGGAAGATGCCTTTCTCCTGACCTTGCCATCTGGCACCCAGGGACCAAGACAGGAGGGAACGCCACTGCTGTGTGGGCATCCCAGCCCTTCTATGCCCTGAAGATTGCTTTGGTGCAGCCATGGGGAGGACCTGCGTGGTCTCTGGCGGTCACATGTCTGTAGGAGTGTGAGGCTGTGGCGAAACAGGAGGCCTGACCAGGCCAAAGGGAGAAACCAGCCACTCTGCCCACAGCTTAGGAGAGGACAGTCAGAGCTCCTCTTTGTTACTGTCAAGGGACTGAATCAGATGCCCTGTAGCCAAGGGGTGATCCATTGGCTGGTGATCACCAGGCTGCCGACTGCTGTCCTTCAGGGCCTGGCCCACGGTGGCATAGTCCCGCAGAAGCCCACTTTCCACACCGTGCTGCCGAAGGCTCTCGGTGTACACAAGCCCCTTCATTTGCAGGTACCCCTGCTGGCAAAAGGGGGGCAGCTTCTGGCGCGTGAGGGCAAACAGGAAACAAGATTCTACACAAAAGCAAAAGAAGAAGTCAGGCTGGGAGGTGTGGGGAGAAGGGCAGGAAGAAGAGAGGCATCGATGCTGCAGGCAGTGTGGGAGCTCATGGGAGGCCTCGTCTAGCACCCTCCAGCCCTTGAAACTGTGAGCCGACCTTTCTGGGCCTCTCACATAAATTGGAGAGGTTGTGGACTATGAGCCTCCGTGATGGTCCAAAACCAGGAAGCTGCCTAAACATTTTGAGAGAACAGGCTCCAAACTGAAAGCATACCACAGAAATGACTGGCTCCCAGAGATCAGAGCTTAGCAAGACGCTCTGCATAAAGCCATCCTGGATGGGAGCACAGCCACCCACGAGCAGCCCCTTTTGAGCCCAGAGCTGCACACAACAATATCTGAGTTGCAAATGCTGCAGGCCAAGTTCTGTTCTAAACATTGTAGGGGACAAAACAAGATAAAGTATGTAAATCCTTCTCTGTGCCACAGCAGAAAGTTCGTAAGGATGTCACATCTGTGTGTGTGTGTGTGTGTGTGTGTGTGTGTGTGTGTTACTGGAGATTGAACTCAGGACCTTGCACTTGTGAGGCAGGTGCAGTGCCACTGAACTAAATCTCCAGCCCAAATATAGGGTTTTTTTGTTTGGTTCTGGGCATCAAACTCAGGACCCTGTGCATGTGAGGAAGGCAGCAGAACCACTGAGCTAAACTGCCGGCCCAAGGATGCCAAATCTGATGACCAAAAGACAAAATAGCTGTGGACACATATGACTGACAAATTGAGAGAGAACCAAAAGAAGCCACAAGAAGAGTGTAGCTATTAAAAGGAACAACCACAGGGTTAAAAGCAGTTCCTTCTGGGGAACGAGAACAAAGGTGGGGAAGATGGGAGAAAAGTCTTTCAAACAACTACAGTGGTCTCCACTTATTTGTAGTCTTCTGTGGTTTGTTATCCACAGTCAAATATTGGTCTAAAAATATTAAATGGCAAACTCTAGAAATAAACTATTCATGTTTTTTTTTTTTTTTGGTACCGGGGATTGAACTTGGGTCTTTGCGCTTGCAAGGCAGGCGACCAAACCACTGAGCTAAATCCCCAGCCCAAACTATTCATGTTTTAAACTGTGTTCTATTCTTCGCAATGTGATCAAATCTAGCTCCCTTCTCCCCTTTCCCACCTGTGAATCATCCCTTTGTCCTGTGTATCCACACTGTATATGCTACCCCCTCATTAGTTACTTAGTAGCCATCTTAGTTATTAGATTATTGTTCCCTATTGTACTTAGTAATGGCCCCAAAGCACAAGAACAGTGATATTGGCAATTTGGATATGCTAAGGAAAAGCTACAAAGCACTTCCTTTAAGTGAAAAGGTGACAGTTCTAGACTTAGTAGGGACCTGTGTGTCCCAGTTGCCAAGATCTATGAATTCATCTCTCTGAAACTGTGAGGAAGATAAATTGTTAGTTTTTCTGTTGCAGTTTCTCAAGCTGCAAAATTATACAGTGAATACATGCTCGGTTCAGATGGGAAGGCATTGCATTTGTGGAAGACTTTATAAACAGAAAATGTGTTCTGACAACATCAACATGTTGGGCCAGAAAGCACTGAGTCTATGAAACTTTTGGCAAGGTAGCCCCTTAATGAGTGACACTGAGCTATGTGGTACAAACACAGGGTTCACTTTTCTCTGTGGTTTCTGGCATTCACTGGGGGTGTTGGAATGTAGTCCCTGCAGATAAGGCGGACTGCTGTACTTACATAGCTTTGATTGAAAAAACAGAAGATGAAACAGATGTGGGCTCAGTCTTCTGAGGGAGTTACAGATAAACTGGGAACCTGGAGTGTTAGAACCTGACTAGAGTCCTTTTGCAACTTTGGGGAAACCTTTTTACCTCCACCATCCTCTATCTCATGTAAGAAGTGCAAGTAATGAAGGATACTGTCAGGCTCCCAAGGGCAAACAGGCCGAAAGGGCTCCACATACGTCCCTTCCTGTGTTACCTTTTTTAGGTATGGGGAATAGAACTCAGGACCTTGTGCTTGCAAGGCAGGTGCAGTGCCACTGAGCTAAATCCCTGGCCCATGTGTTACCTTTTTTTGGACAGGGTCCTGCTATATATTCCAGTCAGTCCTTGAACTCACTATGGACAAGCCTTGAATTCATGGCAATCTAACTCCCTTGGCCTCCCGAGTGCTGGGATTACAGGTGTGTGCTGCCATGCCCAGCTCCTGTGTTCTCTCTGATTCCTGGCACAAATGCCCCCAGCAGGAAAGAGCATGGCAATCCGCTCAGAGCAGGGAAGAACACAGATGCCAGGGAGGACAGCACCATCTTCTGAGGATGCCACCACTTCTGCAAGGCCCAGGGGCACAGACTCTCAGCAGAGTCTGAGGCCAGAACTGGCAGCTGCATAGCAGCAAAGGGGACAAAAGAGAGCCTAGCACTTTGCCAGCTGGCCCTCTGTTGGAGGGTTTCTCCCACGTCAGGACAGCCACACTCAGACCTTTAAAATTCTTTTGTTTTAATTTTGAGATGCTATGTCAGTAAACGGCTCACACTGGGCTTGAGTTTACAATCCTCCTGCCTCAGCCTCCTAGAGTGCTGGGATTATGGGGATGTGTCATCACATCTAACTGATGCTGGCATTCTTTTAATGTCCCCTGAAACCTTGAGAAACAAGGAGGCATTTCTTAGGGGCTGAGGACTCGAGCCTCATTTCATGGGTCAGTGTACGGTCCAGGTTGTTGGCCTGCAGACTGCCAGGACTTCAAAGTTGCTTTGCTCTGGGTTCTATGAATTAATCGTGTGTGTGCGTGTTATGTACACGTATGCCTGTGTTACTTCCTTAATCTCCCCTAATACATAATGTTGTTTCAAAGCAGACTCAGGATGAAACTAGGACTCTTGTTCTCTAAGCCAGGCCAGACTCTATTCTGATATGCTATGAGCAGTGTCTGACACATTACCGTATTAAACAGATGTTTCCTCAATTTAAAAAAAAAAAAGGAATCAATATTCTAGGTATTTGGGGGATCTTGGCTTTTTTCAGTTGATTTCCCCTCTATCCCTAAGTCCCTCTCTGGGTGTAGCTCAGATCCACCTTTCAGTTCACCAGCTCTCTTCATCTCCATGTAAAGCACCACTAATCCTTTGCCTTGAGCTTCTCATTTCTTTTTATTTCCAGAAGTTCTATTTGGAGTCTTCTCAAAACTGCCCAATTTTGGTAGTCCCTGTTCCTCCCCCCACCCCCGGACTGGGGATTGAACTCGGGTCCTTGAGCTTGTGAGGCAGGTGGCGGAACCACTGAGCTAAATCCCCAGCCCAGTCCCTGTTCCTTTAGATATAATATACATCTCTCACATAGGGTCACACACACATATGTATTCATCGACACATGTTTCATATACATAGACAGGGACTGACCCCAGGCCTTGTGCATGCTGGGCAAGTGCTCTACCTGAGCCACATCCCACTCCAGCCACAATGGAGAATCTTTCCCCCCTTCATTATATTCTCAATTAATATTTTAAATTTCTGGAATATACTTACTATGTGACCATCCCAATACTTGCAGCCTTTGTGTGCAGGTTTGAGCCCATCAGTTATTTCTGCTAACACTCCTTCCTGGTGGTCTGTGCCCTTACGTGTTCTGTGAAATTTCACTGGGAATTCCTGTTCCTGGGAACTTCATCTGTGGGAATTCCTAGAGGCCTAGTTTTAACGTATATTTCTTTTCTTTTCTTTTTTTTCTTTGCTTAAAGTGTATTTCTTAAGTGAAAGTTTGCATTTGCTTCTGTGATTTACCACATCAGGCCCAGAGGTTGGAAATTCTCAGGGAAGATTTTTTTCTCCTCACTCTACCCAGGGCTCAAAAGCCTGCATCTCTTCTGTTTCCTTCCGGCAGCATTTTCTTACTGGTTCTTTTTTTGAAGGTACTGGGAATTGAACTCAGGACCTTGTGCTAGCCAGGCAGGCATGGTGCCCCTGAACTATATCCCCAGCCCCCTGGAAGCATTCTCTGCTTCTATTTACCCACTGGGATATAAGAGTTGTTTGAGGGTCCTAAGCAGACCTCATGCTGTTCCACCTCATCTCTCCACCCAAAGGCTGCTCAGCACAGACCGAGGATTGGGCCTCTGATGGTCAGCAGGCCCAGCTGTGGTTTGTGCCTTCTGAAGTGTCAGGCCTCTGTTCCCTTATTTTCCCAGCAGTCTTATTTTCTTTTTTCTTTGGTTTTTGGTTTTCTGAGATAAGTTCTTGCTATGTAGTTTAGACCATCCTTGACCCAGCTTTGTAACCCATGCTGGCCTCAAACCTGTGATCCTCTTGCCTCAGCCTCCCAAATACCAGGGTGAGCTGGGAGTGATTGTATGTAATCCCAGAATTCTGGGAGGCTGAGGCAAGAGGATGACAATTTTGAGCCCAGTCTGGGCAACTTAGTGAAACCCTATCTCAAAATAAAAAATAAAAAAGGGCTGGGGATATAGCTGGGTTCCGACTCCAGGACTGCAGAAACAAAGCAGCACCACCAAGTGCTGGAAATGAAGGCGTGCACTGCCATGCCCAGCTCCTGTCCAGTTTTTAAGGACATGTTATTCCATATTGTTAGGGGTCCTATGCTGGGAGGGGGTTTCAGTTAACCTCTAGCCCAGCAGCTTGTAGTCAACAGGAGCCTGGGTTTCGATTTTGAGATTGGGGTCTGAAGACTCCACAACAGCATGGGTCTCCTGTACCTTCCTCCAACCTCTAGGTCAGTTCCCATGTCCTTTCGGGAACTCAAGTTACCTGCATAGAAACTTCGCAGATCCGTGTCCAGACAGTTTTCCAGGAAGCGCCTCAGCGGGAGGATGTGCCCCACCGGGGCAGTCCAGTCTGTCAGGAAATCTTCCACGATGTGGTGGATGGCTGTGGGCCTCGGCAGGGGCCAGTGTGCAGGGCGGAACCTCACCTCCTGCTCTGGGGGAGAGAGGGAGCCACATCACGGCCAACCCTGCCAAATGCCTGTCCCCAACATCCTAACATGTTTTTTTGTTTTGTTTTGCTTTTTTAGATAGTCTTGCTATGTAGTTCAGGCTGGCCTTGAACTCACAGTGATCCTCCTGCCAGCCTCCCCATAAACAAAGCAGCACCACCAAGTGCTGGAAATGAAGGCGTGCACTGCCATGCCCAGCTCCTGTCCAGTTTTTAAGGACATGTTATTCCATATTGTTAGGGGTCCTATGCTGGGAGGGGGTTTCAGTTAACCTCTAGCCCAGCAGCTTGTAGTCAACAGGAGCCTGGGTTTCGATTTTGAGATTGGGGTCTGAAGACTCCACAACAGCATGGGTCTCCTGTACCTTCCTCCAACCTCTAGGTCAGTTCCCATGTCCTTTCGGGAACTCAAGTTACCTGCATAGAAACTTCGCAGATCCGTGTCCAGACAGTTTTCCAGGAAGCGCCTCAGCGGGAGGATGTGCCCCACCGGGGCAGTCCAGTCTGTCAGGAAATCTTCCACGATGTGGTGGATGGCTGTGGGCCTCGGCAGGGGCCAGTGTGCAGGGCGGAACCTCACCTCCTGCTCTGGGGGAGAGAGGGAGCCACATCACGGCCAACCCTGCCAAATGCCTGTCCCCAACATCCTAACATGTTTTTTTGTTTTGTTTTGCTTTTTTAGATAGTCTTGCTATGTAGTTCAGGCTGGCCTTGAACTCACAGTGATCCTCCTGCCTCAGCCTCCCAAGTGCTGGAATCACAGCGTGTGCCACCGAACCCAGCTCATCTACTGTGCTCTTGACACACACCTGCAAGGTCTTGGTCAGCTCATTAACCCCACCCTCTGACTTGGAAGCTGACTCGGGGAAGGAGCCGCGACTGATCATGTGAAGGTGGTGTTTGGCTGAGACACAGGGACTGAGGCCCACTGTGGCTGCTTTAAACCTGGTCTTGCTGTGAGCAGCCCACAGGTGCTACATGGACAGCATCTTGGTATCCCGAGTTCCACTTCCTGCTGCTGTGAACCCCCTTCGACAGTGCCTGGTCAAATGGCCACCCAGCTGAGAGCTGACAGTCCTTGTCCTAGGAACTTGGCTCAAGGTGACCATTTCCACATCATATTCAATACAGACCTGCGCCCTAGCCCTTCCACCTGCTGATGCTACCTTTGCCCTTGGAAGCAGCCCTGATCTGGGCCACCCTCTCCAATGGATGCGTTCCAGGCTCTGAATTGGAAGTCATGTCCCCCAGGCTGCTTGTTACCAGCAGCACTGGGTGTTATTCTGTACACTGTCAGACTCACCCCAGCAATCCTACAAGGAAGGCACTAACGTCATCCCCATTTTACAGATGAGGAAGCTGAGGCTCACAGAGGCTGAGAGATGGCCCAAAGTCACAGAGCAACAGACCTGGGGATCTAACCCATCTTTTCTACACCATTTATCAGCTCGGGTTCCCTGTCCCCTTCACTTAACAGTTGGCCTGTGGGCTCCCTTCCCCCGCTGCAGTCAGACTTCCTGACAGCACCCCCCTTTCTATGTGGCGCCTGGAAATCACGACACCTCGGTGTGGCCCAGGCAGATCACAATATGCGGCATAATCTAGAATCGGGAGTCACCATTCTCAGCCATTCCGTCCCTGTCTGGTCTCTGGGCAGGATGGGTCGCCCTTCTGTCAGCTACAGGAATTCGGCAAGAGCTTACTGGTCACAACTGTACACACGGTGGGTACAAGGGGTGTCACCTCTAGGAAGTCGTGGCTCACCGGTAGGGAGGTGCCTGTAGTAGTAGATGACAGGGTGGAGGAAGTTAGACTGCCACGCGTCTTCCGTATGCCCCACGGACCGGTGGTGAAAGAAGACGTCCTTGTCAGGCCCTGAGAAGTTTTTGCCATACTCCATGTTGATGACGAACAGCCCGTGCTTGGCCGTCCTTCCTGTGAGGGTCTCCAGCTGGGCCAGCATCTGCATGGGGAACTCCTCCAGGTACTCAAAGGCCGAGGCGTTCCTGGGTGGGGGCAACGTGGGGCCTCAGCGTCGTGCAGAGGGGAGAGGAGCAGGGTGTGGGGGTCCCTCTCGCCAGCGTCAGTGCGCAGCATGGACCCTGGCCAGCTGGTACCACTGTGATCACTAGACCTGGGATACATTCTGGAAACTGTGTTACTGGAACAGGCATCTGGGAAGGTGTACTCCTGGCCAAAGACAATAAGGGAGAGGCCCTAAGGAGGGAACAAGTGTCCTGCTGTGTGGAGGACCCTTCAGGAGGTGGCTGCAGTGGGGAAGCAGGAGGGAGCCGGGTCATGGGGATGGGGCAAGGGGGCTGTGTATGCCTGGGGATATGGGTTCCCTGGACCTAGAAGGGAGCTGCTGGCCCCTGAAGGGGTGCAGCAGAGGCCGCATCAGTGCGACTGCTCTTGACAGGGACCCCTCTGGCTGCTATGGTGAGGACAGACCAGGGTTATGTGAAGGGGGGTGCTGCCGAGTCAGCACAGAGGACAGCCACGGGGATGAGGACAGAGGAGCTGCCCAGAGCCGGTCACTCTAGCAGGTGGAGCTGGAATGCTTTGCCCAGTGTGGGTGCTGATGGGATAGAGGGGGGCTCAAGGATGAAGTGAGGTTCAAGCACTGAGCACACTGACTTCCTTGGGTGGCCCCGGACTGGGCACACTGGGCATCCACACCGGAGGCTGGGACCAGGCTGTGCCCTCTGGTGATGGTTCTTGCTCTGCTCGCCTGCCTTATCCTGAGGGCCCTCCGGCCTCCCCTCCAGCTCTGTCCCTGCTGTGCTCTGCACTGTGTCCTTCTAGGGCACTGAGTACCACTATTCGCCTGATTGATAAGGACCAGGACCAACTGACTCCAGCTGGTGAGAAGTCAGTAACAGAACAGATCTTTGTCCCCCATGGGCCTCGTTTTAGGAAGGGACACTGGGCCACACTGCACAGGACAGAGAAAGAAGCACGGTGTGGGGTGTTCTGGTGAGGTAGAGCAGAGGGCAGGCAGGTGGGGATGGGAAGGCCACTCACTCCTTCAGCAGGATGACATCAGCCAGCACCCCGAACATCTGGTAGAGCCCAGAAGCCTCGTTCACACGCTGGACGATGGAGTTGGTCAGCTGAGTGATGGGGTGCCTGGTGCAGGGCCAGGGGATGCCATGGTGGCGGTGCTCCAGGAGCCGGTGTACAGCACGCACTGAAGGAGCCAGAGGGAGGAAGAAGGGCAGCAGTGGTGACTAAGATCTTACCTGGGCTCCCCTGGCGGAAGTACAAGCCTTTGGCGTGGTGGCTGGCAAGTTTCTGTGCAAAGGACCAGACAGCAGCAGCTCCCACTGTGCCTGTGCACCACTCAGGGACACGCTCAGTGCCACCCTTGGGTGAAAGGGGCTGCAGTGAGAGGCCAAACAATGGGTGCAGCTGGCTTTGGCCACAGCCCTGAGTTTGTCCGCTCCTGCTTGGGCCATCTGTTTATGGAAGCCCCACCACCATCATCTCACATGGGTGCTTCTGACCCACACACAGAGCCCTCTGTCCCCTTTTGTGGCCCTGTTTCCACCAGAGACTCCCATGTGGAGAATCTTGGATTGCCCCTCTCTCACACAATCTGTCCCTAAGTTCCATTTTGAGATACTTTGTGCATTTGCATAAGTATAAGATCAACTACTATGTGGGCTAACAGGGAGATGGCTTTCTGTACCTTTGGGGCCTCCGTACATCATTATGGGACTGGTGCACCACACAGACAGCTGCTCTTTCAAAAGTAATCACAGGCACTACTGTGTGTGTGTGTGTGTATGTGTGTATTATTGGGTATCAAACTCAGGACCTTGCACTTGCCAGGCAGGCACAGCACCACTGAGCTACATTCCTGGCCCCCAAAAGTAATTACAAAACACCCAAATGCACTAAAGGCCAGGACACATGCAGACAGTTCACCTGAAAAGGGACCCTGGGGGCCAAGAGCCCGGGTGATGTTAGCTTCACCAGATGCCTGGCTCCTTGCAGGAACAATGGCTGCGCTGAGTTTTGCAGAAGGTTTGGAATCACACAGCTCGGGGAGTGTGGGAAAATGGCCTGGACCTAGGGAACGGTGCATGGGAATAGGTAGTCTTGAGAGTGCTGGGCACATTTTGAAGAGAGGATTAGCATGGGGAAGAGGCGAGGGATAAAGCAGGGAGGACAAGCTGATGCAGCCTGCAGAGCACATGAGGCCATGCTGAGGTGCTGCGAGTCTGCAGCGGGAGGGAGAAGCACAGGTAGAGAAGAATGAGGGTTTTTGTTGAAAGAAAAGTTGTTTCGAGGGCCGGAGATGTAGCTCAGTGGTTCCGCTGCCTACCTCACAAGCACAAGAACCTGAGTTTGATCCCTGGTACCAAAGGGTAAAAAAAAAAGTATATTTTATAAAAAAAAAAAAAAAA
>NW_022900931.1:10330472-10411284 GCF_012274545.1 Fukomys damarensis | reverse complement strand
TTTAAAAAAAAAAAAAAAAAAAAAGAAAGAAATAAAAAAGAAAAAAAATTGTTTTGAGCCAGAAGTGGAGGCACACACTTGTAATCCTAGCTACCTGGGAGGCTGAGGCAGGATGATCAAAAGCCTTAGGCCAGCCTAACTTCAGTGAAACTCTGTCTCAGAAGAAAGATTTTGCCACTATAGCATACCTGCAATCCTAAGTACTCAGGAGGCTGAGACAGGAGAATCACATGTTCAAGGCCAGCTTGGGCAACTTAGAGAAAACCTGTTTCAACACAAAAAATAAAAAAGGCTGGGGATGTAGCTCAGTGGTATAGCACTTGCCTAGCATGTGTGAGGCCATAGGTTCCATCCCCAGTATTTGAAAAAGAAAGGTAAGTTTTTATATTTCTGGTACTATACATTCAATGGGAAGTTGGCACGGCCAGTGGCAGGATGGCCATCCAGTCAGGAGAGGCAGAGAGGCCCATCACAGGAGAGGGCAAGGTAGGGGCAGTGGCAGAATGATTCAGGAGGAAGGGACAGGGCTTCTAGCATGTCCTACCTCCACATGCCGGTAGTCTGTGCCACCATCTTTGTCGCTGTCACCTTACTTCGCCTTCCTGTCTTACTTCCTTTGGGACTGTTCCTCAGCTGAACAATAAGCAAGGTCCAGGCAGATCCTTGCAACAAGGGACAGACTCCCTCCTGTCCCTCCCACTAGGAGGCCCATCAACTGCTCAGGGACCACAGCAGTTGGTGCCCATGCACCGAGGACTGCTCCTCTTCTGCCTGAAGCTTAATGCTTATGTGTAAGCTCTAGTGGGACAGGGTGGATTCAAATCCACCTACCATTCCCTGGCTGCATGACTCTGGCCAGGCTACTTAACTTCTCTGTTCACTAGAAAGTGGGGTTGAAATAACAGGCTCTGTCTCATGGGGCTGAGGATGAAGTGTGAGCTGGGGAAGAATGGGGAACAGAGGAGGCAGGACAAACAGAATGGTGTGTGCCAGGACAGTGGGACAGGGAGGGCATCGGCACAGGAGTGAGGCAGCCTGGGAATCATTTTGGTTTGCAGATGGCTATAGCCCTCTTCCAAGTTTCTTTCCCCAACAACACATGTGGGGTATGAGATCTATGGGCTGGAAATCAACAGCAAAACACGATCATCTCTGCCAAACTGGCAGGGCAATAAAATGTAATGTCAAGCACTGAGGCAACGCGAGGCAGCGGATTAAATACATATGGAGAAGTCGGGAAGCTGGACACAAGTCCCTTATGGTTTTTATGGCATAATTAATTATGGAGCAGCAGGCGCCCAGCCCCACAGCATACACAAAACAGCCTGAGGAGCCACCCGAGGTGCCACCAGCTGCAGGGGCTGTGAGGCTGCTAGCTGGACCTTCTGCTGTCACTTCCTGTTTACAAAGGCAAGCGTGGGTGTAGGAGGGTTGAGAGCTGATTCCCAGGCTACTCAAATGAGTTTGTGTAAGAACCACAGCCACAGAGGCTGTCACTCCCCACCAGGTGTGTGACAGGATGGGGACACTCCACGCTCCAGATTGCTCCTCCCCAAAGGGAGGGCTCTGGTCTGCTATCAAGAAACCAGAAGAGCTGGGGATTTAGCTCAGCTGTTCGGTGGCCTGCCTTGCAAGCGCAAGGACCCAAGTTCAATCCCCGGTACCAAAAAAGAAGAAACCAGAAGAGCAGACATTTTGAAAAAAGACCCTGGGTCTGCAGTGCAATTCCTGTAAAAGCGAGGAAATTGTTAAAACTCTGATCCTTAGGGTGTTCCTTTGGAAAAATGAAGACTTATGTCATATTAACAATTACATTATCCATATTTAACCTAAACACTGTAACATTATACTCATCATACACATGAAACAGAACACCACTGCTCATCTCTATAATCTTTATCGGCTATTATTCCAACCTCCACTCACTGGATTGTTACCCAAATAATCAAGATAAAAAAGGTAGCATTATTTATGCCAACATTCATAGCTGTTCTAGCATTATTTTTATTTTCACATATGATTAATATACCCCACATTTTTAACAATATTTCCAACAACCAATCACATAAAAATAAATGACAATTGAAAAAAAAAATTCGTTCTACCATCACCTGTCACACTACCAACTTGTCTTTTGTGGTACCAGGGATTGGACCCACACCTTGCACATACTAGGCAGGTGCTCTACCACTGAGCTACATCCCTAGTTCCCTTCAAAATTTTTATCTTATTTTGAGACAGGGTCTTGCTAAGTTAGCCAGGCTGGCCTTGAGGGTCCCATCACCCTTCTGCCTTAGGTTCCTGAGTAGATGGGAATACAGGAGTGTCATAACACACGGCAAGTGTAATTGTTTTTGTTTTTTTTTGGTACTGGGGATCAAACTCAGGACCTCGTGCTCGTGAGGCAGGTGGCAGCTCCACTGAGCTGAATTCCTGGCCCGAAACTACCATTTTTTTTTCTCTCCCCCTGCCATTAATATCGTTGACACTGGACTAGGAATTTTTTTATTTTTGGTGATGGTACGGGGGATCAAACTCCAGTACTTGCACTTTGTGAGGCAGGAGAGGCAGCACCACTGAGTTAAATCCCTGGCTCCTAGTCTAGGAATTTAGATCTCACAGACCAGGAGTGTCCAGAGTCTCAAGTGAATGCCTTATCCTGGAGGATTACAGACTTACTCTACATCCACTGAATGCAAACCAACCACTTTAAACCAAATCCTTACTAGATTGGTGGACTCTACCAAGGGAAATTCAGTTAACACCTAAATGCCCTATAGTCAACTTCCATCTACTCTCTCAGTGGTGGGGTAAAAAAGGAGAGTGAAGCTTCAGCAGAACTGAAGCTGCTCCTTTGAATGTGGAATCCAATATGAACTTCACCTTAGGACTTGGTCTTTAGATCAGTCTCATGCTTGTTCAGCTACTTTTCCCTTCTACTTCTGTTCATAAACCACTAATCATTCTCTACGAATCACAAAGCTATCAGCATATTACATGTGCTCTGGTGCTAGAGCTGAAAGAGTAGGTACTGCTTTAAGTCTTTTCATTCCAGCTAAGTTAGGGTAACCGGAGCTTCCTGTGTGAGATGCTCATATTTACAATGCTGCTGTTCATGCTCAATCCTTCCTAATAATCTTTTTCATAGTATGACCAGTCTTGGCTGGGAGAATTATTTTTCCACTAATAATTGGGGCTCCAGCTGGGTGTGGGGTAGAGTGCACCTGTGGTGCAGGCTATCAGGAAGCCGAGGCAGGAGGATCACTTTAGTTTGCTCATGAGTTTGAGACCAGCCTGGCTGAGCAACACAGCAAGAGATCTCTATAAATGAACGAGTGAATAAATCAATGGAAAAAAGGAAGTATGAAGGTTTCACAGCCACCTTATAGGGAGCTGGTGACACTGAAGGGCCATGTGTTCACCGAGATCTGCTTACTGAAAGTGCCCAACATTCATTATTCCCTCTCATTTTTTACTTCCTTAAAAAATCACCCTTAAAAATCACAAAGTAGCAATTTCTGGTTGGGGGTTATTCTCGTGCAATGAGTCAAACAATTTAAAAAGAAATATGTTTTCGTATTTACATGCAAACACTGTCAACAGAAAATTTATACCTTCAGTTCTGAGTTTTGACAAAGACTTAATTGACATAATCCAACTACAGCTTTCATCGAAATCTGTCAGCACCCAAAGAGTCTACGTGTGCTTGAGGTTTCAGAGCTGCCTGATGCCCAGACATGACCTTATGTGACCCTGAGGATGGAGAGACCACCTCTCGGACACCTCCAATGTCAGGGGCTGAGCCAGGTGAAAGTCTCACATCCAAGACCTCAGTCCAGGGCTGCATTCTTCAGCCTACAGGGGTCGTAACATCACAGCCACCACACAGGTATCTATTTTTAGCTGATGTGGTGAAACCCCAGGGATGTTATAAGCAATCCTGTTAATGCTCCTGGAAATCAGGGGCATGTTTTAAGCCCTGGGAATAATGAAAGTAGTTCTGCCAGGGGACAGGAGACCTCGCACCCAGGCTCACCTGTGTACCGGAAGCCATGGATGAAGCCCCCTGCTGATTTCCGGTAGTCCACTGAGTGGCTGGCAGTACCCAGGATAAAGAGACCCCGGCTTCCTTTGGATTCATAGCTCGCTTTGATCAGTGGGTACTTCTTGCTGAACTCACTCCCAGAGGAGAGTCGCAGGGACCTGGGAGTGGACACGGCTGTTAGTAACAGCAGCTGCTGTGGGTGAAGCATGTGTTCTAGGCCCAGCACAGTGTGTGCTTTACACCCCTCATCTGATTAACCATGACCCGCAGAGGTGGGATAATCATCTTTGCCACACAGCTGAAGTAACTGACACTTAGGGCAATGACATGGCAGGGCAGGAACAGAGCCAGCATTCAAGCCTGACCAAGGCTGGACTCTGCGGTCACCTGATGGGAAGAAAGAGGGTCTGGACAGGCCCTTGTCCTATTGTGCCCTGGCCACAAGGCAAATGAGAGACTAGATGGATACTTCAACCCCAAGCCTCACACAGTACTGGGCAGCAGTATCTAAAAACCAGACTCAGCGAAGCAATTCTTCAAAATACAATTACAAATAGTTTTAGCAAACTTTTATGTTAAGTACTCTTACATTAACCTCATAATAAGTGTATGAGACAGATTATTAACCCCACTGTAGAGATGAAGAACTGGGGGGTGTGGGGGAAAGTAACCTTTCTAGAGCTCACAGACTGGGTTAGCAGAGACACAGGCTGATCCGGAGCCTGGGCCCTGAGCCCCTGTGCTGCTAGCCTTTGTGTAAGCCCAATATCACACGGCTGAGCTGGCCTGGCCATGTCACAGGTGGAGGTCCTTGCCCAGATAAGAGGAGCTCAGCATCACCCAGGACCGACAGTGGACAGTGCTCCTGCCCCAGGCTCACTGAGGGCTGCTCATGGAGGGTCAGAAGGGTTTACTAAGAGAGCTACCTCCTCCCCAATCCGGACTCACTGGTTGAAAATGGAGAAGTCGAACTTCCAGCCCAGGCAGCGGATGACCCGGTCGTAGGCCACACGCATGGCAAAGTTGTCGTTGTCATCCTGAGGCAGGGGGATGGAGGTGGCACTCTGACTAGCATTGGTCATCTCCAGGAAGAACCCCAGGGTGATGTGGAACTTGCCCTCGGCATCCTTCACGATGGCCAGATCTCTCAGGTCCGACTCAAGAAGTCCGTCCAGGGACTTCAGCTGGTAGGTGTCTAGCAGGCCATTGTTGATGGCTCTGGGGTCCCAAGAGAATGCAAGGAGAGGACAAGGGGACTCAGAGCAGGGTTGGTGAGTCCAGGAAAGGTGGGAGAGGAGCTTCTGCTCACTTTTAGGATTTGGATGTGCTGTGTTCCCAAGGGCTCGTGTGTTGAAAGCTGGGTTCCCAGTGCCCCAGTGGGAGGTAGTGCACCTTTAAGAGGCGGGGCTTAGTGGGAGATTCCCCCGGGTCACTGCCCTGGTAAGAGATGAAGGTATTTCTCATGCATTCCTGGAGTTGTAGCTAGTGTTGTCATGAAAGTAACAAGCTTGCCCCCTGCCCTGTTTCTGGTTTCCTGTCTCACCATGTGACAGGTCCCTCTCTTGTCACCATGATGCCATCTGCTAGGAGGAGATGCAAGCTTGGGAGTGGGGAGACTTACTAGAACCAGCACCATGCCGCTTGGACTTTTGGACACAACTATGAGCTAAATAAATCTCTTCTCTTTCTAAATCACCCAGCCTCAGGTATTTCATTACAGGAACACAAGACAGCCTGATGCAAGGGTATGGAATACACAAGCAGGGATGCAGCATACCTGAGGTCTCCAACGTAGTGGGTGGCCCAGGACAGCCGCACCCGGGAGCGGCTCAGCATGTGGATAAAGTTTGTGACACCCAAGATGTTCTCCGCCGTCTCAAAGGCCGAGTTCCCCCGACCCAGGATCAGCACATTCTGACCCACAAAGTCCTCAGGGTCCACAGACACAGACTCATAACCCTCTGCATACTCGGAGCCTGGGAAGTCCACCTGGTTGGGGACTGACAGACCTGTGGCTACAAGGAGGACACTGCAGGTGGGGAGAGGAAAGATGGCTCAGCATCACAGACTGATATCACTCAGCAAACGCAACTCTCTGGACTCTCCTGCCTCGCCTCAACTGCTGGCTCCTGAAGGAAACAGGAGGGCGCATTCATTCACTCACTCACCATGCTGACCTATCCCAGGGGACCGGGACACCCCCGCTGCCTCCTCGAGCCCACAATCCAGCTGTATACTTTCCTTTATGCCGGGCTGGAAATATGCCAGATGTGGGAATTAGCTCCACTCTGACTGGGAGAATATGATGCTATGAGACACTGAAAAATTCTCACTTTGAACATGGCAGTGGGACTAAGTATCCCGCTGGGCAATGAGAACAGAATCTGATGTTGTGCTTCCCCTTGTCGTGCCTGGCAGGGACACTTACCTGCCCAGTGGCGCTCGGTTACCTGCCCAGTGCTAGTGGGTTTGTGCATCATGACATCTGCTCCCAAGCGAGCCTGAGCTGGCATTATGTGGCCAGCTTTACAGGTGAGGAGACACAGGCCCTGCAGCCCACAGCCTAGAGGGATTTCAAGGACAGCAGGGCCAGAATCTGAGCACAGGTCGGTCTGATTCCTAAATCCTGCTCACTGATGGGTGGGGATTACAATCTGGTAGTGGGCGGCTGGGGAGGTGGATCCTGCTAGCCTGAAGAACAGTTTGACCACAGGGAGGTTTCACAGCAGAATAGATTGTGCTATGGAAGGGGCACATATGGCCCACTGGTCCCCACTTTCTTGTCTGCTCTGCTCCTCTTGGGTTCTCTCCCACTGTGGCACACCTGCCTAAGATGCAAGAGTACAAATCGGCAAACACCTTCTGCCTGGAGCGAAACAGACAAGGAGCAGTGCTGGCCCTGGTGTCAGGCAGGTGAACACGGGCTAAGCACTGCCTGGAGCCAGGTGCAAGGCTAATGGTCAGGAAAGGAGAGGCATTTGGGTGCAGCAGGAAGAACACTGGCTTTGGAGTCGGAAAATAGCTCAAATCGTAGCTCCACCATGTATCAGCTGTGTGACAGCATCTGACTACTCAGCTCCTCTGAGCCCTAGGTCTGCATGTGTCCAAAGGGGACTGACAAACTCCCCCACTCCTTGTGGTGATTGAGGAAGTTTGGGGTACCCCACTGTACACACAGTATTAGGCTGCCCCCCCACCAAACAACTAAAATTGCCCCCCGCCTTTGAGACAGAGTCTCACTATGTATCCCTGCCTGGTCTCAAACTTGTGGCAATCCTCTCGCCTCAGCCTCCTGAGGGCTGGGATTACAAGTGTGTGCCACCACACCTGGCTAAAACTGGTCTTTGGAAGCACTAGTTGAACCTCCAACTCTTGTTCGGTTTGAAATCCCACAGGCTGATCTAATACACGTGGGACACTTGACCCCACACTCCCCAGCGTTTGGAAACACCAGTTCCAGGAGGTGCTCTTACAGGAAAAGTTTTGTGGCTACATAAATTGTGCTTACACCGAATACTCAACACGGGAGAATCAGTGAAACAGAGACGGACAAATCTCGATGGAAGGGGACTGTTAGCATTTCCCAAACACTTGACCACAAAGTTTTTAAGAGCGCACTTAGACGGTGGCTGAGCTGAACCTTCTGGCACTGAATTTCAAGCAAGAAGTGAAATGCCCCCTTCCATCCTTTCATCGTAATTTCAGGGGGAATGGGGATGGCTTCCTTCTAGCAAAAGCCTTCCAGGCTTAGCAGGTGACCCTGCACCTTACCTGCATTGGTACATCTGGCCCTTCTGATCGGTCAGGATGAAGTAGTGGCCATTCCAGGCCCGCCGGTCCTTCTCCAGAGTGACATGGACGATATTTGTGTTGTACTGCACGTGGAGCCCCAGTCTGTCTGCGAAATCGCGCAGGTAGCGCACCATGTCACCGGCATCGGGGAAGTAGGCTCCGGAGTAGTGTCTGAAGAGCAGCCGGGGGTCGTGGCTGAGCAGAGAGTTCCAGTCGTGGCGGAGGTTGAACTCCACGTTGTTCTTGCCCGTGTACCGCTTGTTGATGCTGATAAGCTTGCGGTGCCGTGGGTAGCGCGTGAAGAAGCTGCCGGGTGCAGGAGCGCGCTCGAACATCTCGTAGTCCCGGCCGGCGTGGTGCAGGAAGGCAGCCACCTGCAGCCCAGCGGGGCCCGCACCCAGCACGCAGTAGTCCCTGTGCGTGTGAGCGCCCAAGGCCGGGTTCAGGGCGAGGGTCAGCAGCAGCCCCAGGGGGCACCAGAGCGCGGCGGAGAGGTCCATCCTGCGGCGGAGAGGTCCATCCTGCGGCAGACCAGAGGGGACGCCTTGCAACTCCGAGCCTGGCAAGAGGCACAGCCCCGCGCTCCGAGGAAGCACGCCCAGTTAGAGGCAGGGCGGGCCTTGGAGCTCATCTGAGGGGGCTCCGTCTTTCCCGGGTGAGATCTGGGGCGCGCAGGAGTCCTGGAACTCTGCATCCCATCTCCAGGTCCTTCTTTCCCTTATTATCATGGTAGCCTCCACTCTGAGTAGCACATGAAGTCCCTCCCGCAATTTTCCCCGCCAACGAGGACCACACACCCAGAGGCCTTTCGCAGGCTGGACCCACCAGGAGCACAAATCTCCCTGGCCACGCCTCCGCCCTCCGATTAGAACCTGAAGGAGGTGTGGCCTGAAGTGCCCCGCCCCTGAAAGACCTCGCCCCGCCCCAGTCACGTGACCCAGATGCTCTAGCACACTTGCCTCCGCCGACAGACCGCGCACGCGAGGTAGCTCTCTTGCCTGCCGGTGACCGCACAGGTAGCTGCTGCCTGCGCGTTCGCGGTGCCCAGGCCGCGCTCCCGTCCCAGGCCACCGACTGCCGCGGCCCCGGAGCACAAACCTCCCCACCACTCGGACTGCAGGCCGCAGTAGCGTGAGGGGCGCGGGTTCGCTCGAGCCGCGGCGGTAGCCCCGCCCCTCCGGCCCGGCAAATGGGAGGGGGCGAGGTCACGTGCTCGGCGCGCGGCACGCTGGGAGGGGCTGGCTAGACCCTGGGCCGGGCGGGGGGAGTGGTGCGCACGTGCTGCTGCCAGAGGGTGGGGTTAGGAGGCTCCGCGGGTAGGGTTGCTTATCTGGAGTGGTAGGCTGGGACAGAGTAGGTTGTTTTAAAAATTCGCCTCTTCCAGTATGAGGGATGGGGACACATTTGGAGATAATCCCAGTTGTCACATTGCTCCCCCAATGTAGCCAGACACTAAATAATTTGAAACTACTTGGCCCACCCGGTTTTGTGGGACTGGAATCTATGGTGGTGAAGCCAGGACCTATAAACCAGTTAATACGTGTTTGCTACTGTGATTAAGTGTATTGTTTACAGAGTAACACTCGAGGCTGACTTGGGCTTCCAGTAACCAGGAGGAGCAGAGAAAGGAGTCTGTTTCCAACATGTAGCTGGGTGGCTAGCCAAATGTATGTTTCGAGATAACAGATTGCTTAAGATTGTTACCTGAGCTCTAGGGCAAAAGCCCAGCTCTTGGAGTTCCAAGGCTCCGCCAGCCCTCTAGGAGTGGACAGTGGTGAAGATAGGAAAGGAGCTTTTAATCAGCGAGGCCTTAATGGGAAATCCAAAGAGGTTCAAGACATGGCTCCTAGGGCTTGGCAGAAGCTTTGAGGTTTTAAAGGCAAGGATTGAGGCCTTGCATATTTGCAGGTTTTGCATAGCTGGCAGTGTAGGTAATGTCACTGGCTGATGGTTGAGCGGTTATCTCAGCGCTGGTTCCAGAGAGAGCTGTCATAGCTTCAAGCACAATTTGATTTCCATCCTGAGTTGGAAAGCTTGTGCTTGGGGGGGCAGCTTGGTTCCTGCCAGGGTAATTGCTCCTGCTTGGGTGGTGACCTAATCATGGGGTGGTCTGCGAAGCTCTTTACCTGGAACCCAAGAGGCTGCAAGTTTAGGACAGATTACTAGGCATCAGTCTCAGGGGTCTGGGCTATAATAAAAGCTGGCAGTTGGGTGTCCCTGCAAGTCCTGGACACGAGTTACTCTTATCTTGGTGGCCTGTTTTAAAGAGAGATAGTCTGGGTAAGCTCCCAGGCACTCCTTAAGTGATTAACATGCCTAGGTGCTGAGCAAGGATCTGGCCCAAAGTTTTAAGGTAATAAACAGATAAGCTTCATTCTAGTTTTAGTTCCCCATTGGACATCTGCAGGCCCAACTTCTAGGTCCTGCTCCAAGATCACAGTTGAGATGGAGACTCGAATTGAAGCGCAGTGGACACAGTGTGCAGGGCAGAAGAGAGAGACAGTGCAAACAAGAGGATCGGGATGGCTGCTGGTGTGTGTGTCCTTTGTCCGTGTGGTGGTCTGGGTCAACTCATACAAAACTTACCTGGACAGAGTAAAAGACCTGCTCAAGGGAAGCACCAAAACTTTCAAAGGACATCAAGTACTCACATGAAACGCAGTTGAGGGCTCTTGTGGGAAGACCATATGGAAAGAATTTCGCAGCTTGGATGGCTGCTGCTTTTCTCATTAAAGTGCAGTGGGGACTGCTCTAGAATCTTTCCTGACCTCTCAGTTCTAAGTACCCACTAAGAAAAGCTGTCAAGCTAGGGATTTAGCTCAGTGGTTCCACCACCTGCCTTGCAAGCACAAGGACCCGAGGTTGATCTCTGGCACACGCAAAAAAAAAAAAAAGAAAAGAAATGCTGTCTTCTTCATGCTGTTTTAACACGAGAAAAGCTCCATAAGTGCAGAAAGTGTGTTTTGTAGTCACTGTGGTGACCTCGTCTCTCTCTACTAGTTGGCATGCAGCAGTTCTACAGTAAGCATGTGTTGATCAAGACTGAAGCTTTGTAGGGCTCAGGAATTTATCTCAGAGGCACTGTGCCTGCCTGGCAAACACAAGATCCTGAGTTCAATCCCAGGTACAAAAAAAAAAGAAAAAAAAAAGAAAGACTTGGAGCTTTGTATTGCAAACACACACCAATTACAGAAAAGTTAGAATTGGAGCTTGACAGGCAAGGCAAAATATCTCATCAAAAAGAAGGCAGGGATGTCTAGCTCATGGTAGTTGTGAAGACTGAGAATGAGCTTGACAGTGAATTCCACTCGCTTGATTCAGTTAATCCTCTGGATTGGTTTGAGAGGCAATGTGATGAAGTTTAGTCCGGAAGTCCAACTCCATAGCACCTGTCACTACCTGAATGTGTATTTTTTTCACTCTGTACTGAAAACTCAAGCACATTTGCTGGTCTTTTCACTATGCCTGACAGCAAAGCTTCCCAAACTATTGCCTGCTTGCTTGTTGAGGCAGTTAGATTGATTACAGTTCTAACTTTAGGACCTGATGCATTGGCCTATTAATCCCAATAACCCTAGCTACTTGGGAGGCTGAGGCAGGAGCCCGTTTGAAGCCAGCCTGGGCAATTTAAGAGACAGGCCCTACAAAAGCCTGGGGTTGTATCAGAGGTAGAATACCCCTGGGTTCAATCCAAAAGGGAAAAAAAAAATGACTATACTTTTAGGAATTCTATTTCTTTAGCTAAGCCTGTTTGTTCACCTGCATTAGTTCTGTGGAGGCTCACAGCAAGCTTACTTTAGTGATTCTGGCAGGGTAATTTGTTCATCACAGTATTCAGAACAGAATAGTGTCCACTAAAAAGTCCAAATAGCCTAAACTTCAGAGCTCTTATTCAGGACACACGACTTTGTGGGCACTGGCTGAGATGTCACCGGCCCAGGCTAAGTGTGAAAACGGGTTTAGAAAGCATTTAGTCACCCCCAGAAGTCCTTCGGTCAATGGCAGTGTTCTTCCTGAGCTGTCCCCCCACCTTCATTTCTAATAATGATCCATGCCCAGTGCTTCTTAGACACTAAGCCAAGGGCTGCACACACAGCGGCTGGCCCTCCTGCTTGGGCCAGTGGGCTCCTTATGGAGCTATCCCTTACTCATGGAAGGGTAATTTTAAGGGATTCCCAGAACAAAGCACTACACAATTTACCCGTTAGCAGGTACATAAGTCTAACAATGCCCAAGAATACACAATGGAACCCAGTGGATGAACTCTAGACAGAACCCACTGAGTCCCAGGGCCGTACATCCCGAATGGAGGCATATGATGAAGGAAACAGACTAAGCAGACTTCATCTTTATTCCATCTGCCAACTGGCAGAGAGCAGGAGACAGATGGACTCTCCTGTAGGTATCAAGGGCCCTCCCAGGACTGGTAGAATGATAAATTCTGGTTCCACATCAGTCTAGTTTAAGTTTCTTCCTCTGAAAGACACAAAACATGAAGAGAAATGAGCTATACTGTTTGACGTGAAGCCTACTTTCCTATGTCTGAACCTTTTACGAACTGCTCAGGAACTTTCAACACCCCCACTCAGGAGCTGGGCCTTCCAGATCCTCACTGGACTGGGCCAGCGCCTCACACTCCAGATGGTGAGGCTGGCAAACAGCTTGCAGGTGGGTAACTGGCAGGAGCTGGCCTTTCCTCCTCTACACCACTGGCTGGCACCAGGCCCTTCTTGGCCTTTCCCCAGCTGCTTCCTTCTAAGACCTTGGTCCCCAGCCTTTCATGGATGGGGCTGGTCCTCGTGCTGCTCCCTTCCAGCCCTCTGGACTTCAGGGGCTTGCTACCCACCTTCCTCCTCCTCCTCCTCCTCTTCCTCATCCTCGTCATCTTCATCAGAGCTGAAGGTGCCATCGGGCAGGCTGTAGACACGGATGACCTGCTTGTTCGGGTCTTTGAGGATGAGGTACTTGCCCTCCTCCAGCTTCATGCAGATGTCGATGACGCAGCGCAGGATGCCCCAGGCGTTCTCCACGCTCAGGTTGATCTGGCTGGCAAACTCATTGGGCTTGAACTGCTGGGTGCCCAGGATAACATGGCGTGAGGAGTCCTTCACATGGTACCGGGACACATAACTGCAGGGAGAAGGTAAGTGGTCGGGACAGGGCAGCACAGGGACAGCAACCCTGGGGTCAAATGGCGATGCTTTCCCTGAGAAGGGAAGAGCCACGCCATCACCCCATAGCCTCTTCCAGGTCAGTCCTTGGCCTTGGATGGGATTCTCACCCAAGCTTGAGGTACTCGGACCCGGCCAGCAGAGCACAGCAGGTCCACCGAGCCAGCTTGTAGCTGTTGTTCTTGAGCTCAGTGGCAATGACGGCTCCACGCTGCGAGTCTAGCTTCTGTCTCCAGTCAACGCCATTACAGTGCTGCAGGAGGAAGGCGGTCAGGGGCAAAGGCAGCCAGACAGCCAGCAGTTCGGACTGGGCGGGCCTCCCCAGCCACAGGAGGGATCTGGGTGTAGAGGTCAGGGCCAAGGATTTGTTGTGTCACTGCTGGCATTGGGGGGTGGGGACAAGGAATAAGGTGGTTTCTAGGAGCTCAGAGGTGCCCCCAGCTGACAACTAGAAAGCACCAGGGGCCCCAGTTGTACAACTGGAAGAATGAACCCTGCCAGCAGCTAGAACGAGCACCAGCAGCTTTCCTTCTACAACTCACAGAGCTCTCAGTTCTGATCCCTTGATTTCAGCCTTTAGAATCCCCAAAGAGAAAAAAAACCACAAGGTGTGGCCCCTTCTGCCAAACACTAGGAGCTAATAAAAAGGTGTTGCTTGAAGCCACTGTTTCTGTTAACATGTTGTAAAGTTCAGGAACACGAATACAAGCCTGTATTAGGGTTAGTGCTTGGGGCAAGGAGAGCTGCAGAGGCGACTGAACCTAAAAGGCGGCTCCTTTGGGAGTGAAAAAGGACGGGGACTCAGCAGACAGCAGGTGAAGGGAGCAGATGTGCAAGCCCAAAATGATGCAGCGATACCCAGGGCGAAGAAACACAGGTGCTACTTGGAGCTCACAGTGGAGTCCAGCCCCAGCCACAGCTCAGCAGGCACGATGTCAAGGAAGCAGGACTGAAAGACCCCTCTACCACACCTTCAGAGAGCCGCTCAGTGCAGCGGGCGCCAAGCTGCGCTGTCTTGTGTCCTTCTGTACAGTGGCAACAGAGCCAAACAAAGGTAGGAGGTAGAATGCAAGAGGACAGGCTTCTTTCAAGGTGCCTCCCAGGGGTCTGTTCTTAGTACATCTCAGCATCTCCAAGTTTAGTAAGTGAAGGAATTGGATAAAGGAATTGAAAGGCGAAGAGAGGCAGCGGCTGGAGTAAAGAGAACCGCAAGGTGTGCAGAACTGGCGACCCGGATAACAAAGAGATCAAAGCCAGCTGCACACACAGCAGACACCAGCGGAAGGTCAGATCAGAACAGAGAAGAGTGTGTTGGGAGGAAGGCACTGGTTCTGGTGTGCAAAATAAGCAGGAAGTTCTTAAAACACAAGGTCACTGTTCTCTGTCACTGAGGAACTAGGTGGGGGGAAAAAAACCCACAAGATAACCCCCCTTAGGTAGCACTGTGTGTAACAAAAGGTCGAATGGTGGCACGAGGAGGGTGACGGGTAGCACCTCACCCTGGAGTCCCACTCGTTGAGTGTCTTGATGTTGATGAAGGACACTTCCCCATTGGCTCCAGTCATGACGCCATCATGCTCACAGCGGACAATAAGGTCAATGTCATCGCCAAGCTTCCACCTGCGGTAACTGTGACGGAAGAGAAACTTACGTGTCAGCCGGGGTCCTCTGCTCAGGGGTATCACCCACCCGGGTGGGGTCTGTGCTCCCCACCAGGGAGACGACGTACCGGTAAGCGACAGAGGCGATTTCGTTCTTATCCATGTCATCCTCCACGAACGGGTTTGGGTTGGGGAAGTTGTATCTTTCCTTCCCCTGCAAAAATGACAAAGCTGTTACAAGACAGTGCCAATGATGTTCTCAAGTCCAGTCAGCCAGACCTAGCACTGCTCAGTCAGTGGCCAGCTCCCTGGGACCTTGGATTTTTATGCCTATTTTCCTCCTCCCGACTCTCAGCACCCAGAGAATCCTAACGTTAGCAGCTCTGCCCCTCCCTGGTGCTCTCTTCATTGCTGCAGACTGCTACGTGAGAACATCAATTTAGTATCTACTCTGCTGCAGCAAGCTGCCTGAGGGCAAGAACTTTCTTTTCTTTTTGAAGGATATATTTGCTCACAACAGAGTATGAATTCACCATGGGAGACAAGAATCATCCGACTGTAACTAGTGGACCAGTGGTTCAAAGTCAGGCAGCCAGAGGTCAGAGCCCAAGCTTTTAATCTGCTATAGGCAGGGACTTTAGCTGTCCCGCATAATCCTCAATGCCAAGCCCAGCGCAAAGCAGATGCTCGCTCATTAGCAGGTGACTGACCATATAAACCCCTCAAGGCCCACCCACGTGTACTTCCTTACCATCCTCAAACACTGCTGGGAGAAATTATGGTTGATGTAGGTTGCCTCCATAGCCAGGTTTCGGGGTGAGTTGAAGGAATTACCTTCATCTTGAGGGGGCTCATTGGCCGTCTCACTCACTGTCAGGAGGTCTAGAAAAGGAGGAACATAGTCACCATCTACATAAGGGCCACAGACAACATGCAGAGCACCCGGGAGATGTGGAGCCCCATTCCAGTGGTCCTTTCCTCAGCTGCCTTCTACTAATGGGGGTTCCCCCAGTGGGGCACGTGATAGGAGTTGGTGTTCCCAGAGAACCTTAGGTACTGCCTAATGACAGAAAGTGGCATCACTTTTTTTGTGGGGGATTGAGACAGGGTCTCACTATGTAGTTGAGACTGACCTGGAACTCACTATGTAGCCCAGGCTGGTCTCAAACTCACAGCGATACTCTTGGCTCAGCCTCCTGAGTGTTGGGATTACAGGCGTGCGCCACCACGCCCGGCCAAAGTGGCATCACTTTTAATATGTGAGAACCCAGAAAGCTGAAACCTTGTGGGGGTGCTTAGGGACAGTCACTTCCATGTCCCTGAGGGGTGGGAGGGATTCAGACATGCAGCCCAGGCCCCAGGGAAGACACCATTTCCTGTTCATTCTCGACATCAGGGAATTGTTCTGGAACAAGAATATGCATGGAGTCTGATCTGCTCCTGAGGCAGGCTCCTTACCAAAGTCGGAGTTGTCTCTCTTATCAAAGAACAGCTTGGACCCGACTCTCTGGACTACGATGTCCCAGGAGTACACTGAGCGCGTGCAGCTCATCAGTGTGGCCAGGATGGCATCAGTGGCAAACACATTCCCCTGAGTTTTTGCCAGCTACAAGGAGAGAGGAAGGTGTGAAATACTGAGGTCTAACTGTCATTCACGTAGTAGGAAGGATGCACCCTTCCCTCCCTTAGCTCAGACTCAGGTCCACCAAACAGCAGTATCTGAGGACCAAAACTGTAAACATACGTTTGCTATCTGTATCTGTGTGTTTTGCACTCACAGATCCAACCAAATAGTAAAGGGAAAAAAAATCCCCTAATACTGTTGATGTGTACACTTTTTTTTGGTCATTACTCTCTAAATAGTGCAGTATAGCAACTATTTATAGAGCATTTGTCTTTTCTTTCTTTCTTTTTTTTTTTTTTTTTTTTTTTTTTTTTTTTTTTTGTCATTTTTATTTTTGAGACAAGGCCTTCAACTTGTGGTGATCCTCCTGCCTTAGCCTCCCAAGTACTGGGATCACAGGCATGCACCACCATGGCCAGCACATTTATGTTTTTCTTTTTTTTTTTTTTTTTTTTTAAGACAAAGTCTCACTATGTGGTTGAGACTGACCTGGAACTCACTATGTAGCCCAGGCTGGTCTCGAACTCACAGCGATCCTCCTGCCTCAGCCTCCCAAGTGCTGCGATTACAGGTGTGCACCACCATGCCCGGCTTATGCTTTCTTATTAAATAATCTAGACATGATTTGAAGTGTATAGGAGGATATGCAGGCACAGGTTATATGCAAATTCTACCCCATTTTATTTAAGGGATTGAACATGCGGGTATTTTGGTGTGGGGTGGATCTTAAGCACCCCCCCCCGCTCCAGTGGATATGAGGGACGCCTGTACAGCATGTTCCCATGACCTCTGCTCTCTCTGAGCCTCAGCTGTAGAAGCTAGCAGCCTTCCTGACAGGTGGGGCGCACACCTTCCGGATGACAGGGTCGTCAGTGGTCGTGACCGTGTGGAAGATGCGCTTGATGCTCCGCAGTGGCTTCTCACTCCTTGTGGTGACACGGTCAAACGCTTTGTCATAGTATTCCAGGGCCCCGCAACACTCGCTGCGGGGAGAACAGGCAAGAGGAAGTCAAACACAAGGATCCCCCGTTTTCTTTTAAGGAATGGAACCAGAGTGTTGTTCAAGAAGCCTAACATAAGAGACAGAGGAACGAAACCTCTTACTACATGAGACAAATTCTCTGTGCCTGTTCAGTCCCTTGCTGCAGCACACAGCAAACACATCCCCACTTTATAGACGGGGAGGCCGAGGCAGAGAAAGCAACAGCCAGTGAGGTCCCCGCCTGGTGCTCTGGTTACCCAAAGCTAGTTCCATCCACCCGCCCTGAGGCGATGGACCCCTGAAGCAGTTTCCCCAGGTCTGCTGAGTCCCTTTCTGCCCACACAATTTATAACTTAACCTTGCTGTGCTGCCGGCCACGAAGCCAGGAAGCTCAAAATAGTATCGGCAATTTTTTTCTTTCCTTCCTTTCTCTACAAAAGCTATATGCCTTAATTTTATTTATTCTTTCCTCAGGATTCCAAAACACTGCAAGAAATCTGCAGTTTAGTATTAGTAAATTTCCTTGTGCTTTTCCCACTGATTTTTTTTTTTTAAAGTATATCCACCAATCTTATGCATTGTCTTTTGAGTAGTGGCTTCTAATTATTTTTGGAATTACTAGGGCTTAGGGAAACAGCCATCACCAGCTGGTCCACATACCTAGGAGCAGTAAAAGATGCTACTTACATGTCCTGTGGCTCTGATACTTCCAAGTAGCGCATCTTCATTAACTGAGGAAAATCCATTTCCTCTTTCACCTCCCAGTCACTACGAACTTCAACTGAAGAGTCTCGGGGTTTCTGTAGTGGAAAAACATTTGAGGAAAAAACTTACAGCCCATACAAATGATTAAGCAGAAGAGAGAATCCTTGCCGCATAGGACCTCATAATCCAGAAAGACTGAAGGAATCTGGAGTTCAAAAATAGAGAATTTCACTCTTAGAGGATGACATCACTTAGGGAACATGTAGGACACCTTTATAATTCAGGGTATTAACTATGTATTCTTTTTAAAAAATTAAAAAGAAAACTATTCTAGATGCGGCAAGCATTGCATCCAACAAAGTGTAACTTCCACAACTCTAACTTCACTTTTGCTTACCTGGGTCTACTATTTGCACGATACCCACAGGAGCAATACTGCTAACAGTGTGGAAGTGGAAACAAATGCAAAGTCCACCAACTGGCTAATGGCTCAACAAAATGTGATATATCCATAAAAGGCTATTTTATCGGACAACAAGAAAAGAATAAAGTATAACCTGCTTCCAATACGTGGGTTTCACACCCCAGGTTCAACCAACTGTAAACTGAAAATATTTAGAGGGAGAGGTGGGTGCCCTTAGAGTCCCAGTTGTGGAGCTACAGGCTGAGGGGGAGAATCACTTGAGCCAGGAGTTCAAAACCAACTCATGCAAGTGAACCTTATCTCAGAACTACACAAATACATATACAACAAAGAGGGAAAAAAAAGGGTGAATACATCCTGGGGAAAAAACACATCTGTATACATTCCTTTTTCTTGTTGGTATTTGCTAAAGAATACAGTACAAAACCTTCTTACATAACATGCACATGTCAACAATGTATTGGACATTACAGGTTGACCGTCCCTTACCCAAAAATCTGAAATGTCCCCCAAACCCAAAACTGAATGTGACAGGAAGCTCAAAGATTCTGTTTTGAGAGCATTTCTGATTTTGGATTACGCATGCTCAACCAATAAGTCTATTCCAAAATTGGAAACACTTCTGCTCCCAAGCATTTTGGGTAAGGGGATATTCAGCCTAAATAATCCAGAGATGGTCACACATGTATGAGAGGATGTGTTTAGGTTATATGCAAATACTGTGGTATTTTTTGGAAGAGAAGATAAGTGCAAATTTTGGTATTCTTGGGGCATCCTGGAACCAACCCTCCATGGATACCAAGACTGTACCAATGCATGGTGTAACATGGATGGACCCTGAAAACAGGACACTAAAAGAACACCTATTACATGATTCCATTTATGTGAGATGACCAGGACAGGAAAATACAGAGATAAAAAGCCTAAGGCTGGGGTGATGGGGTAGTGGGGAATGCTGAAGGGTACAGAATTTCTTTTTAGGCTGATGAAAATGATCAGAAGTTGACTATAGTAATGGTTGTGCAAATCTGAATATACGAAAAGTCACTCAACAGCATAGTGTATGAATCACATCTCAAAGCTATTACAGACACAAAAACCAAGCCCCCAGACAGAATTCTGGCATGGATTCACTACCTGTGACTTTTGGTCCCATTTCTGCCTCACTCCAAATTGCTTCTGGAATTTCTTCTGCAGTCGTATGCGTTCTCTGAAAGGCAAGATATGGAGACCTCAGTGCAGATCTTTAAGTCAGTGGCTTTTTTAAAAGACAGAAACTGCCCTTCCCAAGCAGAACCACATCATCATCCTTGACTCCTGAGTTACGGGTTTACAGAAGACACCACATGGGCAAACACGAGATGGGGCCCCTACACACCGACTAGCTGTATGTGCAGGGTTGTCCCTGGCAGCCCCAAGCTGGGGCTGCTGTACTCACAGCCCAGGGGCTGCACAGGACAGCCTAAATGGGATTTCCTAGAGCTGTGCTCTGCAGGTCTGAGCAGAGACAAGGCATTTCGTGTCCCTTCAGTGCACATGTCCACCACCAGGAGGCAGCTTCCTGCCTAACTTGCCTGCTGAAATAACAGGCTAAATGGTGGCATTAAGTAGCTTTAGGAATTTTTTTTCACTTTTTTCAGTGGTGAGGAAATGGCCACCCTCGAGCTCCCCCATCCCACTGACTTCTGGGTTCGGGATCTAGGAAGCACCCTTTGCTCTAGCAGGAGACAATCGCACCTCTCTTTCTGCTTGGCACTCTTAGGCAGGGTTTGCAGGTTGAATTGTATCATGTTCCGCCGATCTTTGTCTCTACGGAGGTTCCGCTGGGAAGAAAACACTCATGTTTAAGATTTTAGAGATTTGGCTTATGATAGGTAGGGGAATTGGGAAATTTTTAGAATAAGTTCAGGATGTAAAACTCCCAAGTGGCACATCTGCGTGCTTTATTCTGTCTCATCCACAGTCTGAGAGTTTTAGTAGGAAATTAGCTTACATTTGTATTCCCAGCATACTTTCTACCGAGGTAGGTTGCTGAGTTTGTCTCTTTATATATAAGGCGCAGCCCAAACGGACCATCTTCTTAATAAAGTGTGGACATAGCAATAAAGTGAGGTAGTAGGTACCCTGAATCTTTTATCCACCACAAACACCCATTCATTGGATGTCCAAGCTACTGGAACAGAAATCTAAACTAAACCTTGGTCCTGTACATTTACTTCGGTACAAGTTTTTCACAGAACCACCACTTGGGATTCATTAGAAAACTATGGTATGCTGTCCTCTCTCCTTAGTATTCACAAGGTAGGATATTCACCAACTAAAAGCCCCAAAACGGTCGGATTGTCAGCCCTTGGCCCACCTGTGCAAACCGCATCCGGTTCCGCTGGTAGGCAGTCTTCTGTGTGCGTGCTGTATCCACCAGCTGGAAGCTGGTTTCATCCTCCTCATGGAAATAAGCGTACTGACTTCCACCACCAAACTGAGAGGAGTACTTATCTGGAAGCACAGACGACAGCGTGTAACAACTACTACCACAGCTGCACACACATGCACCGTTCTGACAACTCACTGGAAGGGAACTTGTAAGGTGTGCAGGCTCACAATCCCACCCCACACCTACTGAATCAGAACCAGCAAGATCCCCAGGTGGTTAATGAGCACTTTCAAGTTTGAAACGCTGGTCTAAAGAGCTGAGACAGGTCAGGTAAACACTTTCTTATTGATTTAAGCCCCAGATATCTCTGGGGATTGAAACCTACAGCCTCTGCACTGAGCTACACCCTAATACCATTTGAAATCTTGAGACTGATCTTGCTAATTAGCTTATGGTGAGCTCGAAACTTGTAATCCTCCTTCCTCAGCCTCCCAGAGTGCTTGGATTACAGATATTGCCACCATGTCCCACTTAGAGATCTTAATTTAGTATGTCAGACAGCCACTTCCAACAACCTTAACTGGCACAGAGAAAAAGTCTTTTTAACCTTACCAGCATCTTAAAACCAGGAGTTTTAAACCCAGAGTTCACTGACTGGCTCTGGAAGTGAAATACCAATCAATTGCATGCAAAATGGCAATGTGTTCAACAGACTTTGAGAAAGTGGGACAAAACTTCAATGAAAATGTCCTCTTTAATGAAGTTTGAGGCTACTTCCAAAAATCTGGTTATTACAATCCAGAATATACCCTTAAAATTATCAGTGATTGTCAGTGCTTCTTTTCCTTTCTAGAAAGCTTTCAGATGAAGCAACAGCCAGGTGTGGTGGTGCATGCCTATAATACTAGCACTTGGGAGGCTGAGGCAGGAGGGTTGAAGCCAACTGGGACTACACAGTGAGTTTAAGGTCAGCCTGATCTCCATAGCGAGACCCTGTTTCAAAAACCAAAAAGAAAGAATAACAATTCTGAGGCCCTGATTTGGGCAGCCACCGAAGAACACTTACTTGTGTACCTCTTATCCTGGTACGTGGCACCTGTCCAGTCTGCAACCTATTAAGGACATGAAGAAAGAGAATGCACAGGTCAAAGGGGCAAGTTTCTGTTGTCCCAGACAACCCTGAAAACAAGGGGGTGTGGCAAAGTATCACAAGTAGCTCCCAATGCCTTTGTAAGTGACCTGCCCAGCCCTCCTGAAACGACTTTCAGAGGTCAGACCTCTTCTCAGCTGCTATCTCTGCAGGAAACATAGAAGCTAAGGTAATCTTTTGAGAAAAAAAAAAACAAAAACAAAAACCAAAACAAAACCAAAACAGGAATTCATGGAAAGTGGCAGCGGAAGCTTGAAAGATTCAGACTCCTCCTGAAGGTAAGTACCTTTCCTAGCCGGTCTCCTTTGCTGAATGGCTGGTAGGGCATATCCCGAAACTGCTCGGGAATTGCACAGGGACCCCAGCCTGAGGGGTTGTCCTGGATCACAGGTGTCATGAACTTCGCCATCTTCTAGAACTTTAAAAAACAAATAATGTGAAGAAAGGGCCCAATGTACAAAATACCCGCTATATAGAATAAGTAAAGACCTAAATACTAAAATTCAAAACATAGTACACAAAACAGAACCCTCAACTACTGAGCTACTAACAATGTTTTATAAATAATTTGAATATGTAAAACTCAGAAAACAAAACTGATTTACCACATTTCCTTAATTCCCTAGGTCACCCTCTTGTTTTTACGGTACCAGCTCTGAAATGAGCCTGCACCTTACACTCGATGGGGTGTCAACAATCAGCAGTTTGTCTTTCTTAGTGTTACTTAAAATAATCGTGTTTCTTGAGTGGTGTCTTACAGATTTCATTAACAACATTTTTTCACATGTAACAACCAGTGTTTAGTTTTCAGAAAGCACAGTGTCCTCACTAAAGCATACATCATTTAACTTCCAGAGCCTCAGTGTATTCATCTACGAAATAAATAACAATTCATACCATGAGATCATTGTGAAAATCTTGTTAGGTAACGGACATGAAAATGCTTTTAAAATAAATCCACACAATTAATACCTGCAAGTATACATTTATATACACAGAGTACTTAAAGAGGATCTGGGGGGAAACCCACTTTCCAGGCCCCCTTCTGTCTCTCTTAGAAGGTATCATTCTCGCAGTAAAATTCTTTCTACTCTTAAGAGGATCTGAACTTCTCCCCTTAAATTCAATCTTTCTTTCTTGTTCTTCCAAATTTATACTATCAATGTAAATCCTACGTGCAGAGCAAGTGGACCCAGAGCCAGGCAAAAGAGCTGCCAAATGGCCAAGGAGGTCACCATAAATCTTAGGCCAGGGATAGTGAACCATTTGGAGCATTCAATGATGCAAACAGCCCACTGTGGCACATGTGCCACGGGTTCACTACTGTCTTAGGCCAAAAGTGGCTGTATGTCAAATACTAAGTATTACAAGTATTAGGCATCGTTCTTTGGGCCTTTCATGTATGCATTAACTCTAAATACTCCCAATAAACTTGTGAAGTAGGAGCCGGTAAATACCCCCATTTTCCAGAAAACCAAAGCACTATGAAATTAAGAAATCACCCAAAGTCACAATGCTAGCTGATGAAAAATTGGAACCCAAGCAGTGTGGTTCCAGAACCCCATACTCTGTGTAATGGTGCAGCTCATCTCAGCAAAGCAAAAACCAGCAGCTCTATACAGGTGTTTGCTTGATCCGTGACAAAACTCTGAAAACGCTCAGGTGGGTTCCCAGTAGAAATTAATTATATAAATTATCTCCTGACAGCTGGAGAGCAATCAGACCACAGGTATGCTGAACTTAGTAACGTCTCCCAAATGCCCCTTGGTGATGTAGGCTTTCTACAGAGATGACACTTAGGTGACAGCAACAGGAAGTACAGCTGGGAGCTGCTTCCTGTAAATCTGAACTTAAAATTAAGCTATAGAAAGAACAGAAGGGAAGGACCAATGGTCTCAAAGCTATTGATGTTAAGAAAACGTACTGATTTAGCTCGGTGCCTTGCCTGCCTTGTGAGTGCAAGGTCGAGTCCAATCTCAGGTACCAAAAAAAAAAAACAACCCAAAAAACATTTATTAATCTCACACCATATGTCAGGTACTTTAAAAACAGTAAGCGCCCCACCTTTCCATTTAGGAGATAATTTAAAGCTGAGCTAAACCAAGCAGTTGATCTACCCAAAACTTCAAAAACAGATTTGATTTCCAGGGTTATAAGTCTGGCTTTCTTTCTATTATAGTTAGGCAGTAGCTTGATCTGGGGTTTTTAGACCATACCTAACAACATAGCAATGACGTCCTGAAGATACTTTCAAAATCCAGCTGTCAGAAGCAAGATGAGGAACAGACCCAAGGTGTTCATCATCTCCTTGGAGAATCGAGAAATGATGCCCTTTGGCGTCAGCAAATACAAAAGAACCACGAGAAAAACTGAACCATTCAGCTAAAACAATGTGACAGCTGTACTGGCCACACGGGCAGGTTGGGGAGGCCTGTGGCTTGCAAGTTACAGTAATGTGTAGATTACTATCACTACAAATCGAAGGCCATTAATCCTTGGGCTAGAGATGGGGTTAATTTCAGACCCGAGACTCAGAGACTAACAGCCGTCCACCTCACAGAACAGGAAGGAAATCTTCAGACTTGAACTCCTCGGAACAAGGGCCGAACACGCTCAGCTTGACGCTCGTAATACCCCACTGAGAAACTCATGGACCCTTCGGCTCCTTTGAAAATATCCTGTGACCCGGCTGGGTTAAGCGACATGGCCTTTGAGCGGAGACTAAGGCGAAGGACCTCATACACTTGGCAGTGACCCGCAAGCCTCAGCCTGCCCAACTGGGGACACCGAAAACCGATTCCTGCCCCGCCCAGCGGAGGGACAGCGACGACAGCAGGGGACGTAAGACAGGTCTCTTCCGGGAGCCCCCCCCCCGAAGACCAGGTCTAGTCTGAGCTAGTTCCAGAGAGCCACAGGACCCCACGAAACACACCACTCACCTGCAACGGCCCCGGGAGGCCTGGATGGCGACAGATGATCCGGGACAGAAAAAGCGCTACCTGCAGCACTCCGAAGAACCGGGAGAGGAGAGAACATGCGCGCGCAGAAGCCGGCGCCGTAAACACGACCGGCGCTGTCGTAAACTGCCTTTCTACTTCCCGCGGATTCGGCGGAAGAGCCCACGATCCGTAAAGGGAAGGTACGTCCGGAAATCCGCCTCTGCTTTCTTGTGGGTGTCTCATACTAGCCACTGAGGCGCCTCGTCTTGAGGTGGGTGATTACGTCAGGCGGCATCCACGCCGCCCACAAAGGGCGTCCGGAATTGAAATGTGGCTGCCCTGGGTGTAAGCGAAGCCGGAGTCGAGAAGCCGCTGGCACCCCGCAGTGTCCCACAGTGCTTCACGGCAACCTGGGCCCTTTGTTTCCCAGAATACCCCGCGGTCCCCAGCACCTTATTATCAGTTTCGTAATTTGAATCGCCCTGCAAAAGGGAGGCAGGGTGTCTCTGGCAGAGATCGTCTTTGGTACCTGCTTGACACCGAGGGGAACGGAAGCTCAGCGGTGTCAAGTGGACGGCGTAGCCTACGCAGCTAACTAGTTTCAGGAATGGTTGCTTAGGTTTAAACTAATTCCACAGTTCTCAAACTTAATCGGCCGACGAAGACTTCTCGATCGCTAATTTAAAAAGTGGATATCCCTGAACTCACTTCCACAGATTGATAGTCAAATACGGTGTATCTAAGCTGCAATCCAGGAACGGACATTTCAATTAGCATTTGTGATTCTGAGTTGGTGACAGTGGTGTCCTCTCCATGGTGTCCTCCTGGAATCTTTGGAAATTTCAAACGACGGAATCCAAAGACGTGATTTTATTGAAACCCATTCCGCCGGAACCCCAGGTTTCCTTACCAGTTTTCCAGCTGGTCTCTTGGAAAATGGTCTGATTAAATCGGATGTTTAGGTCCTGCCCCTCCTAGCTGTCTGGCCTTCACATCTCGGCCTCGGTTTCCTTCTCTGTAAACTGGAGATAATAAAGGGTAAAATATATGTTAAAGTAAATTCTACTTTATGGTAATTCCTCTTTACAAGCTGGGCGAACTGGGACAGGTTATTTGACTCCTCTAAACTGTTTCTATTTAAAATGAGAATGTTGCTATCATAGCAACTATCATTTATTTCCACTAATTCTCAGTCTGCTATCTTCCAATTTTCGTAATTTTTTTGTACCAGGGATTGAACTCAGGACCTCGTGCTTGTTAGGCAGGTGTGGCACCACTGAGCTGCATCCCCAGCCCCAATTTTCCTAATTTTTGTTTGTGGTGGTACTGGTGAATCATGCTCAGCGCCAAACCTGTTCACTGGGGCTTTCTGTTCATTATTCCACTGTAGGTCTCTATCCTACTTTCAAGTTGCATCTTGAATGCTATTTCTTACCATCACCTCCCCTCTGCTTGGATCCACTCCTGCACTTCTCATGTTGCTTCTCTTCTTGGTGGGCGAAGCAGTCTGTTCACCATCATCAACAGCGTCCCATTTGCCTGCTTGGTCTTCCTGTCTTGTTTGGTCCCTGTCTGCCTTTCAGCTTCACATCTTGCCATTCTCTGCTCACCCTATTCTGGCCACTTTGGTCTCCTTTTGCACTTTAAATGCCTTATTCTCTCAGTGGGACTCTGTCCTTGCTGTTCTTTCCCCCAGGTTTACCCATGGCAGCCTTAGTCCCATTATCTGTCTGTTCGTGAGTTACTTCCTGGGCTGGTATGTGGCTCAGTGGTAGTGTTTTAGTCTAGTATGTGTGAGGTGCTAGGTTCAATCCCAGGACTGCCAGGGAAAAAAAGTCGATTCTTCAAGGAAGTCCATTCTGACCACATTTCTAAAATACCTATTTTTCCTTCCACTTCTCCTCACCCCCTTACTCAGCTTTGCTTGCTTTATAGTTCTCATGGCTCTCTGAAATATTGTTTGCCCCTCATGTCAGGAATTGAACTCAGGACCTTGTGCTTGTGAGGAAGGTGCAGCACCACTGAGCTAAATACCTGGCCCTATTGGTTGTTTCTTTGTTTAGGCCTAGCTTTCCCTTGAGGTGGAAGCTCGTGGTAGGCGCTTTATGTCTCTCAACTAGAATGGTGTCTGGTAATAGGTATTTGTTGAATTGTGTAATGGATACGAAGATGTAATGAGATATAATGAGAAAATGAATTTAGCACATTACTCTGTTCACATAAATACTCAACAAATGTTAGTGTAATTAAGAACCACGGTAAACTAACGTGTTCTAAAACATAAGGAGAGATGTACTTTTGTTGAATTGTTTGACTCGTATCTTATTTTTCTTTTTACTTCTTTTTCTTTTTTTCTTTTGCAAGGCCATCTGCAGCAGCCTCTCTCTCGTGTCAGTTTAATCACCATTCCCGTATTCTATCCCAGACAGCCCTACCCACTCCTTCCAGACGGAGGATTTGGAGTGTCCTGTCTCCTCAGTAGTGGGTCCCTGATCTTGGGTGGGAGATCTCGCTTATTTCCAGCTGACACTCCTGTGCTTGTCTTTCTGTCCATCCCACTCCTTTCTCCACAGGGTAGTTGGTTGACCCTCCTTTACATCAAATCAGACCACGACCCACCCCCCACATCCACCTAGAAATCCCTCAGTGGCTTCCCTTTGTCCCATCCTCCTCCCTGGCCTGCAAGGCTCTGAGGAGCAGCCCTTCGTCGGCACTTCCTCTTCCTGCGTCATACCTTGCCTCTAGACCCCTGCCTCAAGACCGTCACCTGCAGTCTTCCAGTGCTGGGAGTCCAGTTCCTGTCAGGCTCTTCACGAGCCTGGGCCCTCGTGGGACAGGCATTTCCCTGCTACTCTCTCTGTCACCTCACCTAGCCCTCATTCACTCTCAGTGGCTTACACAGGGCTTGTGGCCAGCCTGGTGGTATTCCGGGGGCATAAGTTCCTCCAGTGTACTTCTTACCAGAGCCCTGGGAGTGGGGACCCGTCATGCACGTTGCACAGATGAGGATGCAGAGGCCCAGAAAGATGTTCCAGGCCCAGCTGCTGGAGTGCTGGGTTTAATTTTTCTGCATATCCTGTTAGTGTTTTATTGGGTTCCCAGCATTTATCTCTACTGCAGATTGTCCTGTTTATTTCCTGTCTCCTCAGGAGGGTGGGGACCTTATGTGTCTTGTCCTCTCTTGTCCTTCCAGCACCCAGAATGGTACTTACCACTGGTTGGTCCTCAGAAAAGCTTTGTGCAATGCTTCAGTGACCTCTGAGCACAGCACCTTCTCCATGTGTCCCCAGCGCTGGGCAGAGTCCTCTCCTCCGTCTCTTGTCTCCCGCCTGGTTCTGTTACCGGTATCCCCACCTCCTGGCCCCAGACTCTGGGTTCCTCCGGTGTTGAGTGGCATTGTCCTGGCTCAGCACAGTGCCTGGCGTGTAGAGTTTGCCCACAGAAAGCTTCATGAACCCAGGGCCTTCAAATCTTGCTTTCAGAGATATGAAATTAAAAAGTTAATATTCTTGCTGGGAAAGTGTAAGGTTGGAGACAGAAGCCCTTTTCTCTAAAGGACCTTTCACAGCATCTTTCAAGTTTGGATAGGCATGAACTCTGTCTTTGGGCAGCTGAATGGCTAACAGTAGCATACCAACGTATGGACGAAGATCTGAATTTCATTTGAGCCTCATGACTACAGTATTTTAATGCCAGTTTTACAGATGATCAGAGAGGCAAGTTAATTAACCCAAGGCCATACATCTGCTGAAAGACAGAGCCTGGATTTCATTTATTTACTCATTCAACATGCAGTCCTAGGTGCCTGGCATCGAGAGAGCAATGTGTGGAGAATGCAGCAAGGGAGGAAGATGGGCAGGGCCTCAAGCTCTGGGAGGTGCCTTTTAGTAGAGGGCTGGGAAGTGGGAAAGGGCTTGTGTGAGAATTGAGTGAAGAAGCCACCCCAAGGCTGTGCGCTAGAAGCGCTTTGCAGCACTTTTAGGGTGGGAGCGCGGGGAGGTCTCTGAGAAGGTGGCATTGAGAGAGACCTAGGGGTGGAAAGGAGCAGGTGGAGGAGGTAGCAGGCCCGGGAGGGTCAGGGCCCTTCCTTCTCAAGTGTGGCCTCTGGGTGGGACTGGCAAGGGTGCTCCTAGCGCCTGTCTGCTCTGCCCATCTTTCACCCCTGAACGGCTGAATGAGTGAATGAATGAATGAAGCAATCATCCCTGACCCTCTGGTGAGTCACTGACGCCCTGCGAATGCTGCGTGGGGACAGGCGCGACCTCTCTTTGCAGTGTCCCCACCAGCTCCAAGACAGCCTTGAGCGAGAACACCCGGAACTCTCCAGGCCCCGGCAGAGCTGCAGCTCCTCTGCTCCGGGAGCTGAGCACCCGCAGCCAGCCCGGCCTCTCCTCTCCCTGCTGCAGAGGTCGCCAAGGCCCTTGACGGGGAGCTGAGCTAGGAGTGGGAACAGGAAGTTGAATGAAATACAGCCCCTGACCTCGGGGACAAACAGGCCAGGAGGAGCCGGTCACCAGCTACGATATCCTGAATGCCCTGAATGCCGACGGTGCGCGCTCTGCACCGTGCAAGTCACTGCTCTGCCATAAAGAAGGGTAAATTTGAGTCGTCTGTATGGAATTGATGCATCTTGAGACCATAGTATTAAGTGAAATAAATCAGACACACAAGCTTACGTATCAGAAGGTTTCCCTTATGTGAGAAGCCCAAGTATAAAAAGCAAAACAAAAGATAGATAATAGGAGGGTTTTGTTTTTGTTTTTGTTTTTTAGTTTTCGTTAAAAGACAGATAACAGGAAATAGGGAAATGGAGCCTTTGTAAATAGAAAGGGGATCAAGGCGAGATGGAGGGGGAGGAGGGAAGGGGAAATAAAACAAATTAAGATGTGTTATGTGCATGTACCAACTCCCTACCATGAATGCCTTCTGTACAGCTAATGTGTGCTAATAAAACTTCAAAACTAGCAGATAAAACAACAGCAGTCCTGCTGTGCCTGTTTCTGTGGGTCAGGAATTGGGGCAGGGCCGGCTGGGAGGGTTCTGCCTGGGGGCTCTTGCACGGTTGTTGTTAGACATTGTAGGGCTGGAGCTGCTGGTGGCCACTAGATATTTCCTGCTCTCTGTGTCCACCTGGTCTTTGGGTGACAGAACGTGGCAAGTCCTCATGGGGAGTCTGGGCTTCCTCCCAGCATGGCGGCCTTGGGGCTGTCAGACCGTTCACCCTGAAGGCTTCAGAACAAGTGTTTTGGTGGGGAGCTGGGAACTGCATCACCACTCAGGCTCTGGACTCTGAAGTTGCGAAACATCAACCCAGCCCTGTAACTTGTGGGTTGCCAGCAAGTCACAAGTCTGCCCAGCATCTGGGGAATGGGACAGAGGCGCACAGTCTTCTGGGTAAGGCTCTAGGTTCTAGAGGAGCATGGCGGGTGGGGGTAGCCCTGTAGCCATCATAGGGACGTAACATCTGGCCTTTATCTGCAAACGTGTGATTAAAGAGTTTGGGACACGTCACATGCCAGGGGCTTCCAAGGGAGCAAGGCCAAAAGGGTGCCTGGAAGGTGATCCTGGTTCGTTAAGGGAACCCGTTCAGCTCCCTCGTACCCTCTTTGGAGAAACAGTGCCTGGAGGAGCCCTTCAGAGCAGGGCTTAGGGAGGGGACGGTCACAGAGCCATGGCTGGCATGGCCAGGGGTGGGCTTCTCTGGCTCCTGCATGGTCCTTGTTTCCTGGCAAAGCCATCACCTTAGGAGAGAGGGGACCACACCACTGCTCTGGTGGTAACGGCTTCCTTGACTCAGGTTGTCCTGGTTCCCTTCTCCACAGCACCCCTGGGAGACCATGAAACCACAGAACTTTCCGTGTAAGGAGCATAGCCTGGTTGGGGGACAGAAGTCCCCAGTGGAGCTGGAGTTGTATCTCTTGTGCTCTCCACTCCTAATGGACCCTCTGTGTGTGCACCGGATCAGAAGCCTGCTTAAAGGAACCTGCCCCTGCCTCGTGTGCAGATGGACCCTGCGTATCCTGCAGGGCACTCACCAAGGGGTCGGGGAACTGTTGGCCTGGTCAGCCCTGCTTCCCGTGGAACATTATGCCTCTCCCCTGGGCTTCTAAGGGCCACCTGTTATAGATGGGAGGAGGCCAGTCAAAGGTCAGCCAGCTGGTCAGCGGGGGGTGGGAAGCCAGGTGTGCTTGCAAACCTCGTTTCCAATGCTCAAGTCCCCAAGCCTCTGAAAACCAAAATGGTGAGACTGGAGCAAACATTTGCTGGTAAACCTGATGTGAATTGGATGCAAGGTAATTTAGTTTTTCTTATCCCGTTTAGTACAACTGTTTCTACATTTTGTTGCAGAAAAATTCAAGAGTTTCCGGGCACGGTGGCATACATCTGTCATTCCAGCTACCCCGGAGGCTGAGGCAGGAGAGTCACAAGTTTGAGGCCAGTGTGGGCAACTTAGCAAGATCCTGCCTCCAAGACAAAACAAAACAAAACAATACAATACAGATCAACAGTTTGTGGACTACTGTCCCAGAGCTCCCTGGGCATGTGGTAGGCCCAGTATAAAACCTTTTAAAATTCAGAGAATGTAAAATCATAACCCATGTCACGTTTTCCTCTCGCAGTGAGGCAGAGGTCACTAGCCCCACTTTAGAGATGAGGAAGACCGAGGTGTCCCAGGAGTGCTCCCTGTGGGACCGTGGCATTTTATTATCCTGTCGGAAGACATACGGGGCAAAGGATGCTTTTGGGTCACCAGCCCACTCCAGCCTCATAAGAGCTTTGCTGCCCCAGCAAAAATGTAAAAATAGAAAACCTGGAAGGATTAAAGCCCCAGTGAATGCTCCAATCCCCTGGAAGAAAGGGAGGCTCGCTGTATGTTCTGATGGCTGGCATTCAGAGTTATTTTTTGTTTCAGCTGGATGTACACTCACCCATCACAGGACTGGCTCTCAGAATAGAGAGGTACCTGTTGCGTCCTCCAGCCCACTTCCTGCCTCGTGTGGGCATCTCTCCAAGTGCTGAGCCATCCGCTCCTCTGCTGCACCCGAGATATATCAGGGTTTGCAGCCCTGGTGACAGGAGACAAAATAGATTCCCATTTCCTTCAGAACCAGTTAGCTCATTTATAGAGTGTTTGACAGTTTCAATGAGATGAGCAATAGCCAGGCCTCCCCCTGCCTCCTTCTCTCTGCCCACCTGTCCTTCTGTTGGTAGCTCAGGTCTGGCAAACTGCACCCAAAGGTAAACACTGATTTTTGTTCAATTTGGCCAGGCAGTCCTCGGCCCCTCGCTGAACCTCAGGCCACTTTCTGCAGAGCAGTGTCGTTCCCTTCTCGGTTCATGCCACACGCCCTGCTCCCCACTGTCCTGGAAGCACCAAGATGCTTTGTTTCAGGGGGTCTCTCGGAACGCAGGCAGCCGTCTGTGGTGTCGGAATGCCTGACCTTGATTCCCAGGTTCCTGCTGACCACGTGACCTTGGGCAAGTCGTGTGGCCCTCTGAGCCTCGGCTTCCTCGCCTGTGACATGGATGGGATCACAGCATGCACCACCCGGGCACGCAGTGAGAACTGGGTCAGAGGCTGCAGCTACTGTATTTAAGACAGTGCCCGGAGAGCAGGGGACACTTTATCCATGTCAGTGGATCGATATGGTTGCCAGAAATCCGGAGGGGAGGGGCTTTGAGCAGGACAGGATCTTGCAACAAACATTTCCGAGACAACCACTCATTCCACTGGGGAGGGTGTTGGTCGCTCAGCATTCGGAGAGGGACCCAGGCGTGCTCTGAACTAGCTCAGAGTCTAGTGGGGAAGCCAGATGTGGCTAACCCACTGGTGTAGCACCTACAAGGTACTTCATGAGATATATTTTGAGCTGGGTGCAGTGGCGCACATCTGTAATCCCAGCACTCAGGAAGCCGAGACAGGAAGATCTGGAGTTTGAGGCCAGCCTGGGTAACCTAGAGAGATCACTTCTTACTATCCCCCCCAAAAGTATTTTGAGACTACGTTTAGATAGCAGATTCACATACAAGCCCAGATTTGGGGCTTCTCAAGGTCTGTGCTGACTAGGAGCTGCCCCCACGGCCAGGGGCTTTCTGCTTTGCCACAGTCCCCACTACTCCCTATTGTCCTCACCCAGCCCTCTTTGTATTCACGCGCATTCTCCATGCAGCCCTCTGGGGATCTGCAGGTAAACTGCAGCACAGTGCAGTGGGTGCTGCGAGAGCACAAAGGATAATAACTCAGCCCGGGCAGTCAGGAAAAGCTTCCCAAGGGAGGCGAAGTCACAGCTGCTTCTCGGCAAAAACCCGCAGAGGCTGCCGAACACCCTCATCTTTATGGCTCAAGGACGGGAATAAAGGACACAGCTCCAGAGCTGGCAGGCATCTCTGCCACAAAGCAAGCGCGCCTCGGTGCCTCCGCGGCTGTCCCGAGGTCACACAGCTGCTGATGGCAAAGGGGGCGCTGGAATGGAGGCTGGGGAGGGGGACAGTTTCGGGTCTCCCTCCCTCCCTCCGGCCTGGGAGTGGAAATGTCTGGGCTTCGGGGTTTGGACCCGAGGCCTGTCCCAGCTGCTTGTTTGCATTCTGACCTCAGATCCGGAACCTGTTTCCTCCCGTCACACAGGGCTGGGATTCTGACCTCGAAGGAGAATACTGAGACAGCCATAGCTAAAGGGCATGCTGGACATGTGAGGGTCACCACGAGGGTTCAAAAATAGCCACCTCCTCCAGCAGATTTCAGGGCCATCTGCTTGACCCGGAACTTGGAGCGGCACCTGCTCCCCCACCCCCCGCATCTGCCTGCCGGTCCCTGGTGGGAGCAGCATGCGTGGCCTCTCTCGTCAGGCCTGGCTCCGGAAGGACGTGTCAGAGGCTCTGACCTTGGCTGTGAGAGGGGCTCCGAGGGAGCTCCAAGGTTGAAGGCAGCACTGGGATGAGGTGGGAAGGAAGCACAACTTCGTGGGCAAAAGTGGAGAAAAGGCAAGAATTTTTCTTCCTGGTTAGTTGAGAATCACTTTGGGCAAAACTGCAAAATTCTGCTGGGAATAGTGACCCACACCTATGATTCTAACACTCTAGGAGGCTGAGGCAGGAGGATCCCAAGTTGGGCATTTTAGTGACTGAGCAAGACCCTGTCTCAAAATAAAAATACTAAAAAAGGGCTGCAGACATAGCTCAGTGTGAAGGTCTTGGGTTCAAGTTCTGGTGCTACAAAAACAAAACAAAACAAAACAAAAGCTTCAAATTTCTTTAGACCTCAATGTCTGCATGTACAAAACAAACTGCAAAGTGCCAGTTTTGTAGGGTTTGGTGGGAATTAAATGAGTTTGAAGATTAATCGAATTTATGGCTATTATTAGAGATTATAATAACACCATCTGTCATGCTTTGAGTGCTTCACCATTTATAAACTAGTTGTGCTTTTTAAAAAATTCCATTTGATCTTCACCGCAGTTCTTTGAGGCCAGGGTGGCCGGGGCTGCTGGGCTCATGACCTCATTACACAGATGAGACAACTGGAGCCCAGAGAGGGCAACAGTCTACTCATGGTCACACAGCAGGTGAGTGGCAGGGCCAAGTTTAAATTTTAGATGAAGAATGGGCAGTGCTTTCCACAGGGCCTGGTCAGCTGGCCTGCACACAGAGTTAGGAGGCTTTTGAGGGTTCTATTTCTCCTAGAAACTCATAGAAATAGAATGTTGCTTCAAACTCTTATAGCACCCGGTTGTATCCTGAGCCTGTACCACTGTAAGGGGAAGAAACGTCTCCATGTTCTATGACTGACTTTTCTTTGCCTCTGTCCTAAAGTGACCTGCGCAGCCCCCTCTCTATGAAGTCCGGTGTACCAGAAAGTCCATGCGTTCTGCATTCGGGCCACTGGGTGGCGCTGCTCCACAAATCATGAAAGCAACACTTCGCATATCAGTGAAAGCCCACTGTGTGCAAGTCCGGGTCGCTGCGGAGGGGAGGGTTTCAGTTGTTCAGCAGTGCATGTTAAGATGTGCAAATCATAAATAACAGCAGTAATTTCCTTGCTACAAGGATTTGCAGTTTAAAGAGCAGTTTTCCTAATTATCTGTCTCCCTTTGCCCAACAGTTCTTTTGAAGAGAAGCTGAGGCACAAAGAGGTGCCTGCCGGGACTTGCACGGTGCAGAGCGCGCACCGTCGGCATTCAGGGCATTCAGGATATCGTAGCTGGTGACCGGCTCCTCCTGGCCTGTTTGTCCCCGAGGTCAGGGGCTGTATTTCATTCAACTTCCTGTTCCCACTCCTAGCTCAGCTCCCCGTCAAGGGCCTTGGCGACCTCTGCAGCAGGGAGAGGAGAGGCCGGGCTGGCTGCGGGTGCTCAGCTCCCGGAGCAGAGGAGCTGCAGCTCTGCCGGGGCCTGGAGAGTTCCGGGTGTTCTCGCTCAAGGCTGTCTTGGAGCTGGTGGGGACACTGCAAAGAGAGGTCGCGCCTGTCCCCACGCAGCATTCGCAGGGCGTCAGTGACTCACCAGAGGGTCAGGGATGATTGCTTCATTCATTCATTCATTCATTCATTCAACAAACCTTTCCCTGAGCGCCTGCTTTCTGCTGAGCACTAGGGCCACTGAGAAGCAAAGCACAGCCTGGTCCCCCTGGAGGGTGAACAGCTAACGATACAGTCGGGGAGCAGTGGCTCGGTCTGTACCAAGGGCCATGAACAGAAGAGTGGCCTTCAAGGGTGGGATGAGTAGCAGATAGGTCAGGGGCAAGCGGCACAGTTTGTAACAACTAAATCTTGGAAACAGCCCATTTGTCCATCAGTTGGAAATTGGATAAAAAAAGATGTGGCTTTTCTATAAAATGGAATACTTCTCAGCCATAAAGAATGCGAAATTAGATTCACTCATAGGAAAATGGATACATATTGAGGTTATACTCCTAGGTGAAATATATAAGTCACACATGTGTAAACACCGAATAGTTTCTCTGGTGTGAAAAGCTATCATAGTACATAAGATCCTAATGAGATAATTGACCTTGTGAAATAGGAAGAGAAGGGCTAAAGGTGTAGGGAAAATGGGAAAGGCAGGGGAAAGTTAATAAGGGAAAAGAAAAAATATGACAAAATGAAAAAATGGAAATAAAGTGTTTGTAAATGGGAGGGGAGGAGGGGGTGAAGGGAGGGCAGGGACAAGGGGAAAAAATGAGAACCAAGACCTGTCATGTGGAGGTACAAGATCCCAAAAATGAATGTAACTGTACTGTATACCTAAAATGTACCAATAAACTCAATGAGAGAAAAAAAAAAGATAGGTCAGGGGCAAAGAAAGGCACCTGCAGGCAGAGGGGCAGTGGCACAGCCAGGCTGGGGCTGTCCCAGGATGCCCACATCGCATCCGAAGACCAGCAAGAGGTACAGCTGGGAAAACAGTGGGTCCGGAAGTTCCCCTGCGGACTGCGGATTGTGCCGAAGGTGAGGGGACCGTCATGCTGGAAGCTGACAAAGCTGGGGTCCACAGTTCAATACCGTGGTTCTTGCTGCCAGGGAGCTTGGTTCCATGGAGAAGGGGAGCCAGGAAATGACTGTCACTGGGGTAACCCGGCCCGGGCTGCTGGTAGGGCACTGTGCTCTGTGCCTCCTGAGCCCTGGTCATCGTCTTACAAGGCAGGCATGGCCATCATCCCACTTACAGATGGGTAAACTGAGGCTTGGGGTGTGCAAGTAGTTGGCCAAGGTCACAAAACTAGCATTGTTGGAGTGGAGACTTGGGGTGTGTGTGTGTGTCTGTGTGTGTTAGTGGGAATCGAACCCAAGGCCTTTGCACTGAGCTCCAACCTCAATCCATCTTGATTTTTCACTTTGAGACAGGCTCATTTTTTATTTTGAGCCTCCCCGTGCATGTGCCAGCACATCCGGTTTGTCTTTTTTTGCACAAGGGTCCCCTTTGTGGAGCAGGTTCCTTCACTTCGTATAGATTTTCATGCCCGTGGTACAAGATCTCTTGATTTTTCACTTTGAGACAGGCTCATTTTTTATTTTGAGCCTCCCCGTGCATGTGCCAGCAATCCGGTTTGTCTTTTTTTGCACAATGGTCCCCTTTGCGGAGCAGGTTCCTTCACTTCGTATAGATTTTCATGCCCGTGGTACAAGATTCAAAGGGCTCTGAGATGACCAGAGAGGACGCCCTCCCTGACGGGACCACCCTGAGCCCCACCCGAGGTGACCATTCTTACTGTTTTTCACCTCCTTCTAGTAGCAACATTTTTTTTCCCTAGACACAGACTCGAAAGGTGACAGGAGGACAGCACGTGGCGGTCACAGCATGGGCTTAGGAGGCGGCCGGCAGACACCTCCATCCTGAATCTGTGGTGAACGTAGAGTATTACCACGAAGTTAGAGTTCGGGCGGTTTGGCGTGCATCCGGCTGTGGACACCCAGAGGTCCCTGTTTTTTTTTTCCCTAGACACAGACTCGAAAGGTGACAGGAGGACAGCACGTGGCGGTCACAGCATGGGCTTAGGAGGCAGCTGGCAGACACCTCCATCCTGAATCTGTGGTGAACGTAGAGTATTACCACGAAGTTAGAGTTCAGGCGGTTTGGCGGGTGCATCCGGCTGTGGACACCCAGTGGTCCCTGCGTGATGGTGGGGCTGGACCTGGGGGACACAGACTCGAAAGGTGACAGGAGGACAGCACGTGGCGGTCACAGCATGGGCTTAGGAGGCAGCTGGCAGACACCTCCATCCTGAATCTGTGGTGAACGTAGAGTATTACCACGAAGTTAGAGTTCAGGCGGTTTGGCGGGTGCATCCGGCTGTGGACACCCAGTGGTCCCTGCGTGATGGTGGGGCTGGACCTGGGGGCTGATGGTAGCGACAACGGGGCCGGGCCAGTGGGGACTGGAGAGAGGCGGAGCAGGGACAAGGCGGACAAGAGGGTTCTGTGCCTGTGGTGGGGCCCTCTGCCTGCGGGGGCTTGTGCTGACCCCTGGAGCACTTCCCTCAGGGGGCTCAGGGGCCCGGCGGGGTCTCAGCCAGCCCTTCTCCTCCTGGCTGTGCTGCAGGTTGAGGCATGAGGCATGCGGACACCCGCTTCTCTGTCCTGCACTGTGCAGGGACAGGCAGGGAGCTAAGGCCTGGGCCCGGTGCGGGTTCCTCCCCGGGACCCCCAGGGCTGCATGTGACACATGGGCACGTGTTCGGTGCCCTCCCAGGCAGGGCAGGTCCCCATGTGGTGTCACGTGTGATTTACGACACCTGTGCTAAAATGTCATAGATACATTATTTTGATTGCTTCTTGCCTCCTCTATTTGAAGCCAGTTTGCAAAATGACAAGTCCATTCTCTGATGTCCTCCTGTTCTTTCTGACACGCACATGGCCCTGTGCAGTTGGACCCCGAGCCTTGCTACTGGCCTTGGAGACTCCGATTGCTTTTGGCTCCCTAGGAGAAGAAGAGGCTTTTCTGGGCTCCTTCTCACCTTTTCCCTGCCCCGGCCTGGACCAGCCGAGTCTCTATGGAGCCTGGGTTCCTTCCATCAGAAATGATATTCAGAGTCCACTCTGCTGGGGGAGGACACATGCCCGATCCATGTGGCCCCTTGTTCTGGTGACCTTAGGCAGGTCCCTGGCTCCCCTGGGCACGGGACACCAAGGGCCAGCTAGGTCCTCTCAGGACTTGTCCGAGGCCGAGAGGGAGATATAGAAACATTGAGGCCTGTGTCCCTGGGGGGGAAGGGGCAGGGGAAGCCCCTGGGCCTGGGTTCAAGCGCTCACTCTGGCACTCTGGATGAGCCTCTCGGTGTGTTGCTCTGATCCTCAGACCTTCATCTGGGAGATGGGGGTGACAGCACCCGAAGGACGGGGTCACTGCATGGTCTGAGAGTGGGGAAGAGCGGTGGCTACAGAGGAGGAAGCAACTGGGGAGCAGAAGGCCAAGGGCAAGTAAAAGAGCCAGGATTTACTCCCAGCAGTGGGGAGGACTGTAATCCACAGGGAAGGCTGAGGCTGCTTGGGGGCGGTTGAGGAAAGAGAGGCTGAAGGGCCATGGGCCACAGGGACATTATTGTGCCTTGGCCAGGAGGTGGCTTCTCTCACCAGCAACTTCTAGAGAGGGCTGTCCTTGCCCCGCCCTGGCCTGGGGCAGGGGATGACAAGAAGTCTGCCGCCCCAGGCAAGGTGCTGATCTCTGAGGCCCCAGCCTCCCCAGGACTCCAGTGAGCGCCTGTGAGTATCGACCCACTGGGCTGGCACTGGCTGGGAACAGCAGGAGGAGGACACCGCAGTGTTATTAGAGCGGAGGACACGCGGTAATCTGTCAGTGTCACTCTGGTGGCAGCTGGCCGCTGAGCCATCCTGCTGTTAACTCCTCCCTTCCTAGCCACCCACCAAGGCCTGTACCTCACCCCACACAGTGCAACCACCTTTCCCTACCCCCTTTTCCAGGTAGCACTGATTTCTTCAGTGTTTCCCAAACATTTTGGACATTTCTACCTCTGTGCCTTCACTTACCACAATTCCTGACCGGTTACGGTCACCAAATCCTCTCCCATGCATCCATCCTATCATCCAACATGCACTTATTTGTCCTCTCACCTAACCAACAATCTATCCATCTCACATGGTCATCAATCCATCCCCCCCCTTTTTTTTTTGGTACTGGGAATTGAACTTTAGTGCTGAGCTATATCTCAAGTTCCTTTTATGTGTCTCACCTAACCAACAATCTATCCATCTCACATGGTCATCAATCCATCCCCCCCCTTTTTTTTTTTTTGGTACTGGGAATTGAACTTTAGTGCTGAGCTATATCTCAAGTTCCTTTTATGTTTTTGTTTTGAGAAAGGATCTCACTAAGGTGCTGAACTGCCCAGGCCAGGCTCAAATTTATGATCCTCCTGCCTCAGCCTCCTAGAGTGCTGGGATTACAGGCCTGTGCTATCAAGACTGGCTCCATTATCTTTTTTTTTTTTAATCCGTGAATCCATCCAGTTATCCATCTGTCCGTCCGTCCATCCATCCATCTATTCATCCATCCTGCAGTTCAGCTCAGCACAGGTCATTTCAGCTCAACTCCAGTTCAGTTCAGTTGAATTTAACTTATGAGACTGCTGGGCTTTGCTGTGTGCCAAGCAAGTGAGGAGTGAGCCGTGGCTGCCCTCGAGGAGCCCATGGGACGAATCCTCCCCATCCTTCACGGCCTCACCTCTGTTCGCGCCTTGCTGGTCACCTCAGGAGAAGCCCCTGTCTCTACAGGCTGCCCAGGGGAGAGTCTGGCCCAGCTATCAAGCTGTCAGGACTGCGGCACCACCGAGTTCCTACAGGCAGAGAGAGGAAGGCCGGGAGGAGGGAAGAGAGGGGGAGCCGAGGGGCGGGGCTTGGGCTGTAGGGGGCGGGGCTTCCCTTCAGCTCTTTGCTCTCCACAGAGGGGAGGAGGATTAGGGGGTGAAGGTAGAGACCTTGTAAGGAGACGTGAGCTCTAGAACCAGTGAATTGCCAGCCTAGTGCCCCAGATCCACTGTATCTTTAACCTCTCTGACCCTCAGTGTCCCCATTTTTTTGTTTTGTTTTGCTTTTGAGACGGGGTCTCACTATGTAGCCCAGGCTGGCCTTGAACTCATGGCCATTCTCCTGCCTCAGCTTCCCGAACGCTGGGATTACAAGTGTGCACCACCACGCCTGGCTCTGGGGCAATGTTAGTCCTGTAGTTTTGACCTTGGGTTGTTTTAATTTTCATTTTGTGTGTGATTCCTTTCTTCCCCGAAGAATAGTTTTTTCTCCAGAGGACTAGAATCATCGACACTGACCAGGAAAGCTAAGGAGCCGATGACGTTTTCCTTTTGCCTTTGCTTGCCAAGAAACTTGTACTTTTTGACTTATTGTTTGCTTCTTTTTTCCATGGTTTGGGTTTTCTACCTTTAACAGCCTTTAAATTTATGTGAGCTGCTCCACTCGTGGGAGGAGTGGGTTATGAAGAGGTTGTACTGAATAGGAAAAGGAAGATCAAAAATTGCAAGGAAATAGCTCAGATAAAACGACAAACTTAAGGAAAGGCCTGTTCCTATCTCCTGTCTGTTCCTGCCACAGAGCTCGGGCTCTGGCTCTGGTTTGGGGCTTTTGCACCGGCAGCTCAGTTGTGACTTCCTCTCTCACATCTGGGTCAGCGGCTCTTTTGCACTTAGAATGCAACCCGAAGGCCCGCCTGACTTTCTCACCTCAGCTTTTTCTTGTCCCTTTGCTCACCAGGGTGACCACTTGGGTCATCTTTTAGATTTACTCCTAAGCCAGTGTCTCTGCTGCCTCAGGAAAAGAGGCTTTGGGCCTGCTGTTCCTTCTGCCTGGGACTCCCTGTTGCCACCTCCTGCTTGTGCCTGGATTCTTTTCCTTACCTTTGGATTTTAGCTGAACACCCACAGCTCAGGGCGCCTCTTGCTCCCTGTCTGCTTTATCTTTGGGGCAGTGATGAGTGTTCTCTGGAGGTGGCCCCCACTGTGCCCCAGCCCTTCCATCCTTGTCGCTGCTCCCATCCATCCAAAGGGAGCCTCTGGTCCCCCTGGAAGTGGTCTGGGCCTTAGGAGTCACTCTGACCAGAGGAATGTGCTGAGACTCACTAGGGTGGACCTTCAGATGCTTGGCAGTTTCTTGGGCCCCATGTGGCGCACAGGGAGAGGCCCCTGTCACATGGAGGGAACCAGGTGGGTGGAAAGGAGATGCCCAGGTAAGCAGTCCCAGCATCACCTCCCGCTTGTGCCTGGGCCAGCCAGGTTGTTCCGGCCCTGCTGAGCCCTGGATGCCACAGCGTTAGCCACCATCACGTGGGGCAGAAAAGCCACTCCAGAGCCTCAGAATCATGTGAGATACCACTGTTGTGGTTGTTTTACTCTGTCTTCCTATAACCCAAAGAGAGGCCCATCCTTGCTGCTTTTGAAATCATCACCTACAATTATATAATGACTTGTTCTTCCCTTGCTAATTTCCTGCTTTCCCTCTAGGACATAAGCTGCAGGGACAGGGACCACGTCTGTCCTGCTTGCTGCCACTGCCAACATTGAGCACAGAAATGGCCTGTCACGAGAGCTGAATGAAGGAATGAGTCGCATCAGTGGGATCTCGCAGTGTCCCCTGGAGGCACTGTGAGCCTGTGTGGCTGGGACAGAGTCCAGGCTGGGATAGAGCCAGGGGAGAAGTCTCAGCCTTCAGGGCTTTCACAGTCCCAACTGCAGGGAGCCTGGGCACCTCTGTCCCCTGCCAGGCCTCCGGGTTCTGCCAGGGAGAACAGCCCCCTCCTTTTTGTTGTGGTGCTGGGGATCGAACCAAGGACCTTGTGCGTGCCCAGCAAGCCCTGTACCGTCCCCAGCCTCCCCTTCCCCCTGCCCTCTGCCTCCGTGGGGCACCTGGGAAGTGTCTTCGTGTGTGCATGTGTACCGAAGCGGGGACAGGACAGAGCCATGGGGGCTAACTCTGTCCTGTTCTGAGCACAGTTTGGACATCTGGCCATGATGGTCACCGAGTGCCCAGTCAGAAAGGAAGTGCTGCCCACCTGTGAGCCTGTGTTCCGGTGATCACGTCCCTGTCCCCGCACTAATGTTTCTGATTCATCTCTATTGCACAGCGTTACTGGAAGTTGTTCTTCCTCCCCTCTTACAGACAAGGTGGCCGATGCTTAGATGACTTGTTCCAAATCCTGCTGCCTCTAAGTGGTAGAGGCAGGATTTGAACCCTGCCAATCTAACCATTCTGCCTCTCTGAGCCTCACTGTCCATCTCGGGAAAGGAGCTAATACTATACCTCCTTGGCACAGCTGTGATAATGCATGATCAGGTTTCCGGGAGCAGGGGAGGTTCCCATTAAATCCCGGTGTTTGGTGGCAAGATAGATAAACAGGCCTAACTCGGGAGGGTTTTCAAGGCTGTATTCTGAGGACCTGAGAGCCTCTGAAAGTCTTTGAGCGAGAGAGTGATATAGAGATTGTGGCTGAGTTCAGATCCTGCCCTCTCTGCTGCTCCCCCTGCCTGATGTTGGTGGCTGAGTCCCACCTGCCCATGCCTTGTTTCCCCGTGGGCTTTTGAGATCTGAGCTATGTGAGGATTGTGACGGGTCATCCTTGACCTCCCAAATGAAGAGGACAGGAAGGGATGCTGCTCCCCTTCCTGATGGCCTCTGGGTGTCTCCGGTCTTATCCTAAGGGGCAGCTCAGAACCCTACGTATGCCCCGTTCCTTCTCCACTTTGAACCCTTGCAACTGCGAGAGGTTCCTGGCTTCCTCTCACCATCGACTTCTCATCCCATTAGGGCCATCTGAGCCCATGCTGTGTTCCATGTGCTGAGCACACAGGCGTCTGTGATGTGCTGCGGTTGCCTGTGCTTGTCTATGTGCAGCTGGGCATCAATGGCTTCTGGCTGCACACAGATGAGGGGTTCAGAGGACCCATGTGGTGGCCTGCACCTCCGTTGCCACTGTCCCCTCTCTGTGCTTCCTCTCGTCCTCCTCAGCGAGTCTCTGCCGACCCGTCCATACCTCAGTCCCCGCGCGGCACAGCTCGGGTCCTTGCTATCCAGAGCCCTGGGGAACAAGGGCAAAGCTTGGCAATGGGGCAGGGGTCTGTAAATCCAACCTGAGAAACTGCGTGGACGTGGCTGTGTGCGCGGTTCTAATTCCAGAAGGGTGTGCACATGTGTGTGCAACAGGACTATGTGCATCGGCGTGCAAATGCACACACGTGCTGTGAGCCTCTTTGTCACTGCGGATTTGGGCAGTAGAATTCTGGCAGATGTTTACCGATGGCTCCTCATTAGAGAAACAACCCCTGATTCACAGCTCTCGCCCGTTTCTGGGGTGTGAACACTGCCAGTGCGGCCACTGCCAGCTGCTCACGTGTCGGCCCTGAGCCTGGAGTTCGGAGGACCCTGCGGGGTCTCACCTGGGGTTGTGTCTGTTCAGGACGGGAGCATGGGGAGGGAGCGGGACCAGGTTTCTGACCAGGAGCCTGCGCAGGGGCGGCCGCAGCTGCTGTTCTGCAGGGCCCTGCACTAGGGGAGCAGGCCGTGGCTGGCAGCCGCCCGATTTCTCCGAGGTGACTTGCAAGCTGGTGCTCCTTGTTAGGCAGGCCCAGCAGCTCCCTGAGACAGCCACGGCCTCCTGACCTCGCCTTCTGCTGCCCTGAGAGTCTGCAGGGGAGGTGGCTGCAGGACTTTGAGGAAGAGGGGGGGAAAGGAGAAGGAGGTGGAAGCAGAAAGGCTTCCAATCTCATCCCCTGGGAGCAGGGGTCAGGAGGCTTGGGGATACCCCTTGGGCCTGAAGCCAGTGGGCTGTGCAGGTCTGGACAAACCACTTTCCCTCTCTGGTGTTCAGCTACGACATTCTGTGAAGAGCTTCCCCGTCTTCTGGGCTTCACTGTCCCTTATTTGACCCTCTGGGAGCCAGCAGCCTGAGCTGAGTGTTGACATCTAAGTTCAAAAGCTAGAGAGGCTGGGCTGCAATTAGACAGTGACAGGGGCCCCTGCTGTGGCCCTGGGGCCGCCTTGGACCGTGAGAGAGGTACATCACAGGCCCGGGGGACAGGTGCACCCTGAGCCCCCCATCCAGACCTGGACCTTTCTTTGGTGCCTGCTGTCTAGGTTTCTGCCCAAGGTCCCCCCAGCCACCACCCTGGAGCTCCTGAGGGTGACTGGCCTGAGGGTGGGCCAGGGAGTGGCTGTTCTGGGAGCTTGTATGTGCCGGCTGGTGTGTGCAGCACCTTTTGGGACATGCCCGCATGTGTCAAGCAGAGCTGGGCATGGCTGGCTGGGGGCAAGAAGCTAGGGTCGAGGTGCCAAGATGGGCTTGTCCCCTGTAGTCATCATCAGGGGCAGAATTCAGTGGAGATTGAGCTTTCTAAATTAGAGCCTAGCATTTTCAGCTGGAACAAAGATAGACGGTCAGGACAGAGGATAGAACATACTGTTAAGTGTGCTAGTTTGTGCTAGTTTGGTTCATTCGTAGCTGTATATTTAGACTTAAAATCTAAGAGCCTCTGCCAGTTTTTTGGCCCCGGTCCTGCGGATATTGGGGGAGCCTGGAGAGATAATCCAAATCTGCGGGGCTCTTGGCACCACGGCCCCCAGTGACAGGCTGAATGGAGCAGGGGGTTCCAAACAATGCCAAGTGCTAGGGTGGCCTCTTCCTAGCCTCCTCCCTCTTCGTGTGCATGTGGTATAGGTCTCCGCCGGCCGGAGGCCCTGGAAGCTGTCTGGTGGCTTAGCTCCCTCCCTCCAATCTCCAGCAGTGTCTTTCTCCCCAAAGACTCCCCGCGGCCCTGAAGGGGACTGGACCGTGGCCCTGCTACTTCCCTGCAGCCCCAGCTGGGTGACCACTGGTGTCTGGATGCCTCTCTTGGCTCCTCAAATGACAATACTAAGACAACTGGGCTGGTGTATGCCAGCCTGTGACTAGTGAGTCCTCCATGCCTTTTTGGTAGGTGACGGTAGAGGTCAGGAGCGCTGGAGTACGGCGCCTTTCTCTTCTCAGAAAGAGAAAGCAGCAGCACCTCAGGATTCCACTGCACACAGTGTTTGTTCTCAGCTTCCCTTTTGTTTGCAGTGACATGTGCTCAGAGTTTCTATCTGACCTTCTGGGCCAGGGATCATACATCCAGATGTGGTGGGGAGGTGGCACAGAAATGTATCAGCGGGTGGAAGGAGAGCACATAGGTATTTTGTGGCTTGTTCCTTGTCTAGATTTGATTTCAAAGTGCCGGCTTTCCTCTGTCCTTTTTGGCATGACAGATGACAGATTTTTAGTTTTTTGGGGGATTTTTTTTTTTTTTTTGAGACAAGTTCTTGCTATGTAGTTCAGGCTGGCCTTGAACTCACTGTGTAGCCCATGCTGACTGTGAACCTGCAGTGATCCTCCTGTCTCAGCTTCCTAGTACTGGGATCACAGGTATGTACTACCACATGCCACAACAGATTTTTAAAGTTAAAGTAAACTAAACTAAATGCATTCAATGTATTTACTAACCTGGCAGTTTGACTGACCAGGCTGGACATTGGTGGCTTAATTCTTCTTTATTTTTCAGTTTGAACCCCAAACTCAAGGCCTTTGCACTGAGCTACATTCCTAAGTCTTTTTTGCATTTTTTATTTTGAGACAGAGTTTTGTTAAATTGCCCAAGCTGGGCTTAAACTTGTGATCCTTCTGCCTCAGCCTCCTAGTTATGGTTTAGTTTTTTAACTGCCTTTATGGGTCCTTTCTCCAACACCAAGGTCCATGTCGTCAGGTTAGCTTTCCATCTTTGTCTTTCCCATCTGTTCAGGCTGAGAGAGTCCCAGGGGTCCCTAGGAGACCCTTCCCATTCTCCTGTCACTCCAGGGTCCCCTCTGGGCAATACTTCTCTGCAGAGAGCCCCAGCTTCTTATCCCTCCAGGCAGCACACTTTCCTTGGGAAAATGCAAACCCTAGTTTATGGCTGGGATGTTGAGTAGGGCTGGTTTATTCTAAAAGGGAAATTTCAAGGATGTCATGGTCTCTGTTTGTGAAGACCTGAGGGGCCATCGGGCTGGAAAGGGGAGGGTTTTGCACAGTGTTGCTGGAGTGTGACGGAAAGGGTGGGTTTGAATAGACTTTGCTGCTGCCCAGCACCAGCCAATGCTTCCTCAGAATGGGGTGAGTCCCCCTTCGCTATTTAAGACAGAACCCGGGACCTGAGGAGTGTGGTCACCCTACTGCATGGCATCTAAGCTTCCTGTCTCCCAATTCTGAGAATATACGGCCTTAGGATTGCTTTAAATGGGATGCGAGGAGTTGGAAAAGCAATTAAATTCACCAACATGAGGACCAAGCTATAAAAAAAATCTTTATTTCATGTACCAGGATTTTTTTTGTTTTGTATTTTTGTTTTGTTTTCTGCTTTTTAAAATTTTTTTTCTGTTAACAGTCTGAAAAAAAAAAAAAAGGACCCACCAAGAAAAGAAAATGGAGGTTGGTTTCTTGAACCGGTTGGAGCTAGACACAATCATCCACCCTGCAGGGCAGTGCCCTGGTGGGAACCGTCCCAGCTCCTTTCCTCCCAGCCCCCTAGCCCTTTCCCTGCCATGCTGGTGTCACTCACACCCCCATGGCCTTATTCAAGCAGCCCCAGGCCTGGAAAGAAGCCAGGCCCAAATGTCGGAACTCAGAGAACCAGGGCTGGTTTTCCAGTGGGACAGCAAACACTTGGGACCACTGCTCAGGTTCTCCCTTCTTGCTAGGCCTTGACCTGGTTTGGAATCTGGGGATGCTGATAGGCGCAGCTGGTGAGGGATAGATGGTCATTTCTGCCCAGTTGGAGATATACTTGGTAGCCGCCACGGGTTGACCAGCCCCGACTCTGCGCCCTGGGCCCTGTGGCCTCCCCTGCAATAGGGGCCTGAGCTGTGGGGCTCTAGCTGCTGCTGACCCTGTGAGACAACTTTCCTCTTCCAGACAAAAGACAGGATGCAGCCAGGAATGCTCAAGCAGCCTCTCTAGTCACCCTCTAGAGCCCCAGAGAGCTTGACTTGGGAAAGCTCAGGGCAGGCCAGGGTGGACAGTGGCAAACCCAAGGAGACAGGTCACTGCAGGTGACATGAATCCCATTAAACGGGACTGGACCACACGCAGGCTGGTAGGAAATGTCTAGCTTGGAATTTTGTTCAGTCTGAACTGGCCCTTGTCACTCTGGAGAAGAAAAGGGAGAAATCCAGGGTACCCCTCACTTGAGTTTAATTTTGAGGAACAGGTGTCCCCCCAAGACTATGCACAGCTAAAACTCTCAGTTCCAGAGAAAGAGGGAGAAGGAGGGAGAGAGAGAGAGAGAGAGAGAGAGGGGAGAACTTTTGAAAACCTCGGAGGATCTTTTCCTCTGATCTCCCCCAAGACAGTGGGGAGCCCTGGGGACTGACTTTTTCTCAAGGAAGGCTCTTTCACTCTCTGTGATGGGGCTATGGCATTAGAGAAAGGGGGCACAAAATGAAGAGTGGTTCTGGGGACCTCTGTGTCTTTTCCCTCTGTCTGAATGGCAGAATACATTAGCTCATGTGTGTATATTTTTGCTTTGACGTTGGATGTGGAGGTAGGGGCGGGGGAGCACAGTGAGGAGCCATATAGGGGAGGTGTGTGTGTGTGTGCATATGTGCATGTGTGTGTGTTTGTGTGTGTGTGTGTGTGTGTGTGTGAGAGAGAGAGAGAGAGGCCAACTGATGGGTTGGGAATGTTCTCACTGTCACTGGAGCTCGGTGGCAGCAAGAGCTGGCATCTTGCTCTGGGCAGGTGGCGATCCTAAAAGTCAGATACACAGAGCAAGAGTGGGCCTTCTGAGCTTGTCTGGGCCGGTCTGTGCGTGTACATGGGGGGACGCGGAGGCCTGGAGGGGCCACTCGGTGAGGAAGCATGGAATCCAGGGCTGGACTCTGGGCCAGTGCCCTTGCCGTGCACATGAGCATGGTGTGTGCACGTGTGTAGCGGTGCAGTGAGGGGAACGGGGGCCACAAAGGCCAGGGTGGTGTCGTGGTGCTGTCTACGATGGCTTTGGAGGGTGTGAGTCAGTTTCTCGGCTGGGTGTGGGCTGGGAAGTGCAGACCGAGGGTGTCCCCATGAGCAGTCACAGAGCTGGGCCATGGGACACGTGTGCAGCTGTGGTGTGGGGTGGGCGTGTGGTCTCCTCTCTCCCAGTCAGCAGCACCTTCGGAGTAGAAGGAAGCAATCTTTCTAGCAGGCTCCCTGCAGCTGGCTGGGGCCTTCCTCTTTTCCCTCTGGCTTTAAGCCCAGCTTGCATCTTTCCATTTTTGTTGTTGTTGTTGTTGTTGTTGTTTTAAATGGATTTGTATATTTGTTTTCTGTTTTGTCTTTACAAGTTCCCTGCTAAATTTTAAGTCCCCCACCCACCCTATTGTTTTGTTTTTCACAGTTTAAAGCTGGAAAAGAATTAAAAGAAAAATACTATCTGATTTTCTTGCAAGTAAATCCACTTATTATATATTTACATTTATTTATAGTCTGTGGATTTTTTATTAAAAAAAATCACCACTTGTTTTTCCTTTTTCTTTTGTAAAAAGAAACCTTTTTGCAATGTCATTGTTGGACCCTGGGCCCCGAGAGGGCATCAGTGAGTCCAAGGACCCCCAAAGGGTCAAAGAGCCCCCTGCCCAGGGGACAGGGGCCTATGAGTCTGGGGGTCTACCATCACCCCAGGGTCATCATGTGGCCCTGAGGTGAGGGGTGAGGAGGGAGAGCTGCTTTACCTCCCCCCAGGGAGGGGTGGGCATCTCCTGACCCCAAGGACAGGAGCTTGGGGATGGTGACCCCAAAAGGCTCACCCTGAGAATGCCAGCATGCCTGGCATCTCTGTAAGCCCACAGCAGCCATCCCTTCCCCTTCCCTTTCCTCAAGGCCTAGGAAGTCATCACAGTGGGTTAGGACCATTAAGGACTGGGAACCAGGGGCTGGGCAAGCCCCAAGTGCACACCCCCCAGGCACCTAGCGGACAGGAGGGACAGAGGACTCAGGCCACCTGGAGGCCTACAGTTGCCCCATCAGTGCTGGGGGAGCTGGCTCCCAGCGGGGAGGGGGTCCCCTTCCAGGGATTCCAGGGGCCTGGACTCCACCATGGGCTCCTGAGTTTCTGCCCCCAACCCTCCCAGGGAGGCGGGGCCCACTGGGGTTCAGGGGAACAGAATACTTTAACACTCTTCGTTTTTAAACTCTCCCCAGTTAAACAAATAAAAAAGGGTAACATAAAACCCTAATAAATACAAAGGTCATCCCTTTTTCTTTCCATTCTTTTTTTTTTCTTTTTCTTTTTTTTGTTTTAATAGTATCTTGATTCCCTTTTATGGTTTTCATTTAAATTGGTTTTTATTAAATGTTAAAATAATGGTACATGGGAAATCATGCATTTTCTTTTAGATTTATTTTCTATTGTTAATTTTTAATCCCTCTTGCTTTGTTTTAAAGTTTGTCTTCCTTCGTTTATATTTTCCCCCATTCCCTGTTGTTTTACATCTTTGTTCCTCTTATATTTTGTTCTTTTTTTTTAAATTTACTTGTTATGTTTTTCTCTTTTTTTGTTTTTTGTGTTTTTGTGTGTGTGTTTTTTTTGCTTTGGGAAGGTCTCCCCGTGGGTGGCCCTGTCCCTGCCCGCGGGCCGCGCCTCCTCCCACGCCCCGGGTCCCTCCCGCTGGCCCGAGCCGGTCTTCATACGGGCGTGGTCCGGCGGTTGGCTGTGTTGGAGTGGAGAGAGTCCTTGCTCTCCTTCTGGATACAGTTGTGGACCTGGAGGAAGCTGTTGTCCCTGTCGGAGTTGTAGGTGGCGGTGGGTGTGGTGGCGGCCTTCAGGGGGTCCCTGCTGAGCGTGTACATGGAGATCTCGGTGGACGGCAGGGTGTTGAAGCCCTTGATGCCCACGGGCGAGGCGTCCCTGGAGTGAGAGGGCTCGGTGGAGCGCGAGCTGGAGCGGCTGCGGCGCTGGTAGCGGTAGCGGTAGCTGGGGATGCGGGTGATGGCCGAGGCCTGGAGGTAGTCCGTGGCGCGGGCCGTGGCCCGCAGCTGTTTGTGCCGGTCGATAAACATGTGTACGGCCAGCACCCCGACCATCTCGGCGATGATGAAGGACAGGGCCCCGAAGTAGAAGGACCAGCCATAGGAGTAACTATTCTTTTTGGAGTCGCTCTTAGAGGGGTCACCGGCATTGGCAGATATGTACACGATGATACCAATGATGTTACTCAGACCTGCAGGGGGAGGAGCAGAGAGGTTACAGCTCCTAAGGACGGCGCGGGCGGCAGCATGAAAGGGTGGGCACAGCTGGATGGTGGATGGACAGAGACCCGGGATAGAGGACCCCTGGGAAGCTCTGTCTTAATGTTTTATGATACCACACAGACAGAGCTGTGGAGCTGGGCTAATGGAGACAGACATGGGGAGAGGGGAGGAGAGAGGTGTTCTATGACCCTTTGGATACTACTAATAATACAGTAGTGGACACTGTTTACTGAGCACTTACTACCTGCCTTCCCTCCTAAGTGCCTTATCAGTAGTTTACAGATGGGGGCGCAGAAGCACAGAGAGGTTACGCAAGTTGTTCAAGCAGCACAGAGATTCTAAGCTGGTGCAGCAGGGCTTAAGGCTGGCTGCCGGAGCCAGGCTGCTGAGCTTCAAAGCCACTGACAAGTTAAGCTCAGTTGCGGTTTCCTTGTCTGTGCGATGGGGGTGATGTAGCCTTGTGGAGAGGGTTAAATGAGTGGATACAGTGCCTGTTCCTGGTGATTCAGGTGCCCCTGAGAGGCAAGTCGGTTCTATTCAACGGCCCATGCTGCAGTCTCTGCTCAGCCACCTGGCAGAGGGGCTGCCTGCTCCCAACCAGCTGGGACAGTGAAGGAGGGGGCTCTGTGGTTCCAAGCCTGGAGCTGTAGTCTTGCAAGGGTGGAGCCTTTGATGCCCCCATCCTCTCATGCATTTACTTGTACTGGGGAGGTGGAGGCTCGAGGGGCCCCCAGGTGCTGGCCTTTCTCCAGGTGATGGGAGGGGAGTCTGTGTTGGGTCCCTGGAGGACTCAGTGGGGGCTCATGGGCAGGACCCCAGCCTGACCCTCCACCCCCCAGGCCTGTGAAGGTCCCCCAACCGCTGAGCCTTGGGAGCTCCGTCCCCACACCATGGCCCGGACCCCAGACCGCCGGGTTGGCGGCCGCTACCTGCAGACACGAAGAAGATGCCGGCGCTCAGGATGATGTTGTGCCGAGTCTTGTAGAACTCGCTGGCCGCGATGCAAAGGCCGCCCATGAAAAGTAGAATCACGCTCAGGATCGGGAAGATGCTGGAGGCCCTCACGGCCCCTGCGGAACACGGAGGGGCAGGGAGAGAGGGGCGTGGCGGTGAGACAGTGGGGAGGCTCAGGGCAGCTGGGGAGCCACCTTCATGGACCCCGCTGGGAGTCCCGGTTGCCTAGCAACGCCAGGAGGGAGGGGAGAAGGGCAAGCTGCTGTGGCTGGGCCCTTGGAGGTCCCCGCTACCTCCAGGACCAGACTCTGGCACCTCACCAGTCATACAGGGCGCTGTGACTCGGCCTCTGTCTCCTTCAGGCTCGTGCCTCCTGGTTCCCATATTCCTGCTTGTCCAGCTTAGCAAAATTCCCAAGCCATGTCACTGAGCACTGCCGACTGTTACCGTACTAAGCTCTCTTACCGGAATGTCTTTCCTGTTCTTCTGTACTCAGCAAACTTGTACTCATCCATCAAAACCCATCTCCAAGTCCTCTCCTCTGTGGAGCCTTCCCTGACTTCCTTATGCGCACTTTGTAGCTCTTTGCTTTGCGGTTTGGGACACGTGGACTCAGAGAAGCAGCGTGAGGTAGTGGTCGGGTGGGACCGCCTGGCTTGGATTTGAACCTGGCCCTAGCGTTTGTTATTTAAGTTTGGGAAAGTTTTCTCACATCTCTGTGCCTCACTTTCCTCTTCTGTAAAGCAGGGATGATGACAGTGCTGTCTCCTAAGATTGTTGTGAGGATTAAACGAGTTGATGCAGATAATGCATTTATAAAAATGTTCCTGGGGCAACAAATGATAATAATTACAATAAATACTTGTTTCATGTATATTTCCACCATGAACCTTACATGCCATTAGGCAAATACTGTGCCTTTTTCTTTTCATATATATTTTTTACTTTATCATATTTTTATTGTAGCCATGACAGAGTAAGCTCACAATACAAGCTTATCCTTAAGGATGAAGCAACCCCCCAACTGTTTATTGATTTATTTAGATTTAGACAAGGACGGGGGAGGAAATGGGCACATTACAAAGAAAAGAGGATGTGAAAAACAGAGGAAAAAAAAACCGAAACCCACAAACAAACAAAAACTTCAGGACAAGAATGAGGGACTGATAATCAGGAGAGAGGAGAAAAGAACATTTTATCTTATTTGTTTTGGAGACAAGATCTCGCTATGTAGTTCTGGCTGTTCTTAAACTCTCTATGTACCCCAGGCTGGCCTTGAACTTGAAGTGATCCTCTTGCCTCAGCCTCCAGAATGTTGGGATTACAGGTATGTGCCACCACGCCTGGTTTAATTTTATTTTTTCTTTATGGTGTGGAGGACAGAATCCAAGGTCTGTACATGTAAGGCATGGTTCCATCACTAAGCCACATCCCCACCTGGCAAAAGTTTTTTTTTTTTTTTTTTTTTTTTTCAGTACTAGGAATTGAATCCACGGCTTTGTGACGGAGTACCCCTTTCATTGTTTATTTACTTATTTAGATTTCGATAGGTTTTTTTTTTGTGTGTGTGTGTGTGTGTGTGTGTGTGTGTGTGGTACTGGGGATCGAACTCGGGTCTTTGTGCTTGCGAGGCAGGCTCTGGAACCACTGAGCTAAATCCCCAGCCCTTATTTAGATTTTGAGACAGAGACTTGCTAAGTTGTTAAATTGTCCAGTCTGGGCTCTAACTTGTCATCTTCCTGCCTCAGCCGCCCAGAGTCTTAGGAGTACAGGTCCTCGACATCATCCCTAGCTAGGAAAAGGGAGCATGGGTACAGTATCTGGCTTGCAGCACTGTGGGAAGAGAACACAGGGGAGGTGGACTGGAAAGGTGCTGGCAGGCAAGCTGGGTGTGTTTGTGGGAGAGCCACGTTGGAATGAGGACCCGAGCTGGGGACCTCCACAGAGTGTCTCTGGGAAGTAAAATGGTTTCTTTCTACCCAGATCCACACAGGCAGTGTAGGAGGAGTGCTGCGACCCCTGCTGATTCTGTTCCAAGGAGCAGGTGGCCAGACAGGGACTGTTTTAGTGGTTTGAGCGACTTCTAAGGAAGCTGAGTTCTACTAGCCACAGGGCCCTTTGGCAGAGCCCAGGGTTTGGCCCAGAGGCATTCCAGGGTTAAAGGCACCAGGAATAGGGATTTTCTCCTATCCCCTGTGTCCCACGGCACTTTGGGTGGCAGAATGGCCCAGAAGTATCGGCAAGATGACCACTTTCCACTTAGACTTTCCCAAGAAGAATTTAGGTAGCTTTCTGTGACATACGTGTCACCACTCCTATCTGTAGCAGAGGCTACTGCTAATTAGTAAGTGGCCAAGTTTGTGGAAGGAGAGGGGCGTGGAGAAGGGCGGGGCTCTGTACTCAGCGCATGCGTTGTGCTAAAGCAATCTGAGGCTACTGGTGGGAGTGAGGCTCAGGGCGTGGGAGGGACTTGAGCTCATGCCCTTGTCTCAGCCTCACGGGGACAAGGATGTCCCTCCTCAGACTCAGGGCGGGTGTTCTCTCCCTGCAAATTATTTAAGACAGTGCACTCTAGCCCGGGCCTGACATCCAGCCCAGGTAACAGTACCCACATGCAACACTCACAGCCACCCTAATTCTCAAATTGACACGTGCGTGGGAGTGGTGAGATCTTACTGAAGACCCAGGAGAAGAGAAGACGCTTGGCATGTACCCACCCTGTATCTGTCCAGGTTCCTGCCTAACCTACCATTATATAATCTCATCCTGTAACCGCTTCCAGGGTGTGTGTGTGTGTGTGTGAGAGTGTGTGTTTGCCCCAATTTAGAAGCAAGGTAACAGAGGTTCAGAGAGGTAAAGGAACATCTTCATGGACACCCAGCTAGAGATCCAGGATTCAAATTCAGACCAGCCCCTGTAATCTTCCTGTGTGGCTTCCTAGGAGCCTAGGAAGGGTGCTGAAGGGTCTGGAGAGCTGGATTTGGGTCCCTGCTGTGCTGCTCACTTGCTGTTTCGGGAAGGCAAGTGCCTTGCCCTCTCTGGTTTTCCATTGGTGCTGCCCTCTCCGTATGGGTACGTGTGGTTTCTGGCCAGGTGGCAAGGGGAATGCCAGCATCAAGGAAGAAAGGGGACATGGTGTGACTTCTGAGGGCCGCAGTGGCTGCCACAGGCACAGAGCAGAGGGAGGACTTCCTGCCTCCGTGTGCTGCCTGGGGCAGACCCAGCTGCGCTTCTTTGAATGAAGGCCTCACAGCAGCCCCTTCATCTGGGAACTGGAGGCTCAGCCAAGCATTCCTGCGAGCAGGGGGTGGAGGGTTGGGGCTAGGGCGCTGTGTGCGCATGCGTGAGTGTGCACACAAGCAGTGAAATGTGTGCGGGCAAGATGGAGAGGCGGAGGAGAGGACAGCTGGTTGCAGAGGGCACAGGATGGTGTGGAGGAAATGCAACTGCTTCAGGAGGCCGGAAACAGCTTCCCATATCGTCTGTGTGGAGGTGGCCGTGGGGACACAAGCACAGGCACCTGTGCCAGCATAGCCGGTCCCAACCCACCCCTTCTTCCTTTTATGGTGCTGGGGATGGAACCCAGGGCCTTCACACTGAGCTACACCCAGCTCTTTTTTGTGTGGAACAGAGTCTCCCTAAGTCAGCGAGTTGCCCAGGCAGGGCTTCAACTTGCATTTCTCCTGTCTCAGCCTCCCAGACCGCCAGCATGACAGGCGGGCACCTCCATTCATCTCTCTTGAGGGAGGGTTCTTCTGCCCAAAGAGGATGACGGAGGCAACTGGGACACAGCGCTGTGCCCAGGAAGCTGGACTGTGCGCGCCCCGCTCCAGGCTGGGAAGGAAGTAGTTAAAAGCAGATGGGTGCCGGGATCTTGAGGGAGGGCTTTCTAGCTGCAGTGTCACACACTGAAAGAGGACCTGGGAGTTGGTCACACCCGGGGCTTTGTCTCTTACTCACTATGGATCCTTGGACAAGGGTCATTACCTGCCCGAGCCTCAGTCTCCCATCCTGTAGAATGGGAGCAGTAATAGCAATGCCAGCTCCCAGCCCCGTCAGAAGGCCTTCCTGCTCCTAGCTCGGTTCATGGGGCAGCAGCACTGTGAGCTGGTGGGAAATGCAACCCTCAGGCCGCACCCTGCATCTATAGGATTAGAAAGCACAGTTCAGCAAGGTGCCCGTAACAAGATTTGTGTGCACGTGGAAGTCCGAGAGGTGTCATTGTAACCATTCAAATGAGAAATATCTGCACCACATCGGTGCTAGGTGTAGAGTGGCAGAGATTCTGGAGAGTTTTGAGGCCCTTCCCCCTTCAGTCCAAATACAACCCCCACCCCAAATTTTCCTGGGTTTCCATGGAGGCTGGTGAGGTCTTGGTGCCAAAATCTGTTCCAAGGAGCAAAAACATCCAATTTGTGCAATTAACAAATACTTATGTGTCTCCTAGAAAAAGCACATGGCAACCCACAATTCCTGCTAACATTCAGGGAGCCCCTCTCCTGTGCCTGGCTCGAAGGGCCTTCTGTGGATTCACATGTTGGATGCTTACAGCAACCAAATGAAGCCATTACCTTGGCTTCAAAGAGACTGCAAATAAAGCAGGCAGCAGCAAACTTTTTCTGTAAAGGGACAGCAAGTAGCTGTTGTTGGTTTTCCTAGCCACATAGCCTCTGTTGTAGTTTCTCTACTTTATGCGGCATGAAAATAGTCACAGGCAATATGTAAACCAGTGAGTGTGGTGGTGTTCCAATAAAGTTTTATTGGCTGGATTTGGCCTGCCAGTGTAGGCGGTCACCTTTGGGATAAAGTGTACTAAGTTGGGGAAAGGACTCGTGGTCTGGAGCAGGGAGATGCTCTGCATGTGACCAGCGGTGAGCCCAGAGCACACACAGGCTGAGTGCTTACTGCTGCCAGATGCTGAGCCGGGCGCAGGGAGACATCAGGGCTGCGAAACCCAACCTGGTCCCTGTCCTTACAGAGCTTATGGTCCCACGAGGGACGTTATGCTTCAGGTATGAAATGTGCCCCAAAGCCTCAGCTGTTTTGATGAGATCAGACCGGGGGCGGGGGTGTGCTACAATTATCAGCAATTCATCCATCCATGAGTTCATTGGTGAATGGGCCATGAGGCTTGGGGCCTTGGAGTGGCCGCCAGGGTCATGACCCAGAAGGGTGTATTCTCATTGCTGCGACCCCCATTCCTCTCAGCTTCTTGGTTGGCATGAGTTGAGCACCTTTTCCTCTGCTGTACCTCTCTGCCACAGTGTTTCTGCCTTGGAGCCAGTTGACCCTGAACCAAAATAGACCTCTCTTCCTTTAAGTTGTGGGTGTCAGGTAATCGTGTGCAGGGATAGGAAAGTGACTAAGGTAAGGGAGCTAGATGTCATCAGAACAGAACCACGATACAGTGCTGCGACAGAAAGGGACCTATAGGGCACGTGAAGGTGAGAGTTGAGTGTGCGCCAGGGACTATTTTAAGCATTGTGTGTGTATTAACTCTGTTATTCTCATCACAACACTATGGAGAGACTACTTTGATTATCCCCTTTCACAGAAGCCCTGGAGAGGTTAAGCCATGTGTCCAAGGTTGGCTATCCCAGGCAGGCGTGTCTGAGTGTGGTGCTTCCCTTCGTCCGGGCTCCCCTTCAGCTAGGCTTCCCCTGCCTCCCCGCGCCTCCTCTGAGTGAGTGGGGGAATCAGGAGGACTCCCCTGCAGGGCTGATGTTGGGTGGATGAGGACACATTCCAGAGGCAGAACGGTGATGGACTACACAGAGTATTTCGGGGGAGGAAGCAGTGGCACTCCTGCAGGGCCTAGAAGAGGCTGGTTCCAGGGAGCTCACCCAGGGCTTTGGGGACCATGGGGAGTAGTGGCTACCAGGCTGGGCCATGAAGGGCCTTATAGGTCCCAAGGCACCAGTGGGATGTGCTAAAGAGTTTTCCTCTAGCTAAGAGCACTGGGAGACATTAACGGGCTCAGAGCAGCCACAGCTGTCATAATGTGATTTGCATCTTAAGAAGCCAGTGTCAAGGTGGCTCCAGGCACCCAGGGACCCAGGGAGAAAGCTCCTGCATCTGCTAGGTGAGAGCGACGATGGCGCTTGGCCTAGGAGGATGGATTTGAGAGACGTTTACTTAGGGTTTGACCGGTGTATTTGGGGAGAGAAGAAAGTGGCACTGAGATGACTTCTAGGATCCAGTCTTGAATGCTGGCTGGAAAAATCACCCTGGAGGCTGGGAAAGGACCAAGCCTAGGAGCAAGGGGAGAGAGGGGGAACTCAAGGTTTGGGACACAGAGTTCTGGGTGCCCTGTGGAGGGGACAGTCGGGTGTCATTCAGGGGCAGGCTGAGGTGCCGGGTGTGGATGAGCACAGAGAAGCGGGCTCAGTCCCAAGGCGTGGGCCGCCTAGGTGTTGGGTCGCTGGCTCGAGAAGACTGTAGGCTGGTCACCTTGTACTCTTTGGGTTCCAGTTCCTTTTTTGTAGGATTGGGTGAAAATCCTGACTTGGTCTGCCTCACAGGGTTACTATAACTAAACAGGAGCAGGAAGTTTTTGCGGGTGCAGAGCAGTGTCGAGCAGCGAGGAATTGATGGTTTTTTAAGCTGGTGACTGAAATGAAGAGCATCCCAAATGCCCACGAAGAAGTTAACCCCTCTTCTGGGAAGGCTGACCCGAGTATCCATTTTTTCCAATCCTCTGTTGGCCCAAATTCCTCTGATAAATGGCATTGAGATCTTGTGCCCCAGGAGGCCCCAGCCTATCACACTGAGAGGCTGCAGTGACCCTCGCTGTGCTGGCAGAGGAAGTGGGGTGGCGGTTGTGTGGAAAGGCCAGGAGACGTGGGCCTGCTGCTCGCTCAGTGCCTGGGTCGCTGGGGGCCCTGGGTGTGTGCTTTCACCTCTCCAGCCTCGGATCTGCATGTGATGGGGCTGGAATACGGATTCTCCATGGCACCATCTGCCCGTGGGGGTCCCGTGTCCCAGGCCTCTCCCAGGGTAGGCTTCTACCTCATCTATTCCCTGACTTCCTTCACTAGTCACCGGCCCAGTGTGTGGAGGACAGGCTCCCTATTTTCTGGGCACAGTGTTGAGCTCTTTATGTATGTTATCCAGTCTGGGATTCGATCCATTCCAATGGGACAGAATCTCAGATGGGATGGATGGGAAAGAGCTTTCTCCACTCATCTTCTCCTTCCGTGCTGTGCTAGGTGGTGTAGCTGATGACTTTGGAAATGCAGGGAGCACAAAGTGTGTGTGTGTGTGTGTGTGTGTGTGTATGAGAGAGAGAGAGAGAGAGAGAGAGAGAGAGAGAGGAAGAGAGAGGAAGAGGAGGAAGAGGAGGGAGAAGTAACACTTTGAAGGAGAACTTTGGTGGTGGAAGAAAGTGACGTCAAGGGCTAGGGATTTGTCTCAATGGTTCTGCTGCCTGCCTTGCAAGCACAAGGGCCTGAGTTCGATCCCCAGTACCACACACACAGACACACACAGACACACACAAACACACACAATACTGGAAAGTGAAGTCAAATAAGTCAAAAGTGGTGGTCTTTAGGGTTGGGGATGTTGCTGAGTGGTTGAGTGCTTGCCCAACAAAGCCAGGGTTCCATCTCCATGGAGCTCCCCATCTTTGGAAGAAAACTGAGGCCTGCAGAGCCTGGCCACACCTGCAGCCACTGTCTCTGCCACATGGCTGCTCTGAGGACCAAAAATTCACTACCATAAAGCAGGGCCTCATCTTCCTGCCACCCAGCCCCTGCTCTTTATCCTTTGCACTCCCGTGTTACCCACCGTGCATTGCTCAGCAACAATAATGGGTGACGCCTACCAAGTGCTCACGCTGCCCCGGGATTGTGTGAAGAGCTGCCTAAGTCCAACACAGTGCTCATCGACTCATTGCAGGGAAACCAAGGCTCAGATAGTTTAGACAGAAAGTGGGCAGAGCTGGATTTGAAGCCCTGCAGCCTCCTACTTGTGGTAAATGTATCTCCCTAATAAGCCTCCTGGGGGCCCCCTGCCTCCACTGCTCTTGCCAGCCCTGCCTGGTGTCTGTTCCTCGCTGGCTGCTCCTCCAGGGAAAGCCCTTTCTTTGGTTGCCTGTTCTTGCTCTCAGGTGGTCTAAGGGTTGCTGGGAAGGTGTTCCCTCCAGGTGTAATCAGGTACCTCTCCTGTGAGTGTGGGGGATGGGGGATGCCTGGATCCCTCTCCCCTTTCCCCATCTGTTCTGAGTGTGTGTGTGTGTGTGTGTGTGTGGTCTGTAGGCACCGGCCTCCTGCCCTCTCCTGCAGAAGTTGTGGTTAGAGTGGCCAAGGCACAGTAGGTTTGGGGTCTAGCACACAGTAGGTGTCTAATATGTAACTGCAGAAGGGAACCAAATTCTCCTGGCTCATCTTTTCCTGATAGTTAAGACACACCAATTCCCCTCCCCTGGACACAACAGACACACACAACATGCAGGGACCCCATCCTCACCCCTCATGTACAGACAAACCCAGACGTAGACACTTAGAGACAGAGCACAGCACAGATTCACACTCTCGGGCAAAGGCTCACACAGGACACAACCGTCATCACTGCCACACCTTGCTGTTTTCCTCATCTTCCCTGAATGAAGGTGAGGACAGACACCACCACAGCAGACCTATCCCATGGCCCCCAGTGCTAGGTGGGAAGTCACTGTGGCCACCGTCTACTTCTGGGTGAGCCAGCAGTAGGTGGCCACACCAGCCACGCTGTCATGGCAACCCAGGGTGGTGACAGGGGATCAGATGTTAACCCCTGGTCTGATCATGATCACTCCATCATGGGAACCTGGGCTTTATGATTCAGGACAAGCTGTGTGACTCCTCAAATGCTCAGAGGCTGAGAAATAAGAGCACTCATTCATTCAGGCCTCACGCATTAATTGGGGATCCTCATCCTTCCAGCCCTCCAGGAGGTGCAGACATTGCTGAAGGTTGGGCTGTGGGTCTGAGCACATGAGCCTGCTGTTTTCAACCCCAGAGGGGAGCTCTGGACGCCTGTCCTGTCCAGCCACCCCCTAGGATTCTCTGTCCCTTCTCCATGCTCTGCTCCTCGGTCCTGCAGGTGAGACAGAGGACAGGGGTGGCCCAGGTTCCTCCTGGGGTCTCCTCACCTTCCTGGCCACTGAGATGTGGTGAGCTCATTGCCAGACTGACCATCCTTCTCTCTGCTCCCAAACATGGCCCGCTTTTCCTGCTTGAAGGCCCCTGCTCTTGTCTTACCCCTTACCCTACCCTCTACCTCCAACCCCTTCCAGAACCATGAGCCCACCTTGGGGACAGAGAGGGTGCACCTGCTCACTGCTTGTTTCCTCTACTGGAGTCAATCTTCACGACAGTCCCCCTACTGACAAGGGTGCCCAGTGCACAGTGGGTACAGTGGGCACATGGTAAGTGTCTCAGGAGTGAATGAAGGAAAGGAATGAATAAATGATGCTTTTGGAGCCCAAGTCTATCATTGTGTGCCGCACAGATGTTAGGCCAATGGCTCTATCTCCAGATGGCTCGCACTCAGGGATGGACAGGTAAGATGTGCAGGTGGGTGTGAGAGACCTGAATGCAGGGCTGGCTCAGGCTCTGTCCACCTCCAAAGAAAGCTCCTCCCACCTCCATGGAAGTCCCTCCCAGCTCTACCAAAAGCCGCACCCCGCTTATGAGACTAGCTACGCCCACTTGCCCGCCTTGTGCTCTCTCCTCCTGGAAGCACCAGGCACATGCATTGTTCTTTTTGGCATCTGACCACGACTTCTTCATTTCTTTACTCACCCAGCCACTTCCTTTCTCAGTGAATAAAGTAGGGCTCTTTTGGGCTCCAGTTCTGGGCTGGACCCTGGGCTGAGGTCTTGTGGTACAGAAGTGCTTGGGGCAGAATTCTGCCTTCCAGAAGCTCAAGATGCCAAGTGCGCACGGGCATGGGGTGAGATGGAGATGGTTCAGGGTGCAGGGGAGGCAGAGGCATGGAGTCAGAAAGGGATGCTGTGGGCTGGGGCAGGGGGTCCTTCCAGAGAAGTGGTTCCTGTCTTCCTTTCTCTCACTGACCAGCACTTGCACGGCTGTTGGTGTCTTGCCCACCACTTTACAGATCAGGATTGACAAACAATGTCTCATGCGACTGCTGCCTGAGTTTGTGGATGAAGTTTCACTGGAACACAGCCTCACTCATTTGTGTTTGAGGGGCCTAGGGCTGTTTTTGAGCAGAGCTGAGCAGCTGGGATGGAGACTGTGTGTTTTCAAAGGCCAGAAATACTTGCTATCTCGTCCTTTCTAGGAAGTTTGCTGACCCTGGTTATAGATGCCCCGGAAACACTGCTGAGTTCTGTCAACTTAGAGCAGATCTAGGGGATGTCTCACTGCTGACTCTAGTCCAAGCTTTTTGTCCAGGGACATCATGGGGAACCCGATGTTGTAAGCTCAACTCAATGTGGAGGAAACCGAGGCACACCGAGGTGGGGATTGCCACTTGAGAACCCTGTCTTTCTTTTATTAAATGAAGTGCATTTCTCAAGCACCTACTGTCTTCTGGGTGCAGCGGTGAATAAAGCAAGTCTGCCCAGGCCCTCACCTCCTGGCTGATACAGTGTCACGGCGTGGTACCCAGTGTGTGGTCAGCTTCGGTCACTACCTTCCACCTCATTTCTCAAGTCCAGCTGTTTCCTTGATACCCCTCCTCCACCCCACCTACCAGCTGTGCCCTGCAGGAGCCAGAGGCTGTCTCATTCGGCCATGTTGGCCTCCTCAGCACTGAGCACAGGACCTCATACACAGCAGGTGCTCAATCTGTGTTTACTGCACCGCCGGTCTCCTTTACTAAGCTCAGGCTGGGTGAGAGCTCTAGACACAGCAACGGTAGCGACAACCCCATGTCCCTTTGGGAACTCCATTTAAGACCAATGTCTTGGGGGAATTCGGAAAAGGAAACGACAGGCACATGGTATGATGTTTGTTTCCCCTTTAAGAAAAGAATCTAGAAATTGCACCACGTTCCCTTCCTCTCTTCCCAGTTTCCTGGCTGCCTTCTTGTTCTGTGGGCTTCTCAGTGAAACCAGATTCCAGGCTGACCTGAGCGCTGGCTTTGATGTGAGGAGTAATTATTGAAAGAGACAGGGGCAATCCATATAATAAAATGCCTCCTACATTTTTCATAAAAGTGATCCGAGGGTGACACTAACCACTCTGCACGGGGGAGGAGGGGTACGGGGAGCAGAGGCTGCCTCGCCAACCTGTCTGGGCAGAGGAGGCACTGGCCTGAGAGCCTTCAGCTCCGTGGGCCCTGGCCTCAAGGACTCTCAGCCTCTCTCTGGGAAATCCCTTTCCCGGGGAACAGGGAGCCTGGTTAGTTTTTGCTGATGCTTGAGAAATTCCCCTGGGGCCTCAGAATGCGGTCTCTCGATAATATGTCTCAGGTGGCTTTAAGATCACAGCTGTTACATTTGGATTTAACTTTGGTTTGACTTTCGGGAAAAGAAAGAAAAGAAAAAAAAAAAACAAAAACCAAAACCACCTCTTTCTGCTTTTTGTTTTTCCTTTCCCCCAGTGGAAGTTCCAAGCTCTGGTACTGGCTGGTGGGATTTCTCCTTTACTTGTTTAAGAAGTACTGGCACTGGGCTGGGAATAGAATCGAGGAGGAGGAGGGAGATTCCTTGCCCGGTGGAGTCGGGGGATGGAGACTCCAACACACAGGACCCCACAGAACGACAAAGTACTGTGCTCTGGGAACCTACACAGGACACAGGGGGCTTCCTGGAGGAGGTGATGTTTCGGCTAGACCCGGAGGATGAACAGGAGTTGGCCAGACAAAGAAGGGTGGCAAGGGTGTTGCAGGCGGAGGAGACAGAACACATGAAGGTTTGAACCCCAAAGAGGAGGAAAGGACCGAGGTGCAGCGTCTTCCTGCCCTCCGCAGAGACCAGGGCTCCAGGGGTCCCTGATCTTTGGCTCTCTGAAGGAAGGGAGTGCAGGACCCACCACCTGGAGGGAGATTAAAAGATGTGTGACTCACGGAGGAAATATTCTGCTGTGTCAGCTTCGTAATCTGCATCCTCTGGGAAGTGATCGATTTGCTTGCACAGGCCTTTGAAGTTCCCTGCAAAACAAGGGAGAGGAGTTCATGAGCGGTGGCAGTTTGCAGGGCCAGCGCCCCTGCCCCCTCCCGACTCCTTGCTCTTCTGAAGTTCGCCTTATCCCGGAGGAGGAAAGGATCGCTTTGTCTGTTTGGACATCTGCCTGGCAGATCAAAACACACACACACCCGCAGCACTGCGGAGAGGATCTAAAGCTAAGACTTCAAAACCCGGCCTTCCATCCCTGTCGAGGCTTCTGAGGATTAGCTGAGCTTGGCAGCAGCCAAGATTTGATTCTGGGCCTGGGCAGAGCTAGGGAGGCTGATGGAAGCTCATCAGCGGCTCTCTGTGCCCCAGCTTGGAGCAGGGGGGCTGCCCTGCCTATGGAAAAGCAGCAGATTGATTCCCCAGCAGGCAGACCCCAGACTGGCGGCGGTCAGCCCCACAGTGGAGTCTGTGTGTCCCTCTGCAGGGGTGCATTCACTTCTCCAGGCCTGGCAGCTCTGGGGTCCCCAAGGCTGAGTCCCCATGGCGGGTGGGCCCTTCTACAGCCTTGAACTGCAACTCAGTTTGGCTCAGGCCTGTGAGAGGGGTGTCATCACCTCATTTTACAGACAGAGAAACTGAGGCTCAGGGAGATGCACTGATCTGTAGCTAGGACATGATGCAGGCAAGACTCACACTAAAGCCTAGATATTTCCTGGGTGACAGCTGAGCAGGCGCAAACCAGTCCAGGGGCCAACTCCAAGCACAAGGCCCCTGCAAGCCCTCACGGATATTCACTGAGCGAATTCCTGAACTATCAGGGCAACCTTAATCCAAACCGATGAATAGAGTCCAATGTACAGTTGCTAGAGGTTCTGCCTCAGGAGGCTGGGACTCTTGTCTGTCTTACACACTGTCCTGTCCCCAGCACCAGCAGAAGTACCACTAATGAAAAGAATTGAGCCCATGCTGGGAGGCTGGCCCGGGCCCAGATGCAGGTTCTGTGGTTAGGCTGCCTGGTGCAGCTCAGTTTCCTTGCATTGACTCAGTTTCCCCATCTGAGGGTCCACACATCGTGCTGGGAATGGTACCTGGTGCTTTAGTCCTCAGGGCCTCTGGTGCTATAGTGAAATAAACTTGGTCTATGTTCAGCCACAGACACTTGGGGATTCTCTGTGACACTGGCTAGCGTCGCCTAACTGATGCAGTCCTCAGCACCTGTTTGCAATTTATTTTCTTGTAGAGTCTTGAAATTTCACATCTCAAAAGTGGGAATTGGTTTGATTCTGTACCATCAATATCATTTCAGAATTTTAAGGTGTACACAGAGACCTATATATATGTTACATATACAGGTTCAATACTCCCGAATAAACAATCCAAAATCTGAAATACTCTGAAATCCAGAACTTTTTGAGCACCACCATGATACCAGAAGCATAAAATTCCATCTTGACCTCCTGTGCAGGGACACAATCAAACCACAGGTCCAGAAAAAAATATCAGATGAAAATTACCTTTGGTTTATATGCCCGTGAAATGTAATGAATTTTATGAATAGACTTAGGTCTCATCCCACAGAATAGCTCATTATATATCTACAATGTGCTAAAATTTAAAAAATCTGAGATTCCAAACTTGTGGTCCTATGTATCTTGAAAGTTTTTTTTTTTTTGTACTGGGGATTGAACTTGGGTCCTTATGCTTGTGAGGCAGGCAGCAGAACCACCTAGCTAAATCCCCGGCCCATGGCCCTATACATTTTGGATAAAGGCTATCCAGCCTGCCCCCTATATCCAGCACACAGGTATGTGCACGTATTCTAGATGAATATAATAAGCATGTGAGGCGTTTCATAGCCAGGACTCCGGCTCACTCCCATCCACACGCAAACTGTCCCTGCACCAAGTCCACCAGTTTTCCCGATTTCTTAAACTGTTTGCCAGCCTGTGTTGGAACTTCCAGTCACCTCGCTGAGGCACCCGGTGGGCTGATCATCGTGTGGTTTGGTGTTTCATCCTCCTCAGTCCCCCACATGTTTTTACACATCTCCTGCGTCTGGGGGTGTAAGCGGGAGGCCTGGTCTGCCCCCTGATGCACTGTTGCTCTTTTCCATTCATACATTTTCCTCTTCCTTCTTAATCTGGAAAGTTCACGAAGGAAGTGTGAAGTAGATTAAAAAAAAAATTCTCCCTCTTGTTAAAATTACAAATCAGAGTAGCTGAAAAACGCTTGGTGAAGCACTTTCATTTTCCTTCAATCCAGTCAACTCAGAGCCAGGCATCTTTATAAGGAATGGGCCCAGGAGGCTGTCTTAGAGTCCTTCCTACCAATGTGCCTAGCTAATTGGCAGATGGCCCTGCTCCCTCTCCCGTCTCTCATTGAGGGCGGGCACCTGCACGCTGGAGGCCATGCCTATCTGCTTCTCCGGACGCTGCAGGGCCCATCCTGGGCCTCAGCTACCCCGGGATCCATGGCTCCTGGCACAGATCGAGGTTCAGATGTGCTTGGAGAGGCTATGCAGAGTCCCGAGCAGCCACACCTCTTCTCTGAGGCCTGTGCTGGGCACTCTGGACTCATGATTTCTCCTCTTCCTCAACCTGGCTCAGCAAGGGCCCCTCGGAGCTCTGTCTGCAAGTCTGAGCCAGTCCACCCTCACGGCCTCTCTTCCTCCTCCCCGCCCTTCCATCCTCGCTGTGTCCTGCCCATGTTAGTGGCACAGTACTTCTCTGTCTTGCCCCTGCCTTGCTGTGGACAGCACCTCCACCAAACCACCTCCCCCGGGTGACACTGCAGCCTCCACATTGACATTTTTCACCCACTCTTTCCCCTCCCTATGAAGTAATCACAGAGATCCTTTGAAAATGCAAATCTGACCCTGCAGCCACCAGTTTAAAACACACCAGCTGCCCAGTGCTCCCAGGGCAAAACTCAACATCTTTAAGGGTCCTTGACCTTGTCTGGTTTGTTGGGTCTCACAGCCACCCACTTCCTCCTTCTCTGTTCTTGGTCTTCTCTCCTGTCCACTCTTTCCTACCACAGGATGTTTGCACATACTGGCCCTGCTTCCCGAGCCTCCCACATCCTTCATTGCCTCATTCTCTTAACTCCCTCCTCACCTTGCTGGAAGTGTCCACCCCCATTTGTTCAGGGAAGATGATGCCCACAGGAATGTCCTGGTGGGGAAGGAAGAAGGGACAGGCACAGAGGAGGGAGCCGAGAGAGGGGACAAGGTCCAGGACACAAGGTCCTTGTCTTACAAGGGTGAGTGCACAAAGAGGTGGTAGTAACTGTGGGTGGACATGGTGGGGACAGCTTTTGATACGTCCCTTCTGGTTACTGCTATTTCCCCCCACCTTTTTTTTTTTGGTACCGAGGATCGAACTCGGGTCCTCAAGGCAGGCAGCAGAACCGCTGAGCTAAGTCCTCCGCCCCAATTTTCCTTTTGAAACGGGAAGCAGGCTGCTTGCCGTGAGCCTGGAGCAGGGATGGGCCAGGCTGTCTGGATGTGTGACGTATGCTGTGTGGGCAGTGGTGGCTGCAGCTCCCTTTTCTCTCCGGCTGTGCACAAGCAGGGTGCAGGTGCAGTGTGAATGAGGACTCACCTTTAGCCAGGAGTGGAGTTTGGGGTGAGTGTAAGAGGGCCGGGGGGCTGTGATTGTGAAGATGGGGTGCAGCCTCTAAGCGGGTCACTGGGAGGCGGGGCCTGAGGGGGGAAGGTGGGCGCGCACATGTGAGTATGTGTGGAAACCTTGGGCGGAGGGTCAGGGAGTTGTCAGAGTCAGGGCTCAGGTCACAGAGCTGGAAGGGTTAGACAAGGCTGTCAGGATGTGGGGTGCAAAAGACAGATTGCCGGGGGGATGTATGTGTGCCGATCAGTAACCCCAACGTCAAGGCTAAGACCAGAAACACGGGTGGCTCAGGCGGAGAGAGGAATGACATTCAAGGTATTTGGCAACTGGAAAGGTCATACAAATTAATAAGGCAGAACCAAAACATTCCCTTTTATTTTCTGTATACATCAAGTATATATTAAGAAACTGCCTACCCAGTTAAAAGTCAAAGTGCAAGTGATACAGCAAATTATCCTAATAAGGTCCAAATTATCGGTTGGTTTTTAGAAATTATCGGTGTGATCTTTTGATGATGAGGCTGTTACAAACTAAACGATGGCCCTGTCTGGCCACGATTTGACACGGGGAGTCGCACCAGATGCTGCCCCATCTTCCCTGTGGCAGGAAGTCCCGTTTGGTGTTCGGGAGTGCACAGCTTTGTAAATTGTTCATCAGCATTTGCAGATCTGTCTGTGAAACCGATCCTCAGTTCGGGGCCGGCGGCCCCAGGAGGCCAGGCCTGGAGCAGGATGACCCTGCTGAGAGCGGCAAGGGGAGAGAGTGAGGGGCAGAAGCCATGGGCGGAGCCAGCACGAAGCATCTGCTTCTTCTGCCCACCTTGACCCATCACCGGTCCCCCTGCAGGGCCAGATGTCATCAGACTGGGCCTGGGGGCTTGCAGAGCTGCAGGTCCTGAGGACAGAGCTCCACCCTCTTCCCTGCCCTGGGCCGGACTGACTGGTGCTACAATTATTCAACATTTAACAACCAGGGGGAGGCAGTGCCCATGCCATGCAAGATCCCCGAGTGAGAGGTCTAGGCCAGGCACGGGGGCACCGGCTGCCAGCTGTGGGGTCTCCAAGGATGATGACAGGGCGACGTGGGAGAAGGGGGCCGTGGGCAAGGCAGGCATCTGCAGGGATGCAGGGGGACCCCAGGCAACCCGGAGGGTGTGGGGGGGCAGGGGAGGAGGGGAGAGAGCCTGGAAACAGCACTGAGGAGCAGCAGCGTCCGAGGAGAGCTGAGCAGAGGTGGTGGCTGCGGGGAGGCCCACGTTTCCATCAAGAGGAGAGGAGGCCAGGAAGATGGGAAGCGAATACCAGAGACCCCAGGGCAAGGATGGGGCAGCTGGAGGCTGAGTCAGTGGATGAAAGAGCCCAGGGTACAAGCTTTAGTACTGAGTAGTGACAGGGTAAACCGAGGCTGGGGCTCTGAGGACAGGGGGACGGGGAGGCTGAAGACTGGCTGGCCGAGCAGGGCGTCTCTGGAAGCACCAGGAACCTGGTGGGCCCTGGATTCAGTCTGACTAACGAGTGGCAGGGCCAAGGCTCCCCGAGGGGAAGTGGAACCAAGCGCTCAGCCACCACTGGAGACATTTATAACCACCCCCACGAAGAGGGTGAGATCTTGATTGGCCCATGCCAGCCTGGAGTTCTTTGTGTCTCTTTGCAGTTGGTGGTCATTAAGCCCATGTTTCATGGCTTCAGGCACAGGTGGATCCAGGTGCTGAGAAATCTGGCATCTTGCTCTGTGAGGACTTCTCCTGTTAGTAGGTTTTTCCCTTAAGTAGTAATGGCAGAGATGCAGGTCTAAGTGCCCAGCCCGAGGGTGGTGGAGGGAAATCTCTCCTGATCTCTACCCTTACTGGGTTCACACTTACAGGGACAGACAACACAGAATGTACAAGAGTGCATTATCTCTAGTACTCTTTTAGAAAGATACACCCGGCATTACAAAAGCACAGTCCTTCGACTAACGTTTATGTGGCACCAGCTGTACACTTTGCTCCGCACAACCTGCTGAGCACACAGAGGAAAAGGAATACATTTTGCTCTCAAGGCACTTGCAGTCGGCGGCGGAGGGAGACAGAAAATGAGGGGAGCACTGAGACAGAGGAGAACAGAGCGGCTGGAGTACGCGGAGGGTACAGGACGCCAGGCACGCAAGTGTGGGCCTACCACAGACCTGGGGAGAAGGCCACCGGGCGTCGCGGAAGTGGGGAAGGGGCTAAGAGGGGTGCAGGTGTGCGGCAGAAGAGCGAGCGCTGGGGGCGTGAGAAAGGCTTTCAGGGGGAGGGTCCAGCAAAAGCAGCCAGGAAAGTTCCGGGTACACAGGAGGGACAGAGGTCCTGGGGTCAGAGAAGCTTTCTGGGAGTGAAGTGGGGGCCACCGGCTTGCCGCAGCGGCGAGGGGCCTATTGGCAGCGTTTCTTCCTGACTCCTGTGGTAGCTTGAGCTCCACCCGGGAGGTGGGAACACTTACACCCTGGGAATCGGCAGATGCTACCAACCAGGTCTTTCCTCACCCTTCCTGTGCCCCAGAGCTGTCCGTGTGACAAAGGGCGGTCCTGGGTGAGGGGTCAGGGGTGGAAGCTGTGACAAATCAGGGGTCTGAGGCTGGTTGTCTGAGAGCTGGAGAGGAGGCAGAGCCACATCCTGCAGGGTCGGGGCTAACCGGAGCAAGGGACAACCCAGTGCTGACGCTTGGCAGGAGGGGTGTAGGGGAGTCGCCCACAAGCCAAGGGGCTCAGCAACCTCGCAGCCCCCCAAGGATCCCGGGAGGCAACCACGGCCACGCCCACCCCAAAGCCCAGGGACTTGGGCCAAGGGCTGTGCCTTAGGCAGTTGGAGCTCTGCCTACGGAACTTCCGGGGAATTGGGGCTTGCAGGTATTAAGTAGTTTAAAAGGAGGTTTCATCAGCTTTGTCAAAAGCACATTAATATCTCACAACACCAACCGCTGTCTTGTTTCTTTAGATACAATAAGCTTCTTGTAAACCTGGTCATTAGGGGCCGTGCAGCTGCTGGTTTATTTTCACATATTCATGAGAACTCAGAGAGCCGCCTTGGAGCCAGGAGGCCTGGGGAGGAGGCTGGCTAAGTAATTTTTTAAGTGAGGCAAATGAAGGGGTTGGTGGAAGCTGGTTTTTCTGTGTTTCAAACCTTTTCTGCTCCTGGCTTTTTGCTTTCCGGGCAGGGCCTTCCCTGACAGTGGGGACTCAGGAGATGGGGAAGGTGGGCGCCACCAGCTTGCTCCTAGACGGAACTCACAGTGCCAGGACAGTGCTGCCACCAGCTGGTGTGAGAAGGCGCCGAAGGAGAGTCTGTGGTGTTCATGCATTCATTCAGTGGGTAGTTCTTTTATTGTGTTTTGAGACAAGGTCTCATTATGTAGCTCAGGCTGGCCTTGAACTCACTGTGATCCTCCTGCCTCAGCCTCTGGAGCACTGGGATTACAGGTGTGCACCCCACACCTGGAATATTGAGTGGATAGTTTTGAATGCTGCTCTGTGCCAGGTACTGGGCGGGTGCCTGGCAGGGGTATGATGGGAAGACAGGAAGCCTGCTTTGCCTGCTGTGTTCCCTGAATTTACCCTTTCCTTGTGCTCTGCGCCAGCACCCTCCTGAGGTCCTCAGTGCTCGGGGTAGAACACAAGAAGCACTTGCTCAGTTGCTGTCCGCTGGGTCGTGTCTCATCCTGACTTTGGTTCCCACAGTGACTTATTTTGTTCTTCCCCTGGGGTGTGGAGGAAGAGATTGGGCGCTGGTCTCAGAGGGATCTGGCGTCTGCCTGATGCTGCTGGCCATGAGCTGTGGGTGTCTGCACGAGGCGCATTACGGCTTGCTCTGTGGCTCGGATTCCTCTGTGAAAGACAGTGATCTTCATCTTTGTGCCAAGGGGTTGATTCTGAAGACTCAGGGAGACAACAGGAGGGATGCCCTGGGTGATTCCTATCCTAGAGCCGGGACTTCATAAATGTACTTCTTGCTTCTGTTTTTCCTGTAAATGACACTTTCCAGGAGCCATTCTCCACCTCCTCAGCTGGAAAGATTCCCCAGTGCTCCCCCGCAGTGCTGCTCAGATTTTCATCCTGCTAAGCTGGATTCTTATGGGGTGGGGGCTGGAGTGGCCAGAGCCCCTGGGTTGCTTAGATGCCCTTGGCTTCTGTCACTTTGGGTTTTATAACAAGGCTGCCAAGCACTTCACAGCTGCCTCAGTCCTATTGTGTCCTGGGATCGTGGCTTGGGAACAAAGACGTGCACATCTGTCACCTCTCAGGGCGGAATGTTTTGCAGTGAGTTCCCAGAACGTTCCACATTTTCTTTGACTCTAAGATGCCTACATGCATGTTGCAAAGGTTCTGAAGTTGTGCTCTGTCTTCTTCTTGATGTAGCCTGGGGCTGTACTTCTTGAAAAGTCACCATTACCTTAGGTCTTTTAACTCATGGCTCCCTGACAAAGTTTGCTGAACAAACGTACAAAGAAATCAGTGTGTGCATGCTACTCACCGGCTCCCTTAAACAGACTAGCAGCATGTCAAATCCTAGACCCCACCAGGGCACTGGGACCTGTTGTACTTCTCTTATTAAAGGTCTCTTTGACAGTATCGAGATACATGTAAATGCCACAACTCAGCAGTTCCTCTTAGAAACGCGTCTTGGAGAAACCCTCACATATATGCACGATGATATATAGATGAGAACATTTCTAACAGCGCTGCTTGTCACAGCGGTGCGCTAGAAATAAGCCACACATTCTACTGCCAGAAGCATGACAGCAGCAAGACTGAATGGACTCTAGCCACACACGACAACTCAGATGAGAGCCACAAGTGTAACACCGGACAACAACAAAAATGAAGAATAAAGCCGCAGAAAAATCCCTATAGCCTGACTCCATTTCCGCAAAATTAAAAACACGTGCGACTCATTTGTAGATCGCTTCCAAATACCAGTTGTCCCTAGGTGCCAGTGGGAGTTTGGTTTCAGGACCTCCCTTGGATACCAGGGTCTGAGGCTGCTCAAGTCCCTTCAACCAAGAGCAGATGCAGCATCCACAGATGGACTGCTGACTGTGTGTGTGTGTGTGTGTGTGTGTGTGTGTGCATGTGTGTGTAAATGAGAAAGTAAAACAAGGAAACAGCAAGCACAAAATTTCAGTGTTTGCCTGAGGCAGTGGGGGGATAGGCAGCTCTTCAATGAGCTGAGGATGTTCCGTTTTCTAACCTGGTGGTGAGCGCATGAGTCTCATTCGATTACTGTGCTTTATCCCTTGCTGTGACAGAGGTGGCTGGCTATGTCCTAATCACCTGTTCTCCCCACCTTTCCACGTTTTGTCTGGAACCTGGCTTCTTGGGATAGAGACTTTAATTCCTAGTCTACTGTGACCCCGTTCTGATCAGTGGAAAGGGCACGAGCTGTCCTTCAGGACAGGGGAGGTGCCCTTGTGGCCCTTTCTCCTGGGAACATGGCTTATGGAACTCTGGTTCCGTCTTGCCCGGAGACTGGGGCGCCGTGTGAAGATTAGAATAAGATAAAGGTGCTCTGGGCCTCACTCCGGTGGCAGATCCTGCCAGCCTGGGACAGCTTGTGTTCAGAGTTGCGCAGTGAGAGAGAAATAAACTCCTTTTTATTTGAGTTTAAACACCTCGTAGCCCAACCTAACCCTGCAGAACACATTTCTAGGAGTTGAGTCTTTTTAAATGTTTATTTTTAAAAATAAGTTTCACGGTATAATTTGAAGGGTGCAACGTGCTGCTGTGAGACACCTCAGATACACATTGTAAAACAATTAACTACAGAGGAGCGAAACGTCTCACATCATTACCCATCTTCCCCCAAGAGCAGCTGGAATCTCAGCAAAAATCCTGGATCTTTCAGTTTGTTCATCCTAAGTATTTATTACTTTGTATCATTTGACCTGTGGCTCCCCATTTCCCACCCACTCTTTGATGGCAACTGTTTCATTCTGTCCCTATATATTTAAAATTTAAAAAGAGTCTCTGTAGAAGTGAGATCATGTAATAGTGTTCTTCCCATGTGACTTATTTCACTTAGCATAATGTCCCCCATTCATGTTGTCAGTGGCTGGGTCTCTTCCTTTTTAAAGGCTATACAATATTCCCGTGTGCATATGCATGTATGTGTATCGGTTTCTCAGTCAGTTGTCTGTTGATGGACACTCATAGTGTTTCTGGATCTTGGCTATAACGCCCATGAACGTGGAAATGCAGATATCTTTACATGGTGGTGTTTTCCTCTCCTTTGTGTATGTGCTGAGCCGGGGATGCCTGGGTCATGCGGTAGATCTCATGGTGATTTCTTTAGGAACCTCCGTGCTGTTTTCCATAATGGCTGCACCAGTCTGCGCCCCCATCCCCAGTGCCCGAGGGCCGCCTTTCCCCACAGCCTCACCAGCTCTTGTCATCACTTGCCTTTGGGGCACAGCCATCCTAGTGTGTGACATGGTGTTTCCTAGTGGTTTCCATTTGCCTTTTCCTGCTGGTTAGTGATGTGAAGCACCTGTTCATGTTGTTTTGGGAGAAATGTCCATTCAAGTCCTTTGCCCATTTTAAAATCAGACTATATGGGTTTTTTGTTTTTGTTTTTTTGCTATTGAGTATATATGTTCTTTATATATCTTGTATATAATATTTTTCTCAGTCCCAGGTTATCTTTTCATTTTGTCATTGCTAAAATAGTCTCATATGTATTTAATATTAAACACCTTTAAAAATACTTTTCAAGTGAAAGGTGATTGGAGTTTCAGTGCTTGGAATATAGTAGCTGTCACTAAATATCTATTAAATAACTGACAATTGAACAAATTAAAAAATGGTGCAGGGTTCCCCACAGTCTCTTGGTTTTGGATCAGTTTTGCCCTTTCAGTGCCAGCTATTGCATGAATAAGAGAAAGAGGTGGTGGGCATGATGGAGAACAAATGTGCTTGGGGCAAGTCAGCCTCAGACACTGGGAGACAGGAAGGGGTATGGGGTGGTTTGACCTCAGACAGTGGAAGGGTGTGATAGATTCCACTTAGCTCTCAGTGAGCCCAGAGCTGTGGGTGCTCAGACACTGGGGAAGAGAGTCCAGGTGTAGGTGGTCAGGGCCTCATATGGGGGGCTGGTTAGGGTGGGATCCCCTTCTGCTGACCCAGGAGCAGACCCCCGAGGAACAGAAATGAATCCACACCCCGGGCAGTCTTGAGAGCACCCCAGGGAACACTGCAGTCTGATTGGAAGCCTGCTCCTGCTGGAGTTAGGGAGCTTCTACAGGGGTATGAGCCAGTCACAGATGTAATCTGTGAAGCTGTCGGTTTGGGTGTTGTCATAGCCACAAAGAGACATTTGGTCAACTTTCCTCACAGAGAGCTCATTTTAGTTCAGCTCTTCTACTCGAGAGCAGTGAAACTCAGTGGTTAGCCATACTCGCTGCCTAGGTTCTTGCCTCAGTTGTACCACGGAACCTCCTCAGTCTCCCCTGCTGTAGAATGGGGAGACAGCCAGACCCATCCGACAGGACTGTGTTCATTGCACAAAACCCTGCACAGCGAAGGCTTAGCACAGACCCTGTCACGTAGCAGATGCTGTGTGATAACAGGCGTTATTGCCCTTTGCCGGAACACACACAGTCCCTACCCCCAAGGAGCTCCCAGCTCCAGCAGTTCCAGTCCGATGTGTCAAGATCCCATGGACAGGACTATTCCAGTGTCTGTCTGCCCTAGAGCCTCAGGAGTGGGCGGATAATGAAGAAATACTGTCATGTGTCAAATGCTCTAAATTCATCTTAGCCGGCCCCAGGGCGGTGGCTGAGCTACTCACGAGAGAGCTGGATCTCAGTGCCCTCCCTGCCACCCCATAACCATGTGCTCTTGGACAAGCCATCCATCTTTCAGCATTTCAGCAGCCCCCTGAATTCCCATCAAGGGCTTCCCAGGTGGTGTTGAGGTGTGACAGAGAGGGGAGCGTGCATAAGGAGCCCCCATTCCCAAGAGCTAGGGGCCAGGAGAGGCCCCCAGACAAGTAGCAAATGCTCCTGACCCCGAGTGGGAAGCACAGGGAGGAGGCTGCCCTGAGCCAGCCCGGTACCCTGAACCCTCCCAAAGTCTATGCCGGCAGGGACTGGCATTTTCTCCACCTTAGAGATGTGGTGGTGGAGGGGCAGCCAGAGGAGGCAGCACCTGGGATTGGTTGCCATGTGAGTGGAGCAGCTGGACTCTGACCCAGGCAGGGGCTCTAGGTGAGCCCGCTGCTACACCGCTACAGTGGTGCCCAGGGCGCTCGGGCCGGGAGAGGGGAGGCAGGGGCTGGGCTCCGCCTGGGTGTGGGGCGGCCAGGAGGGGTTTCTGGAAGAAGCATCATCCCAGATGAGCTGTGAAGGATGGGTGAGGGGGCTGCCAGAGAGGGGCCGAGACTGACAGCCTTGTCTGTTGGAAGGTGTGAAATCAGATGGTTGGGCTGTCTGGGTGTATGAGGTTGGGACAGGTATTAGTGGTGGCTGGATTATTCCAGACCTAAGGAGTTATTCAAAGTACAAATTTGGAGCTGGAGCTGGGCATGGTGGCATGTGCCTATAATCCCAGCAATCTGAGACAGGAGGATAGCAAGTTTAAGCAGAGCCTGTATGTGTGTGTGTGTGTGTGTGTGTGTGTGTGTGTGTGTGTGTGTTTAAAGGGCTGGGGATATAGCTCAGTGAGAAGGCCTTGGGTCCAATCCCTCGTACTGAGAAACAAATGAAAGTTTGGACCAGGCCACTGAGGGGCGGAAGTCAAAAATTAATGTGATAGATTGTGGCTTTAGGATTGAGCGCGAAACACATCAGAGGGACAAGACCAGAAGCCAGCAGCCCAGATTCTTCCACAGAGGGAGAAAACACCAGTGGCCTTACCTGCTTTGCACAAAGCACACCAAATTTTGGACCGCAGATTCCCTGAGGCCCCGGTGGAGACAGCTCATGCAACAGGAATCCACAGGCGGGGCCATCACCTAGCCACATTCTCCTTTTCAAGCCAAAGACACACTCCTGCTCAAGCTGCGTGACTTCCGTGGACTGCGGCACAGAGCCAGGCCACCCCAGCCACATGCGGTCAGGCCCTGATTTCCCATTGTCTCTAGTCTGCCTTCGCTATGATTTTCCCTCCCTGCTGAGGGCAGCTCTCTCTCCCCTCTCCTCCATCGGAAACAAAGCCCATTTCACTTTGGAGGGCAGAGCTTGGAGCCAAGGCTCAAAGTGACAGGCAGGCCCAGGAGTAGGTGGGGTGCCCTGGGTGCCCTGGGTGCCATGAATGCCTCCCATTTTGTGCTTTATCCTAGCCTGGCCCTGTGTAGCAGGGGCACAGGCCAGATCGGTACCCACGTAAGAGTTGTGGTTTCCAGAGCCGTCTCCTGAATAGTGAGCTCTCTGTTATGCAAGGGTTCAAGCACAGGTGATTGGTGCCTCTCAGGAATGCTGAGGAGGGAATTTCTATAGCGGCTGGGATTCCGCGAGGTTCCTCCCATCGCTTGGGGGCTGGGCATCTCAGAAGCCTCCTCTGACCCTGACAGCCCAGCACCACCTCTCCCTCCCTTCCTCTCTGCTTTTACCTGCAAGATCACTCATCTGGCAGTTAAGCACAGGCTACCTCGTGACAGCTCTTGTATTGCTGTCTTGTCTTGTTATTTCAAGTGTCATGTGTCACTTTCCCGATAGAACTGCATTAAGGACAGGAATGCACTTTCTTCTTCCCTCCATGGGGGTGGGGATCTCTAATGTTTAATAAATACCCTTGGTGTCAACACAGCACATACTGCTGATTTAATTATCACATCAGTGCCTCAGGTAGCTTCTCCTAATGAGCCCATTCTACAGGGAAGAGTGGAGGCTCATAGAGGTTGACGCATGGTAGCTACTATTTTAAATAGAGACACGGGACCAGTGTCATCAGTCTACTGGGATGTAAGCCTTGGGCAAGTTGTTTACCTTCATAGCCCTCAGTTTCCTTACTGAAAAATTGGATACTAACAAGAAACTATGAGGGTCAAAGAGGTTAATATACACACGCAAAGCTTTTAGAACAGAACACACAGAGCTCTCAGTATCTGTTTGATGATATTACTGTCATTGTTGCTATGATAAGAATGGCAGGCCTTGTTGAGTCTAGAACGAACAGGATGGAAGTCATGGTATTTCCAGAGGTTTGATAAGATCCAGACTGATCATTTAGGTGGAAGCAAGACTGTTCAGCTGCAGGGCTTCTGATGTCCTAGTATGTCCCCTCTCCAGGGGAGAGCAATCTGCCCCAGGGGACATTTGGATAAATGGAAATGTGGGTCTCTGATGGGTCTAATTGACAGATGTCATTCCCCCAGGACTTGCTGTCTTTGGGGAAAAATTCAAGAGACTACAAAGTGGAGGGCAAGAGTTGGTCTTTAATTATTGATTAATTGATGATTAAATGCACTTGGCAGCCTTCTCGGTGCCAGGCATTGAGTGAGGGAAGGAGATAAGACGAGAAAATCAGAATCCCGCTCTGAAGGCTTCAGTCTAGGGGTGGGGGTGGGGACAAAGGAGTGGACCCAGTGAGCTTGGTTCCTCCAAAAGCCAGCCTATGCACAGACAGGAGCCGACGGGACAGCGGGCTCTCTCCTTCCTCTCCACCATGTGTGAGAGAAGGAAGGACTTCCCCAGGGAGGAGACAATTCCCATGAGAAGTTGCAGCTCATCTAGAGAGCTCATTGAGGATGAAGAACAGAGAGGCCGAGCTGGTTCCCTGGTCACCACGTCTGTGTGGAAGAGATGTGGGGAAGCTCTTAAGGGGGCCGCCCAGGCCTCTGCTGCCTCGCTGGGGAAGAGGCGCCCTGGCACCACCTCCGGTCTGCATTTGGCTGCTCTGCTTGCTTTTGAGAAAGCAAACGCTGTTTGCATTTCTGTCATTTAAAACAATGTGGTGTTGTGACACTCTGCAATCTGAAGATAAATGTTTAATAAAAGGATTCAATTTGATATGATGTCAGAACTTAATTAGATCCACAATGCACAGAGGGCTCGGCAAGCCCTTCAATTAGGAGCTACTTAAGGGTCTTGTGCGTGGGGATCTGCAGTGCTGCCGAGGGGCTGTGGGGGCTGGGATCACATCTCCCAGCCTGGATGCCTGTTCTCTGCAGATTCTGGCTCAAGGGCACTCACTGCCTTTTGGCAGTTCTTGAAGTGGGGGGTGGAGGGTCCTGGTTGATCCTGGGCTTGGAAGTCTGAAATTGTCAGCACTGGGCTGCAGCATGTGACCTTAGAATGATGACATGAATCTGACCTACTTGAGGCTGAAGCCCATGACCCAGGTCAGATGAGGACTGTTAGAGGCCAGCCATGGACAGGGAACTGTCGTTAAGTCCACTTGGCCATCGGTCCAGGATCACTGAAGGTCACGGCTGCTGCAAACATGAACAGTCACATTTGTGATCTCAGCCAGGATGGACATTCTGTAGTTATGTACCTATTTGGGTTGATAGAATCTCCACCATCCAACAGCCTCCAAGTCCCCCTCCTGCCAACTGCTCTGGCCAATGTGGCCCCTCCTCCGGGATCTCGTGGACCCTCCTGGCAAGTCAAGTGTGAAGCCTGCCGACTAGGCGTCTCCGGGACGCACTTTCAGCACCACGGCCAGCGTCCACCCCTCTCTGCTCAGGGCCTTCGTCTCCACAGTGGTACAATCGATCTGCTGACTTTGATCCCGGTCTCACGACATAGAAACGACAGCAGTCGTGGGGCAAGAAGTACAGACCTGAGAGCATGACTCTAGAAGTCAGGAGCCTCAATTCTGCCAGTTTGAGCTGCACTGGAAATACACTGAGCCTCCTCTGCAAATGGGGTCAATAACATTGATGTCGAAGTGCTGTGATGGTTAAAGAGCGGGCGGGTGGTTCCAGGAGGCAATGGTTAACACCTTAGGTTCAGACTCCAGCATTCCACATTCAAGTACCGGACACTTTCAACTGGCATAGCATTTAACGTGTAAGAGTGTAGCATCCAGAAGAACCAGACTGACTAGGCTCAAATCTCAAAGCTGCTGTTTACTAGCCATGACCTTGGGCAAGAAATGTCACCTCTCAGTACCTCAATTTCCTTGTCCAGGGAATGAGATGCTTAGTGTTATTATGGGTTAGTGTATTTTTCCTTTTCTTTTGGTGGTACTGGGGTTTGAACCAGGGCTTTCATACAGAGCTACACCCAAGCCCTGTATTTATCTCTTTAATTTTAGAGATAGGGTCTTGTTAAATTACCCAAGAAGGGCTTGAACTTCTGATTCTCCTGCCTCAGACTCCCAGATTGCTGGGATTACAGGCAGGTGCCATCCCTCTTGGCTATGGTTTGGGTCTTAAATATCCCATGAAGGCTATGTGTTGAAAGCCTGGTTGTCAGCTGGGGTGCTATTGGGAGATGGCAGAACATTTAAGAGGAGGAGTCTGGAGGGAGGAAGTGAGGTCATCAGTATGTGCCCTTGAAGGGGTTATCAGGACCCTGTCTCATCCTGTATCTCTCTTTGCTTCCTTTCTGTCATGAGGTGAGCAGCCTCCTCCACCACAACCTGTACTCCATCATGCTCCACCTCACTACAGGCTCAAAACAACAGAGCCAAGTGATTACAGATGGAACCTCTGAAACTGTGAGTCAAAGCAAACCTTTCTTCCCTTTAAGTTGTTTATTTCAGGTATTTTGTTACAGTGATGGAAATCTGACTAATACAAGTATCTAGTGGGTTGTGGAAGATCAAATAAATTCCTACTTTTCATTCTAAATGACTTAGAAGAGTACCTAGTGTACAGCAGGAACTCAGCATTTGCCATTACTATATCATCATCATCATCATTATCATCATCGTCTGACACATAGTAGGTGCTTAAACATAGTAACAATTATAACACATTGAGAATGGCCTGTTACTCTGCTTGGGGTCAGCACTCCCAGTCTCCTGGGTCTCTGAGGTCCTTACCATGATTATTCATGGCCTTTATCACTCAGTGTTTTACATACTGTTTATAGGACCCCAAAAATCTCCTCTTCTGGGAGGAGAGAAGGTAACTTCATGGTGATGTTTCTTTCAAGGAGCCATACCGGGCTGGGTTTGTGTCTCAACATATTCCTACACACAGGCTCAAAGGACGCCCTCTCTCGGTCTCCTCAACCCCCATTTCTCCCAAACATTCCACCTGTGCCACCCGCCAAGCTGTTCCACCACTTAGTAGGCACCGCTTGTATTCTAAACCAAAGAGTGAAAGAAGGAACCCAGATGAAGAAAGCCACTGTCTCAAGGATGAGAGAGGATGTATTTTGCCGATGGTTTACCAGCTGTGGATGCCACGCAGGCCAGTTACACATGTCCCTTTCCACTAATACTGAGATTCCCAGTGTACTTTGCGGATGTCAGCCTTCAGTAATGCTAGTGGGAGACAGAACATAGAGAAATCCCATTGCCAAGTAACTTTGGGAAATGCCAGGCTAAATGAGGTTAAGCAGGCTTCCACACTGCAGGGCTTTTCTGAGCCTTTACTATGCTAATCACATTGTCAAACTCTAATGTGAGAATCTAGTGCACAAGCTTAACAAAAAACTTATTTCACTGCAGACTGTGTGTGTGTGTGTGTGTGTGTGTGTGTGTGTGTTTTATTAAGGGCTAGA
>NW_022900931.1:10255808-10330173 GCF_012274545.1 Fukomys damarensis | reverse complement strand
TGTGTGTGTGTGTGTGTGTGTGTGTGTGTGTGTGTTTCATTTCAAGGGCTAGATTCTTTGGATTACCCTTTGGTAAACACTGCACTAAATGAATTTTTTATTTCACACCTGGGCTTTCACACAGAGAGAGCAGAGGGTAATGAAAAAGTAGGATACAGAGGTTTCCAACACCTTTGTTTTCCTTGAGTGCCCATGTGGAAGGCACTGCTGCACATGTCCCCACAGCTAGGATCTTCTTGCCTCTGCTGGACCCTGCTGACATCTGTTGGCCCACCTGGTCTCCTGGCTTCCTCACGTGCCCTCTTTCCTGGGTGTCTGACCCCTTGATACTTAGTTTCTTCTTGCTCATTTTCAGGATCCTAGGAAAACTTCCCCTTCCCTTTTTGCCCTCTATATGTCCCTTGGAGAATCCCATCTTGTGCCTTCTATCTTCATCTATGTTTGATGGCCCACAAGCCATTACGTCAAGCTCAGACCCATCCTCTTCTCCCTGACTTCTTGGCTCATTGGCTATTTCCTATTAACATCCCATGGGTAACTGAACCTGAATCTGAGCTAGTGTCTGTTTCACAGGCCCGCTCAACATTCTGTATCTTATCCAGCCTGTTCCTGACCTGCAAATCTGGGAGTCATCCTCAATTTCTACCTCTACATCCCCACTTCCAGCAGCTCTCCTCTTCGTGAACACACGCCAACTCATCCATCCCTTAGTCCAGACCACTGCCAGTTTCCTTGACATTATTGTAACACCCTCCATCCCCCAGCCAGTCTCCCTGTTTCCCTCTCAGCCACACCAACCATGGCTTACAGAGGCAAAGTCTGAGCCACCTCTCTCTGGATGCCACCCCCACCGCATTCCTGCAGGACAGGGTGCAAACTCTTGGGCATTGATTATAGGATCCATCTCAGCGTAACTGCTGCTTTGCTCTCTGGAAGCCACGAGCTGCTCTGTCCTTGGACCCGCCATGTCCTCTCCTATCTCTAGACTTTTCCATGTGTCCCCCTGCCTGGGCTTCCCTTTCCCACCTGCCTCGCACTCCCTCATCTCTGGATCTTCTCGGTCGGGGCTTTAGCTCTCAGCTAGCACCTGGTTTCCCGTAGGATGCTTCCTCAAACACTGCTTCTCCTCCAACACCACCCCAGGACCCCAGCCCTTTCCCACTGGTGATGCCCCACACTGCCCCGAGGTGCCTGCTGGCCTGGCTCCTTTCCAGTTCCTCCTCTGGAATGCTGTAAGGGCTGCTGTGTTCAAAGTGTAGCCTCAGGCAGAACCTGCCCTCCTGCTCCTGTCTGTATCTCCTTCCTCGTCTGTGAGCTGCCCACAGACAGTGGACAGGATGCTGGGGGCAGCAAGCAGTGGGGACCCTGATGCCCTAATCCACCAGCTGGGTTTAGTGTAGCGGGGAAAAGCTCTGGAGGGAAGAGACTGCACCTATGGACCGAAACGAAGCTCAGGGATGGCAGTGCTTCTGTAGTTCGCAGTGACCCATTTGCCGATGGCCGGCTGTGACCTGGAATCGGTAGCACTGACCCACGGTCTGGCTGGCTGCACAGGGAGGAGGATGCTTCGGAGACCAGAGGCAGCACCAGTGTTGCCTTTCCCAACTCCTCGTGTCCTTGTCTCACCATTTGAATAGTGCTGTATGGATGACAAGGACCTCTGTCACCAGGCACAGTGACTCAGTTTACTTCCTGTCCTCCTCTCTATAGGATGGCTTCCTTTGGAGCAGGGACTCTGTGCTTTGTTCACAATGTGTCTCCATCACCCAGCCAGGGCCTGGGCTTATACCAGCTGCTCAGTGAATGTCTGAGAATGAATGAATTCCTAGCCATAGATCCACTACAGAATATAAAGCTACATCTGATTGGTTGGGAACAGAAAGTGTATATACAAAGTTTGCAGTGATTGGGTGGAATCTCGCACAAAGCAGACCCATGAGTATCTGCACCAACTGCTGCACAGAGTGTATATTTTGTGTATCTCATGGGCACCATGTCTACAGAGCCTGACCTAGTTTCGTCTGCTGCATTCAATGACTCTCTTCCCCTCTGCTCTCGCAGCTTTCCTTCAGTGCACTGTTCAGACTTCCACCCCCGGGCCTTTGCACTTGTGGGTGTCTTGCCTGGAATGCTCTTCACTTGCACCCCCCTGACATCTCTCTCATTTCATTAAGGTTTCTGATAATAAATCACCAGGTCTTACACGGAACTGTATCTGCTATTGGTTCTTTAAATTAGTTTATCAAATAAAAGATAACATTCTGAGGCCATACTCAAAGTGAAATTAATAAGGCACATGTGTATAAATACCGAATAGTTTCTCTGGTGTGAAAAACTAAACATGTAAATAAGGATCAAAATCTATAACTGACATTGTGTAATAGGAAGAAAAGGTCTAAAAGAGTAGAGGAAGTGGGAGGGGTAGGGGAAGGGTAAAAAGGGGAAAGAAAAAAATACGTGGAAAGGAAAAACATGGAAACAAAGTCTGTAAACTGGAAAGGGTGGAGGGGCTGAAGGGAGGACTGGGGAATGGGGAAAAATAGGAACCAAGACCTGTCATGTACAGGTACAAGATCCCAATGACGAATGGAACTGTATTGTACACCTAAAATGTACCAATAAACTTAATAAAGATTAAAAATAAAATAAAACAAAGCACTACTCATTATCCTTTGTTTCCTCAACTGAATTAATTTTCTTCTTACTACCGATCATTTATGTATCGACTCCCTCCCTTCATGAGAACAGAGGCTGTCCAAGGGCAGGGTCTTGGCTTTATCCATTGTTCCTGAATGGTGTTTGTTTCAGTGCCTGGCACACAGGTGATCAGTAAATATCTGTGGAATATATTAATGTATCACTTGAACACTCTGCCCAATCCACCGTGCTGCTTTTCAAAGAGCTAATGTCACAAGTGTGTTAGTTAAAGAGAGGGAACTCAGAAGGGTGTGGTGGTGCAAGCCTGTAATCCCAGCTCTTAGAAGATGGAGGGAGGAGGATTGTTGTGAGTTCAAGGCCAGCCTGGGGTTACATAGTGTCTCGTAAAATGACCACTAATCCCCTAAACTAAAAACCAAACAAAACAAAAAAAGAAAGAACTCATTAATGGGCTACATTTCTAGGTAAGAAAGTGTCCCTATTTATTCCTCTCAAATATACGTGCTGTAGGGTAGAATCTTCATCCTTTCATTTTCAAACTTAGGATTCAGGAAAGCAAAACAATTTGCCTAAAAGATGCCCAACTAAGAAGCTCAGTCATCTCCCTCCTTGAGTGACAATGTCTTTGAATTACCTAATGTCTTGTTGCCTTGACTTTCTCATCACAGATATAAGCAAAGCACACTTCTTACTGGGCTGTGTGAAGGTCAAATGAGTTCATTTGGAGAAATGCTTAGAAAAGTGCCCGGCACATCCAAAGAATTCTGTAAATGTCAGCTGTTGCTGAGTCATTTAAATATTGACTTATGATTGAAATCCCTCTTCATTACGATCCCAACCTTGCATTTCTGAGGCCTTTTTCATGCAGTTGCATTTTAGGTCAGACTTATGCTAAACATCTATCATTTACCATTGGGATTTATCCTGGGAAGCCTGCACTACATGGTCCAAAGCCTTAGGGCTCCTGGACTTTACTATCTCCACTTGCAGGTACTGGTCTGTCTTCTCAATGAGAGGAGACTAGACAGTGCTTGTAGCAGAGGTCTGGACAGATTCGTTGTTTGCCTTTATCATTGAAATCTGAATTTATCCAGCATTGATTTTTCTCTGTGTGTATGGTATGAGGTAGGGATTGAGATCTTCCCCCCACATGGATATCCAGTGGCCCAATATCATTTTGTCCTCATGCTTGGCTTGAAATCTTCTCCGTGCTCCAAATGCTCTCCCTTCTCATGATCCCACTGAGTCTTCATGTTATTCAAAGCATGACCAAAATCCCTCTTTTCTAATTCATTATTTACTTCTCTCACCAGCTGTTTATTTTCTACTTGCTGTCAAGAGTTGTTCTGGGCATTGGGAATCCCAAGAGCTGGTGAGAGAGGTGAACGAATCTGAGACCATCACTGCCTTTGAGGAGTATGTGATAGGGTGGCACACACATTGATCAGGTTATGATGCATGTGATGGGTGTCAGAAAGGAGAAGTCTGTGATGCCTGGAGATGCATGGCTAGGCTGCAACCTAGTCTGGGTGCTCAGTGAGGTCCTCCCTGAAGCATCCATAACCCCTCCCTGCAGAATAAGAAGCTGAGACCTTGAGCAAGACTAGGAACTTGATAAACAGAGGACATGTGGTGGGGAAGTTGGCTTTTCCCTGTCTTCCAGTCTCTTAGAGCACTGGCGTATTTAGTATTCATGTTTTAATCTCATATTTACCTATTGGGATCGAGGAACAAGTGTGTGTGTGTGTGTGTGTGTGTGTGTGTGTGTGTGTGTGTGTGTGTGTTTTAATGGGGTTTGAATTCAGGGCTTTCATGATGTGCTACCTACCCTGCCCTTTTTCTTTTCTTTTCTTTTTTTCTTTTTGAGGCAGGGTTTCACTGTTTCAAAGTTGCCCGGGCTACACACTTAAACTTGTGATCCTCCTGCCTCAGCCTCCCAGAGGGCTGGGATTGCAGGCATGTGCCTCCTCATCTAGCTCAGGTGCTAGTTTGACAAAAAAAAAAAAGATTCATCTCAGCACCTGTAGTGGCCGAAAATGGAGCAGATGCCCTGTGCAGGTTAGCTGGCAGCTGGTAGAGGTATTGTATCTGTCTACCTCCTCATCACTCTGGAGTTGGTATAATCTGGCTATTTGCACAGGGGAGGGACCCAGGAAAGGCACCCCAACTTCCAGAAGCAGTCATGCCTTGTGTGAACCTTGGCTTTGTCATGTACCAGCTAGTTGTCACTGAGCCCGTTACCCATGCTATCTGAGGCTGTTTCCTCACCTGGAAAGGATACACCATCATATCTATCTCCTAGGCTTTGTATGAAGACAAAAGAAAAAAATCATATAAATCCCAATTCCTAGCACTTAGTAGGTATTCAATAAAACACCAATGTCTTTTTCCCATCTGAAATTCAACAGGCGATAGATACACGATCTGGCGGGGTAGCTATGGGCTTTGGTGTCAGATGGAGCACAGACGGAGCTGACGCCCCCACCTCTGCTCTGCACTTCCCCAAGTCTGTTCATTCACCTGATGACTGGGGCGGTAGCTCCTGCTTTTGAGGATTTCTGGGAAGATCAGTTGAGAAGATTTATGTGGAGCACCTGCCACATTCTGGGAGCTGGTGACGGTTCGCCATCAATCTAAGCCTGAACATCCCTGCGGGTTTCAGCTTCGTGCCAAGAGTGTAAACGTGAGGGCTGTGCTGCCTCCACCTGGCATAGTAGCTGATCAATAAACACGCACTGAAGGGTCCCTGGGCTTCATATGGCCACACGCCATCCTAGATGCAGGCGGAGGGCATGGGGGAGGGACGGGGAGGGAATTGTGAGTTGCGTGCTGGTGACACCTGGTGGCTTTTGGATGGGTTCCAGGACTCTGGGTCCAGGACACTGCTGGCTTCCCCTGTGTGACTCTGTCCCCTTGGGTCCTGGTGGGGCCGACCTCCCGTTCTTCCCAGCGAGGAGCTTGCTGCCATATGGCCATGTCTTCAGCTGGTTGGGAGCGGGGTGAAGCCCAGAGGAAAGCAGCCAAGTGTGCCTGCAGGGCCCCTCCGAGGCAGCTGCTCCTCTGTCACAGCCCGGCTGCAGAGCCTGCCCGGATCTGCTGCCAGGCCCTCTCAGTGCCCTCTCCTGAGCAACGAGCTCTGCTTTTCCCGAGGAGGCAGGTGGCAGCTGAATGGACCAGGGGCCCCCTGCCCTGTCCCTGCCCTGCTGGCCACGAGAGCTTGCCCACCCCTGGCTCTGACAAGTGAGGGAGAAGGAACCAGACTCCACCAGTGAACAGCTAGTGTTGCTGCTGGCTGTGGCCTCTATCCCAGGCCGAACCTGCACTTCAGAAAGGGAAGAGGGAAAGAAACCACAGGGCCTGCAGGTAGGGAAAGGGCAGAATCTGACTGTGGTGCAGAGGCCTCCTAATTCGCCTCGCAATTTCCATAAACGGTCTCTTTAAATCCCCCCAGCCAGTTTGTGAGGCCAGGGTTATTATTCCCATTTAAGTGAGGAAACCAAGGCCCAGAAAGGCTGAGCAATTGCCCAGGATTGCACAGTGTCAGAGGCAGGGTTCAAATGTCCCCAATTTCACAATCATTCCATTGCACCCGAGGTGTTAAATGGCGATAATTCATTGCGCTGCAAGATGCCAGATTTCTTAAAATTCTGGTGCTTAAAAAGTAAAAACATATCACCAGGTGCAAGTTTCTCACACTTGCACTTATAGCTCTCATACAACTGTAAAATCTAAATAATCACCGTGGAGACTCGATAGCTATATTAGCAGAATTCAGATGAACAGCATCGATTTAACCCAGGGAGCACTGTTTCTGCAATCTGTTTTCAAGAGACTATGTCCAGGCCTTCACACACCAGGTCCTGGTGCAGCTTCCTGACCTATCTCAAGACCCTCACGCTCGAGGGCCTCCCCAGAGTCATTTGCCCTCTTCACTTGTCCCTGTTCTTTCCCTCATAGGTTGGGAGATATGCTGTACGCTTCCTGCCCCTTGAGCTGCTTCTGTGATTCAAAACCAAAGCCTCAATTCCGTGAATAATTCAATAAGTGAAAGCATTATTCTCTGAGCGTGGCTTTCCAGCGACACAGGCTGCAAGATACAAGCTCCATCTTCACGAGGAGGAAGATCTCCATGCGAAGGCTGGTTGTCGTCACTCGGCAGTGGGACATGCGTGTGGCTGTCGTAGCAGCTGGACACGTTTATCTGTCTGTTAAAAGTTAAATGCTATCACTCGGGGTCATCATCTCGTGTGAACACAAAGACAAACTCCAGCCCTGGACTGGCGCGGCCGCTCTGGGGTGGATGGTGCCTCTGCAGATCCTTATAAGCCAGTTATGCTTAAGTGGATTTTAAAAGATTATCATCAACTTGAAAACACATACAGGCGTGTGCACACACGTGGTGCCTGGACCACTGCGGCCAGGGGCGACTAATAGACTCCGGGAAATCCTATCCTGTCTTCCGTGACTCTGCTCGGATTAAAACAGAGCAGGCCAGCAAAGACAAGTAATTGAACACTCACCTTTCAGAGCCGATCTTCCAAATCTGTTTGTGGAGGGAAACTGGCTCTGAGAGGCGTTCTGTTCTTTTACCGGGGGAGAGCTCACAGCAGGCGGTTCTCTGGGAGGCGATGGAAGGACTCTTGAAGAAGAGATGGCAAAATCCGTGCCCCCAAATGAAGTTTACGGCAGCGACAGAAGTGCGTTCACATGGGTGTGTTTGGAGAAAGGGGATTCTAATGTGTTTTCCCCCATTTCCTTCAAGTAAACAATCACCATGTAGAAAACTACTCTGGTCCCTTTGTCAGTTCACTTGTCCTACATTTAGGAGGCAGGCTGTCCGGGTTTGAACCCCAGCAATACCACTTATAGGCTGTGTGACCTTGTGCAACTCACTTGCCTTCTCTGCACCTCTTTTTTGCTCACCTGTAGAATGGTGCTGGTGGTAATGGGGATGACCTAGCAGGTTTGTTATGGAGCTTGCACTAGATGTGTATATTAAATACTCAGCACAGATCCTACATCAGAATCCAGAGCCAACGCAGGGTCAGGTGTGACTTACTCACCAACTTGTCTCCCACCTGGCCTGAGGCCTGTAGGGGCTCTAAAAGGAGCGCAGATCTACTACTGCTCCAGGCCTTGTCCTCTGGGCTCCGCTTGGGCTGCACCTCCTAGGGAAACCTTCTCCAAGCCTGGATGACTCAAGAGGGCGTAACCTTCCCCAGGAGACCTGCTACTGGCCACTGGATTTGCCACTTGTCCAAGCCTTCTGTTCCGGCCCCATATTTTGCCTTTAGGAAGACGGCAGGTTGTGAGATAGGAGTGATCAGAAGATAGCTTGTCTTCAATGCAGCTTGATGCCTGGGTGGCTGAGTAATAGGTATCTCTAGGTAGTGAGCTCAGTCTTGAACTGATAAAGAAGTGGGCCAGGGGTTTAGCTCAGTGGCCCTGCTCCTGCCTCATAAGCCCTAGGTCCTGAGTTTGGTCCCTGGTACCAAAAATCCCCAAAAAACAAACAACAAAAATAACCCAAATTGATAAAGAAGTCAGGAGAACAGGATCTGTTCCCTCCCTACTGTCCACTTATTTTTTTAATTTAAAATGTCAAAGATTAAGTAGAAGCCAGATGTGATAATGCACTCCTATAATCCCAGCTACTTGAGAAACAGAGGCAGGAGGATCATAAGTTCAAGGCCAGCCTGGGCAGTTCAGCGAGACTCTGTCTCAAAATAAAAGCTTTTTCAAATGGCTTGGGGTGTCGCTCGGTTGTAGAGTAGTTGAGCCTCAAATGTGTGAGGCCCTAGGTTCAGTTCTCAGCACTGGAGAGAAAAATCAAGGGCCAAGCGTGTGCATATGTGCGTGTGTGCACCTCTGTGCACAATACCCCTGAAGCCTTCTGCTTCATACACACTTAGGCGCAGTGACATGTTCCCTTGTCCCTTCTTTCTCTCCCACCTGTACAGTTTGGTTGTCTCCTAGGACAGTGTCTTACTGGTCTTTGCATCACTGAATCAAAAAGGTGCTAGCTCAGAATATTTCTTGACTAGAGCTGAATTAAAAAGACAGCCTTTCTTTAGATAATTGCATTTGCTACCCGGGTCCTTTTCCCATCTCCTCAAACCTTCATAAAAACCCCAATCTCTCACCCTGACTGCATGATTCTGCTCTTGGAAGCCTGCCCAATGCCTCCCTCGGCAGTGAATCCTGATCTAAATACACTCTTGTCTTTTCCATTGAAAAATTGAAAAGACAGCCAGCCACTGGATGTGGTGGCCCACACCTGTAGTCTCAGCCCTTGGGAGGCTGAAGCAGGAAGATCCTGAATTTGAAGCCAGCTTGGGCTACATATCAGGACTCTGTCTCAAACATCCAAGCAAGTGAACAAAAAGACTTAACAAGAGTTGAACTGAAAAGCCCCGGGAATTTAGGACAAGCTTTGGGGTTTGCAAGGTGAGCTGCCATGTTCACACATGGCTCGCCTTACAAACCAGGTTGAGCGAGCACGTTGGTTTATGTATTTGCCAGTGACAACAATTAGACAGCGAGTGACATCTGCCGAGTGCGTGCTGTCTGCTGCTCACTCTCCTGCAAGCTTTCTACTGGCCAGCCTATTTAACCCTCAAAACACGCTGCAAAGTAGGGAAGGCTAAGTTTCTCCACTTGTACGGAGGAAACAGAACACAGAGAGACAGAGTGACCAGCTTGGGCTGCTCAGCAGCATCAGGCAGGATTCAGAGCTGGCCGGTTAGCCAAGCCAACATTTCCTGAGCCCCATGATGTTCACTATGTAGCAGGTATGACACAACATGGGAAATCAGCGGTTCCCGATTGGGGGGGTACATGAGACATCCTGGGGGGGTGTCCCTGAGACACCGGGTGCTGGGCTCACTCCTCAAGTCTTCACCTGTGGGTTTGGGGTGCAGAATTTGCCTAATGAGTTCCCAAGGGCTGGTGGTCTGGGGGCAGCACTTGGACATCCACTGATTAAATGAATTTGACTTTTTTCCCTTCCCAGGAAGAAAAGAGAGGTCAGTGATTTATGGGTGGACACAGGAGCCCAAATCCCACCTAGAGGCATAGATTTGGTCTGAAACTCAGTGGAGTGAGTACATTTTAGGCCCCCAGAATACCCAGCCCAATCTGATTCCAAACCACGAACTCCTCAGAGGATAATTAACGAAGGCTCAACTTTGCAGCAAGCTTGGGAGCCGCCAAAGGCAGACACAGTGTTCCAGACCACATGGCCGGATAAAATGGCAGCTTGGTCCTTTCCTGGGGGCCTGACCGCCGGCATGTGACTTTAGTTTCCTGCTCTGGGAAGTGGACCAGGTGAGTCAGAATGCAGAGTGCTTCACTTCCTGCCTGGTCATTACCATGGAAATGACTGGTTCTGAAATAGTGAGGTTCAGGCCATCCACAGGGCCCCGCCTGAAAGTCTGAAGTGCATAAACACCGATGCCACTGATATTGACGATCATACTAATAGTCACTATCACTGTCATCCATCCAGCCCTCCAGAGCCAGTGACTATGCAAAACATTCTACTGAAAAATTCGACCAAACCTCAGAAATCCGAATTATGATCTCTGTTGCCAGAGGAGGCGACTGAGGCTCTTTCTGGTAAACCCCAGTTGTGCTCTGTGCGAGGCTGGGCAAGTTGCTGGACCTCTCTGGGCCTGCAAGATGGGTTTGGTCTCAATGTCCTTTGGGGAACTTACTGCTGAAATTCCAGACTGTGCTGCCATAACTGGCGATTCCTCACCTTGCAGCATTAAGATGCCTTAGCTCTTAGAGCCTTGGACTTCCCCAGTGTGGGGAACTTCTGTCTACAAACTTCAGGTGCCAAGGGACGGGGCTTCCTGCAATTTCTGTTTTGGAATTTTAGACTGCTGAAGAGTCATTGCCAAACCGTGCGGCATCTACACACATGGGGAGTCTGGGAGAGGGGTGGCCAGGTCCTGGCTTCCTTGCCCCTTCCCAGCCTCACTCTGCACCGCACGCTGTACCCTGAGCTCCCAGATCCCTGCAGCAAGCCCGGGGGAGGGGATGCCCAGGGTGCCTGCACAGGTGAGGAAACAGGCCCAGAGAGGCCGTTCTGTGGGTCCTAGACCTGCTGAAAAGATCTAGGAGCTCCACCAGGCTCTGCACTATCCCAGGCTTTGTGCAGAGGAAAGAGTGCTAGATTGAGGTCTGCAGAGTCATCCTGGCTCTCCCGTGAGCTTACTGTGAGACCGTGGGGGAAGTCCCATCTCCTCTCTGGGCCACAATATAAATGAAGATGGGATAAAACACTTGCTTTTGGCTCTACAACCTGGAGATTACATTTCTGCTGTGAGGTTTGTCTTAGGCCTGCCCAGCCCCTCCTTGCACCCGCATTGGCCTCAGTGGGTATCCCAGGGCCTGTACAGCACCTCTCACAAACCCTGCTGAATGGCTGAATGATGCTTCCGAGTTCTGCAGGCTGCTCAGCTCTGCAAACCACAGCCATCACATCCAGACACCCACGAGCAATACGAGTAACCTGGACTTAAAAAGAAATGGAATTGTGTTTTGTCTAACTTGATGAAAGAGCTCAGCTTTGGAGAACTGTGTTTATCTTTAACTGCTGTTTAAAAAATTTTTTTAGTAAAAAATTCCGACAGTAATTTGACTCTGTGTTTTTCTACCTCTAGTCATTTTCTTGGAAAAAGGCAAAAATGAGAACAAGTGCTACTCTGGCAACAGGCAATGCTGCTTGGGAATTTAAAGGCACAGGCATGAAAAATGTAGCCCACGGAGCTTGCTACCTTAAGATCCGGCTAGGCGTTTGTAACCACACCTTTGACATTAGTATCAGTTGCAGAATCACTGTGAACGCCAAATTCCATTCCTGTTTCTGAGGCTGATTTGCTTTAGCCTCTGTGAGAGTCACCTCAGTATTCAGCCCAAGCTTGCTTCTCTGCCAAGTATGACAGCAGCGACCTAATTCATTCTGGACTCGTGTTTCCTTTCCTTTCTTGCTTTCTTTTTTTCTTTTTTGGCAGCAGGGATTGAACTCTGGACCTTGTGCTTGGGAGGCAGGCAGCAGAACCACTGAGCAAAATCCCCAGCCCTCTTGCTCTCTTTTCTGGAGCCATAGAGCTCCTCCTTATGGGTATCGCCCTCTCCTTCCTTCTCCTCCCCTCCTTTTTCTCTTTAATTGGATGAAATGTGGGCCCAGAAGAAAGGAAGTGTTGGGGTTTCACTGGCCAGCTTCCTTCTTTATCAATGGAGTTGCTATTTATGGAGAATCTTTGTGTTTTCCATCGCAAAGGCAAGCGAAGAGCCTCAAACAACCAGGGAGCGCATTCTTAAGAGTTGAGTAATATTTTGGTTCTTGTCTATTCAATGCTTTTGAAAGCAGCTTTCCAGCCCCTTTCAAGGGTTTCTGGCTCTAACATTAAAGAGCATCACTTTATCCCAGCAGCAAGGCCTGGCTGAGTCAGTCCATGGCTATTGCTAAGGAGAAATTGGCCTTGATCTGGGCCAAAGGAAACTGAGGCCCCACACAGCTAGTGAGTGTGTTGTTGACAGACACTTACTTGCTGTGAGCTGACTCTGTTTCACTGTGGTATCACCCTGCAAGCTCATTTTTCCACACGAGGAAGCTAAGGCTCAGAGAAGTTAAGTGACCTGGCTAGGGCCACACAGACAGGAAGTGACACAGCACTCTGATGTCAAAGCCTGTTCCATTGGCATTTACCTCCTTTCTACTGAGCAAGGCAGGCTCCTGCTTCAGCTTGGAGCACAGGGAACAGAGCACGAAAGGAAAGGCTGGGGCAGGTGAAAGCCCTCCACTCCTTTTCCACCCACCCAGGACCTGGAAGAGGGGTGGGCATGGGAATTGTGCTCAGGGTGGGAATGTGTGTGCAGATGTGTGTGTGTCTGTGTGTGTGTGTGTGTGACAGAGAGAGCTATTAGGAGAGAACTAGGGTAGATATATAATTAGGTGGTGTTTGTTCCCCAAATGAAAATAGCATCATGGTTTATTTCTGATATTAAAAGCCAGGCATGTTCATGCTAACACATTTAATCTGCAAAAAAAGGAACAATAAGGGATGTGGAAGCTGCTGTTGTCCCCATCTAGAGGTAAGGGGGACCCACAGCTGTGCTGAGTTCACACTCTGCCTCAAAGGACTGAGATGCACCGCAGTCTTGCCTGTTGGCGAGTTGCCATGGAGACAGCCAGAGAGCAGTTAGCATCAGTTACTCACTTTTGAATTTCGGATTTACATGTAACTTCTGGGTAGATGACTTGTTGCCATCTGCTAACTGCTTTGGGCTTATTGTGCCTAGGGTGAGTTTTAAGACCACCAAAATATGATCATGTTTGGGAAGATTAAGGACTACTGATATGATGTTAAGAAGAAAGAGAACATAAAATTACATTCCAGTATGATGTCTTCAGATGTAAATCTTCATTCACAGGCAAAAGGCAAAGAGCTTTGAGTCTTTCTTGTAAAACTATCAATATTTACTCCTGGGTGAGCATGCCATGGGTTATTTTAACTGTTTACTGTAGTTTTAATAATGTAGTTTTATATAATCTGAGGATGATACCTGCTATTTATAAACATGGATAGATATATGAGGACAAGATGTTTTTGAAAGGTACACAGTGACTAGTATGTGCAGAGACAAAATAAAACAGCATTAAGTGATTTCCTGTTGACCTCAATCAACACTCCAGCCTGGATGGATATTAGAAGGAGGATGGGGCCCCGGGGTGGGAGAATGTTTGCCTGCATTTCTGGAATATTGCTCTCCTCCAAGCTCCCCAGCTATGCAATGCTCCATGAACAGAAACACCAGTTGAAATGAGGAAGGGAAAGTCTCTCCCCGTCAAAGCCCTGCCGGTCCTTGCTTACTTATATTTAGGGTTCTGCTTCCCCAGTGGAAATTGCTGGTTTTATCCTGGACACCTGCCAGAAATGAAACAGAAGGGACAAGGAGCAGAAAGTGGGCCGTGGTTTCCTCAGCTTGATGGCTATGTTTGGTATGAAACTGTCAAGAACCCCCTTGAAACTTCCCGCTGCAGGAAAGCGAATCCTAGGGTTCCTCCTGGGTGGAGTTAATAAGTCTTTCCAGCCCTCCCTCCCTCCCTCCCAATTCTGTCCTTTTGAAATGAGTGGTAAAGACAACAATAAAAACCAAGAATCCTTAAATCTTGCTGGAGAGTGCAGAGGTGAAGGCAGATCTGCTTTACGGTGTGCCTTCAATAAAAGATTTACAGGTAAGTCATTTTCTCTTTTTCTAGGTGTTAGATTGAGAAGATCCAGTAAACTAAACTCCAGGGAGAGCTTGGTATAAATAAAAAAAATCCGGCATCTGTCAGAACAAACAGGAACCAATCTGAGATGCAACGACGAGGGAGGCTCTGGTTCCAAAACAATTCAGAACGGTGTTAGCCTGTTACAGCAAGAGTGAGTACTTAAAGGGATGTCGAGAGGGAATTAGGATGACCTCAGATCTTAAATGTGGAGACGGATTGTAAGAACTGGATAATACAGGTCTAGTTTTATCTCTTAGAGAATAACCAAAGCCTTAAGTGTTGATGAGGAATATATCATTCATTCATTCATTCATTCAGCAGTTGCCCAATACATTCCCCGGGCAGGGCAGGAGCCAGTGATAGAGATGAGGAGGAGAAGGACCCCCCATGTCCCCAAGGAGCTCAGAGAATAGGGGAGGGGCCGTAGACATAATGCAGGATGTAAAGCCCTGCGATAGGAGGAAACGCTGGGTGTCATTGTGGGAAGTAGAAAGGCAACCGCCTCTGTCTTGGTGCATGGGTGTGAAGTTGAGTGTGAAGAACCCAGGGAGTTGGGCAAGCTAAGGGGGAAGGTTAGAAAGAGCACACAGGTCAGACAAGTAGAAGAGTTGTTTGTTCATTCATCGTATATAGAGATCCTGTGGTGTTCCAAGCACACATCCCCAAGTTTGGCAAGGAGAAAGGAGCTGTCAGAAGGATGGTACCCTCAGGTTCAAGATGTAGTGTTGTGGAAGGGAGATTAGCACTTTGGGGTGGGAGCAAGGCTGGTGGCTATAAGGATCAGAAGGAGGCAGGGTCACGGGACAGGAGTAGGGCTGATGTGGTCAGAGAAGTAAGCTGAAGCCAAGTCATGTAGCCTGCGGACCCTAAGAGGGCTCTTAAGAATTGCTTATAATCAAAGAGCAATGATAGGAAACAGGGAGGTAGAACTTGTGGAGATAGGAGCAGGGGGCAAAGAGGGGAAGGGGAAATAAAAATGATTAAGATGTGATATGTACGTGTACCAATTCCTCAAGGTGAATGTAACTACCATGTATCACAAGCGTATACCAAACATTTGGAAAAAAAAAAGAGACAATTGGTTATAAGGGGTAGGAGTGGGTGGTGGACCAGTTGGCTACCAATCATCACAGACCAATGGGAAGTCAAAGTGGCTTGAGCAGAGGTAGGAGTTGTAAACACAGACAGAGGATGGACATTTGGGATCATGTCCTAGAGGTGGAGTCAACACTGTCCGTGGGAGGGTGAGGTATGACAGGAGAGAGGGAAGAGAATCAGGATAAGGTTGAAGAGTTTTGCCCTCACAGTAGGTAGCTGGTGGCAGGAAGAGGAGTTTGATTTGGACTGGGGGATAGCAAGAAGGTGGGGACTCCAGAGGGTTTGGGCATATAGAAATGGGTGTAAGATGGCTGTGGGAGTGTGGGGAGAAGTCACAAGAGATCCTGCTGGTCTAGGAGAGAGGTGGACACAAACATAAAGCCTGAGGTCGTCCATGAAGGCGTCTACAAAATGGAGTGGCACAGGTGATGTCTTAAATCATGAGCTTCCTGTGTGGAGGGGTGCTGGGAATAGAGTGACCAGTGAAATTGATGTGGTTTAGCCCAAGCAGGTATGGGCAGCCTGAAGGAAGGCAAGATAGAGAGGTGGGAAGATTGTCAAGCTGTCTCTTGGGTGGAAGGCTCAGGACACTGCAAGTTGTACATATGAGAAGAGGGAATTGGTAGACCCAGTTTCCCAGGTTCTGCAGGCTCTTGCTTACTTACATGTAAGGTATAAGACTGTAAGGTCCAGGGTGGGGTGGGGTCACTCACTGCATTACAGGTGGGGCAGGGAAGTGGAGGGGGTGAGCTGAATTATGGTTAAGAATGTAGTAGATATGGCACACCTAGTGCCATTTGGTGCTCTTCCCTTCCACAGAGAACCCTGCTTCTGTTCAATGGCTGCCCCTTCCTCTGTGTAACCCACATCCAGCTCCAGGGTCAGTCCTTCTAACTAAGGTGGGTAACCTGCCATGTCCAGTGATTAGCATGTATGGTCACATGACCAATGTGGGCCAGTAAGACAAGAGGGAAGGTTTCCCAGGGGCTTCTGGGAAAGCAGCTTCTTGGTTTTTATCTGAGAACATCTAGAAGTGGCCTTTTCTGGTACTTTGAGTTTTCTTTTGTGAATATGCATCCTTGAAGCACTGAATCTTGAAGCCACCAGCCTGAGAGGATGAGAGAAAGAGGCCAACAGGCTGGAGTTGCTCAGTGCTGTGAGCAACCTGTTTCCTTATAGTGAAGCCATTTTGAGCTGTATTTTCTCTACTTGAGGCTTCAGCATCTCAACAGATACAGAGCCAGTGGGACATCAAGGAGAATATTTCCAGTAGCCATATGGGCTTCCTGTCCAGGCCTGGAGCTTAAGTTGGGGTCTGTGATGGAAAAAGGACTCTACCTTACACCCTTCTGAGAGTTGGTATGAATAGAAAACCTTTCCTATTTAAGTAAGACTTTCTTGTTTTAAATGAGGAAGGAAGTAGAGCCCTGGAAGGAAGCTCTCCCTTCTGCCACACCGTGTGGTCCTGGTACCTGGGTGGGTTATGGGACCTCCATAACGAGAAATCAAAAGGAGAGATGCACATCGTCAGAGTGATTCAGACACTGTTCAAAAAGAAGCAGAGTGACCTATTTTCTGAGGGCTTTGAAAAGTGGGCATTTGCTTTGTGTTGGTTTCCCTGAACGACCTCTAAGAGACATAGACTAGGTGGGAGGTAAGAAGAGGGGACCGCTGGGGTCTGGCACCCTTGACGGCTAATCCAACTCTCACACCTCTGAGCTGTGTCATTTCCTTGAACCTCATTTGTGAAATGGATGAAACAACTGCCCTCACCTTCCCAAGGTGGTCATGTGTATTACAGGATTACACCGGGGAACTCATGTGCAGCTACAGAGCCTCAAGTTATGACTGGCCTGACATAGGAACAGCTTGGGCTATGACTGGAATTTTAGGTTTAACTTACAACCGAAGTCTTGAGTTACGACCTAAGCACCATCTGCTTGTGCTTCCAGATGGTCTCAGATACAGATTAACCCTTAAAGAGTTCTGGAAGAACCATTACAACATCCTTTCTTGTGTGGGTTTAATTGAGAAATCCTGGGCCAGTGTCTCTCTAAGGACACCGGGATCTGCCTGTATACAGGACAGAGACTTTGAAGGATGCGTAGAGAAGCCTGAACCTTCAATTGACCAATTTGAGTTACGAACAGCCCTTGTGAATGAATTGAGTTCATAAGTCAAGGGTCTACTGTACTATTTATACAGCCTACATATATATATATATGTATATGTATGTATGTATGAGAGGGAGGGAGGGAGGAAGAGAGAGAGAGATCCCTGTTCTCCCTTCTTGGCTCCTCTTGGGGCTACCAGTGATGTCTCTTGTTCAGATTTGATGGGTTCTCTGTCCTCATCTTCCTTGATCAAACTGTGACTTCTCATTTGGTGGACCGCTCCCTCTGTGACCCCCTTCCTCACTCTCAGCCACCTCATGCCTGGTTCTCTCCTTCCCTCCATGGCTTCCTCTTCTCAGCCTCTTTGGGGCTCCTCGGGCCCTGGCATGGTGGAGCATCCACGATCCCACCCACAATCTCTTCTCTTCTCAAGCTGTACTCACCCTTCAAGGTTCCTCATTGGAATCTAAGTCCAGTACGCTTAGCATGGACTGCAGACCCCACCAGTCTGTCCCCACCCTGGTCCTCTTAGTCTCCTCCCGTCCCTTGATCCCTCAGTTCACCCAGTCTGCTTGCTGCTTCTGCCAAGTGCATTCTCTTTTCAAGCTTCTCCACAAACTGTTTCCTCTACCTGGAGTCTCACCAGCTCCCAGCCTCAGGCCTTTGCTCGGTGTCACAGGGACACCTCTAGCCACTCGGATGACCTAATGACTTCCTGCCCCAGCACTCTGCGCCACCTGGTCTGCCTTCCCTGTCTCACGCACCCATAACCCGGACATGTAGAATGCTTACTTGTGCATTTGCTCCTTCCCCCATTAAAATGCCAGCTCTGAGAGGTCAGGGTCCTTATTTTTGCACGGTTATAGCTTCCACTTCTTAACACTGTTCAGGGCATAGCGGAAAGCTGTTGAATGCAGGCCACCATGGAGGGCAATGGCTGTTGTTACTACTAAGGTTGGTGCTATCTCCAACTTTGGGAGTCTATGGTAGAGCCAATAACCTCCCCAGATACCTTTGGGTTTTCTAAGCCTGGAGTCATAATATAGAGAAGGAATGTAAATAGCTTATATAGGAATGGATCCCAACAGAAGGACCTGTGTTTGGGCCCCCAGGATCAGCACGCTCCCATCCCCTGCATTCTACACTCCCTAAAAATGAGTGACACGGTGAGACAGCTGCTTAGATGTGTCTGCTCTGCAGGCAGTTTGACCTATGCTGAGAATGTCAAATGAAACAAAAACATTCTGACATTTCAAGAGCTTTAATTTCCTCACGATAAAAGCCATAGCATCTGAATGTGTCAAGTTTATAAGGCGTAGGCTTTAGGCCGGGAGTATGTGCCTACCTAGCGCAGGGCATGTCAGCGAGTCAAGCCGCTCCTCGAAGGAGCACGCAGGAGCATGTCGGGAGAAACAGAGGATGTGTCTTGGTCCGGGGAGGGTCTGCCACTGTCACTTATGTGAAAGTAAACAATTGCTAAGGTCATTCTGAGAGGTGCAGCTCAGAGGTTCCAGAAACACAGGACGCCCATGATTGTTGTCAGTCGGTACAATGCAGTGGGAGAAGCAGAGACTTTGAGTTAGACAGACCTGGGGTGAATCCTAAACCTGCTGTGTATATGCTGAGCCACAGCAGGTAAGTTGCTTAACACCTTGGCTTTGGTTCCTGCTTCTGAGAGGCAGAAGTACCATGAGTGACACAACCTGTTTCCCTTGTGGTCTAGCGCTCTGCCTGGCTACATCCCTCAAGTTTCCTGGTGGTTAGGTCTGACACATGGCTCCTTTCTGGCCAGGGGGACATGTTGGATGAGCGGTGTGCACGTCGCAGCCCAGCCTGTGAGAACCTCTTCCGGGTGACCCACCTAAACTCTTTTTCCCTTCCGGTTCGGGGCAGGGAATCATGGTGACCTCAGAAGCCGTGTGATAAACGGTGGAGCCACAAGATTGAAAGGCACATGTCCTTGAACCAGTGCTTGGAGGAGGGCGCACTCCTTTGCACGAAGTGAGAAATAACCATGTGCATCCTGAGCCTCTGGGTTGGGAGTGTAATCGTTATATCTCACTTCCCGGATACCCTGGCAAAGCGGGGATAGAAGCTTTTGGGAGGGTTGGAGTAGACTCTGCAGTTGACACTTCCAAAATCATCTTGTAGCAGGGCTTTCGTGGCTTGCTCGCCTCTTCCCTAGTAAATGAATCAGTTAATCTGCAATACTCATTGCACATGGATCTCATACAGGTATTTGCTAGACTCTGAGGGTGATTCAAGAAATATAAAACGGTCCTAGCTGCCAAGTTCCAACTCTGTCCCAGGGAAGACATGCGTTCTTCATCTGTGTGAATATCCTCAGGTACCAGACTTCGGAAGGACAAGATTGGAATGAATGTCTCTAGGATTCACCACTAGAATTCAGACTCAAGGAGGTCCCTTTGGCCAGCCATGGAAGAGTTAATAAATCACCCAGCTGTTAAAGACAGCAGCTACCTAGGTCACCACGAATAATGGGCAATAAAATTTTTTTCTATTTCATTTTGGGAGGAATGAGCACGATCTATTCATTCTCGTAGCAGATGTCCATTGCTAACCATGTTAACAATGCAGGCTGCTTAGAAAATTTACTTAGAATATGGAAAAAGACAAGGATGTTATGACAAGGATGCCTCTTACTGAGTCATTTTATAAGGTCAAAAGACAGGAAGGACCCAAGTGTCCAACAGTGGGAGAACGCGCAAGTAAATCAGGGCCAGTCCCCTTCTTCATTTAGGCTGTCCCTGAGAATCCCACGTCTACAGCGTCACGTACCATCTTCAGGTCAGTGACTCCCACATCATGGTGGCAATCTGACCTTCCCCCAGGGTGTCACACCTAGACGACTCCGAGGTGTCGAAAACCCAGGCCTCTAAATCCCGGGTTTGTGATTCACGCCACGATGGCCCCATCCCCAGAGGTTCTCTTCTGGGATCTTTCGCCTACCCCATCTCCGGTTGTGAGAGTCTGGATTGCGGGACTCCTCCTTTCCTTCATCCCTGTGTCCAGTCCATAAGGCCCTAGTGTCTTTCAAATCCATCCCCTTCAGGTTGGCTGCTGCCTCCGTGGTCTACACAGCCATCTTCCTTCCTGGACCCAGTGGCTTAGCTTCCTAGGTGGATTTCTTCCCATAGCCCATGCTGCTCTCCATTCTGTTCGTCATCCCGCTGTCCCTAACCTCCCAAACCCTCTTGTGTCTTCCCACTGCCTTTGGAATAAAGACTAGAAAGATGGCCCACAAGCGCCTTGTCTGAGCTTCGCCTCTCTCCCCTCGCCTCTCCTTCTATTCCTCCGCCCTCCTTCTCCATAGCCCACAGGATGGTGCGCAGTGCTCCATTCTGCTCAGAACATACTTTCCAAGCCTCTCCTCCTGCTGTCACCAAAGTACCGCTGCCAGGTTCACACCTGCATCTCCCCCATCGCTCACAGACTCAGCGACCTCGAGGAAGCCCCCCCAGGACCTGTGTGTAGGCCCGGCTCCTTGGAGACCCACAGCTAGGCAAGAGAACGGAGCTCAGGAGTGTTCTGGATGGTGAGGAGCCAGGTGTTAAAAAAAAAAACTTTGTCATTGACAGTGCAGATTGAATATTCTACTTTCAGACATGTGGTATTGGGCCTCAGATCACAGACATGATATTGAGCTTGAATGAGGACTGGTCATTCCCACCCAGAGCAGTTACTGCATGCCAGAGACTTTGCCATCTCTCCGCTCTCTCAGAACTTACCACTTATTAACAAGTTGCAAAGCCTGGCTAGCAGGGAAGTAGATTTGCATTCAGGGTGCTCCTGCAAAAGTGTTTTATTTCCTTGAGTAAGACACTTAATTTTCTGGGTCTCAGTTGCAATAACAATCTTTCCTGACTGCCTGGTGGTGACTCGGGTAGCCGTTCATACTGCTAAAACATGTGGAGATCCCAGGCCTTGCACCTGGTGCAGGGGAGACATTGGGCTTTGAATCAGAGCACAACAAAGTGTGGCAGTCCCAAGACCCTGCCTCGATCCCCCCGGAGGATTTTGTCATTGAAGCCAAGAGCAGAGCAGGTCCTGGCTGGCAGGGACCTCTGTCTTGGGTGGCAGCCTGGGTGGCCTCAAGGCTGCCGGTAGCACCTGCTCAATAGCTCCTGTCAGGTGGAGGAGAGTTCTCATTAGGGCCAAGAAATTGACTGGTGTCCCAAGTTTCTCAGGACTATGATGGGGACTCAGGGGAGAGGTTTTTGTGGATGCAGGTGCCCAGGGAACAGAAATTGAGTCACCATCAATGTGATGGGAGGCTGTGGTCAGTGACAGGTATTTGTGAGGTTGGCAGGGGGTTGCAGGCCATTCCGCATTTTCTCTCTGGCATGCGTTCATTTCCTTTTAAAGTATTTCCCGAGGAGGGAGAGTCCAGTGGTCAGGAGCACAGAGGGCCTGTCAGACTGCTGGTGTCTGAAGGTGACAAAGGGATGCTGGCTTGTTGGGGGAGGGTCACCATATGCCACACTGTCTCATGCCTTGTCTGTTTAATAACCACAGTCCGGAGGAGGCCAGTTCTCTTATACGCATTTTCCAGATGAGGAAACCACAACTCCAGAGGGTGGGTGACCTGCTGAAAACCAGTTCAGGACAGATGAATGGTGGATGACATTCTATCCGCTCCCTAAGTCCGCGCAGCCTTTCCCCCATTGGTGTGTGGATGTTCCTGAGCTGTGTCACTTCGCCTTCCGCACCTGACGTCCTGCTTCCAAGAGAAACTGCAAACCCCTCTGTTGCTTGTCACGAGCCCCGTTCCCAGTGGCTCCCATTTGGACCACCGTGGGGGCCTCCTGCCCTGTCTCTCTGTCTCCTCTTGCTTTCTTTATGATTTCCCAGGGCCTGCTGAGCAGAGACTGATGCGGGTCATTTCCCTGCTTCCTGCCCTTCAGAGGTTTCCCATCCTTTTTGGCTAGAACCCCAAACATGTAATGAGGTCCACCACGCTCCCTGTGTTCTGGGCCCTGCCTTCCTCTCTAGTTCCTCTCTTTCTGTCCACGATACACTTTGCTCTAAGCACACGGGTCTTATAGTAATTTCTAGAAGGCTCTAGAGAATATGCCATTCCTTCTGCTTGGAACACAACCTCCCATTTTTTTTTCTCCAATGATCTCAGCTCAACCTTAAATGCAAGGTGTAACTGAAAAAATACGGTGAATGCTTTCATTAAACAATGATGACAGTAAAAGATCGTTCCCTTTAATCTCCCTCACAATGTCCTGCTCTGAACACACTCATCCCATCCTCCTTGGCACGTTTGGAAGCAGCTCTACAAGCTCTCTTTTCTGAGTGTCGTTGGCTGTGCTGCTGTGGCCGCTTCAATATCCTCAATTGACTCAAAGCATTGACCTCTCGTGGTCATTTTGACTTTGGGGAAGAGCCAGAAGCTGCACGGTGCCCGGTCAGGTGAGTAAGGCGGGATGAGGACACGCTGTCGTGTTTTTATAAGCGTGCCTTTCCACTGAATGGCATCTGGCAGCAACGCTCATTGCACTTTTTTAAAAATTTTGTACCAGGGATCGAACTCGGGACCTTGCGCTCGTGAGGCAGGTGGCGGCGCCACTGAGCTACGCCCCCAGCCCAGCACTCGCTGTGTTTTTTTAAATCACACCTTGTAAAGACATTCATGAACTGCTTCAGAAAGGGGCCTGAACGTTTGGATGATGTGCTCAAAGTCAGAGGGAACAACTGGAGGGCGATTAATAGCGATGTCTTTTACTGTGCTAAATTTGTTTTACTTGAACACACCCTGTAGTTCTTGATCGTCCCATCCATATCTCTTTCAAAAACAATTCCTGGCCCCCACCGTCTAGTCACCCCTTCTCCTTAGCACCCTACAGTGACCTTCATCACTCTTTTTGTTTTGGTGCTGGGGCTGGAACCCGGGGACCCACTCACGTTAAATCCGTGCTCTCCTACCACAGCCCTGTGACTTTTGAATTTTCAGCCGTCTCCTCCTTTGTGTATTATTGGTCTTTGTTTGTCTTTTGTCTTTCTCCACCTCGATTTTGCTTTGCTGCCCAGGAGATCCAAGCACTCCCATCCTGCCCGGCACACAGTGGATTTCCAGTAAGCCCTTTTAGAGTCTGCTGAATGAATAACGCTTCTCAAGAACTGCCGGCACCGTCCCTGACGATGAAGTGCGTGTGGGCATATTTATAGTATCCATTCAGTATAACGCGGTCCAGCTCTGCATCCATGAGTCACTGCCCTCAACATTTACTAAGCACCAACTGGGTGCTGAGGAGGCGAAAGTGAATAAACAAACACGCCAGGCCCCCAGGAGCTCAGTGGGATGGGAGGTGATGAAAGCCTGGGCTTCCGAGTCCCGGTAGCTCCAGGGTCCAGCCGCTGAGCTGCTCAACTCCGCGACTGTGGGCTCCTCCTCGGGACAACTCGTAAAATGAAAATAATGATCCCGTCTTGCAGGGCCATTTTGATGCTAAATCGAGTGCGAAAGTGCATAAAGATAAAGGTCAGTAAAGGAGAAGGCGCTGTTGTTGTGATTGTTTGTTTTTAGTTCCTGAGTGGGGCACACAGTGAGGTCGGGCTAATTGTACTGTGTTTGGGGAATGTTGCCCCTAGAGCTCAGTAAGGGTCACTGAGGAAAGCGAGTTAGAAGCGGGAGGCTTTGAGGGCCAAGGGAAGCGGGAGAGCATAGGCTGGGATGTGGAGGCTGAGCCTGCGGGGTGTGAGAATTTGGATTCCACCTTTGCTCTCTGTCCCTTGATCCAGGGCCACATGTCACCCTCGCTTCTTCCCAGAAGGACTCAGTTTAGCCTTCGGGACCTCACTGCTGTTCCCACACTGTCCTCCCCAGAAGCCTGTACCTTGAGTTACCTTTTCCCCTCACAACTGGGGAGCGGGACAGAGGCTCGGGAACAGCTCTGCCATCCATCAAACTCAGTCGGGACTTGGCAGGAGTTGGTGGAGGCTGGTGCCCCGGGACGGATGAGCAGTGGTACACAGCGAGAATTCTCAGCAACTCAGAGATGGATGGGGAGCCCGGGGCCATCTCGTCTGCCCTCCACCCTGGGCGGGAAAAACACCCTGTCTGTGTCCTTCTCACGCGGCCGTTCAGCTGTCCTTCAGTTCCCGGGTCCACGTCTGCGGGCTCAGTGTAAATGGAGATCAGTCATACAAGCTTCAGGCTCCAAGCCTCAAGTTCAGGACGATCTCAAGGGCAAACAGCTCCTCAGGGAGGAGCAAGTGCCTTGTCCACGAGGAAAGAGGGACTCGAGCCTGACAGGGGGCCGAAGCCCAGCGCCGTCACCGGGACCGCGGGAGGGAATGGCCACAGTTCCCTGGAGCTGCTGTGAGAACAGGTCCAGCAGTAATGGAGCGAGCGAGAAGCCTGCGCCACTGTCCGGGGCAGACCGGCTAAGCGGTGACCCCTCCTGTGCGCCTGGGTGGAGCCCTTTCAGTGCAAGGCTGGAGCACCGTCCACTTCCTCCCGCTCCAGGCTGAGGATGCCGCTTCCTGCTCTCGAGGGAGGGAAACTCTTTTGCAGAGAAGCCCCTCGGCGGAGGAAAACGAGCAGCGGCTCACCCACCGGCAGCCTGTGGAGTTCCGTTGGCCTCAGGTGGCCGCATTCCCTTTCTGCGCCTTGGGTGGTGTAGAGCGGGTGCCTGAGCGGTTAGCAACCCATCAGCTTCTGAAACCCATCAGCGAAGGCCACTTCTTTGCTGGAGTCCCTCCGTACACTGTGCAGAGTCCTCCCTCACCCGGCCCACAAGCTCTTCGATGTCAGGCCCCTTCTTTGTCCTCCCCCCACCCCCGCAAATGCTTGAAACACACCAAGCACTCTCAGGACCTTTGCACCTGCTCTCCTGCAGCCTGGCATGCTTTCCCCCTGGCTGGCTCACTCATTTTCTTGGTGCTCTGAGAAGCCTTCATGGCCACCCTATCTTATATGGTGCTCTCTTTCTGTCACTCTTTGTCTCCTCTCTCTGCTTTATTTTTTTGCAGAGTACTTATATCCACCTGACAAATATTTTTGCAATTGCTCTTTTATTGCCATTTTCTCCTCATTAGTCTACAAGGGGCTCTTTGCCTTTTTAACCTCAGCTGATCTGCAGGACCCAGACCTGGGCCCAGCTCTGTGTAGAGTCACCACACACTTTCTGAATGAAGGAGCAAGGGCATTTATAGGGTCACAACTAACTGCGTCTGTGAAAATGTGCTTGGTGCACTGTAAATGGTTGGTAGATGTGAATGTTTAATCCCCTCCTTAGTGAACTAGCGAGTACATTGAAAAGGTACCCTGTCTTGGGAGGGACCACCCACTGATTTAAACCCCCAGTGGATTCCTGTGAAAGGGACCACCCAGTTGGGAGGCCAAAAGCCCAGGCCAGGAGAAGCCTTGTAGACAAACTTCACTTGCTAAGCAGTTTTGCCTCTGACCAGCTCTGTTTATGTCTGTGTGTACGACGATTCTCCAGGCGATTGAATTGCATTACCCTTTTCATTCTAATAATGTGAGCAGAATTCAGATGTGGTACTTGATGATGTCTTGTCTATTAAACAGCGTCAGGACTGCCTGGCTCAGTGCAGCAAATTACTGTCAAATGGAGGGCCACTGTGGCTCCACCAGAGTGCCAATGTTGCTGTGGAAAATCCTGGCCATTTATAGTTTATGTCTCAAAAATGAATTTTTATTTCATTGCCTTAATCTTTGGAGGCACCAGACATGCTTGCTTATTCCCAGGGAGAATTCAAATGGTAAGATTCTTACAACCAGAGCAGAGCTGGGAGGTTTCCTGAAGGGGAAAAGAGACAGTGTTCCCTGCCTGGCTGGAATTGCTGTCTGTGTGATTCCTGCTGGGAGAGAAAAGAAGGTGGACTGGATCTCTTCCAAAAATCAGAAGGGAAGCTGATTCCAATTTGGGAGGGTGTTAAAGTCTTCCTACCAAGGCAACAGACTGGGCAGAGGAAGGAAAGGAAAGGGGCAGGTGGGAGCATCTTTTCTGGTTCTGTTCTCCTAAAACCAGAGGCCTGGGAATCACGTGCATTCAGCAATTTGCTGGTCCAAGCACATAGTAAGCGCTCAATAAGTGTAATTGGAGTTGGCACTGAGTTGGGCTGGGATGGTGGAAGGCTCTGTCTGCTGCTCTGCTCTCTGTGGGGATTCTACCGAGTCTCTCCCCGCTCTGCGTTCTTATTGCCTAGTAATTTGTCACAAGTCCCTAGCAGCCCTGGATCCCTCAGCTGTGTCACGAGGAAGGATCCAGCCCTTCCCAGGGGAGCCTCCCAGTTGGGGACGAGGCACAGCTTCACCCCCACGCTGGTCTCTGAGTCAGAAGGGCGTATGCTTTTGTGGTGACTAATTTTACTACCGGTGTTTCTACTGCACTGCTAAGACCCAGTTAGCTTTTTAGGGAAGGGGCCTGTGCAAGCTGAGATGGCAAGATTGGTTATCTCGATAATGAGCAATTTTCCTAACTGGCCTCCTACCGATTCCTCATCTCTGTCCTTAGACAGCAGGACGAAGACACACTGCTCTGAGGGGAGAGGAATCGTCACGAAACTTCCGCTGCGGTTGTCTGCTGGCAAAGGCTCCTGTGATCATGGGTAATTAGCGAAGTGGTGGCAGTCAACTAAGGCAGCACCAGTGCAAAACTACGGGGTTCATGAGGACAGTGAATCCAAGCAAAGGGATTCTTTTGCGCATCAATTAGGAGCAGGTGTAAAAGTGAGAACTGGTGCCTCGTGATCTTCACTAAGCAAGCTGTGCCTGGTTGTGTGGTCAGAAGATAACAAGGAATTAGCAAGGGAGGCCTTCCTTCCTTCCTTCCTTCCTCCTCTGTCTCCTATCTATCCATCCACCTATCTAATAATCTATCCATCTACCTACCACCTATCATTTAAACTTTACTAAATATTTCCTAAACACTTGCTATATATCTTGTACTGTACTAGCCCTTTTCAGCATAGCAGCAAACAAAAGAGACAGAAATTTTCCTCACTTAGGACTTGTACCCAGTGATCTATGTCTATCCACCCACTGCATACGGTGGCCTGAAATAACGCAGAAGATCAAAATCACAGAGTCGGGATAGAAGAATATGCCAATCCGAAGGGAAGGTCAGGACCATGGGCGAAGTAAAGAGACACCAGAGGGCGGACTGCGGTGTCCTTCGGAGTTACTGATGCTACGTGAAGACTTTGGCCCAAAGCGCCCTGATAGCTGACGCCCAAGGGAAAGTCCATTGCTTCAGGTAGCCGGTGGACCTCATTGTTCAGAAAGGGACATACATCCCCACTTCCCTGTCTTTCCCGTGATAAAGTGTGTCGCCTATCCGTATCACTTTATTTAAGCCTTAGTACAAACACAATTCAGTTACCATTGTTAGCCCCATTTTACAGATTTTTTTAAGGCTGCATCTGAGATGTAGCTGAGCACCTTGGCCAAGGTCTCTCCTGGAGAGGGGCTGGGTTAGGGGAACTCGCAGGCAGGCTGCTGTGCTCCCTGCCCTCTGCAGCCCCTCTGAGGGGGTAAACTGAGAGAACATCAGTGGTCCCTGGGTGAAATCTGATCGCCCTGGAAAGTCATCTTCTTCCAGGGATGTGAGAAAAGCAATAAGACAGAAGCACATCCATATGCAGGGGGAAAATTAAATATTATGTGTGAGAGTCACCAGCCTTTAAACCCAAGACATCTGAGAGGCCCAAGAATGGGATTAACAGAGGTCATGGGCTGGCTCAAGCCGACCTGGGCTAAATTAGCCTCAGAGTCCTATACCCAGTTCTTAGTCCTAAAGCCATCTTAGTAGGAGGATGGAGTAGGAAAAAACCCTGCTGGCCAAGCTTCTGCCTGCCTGCACGCCCATCCTCACTTTCAGGAACCTTGGGCTTTCCGGAAGCTGGGACCAGGAGCCGGAAGTCGCTCTCCAAGGTGCCGAAATAAACCTATGTCAAGGTGGGGCGCTTCTTGTCAGGTGGCTCCTTGCTTCTGCCTCTCTGCTCCTGGTAACCACTCTAGCATTCTAGTAGGTGGGAAAAGGAGACAACCAACATGAGCAGATGTGCTGATTTGTAAGCATTCAAGTTTTTGTTTGTTTGCTTTTTGGCTATTTTTTGGTACTGGGGATTGACTCGGGACCTTGTGCTTGCAAAGCAAGCGGCAGAACCGGGCTAAATGCCTGGCCTAGCATTCAAGTTTTTAATGGGCAAAACCAACCTTGAGAGATTGGTGATTCACTGGGCAAATTTCTTAAAATTCTGTGCCTCAATTTCTCACCCACAAATGCAAATAATAATAATGATGATGATAAATAATCCCAAGAAAGAGTTCCAGTGAGGATCAAATGAGTTACTAAGCACTTAGTTATGCTTGGAAAATAATAAGTCCTCTGTACATGTGTTTGTTAAAAATATAAAAATATGTAGTTACATTCTTTTTTTTTTTTTTTGGTTTTTTTGAGACAGGGTCTCACTGTGTAGTTGAGACTGACCTGGAACTCACTATACTGCCCAGGCTGGTCTCAAACTCACAACAATCCTCCTGTCTCAGCCTCCCAAGTGCTGGGATTACAGGTGTGCACCACCATGCCCGGCTGTAGTTTCATTCTTTTAAGGTGAAATTGCTTGGTAATAGGATCATCTGTAGGAGGATGAGCCCAGAAGAACCGTGTCACGGTTGGGATAAACTGAGCCTTAGGATGCAGCGATGGCCGATCACAAAGAAAATAAGATCTTGCTCTTGTCCTTCCTTACCACATTTACCACGATGGAGGCCTGCACTACGTCAGTTACCCGCTGTGTCTCGGAATTCTAAGCCCTTCAATCGTGGTCTGCAATTCTGAATTCTGTGTGCTCTCCAGTTTGCAAACAGCAGCTGCGCATCAATCCCAGAGGTGACAGCCAGTGAGTCAGCACCACCTACATCTCTTGGATGCGTCTTTGGGGTGCTGGGGGGTTAATTAATTACTATTTGCAAAACAACGGAGAAATCCTCCGGTGAAAGTTGCTATAGAAATGCAAGTGGAGGTATTGTTGACATTGTTTTGAAAGTTTACTTACGGGGCAGGGAAAGATGGAGAATATGTTTTCTTCCTCTGTGGAAGTAGATAATGCTGTGTAAGTTGGCATTTACGGTCGCTAAAGACGTTGTACCTCTAAAGCTACAGGGATCTCACAATAGGAAAAGCACACAAAGGGTTTTTGCTTTTGCTCTTGCAACCTCCTAGCCATTCAACTCTGATTTCCACAAATAAATGTGAAAAGAAACATTATAACCACAGTGTGTATTCATTCCATCCAGCTCAAAAAAAAAAAAAAAAAAAAAAAAAACCCAACACATTTCAGTATAAAATTTCCTGCATAGAGTCAATATTTTTGGATCCAACTCCTCCCATTCATTTATGCTACTGCTTTAGCAGCGTAAGGTTGAAATCAAAGTTTGAAGTCAAAACAAAGGGAGGTAGGGATAGACATAAACTTCAGCAATTAAAATTATCGCCAGGCTGGGCCAGGGATTAGGCTCAGGGCTTCCGCTGCCTGCCTCACAAGCACAAGGACCCAAGTTCGATCTCCAGTATCAAAAAAACCAAAAGATTTAAAATCATCGCCAGTCTCCTCTACCTAAAAAGCTATCAAAACTCTTGGCTTGATTTGGTTAAAAAAAAGGGAGAGAGAATTTGTGTGAAATGACTAACAACCTCCCACATCTGGGAAATATCTTTCCGTGGTAATATATGCATTTCATTTAGTCCTCACTCTACTTTTCCCCGTTTGAGGGAGAAATATCTACTTTATAGGTATAGTTGACAATGACTGGGTGAAACTTACCCCTTTCCTTGAATCTATCTCTTTCCTAACTGAAGTTTGACATCACAACATCAATCCTAGCACACTGAAATCAGAGTTTGCCAGAATTAAAATTTAGCACCGCACAGAGGAAGAAGACCAGGCCTTCCATGCCAGCGAGATAAGAATGCAATCACTGCTGCGATCAGCGACTTCGCAGCCAAGTTTTATCTGTATCTGCACAATTGATTTGCAACTGGTTATGTTTGTTTATACAAATCCCACGAGAGGCACATTTTAGGCTGTGAAGTTGAACAGGTGCTTGCCTCTTCTCTATGAATAAAATGGAAAACTCCAACCTGGCATAAATAGAGGCCATTTTCTTTATCCCCAAAAAGCCCTTTGTCTCCAGCCACCCCTCACAGATCCTAGATTTCAGCTGTCTTCAGCAGCCTGGGAACCTCCTAGCTCCCCAGAACACTGCCTCATGCATTATGGACTTTCTCATCCTGACAATGGGTAAAGGGGAGGCTGTTTGAATGATTTGTGCTTCCTAAGGGCAAGGAGCTCTCTTTCGTATTTCCCTCATAGTCCTGGTGGTGATGTGATCACAGTGGACAGGCAAGGACAACTTTCTTTTTTTCAGTACTGGGGTTTGAACCCATGGGTGCTCTACCACGGAGCTACATCCCCAGACATTGTTATTATTTATTTCTATTGTTTAGTGAGACAGGGTCTAAGTCATCCAGGCTGGCCTCAAACTTGAGATCCTCATGCCTCAGCCTGCCAAGTAGCTGCAGTTGCAGGTGTGTGCCACCACGTGTCACTGTTCAAGTCATCAGGTTGTTGTCCAACCGCATCAGGTGCAGAGAGAACTGTTCCTCGTGGATTCGCTGTATTTCAAATGATCAGTAAGTCCAGTGACCCAGCATCTCTTGTGTTTAAAATCCTACGAATCGCATCACTTACACAGCTTCACTCAGGCCATTGATTTGCCTCTTGAAGCATTTCTTCTTCTCTCCCTCTCTACTCATCATTCTAGTCCAGGCGACTTTCCGCTCTCACCTGGCTAGTAATGGTGGCCTCCTTCCTAGCTCTCGCTTTAATCACTCTTGTTTCTTCTCGTCTTAGTAACTGCACTGTAACCAGAGGGATCATTTAAAATGCAAACCTGGTTATATCAACTTCAAGTTTCCTGTGCAACTACTTTGCCTTTCTTCTTGGACCTTAATGATCACAACTTGCTCCCCTGCCTCAGGACCTTTGCACATGCTGCTGCCTCAGCCTAAGCCACTCTTTCATTCTTTACCTTTCATTTAGTCATTGTGCCATCCATCATTCTTCCTCCAGGCTGGTTAAGCCTCCAGGGACACACCCTCCTGACTCTCTGTGCATTTCCTTAGCATAGTCTGTAGTGGGGTGTGTGTGTGTGTGTGTGTGTGTGTGTGTAAACTCTATGAACACAGGAACCTAGTTTATTATTGCTTCCATCTCTGTCCCCAGAACTTGGGCTTCTGAGGCATAAAATGGACTTAAAAATATATTATTGGACAAATGCATGACTCTAGGGGTGAAAGTGAAATCTTTGTCTAATGAAGGGAGAGGCAGTGGAGAAGCTCAGCAGCTACACCCAGCCACGGGGAGGACAGGGTGTGCGCCAGCCAATTTGCTGCATCACCCAGCAGGTCGCAGGAGTCCTTGGGACCAGCCTAGTACTAAGTATAAACTCAACCTTTTAAGAAATAACTCCATCAAACTTGTGGTGAGTGTCTGAGAGGCCCCGAATGAAATGCAAATAAAAATTTAAAAAAACGCAAAGAGCCTCTGATTTCCTAATCAAGCAACGGGGGTGGGGGGGGGGAAGCCACGCATTGCAGATTCCTATCAGGGAAATAAATGACCTAGAATTCGCCGTGGCGGGTCCTGGACTCCCGTTGCTCTCGGCCCCGTGACACAGTGACCCCTCCTTCACCAGCTTCCTGGTCTCAATGCCGGCCACCACCTGCCCGCCAGCCAGTGTGCAGCAGCCCCACCTGGCTCAGAGGCCACCGGTGCATCCACACTGGGAACGTGTGGTTCTTTCCCTCCTGACCCCTACCTTTCCCAAACGCCCTCTGCAGCCCTCTGGCTCAGTGCCTGGGTTTCTCTCCACCCCTGCTCCCCAGTCTTCTCCAACATTCGTTCTTCTTAAAACAAAACAAAACAGTTATGGTTTTCAGTGCCCTGGGTCCAACCTCCGGCACAAGCTACACTCCCACCTCCTTTCCCTGCTTTTTGCAAATTTGAGACAGGGTCTTGCTAAGTGACCCAGGCTGGCCTTGGGCTTGTGGATCCTCCTGCCTCTGCCTCCCCAAGGAGCTGGGATTACAGGCCTGCACCACCTACCACGTCTGGCTTCCACAGCATTTCTTTATCTGATTGAAGTTTCCATTTTCCCTTCACCATGTCAGTATAGCCTCACTGTATCCTGCTTGCTTAGGGCAGAGCCCTGGATATCATCTGGGCTCCGTTCTTCCCCTAATACGTGCCACGTGCCTTCGGCCAGTAAGTTTTGCCCCGAGTTTGTTCCTTTTCTCTAACTCCACCTTAATCATAATCCCACCCTTCCTGCCAAGGCCTCTTCAAGGTCCTCTCGCTGTCACTCTTCCTGTCCCTGCCTCCCTGGTGGCTGTGCAACCTGACATCAACTCAGCTCGTACCCAGGACTTTCCTATCATAGACTAGAAGCCCTACAGGAGCCGCACCCACCACCCACCTCCCTTTCTTTCTTTCTTTCTTTCTTTCTTTCTTTCTTTCTTTCTTTCTTTCTTTTTCTTTCCTTCCTTCCTTCCTTCCTTCCTTCCTTCTTTCCTTCTTTCTTTCTTTCTTTCTTCCTTCCTTCCTTCCTTCCTTCCTTCCTTCCTTCCTTCCTTCCTTCCTTCCTTTCTTTCTTTCTTTCTTTCTTTCTTTCTTTCTTTCTTTCTTTCTTTCTTTCTTTCTTTCGTTTCTTCGGTACCAGGGATCGAACTCGGGACCCTGCAGTAGCAGGCAGTAGCACCACTGAGCTGAATTCCCAGCCCCGCCTCCCCCTGCCTTCTCTTTCTAATGCCATCCTCACCTCAGGGCCTTCCTGAGCTGACCCTTTCCCTCGGGACAAGTACTCAACCGTACACCTGCCCCAACCTTCTGCCTCCCAGGAAGTGTCAGCTCCTGTCTTCCGGCTGCTGGCACGTGGCTCGGGCTAGCTGCCTCTTCTGCCCAAAACCCTCTAGGGGCTCCACCTCATGCAGAGCCAAAGCTAGTGTCCTTGCAAGGTCCCAGAGGGCCGTGTGACCTGTCCCCTCACCCTACTCCCGTTTAGTCTCATCACCTCTTTCCTCCTTTGCTTGCTTCACTCCAGCCACAGTACTCTCCCTGCTGCCCTAAACACATGAGGCAAATCTCTGCCTCAGGACCTTTGCACCAGTTCTTTCCTTTATCTAGGGTGCTTTTCCCCGGATGGTAGTCATTTATTTATTTATTAATCCTTAGATATTATTTGTTCCATCATTTCCTGCAAATGTATTCATTCAAATGCCAATAAGGTCTTTACCTTGTGTAAAATCACACACTTCAATTCCCCAGAAAGAGAAGCCCACTTTTCTTGACTTACTTTTCTCCTTAGCAGTGGTCTCTACATAGTAGGTAGGACTCGCCTCTGAGACACTCGGACTGTGTGGTCACACTGACCTTCTGCCTAGCAGGACCCTGTACTACTTGGTTCAATTCTCTGTGTTTCTGTCTTGAGCACATTAGACGTAACTTGTTCATGGCTCTCAGCAACATATTCCGTTTTTCTTATTTTGTTCCTTGTGTGTCTTGGCACTAGGACGTGAATCCCACAAGGGTGGGGAGAGAGTCTCTTCTGTCCATGCCTGTAACCCCTGGGCCTGGTAGATATTCAGTGAGTACTTAGTGGATAAGCGAGTCTTCCCAGCTAAACAAGCCAGAAATCTGCCGGTCATCCTGGACATCCGCCCGGCCTCCTCTGAGCCCCTGTTCAAGTTGTATCCATTTGGAGTCAAGGGGATTTTGAATCTGCCTGCTTCCCTCACGTGTCTTTGTGCCACCTCGGCCTCCCTGTGTGCTACCTGCGTGCCCCACTAATTCACTTCCTAAGTGGCCTCCCCGTTGTCCCCTCCAGCGTTTTCCATGGTCGCCATCTCCTACCCCTAGAGGCCAGGATGAAGGTCAGTGGCCTCAGCACGGCCTTGAGGCCCTGCCCAACGTGGCCTGCCTCCTGTCCCCTGTCCTGTCAAGTCTCTTCCTCCTGCCTCTCTGTGCCTCAGTTTCTCTGGCCTCCTTCAGACGTTGCAAACAACATGCTTTCTATTTTGGTTTTGTTTTGTTGTCTGCAAATGCTCTGTCCCCCTATCACCAGAGCACCCTTCACCTCCTTTAATTCTTGCTGCCCTGCAGCCCCTTTTTAGAATCCCTGGACTAAACCTCCCCATCTTCCCTGAGACAGCAACCCCTGCATCCTTTGTCCTGGGACTTCTCATGGTAGGAACCGCGTGGCTATCAGTGTGCTGTCAATGTTCCTTTGCCATATCTCCGAGATCTTTGCACGGAGCTGCCACAGCCCCTCAGCAGGTGCCCGGTCCTGGTGCCCCCAGAGATTTAGGGGTTCTTCACCGCCAGAGCTACTTAGCACACACACCCCACTGAGGCATGCCGTAGGGCCAAGGCATGAAGGTGCGGGCACCAGGGAAGTCTTTGCCCCAGAGAGCCTGCGCTCCATGCACTGCCAGACATGTTTTGTTTGACAAGCACAGAGGTGGCCCATGTGGCATCTTTTTAAAAAATTGAATGATTGCTAACAGAGAAAAAGTGGGAGATTTCACACAAAACTTTGAATATTTGGCTTCTTTTGAAAAAATCGAAACATCTAGTGGCCTGAACCCGCAGTGGCTGGGAGGGGGCCCGGGACTGTCTTGGTAGGGCCAGGTCACTAGGGATCCACATGGACCGCTCCTCCCCAGGGCCACCTGCCGGGCCACTGAGGCTGCGGTGCCTTGGCCATGGTGACAGCAGAGCCCTGTCTCTGAAAGGAGAGGAGCTCCAGGGACTGGGAGAGGTCGGGGGAGGCCAGAGGTGGCATCTGCAGACTGGAAAAGCTTGGGCTCTGTGGGACCCTAGGCTCCCACCCTGGGCCAGTTGCTGCGGCCAAGCTGTGGAGCCCCCCAACTTCAGGACCAGGAAGGCACAGGGCAGGAGATGACTTGCAGACTGCTGGCAACTTTCCTGGAGGTCTGTGCTACTGCAAGACCTCTAGGATTCTTCCCTGGCAAGAGAGTTAGAAACAGGCCCTTGAAGCCCGTGCTAAATGCTAAATTGTTTTCTTGCTACTCTGTTAAGAAGTATACAGGAGTAGGGGGCATGGAAGAGGTTTAATTCATTTCAGAACAAACAATGCAGCTTTCTTCCTTTCCAGGACAGTGGGCAAAATTCACACTGGCCTCACATAAATGGTGGTCCCCATATCCTCAGAAGACTCAGCCTTTCCCCCTGAGAAAGCCTTTTCTTTCCTTCTCTGCGGAGTGCTAGGAGTTTGGGCCTGCCGCATTTCCTACATTTCCCTTTCTTCCTGTAGCTTTCAAACCCACACTTACAAGAAGTGCATTCTGACACTGCTCACTGCTACATATATTCAGAGACACTGGAAAAAGCTGTGCTTTTCAAAAAAAGCAAAAGCCAGATGTGCCGTTCCAGTAAGCGATACAGCTTAACGTCAGCCTTCTAACGATGTTCCAATTTAATTCAGCCTCGTTCTAACAGCACAGTGATCTTTCAGGACAAGAATTTCATAATTCAGAGTCAAGTTTCTTTTGCTGTTGGGCGGTCCAGTTATGGGCAGCAGGGTCTCAGGCCCTATCAGCACACGGGTGGGAAGACACTGCTGCTTCTTCCCTACCCTAACACCGTTTTTGCCAGACAGGTGCGGGAATCTTTGTGGAGCAGAACCGGAACCAGAAAAAGACTGAGAGGAACAGAAGGACAGGAAGAAGGGGAAAGAAACCCAAGTGCGTCTTGCCGAAGAGCTGGGTGAGAGCAGAAGGCTGGGGCTGGGCTGGAGTCTGTGAAAAATGCTCCTGTGGACTCCGATGGGGTTTGTGTGTGTTTTGTAGAGCTCAGGAGGAGGTTTTGGGTTGGAATTCCTTTGCAGCAGGGGACCAACGAATGGGGAATGTAGTCTTTGGATGAGTGCCTAGCTTTGGAAGGGACTCAGAGGAAGGGGCTAGCTCCTTCTCCCAGCTTGGGGCTCTGAGTGTGGCTCTTCCTTGCCTTCTTCTGTGCCCTTCCCAGGCCTGCCAAGCCTCGCCCTTCACATGGCGACAGTCCTGCCCATCCCACGCTGGCCACTTCCTGTTGAATTATTCTCCAAAGCACATCGCTCCCTCTGACCTATATTTTGTTCTACGGATTGATGGGCAGCCTGCCACTCTCCAGAAGAACGAGGGCCCTTCAGCAGGACCAGGGCTTTCATTTTCTGTGCCCCCATTGCGTCCCAGTACCCAGAGCACTGCCTGGCATGTGGACGTGCGCTGGGGTAGAATCAGTACTGAGGGGGTGGTCTCTGAGGGGACAGCGACGCAGTTTCTGCTGTTGGCTGTAACTGTGCTGAGATGACTGTGTGTGTGAGTGAAGTGTCTGTGGCTTAGCCCTGGAGGATTAATGTTTGTATCTTGCCTTTTTGTCTTCTAGGGAGACCACAGGGCTCTGGACATGGAAGACAAAGAGGGACCAAACTGAGCATGGTGATGTTTTGGGGGCAAAGTTGGGGGTGTATAGGCTCAGCCTCCAAGAAAAAGAGCCACCTGGCTCTGGAGGGCTTTGTTAGGGCAGAACAGGGGTGCAGCAGCTGCTCTGGTCACTGGGCTGCAGCACGCAGGGACTGGAACGGCTCACATTTGGAACAGTGTCTCTGGATCCAGGAGTTCATCTTAAGATTTCATTTCCTAAATTAGATGTGCTGGGACATGGATTTACACTCTGTGCTTACAATTTTTCTTAAGCCCCTACTGGGCTCTCATTTTCATAAATATTTTTTATGGGGCACAGCAAGATTGGCCTGAAAGCAGACAGAGGTGTGATGGCAAAGGAGGTGCTGGGTTCGTGCGTTTCCTCTGCTGTGGTCTAGCGAGTGGAGGTTCTGGTTCCGGAATACGGAGTTGGCCCAGAAGCTCTGGGTCTGCAGATGTTGATAACACATGCTGTGGTTCTGGAGCCTTTGTGGCTTTGCACAAACTCTTCTGAATCTCTCATCCACATCCACGCTGTGCAGTGCCCGAGGCTCTAGAGAGGCTCCCTGGGCTTTGCGTTGGGGGAGGAGACTGTGTCCCACACAAGTGCAGGCTGTCAGCTCTCACAGAGCCTCCTGGTTCACATGAGGGCTGTGGCGGGGGAGGAGGGGCAGTTGTGGGAATATAGATGGCACAAAGGAGAAAGCAAACATAAACAAGACCTCGCAAAGCCACAGGAGTGAGTGAAAAATGGCCTGTGCACCTGGGGATCAAACTCGGGTCCTTGCGCTTGCAAGGCAGGCGGCGGCACCACTGAGCTAAATCCCGGCCCGAGATCCTGCTATTTCTCACCGAGGAAGGTGCGGGGAGGCTGTTAGCATCAGTCAGCGGCCTTCCCTACTGTAAGCGTTGTATTCTACCCACACCTCATCTCATGGCCGCCAGGTCCTCCTCTCCACCTTACAAATGGGGGAAACTGAGGCCTGGCGAGGCAGAAATCTGCCCACTGTCTCTCAGCTAGTGAGCTGTGTGGTTCCTTCCCGGGAACCAGCACAGTGGCTGGCTAGGTGTTTCCCTACTTGGTCCAGGGAGGGAGTAGGGCCAGAGAAGCAGGGCTTGGGGGACAGAGGTGGCAGCAGTGAGACAGTGAGGGGCAAAGGGCAGGTGAGCAGAGACAGGTTTGAGTTAGGGATCTGAAAGCCCTGGGCTCCAGTGCCAGCTGCTAGACTCTAGCGGCAGATGGGTACCTTGATTACCCCGCTGTGTGGCCCCCTCCTCACCCTCAGGGCCCCCACAGCCCCTCTTACCTAGGGTTGCCTGAGTAAGCATCCCCCCAAAGAGCCTGACTCACTGGCTTTGGCTCTCACCCCCGGAGCAGCAGGAAAGACAGTGGCCCGGTGGCCTGGTGCCTCCTAGCTTGGTCTGACAGCCCAGCCTCTTCCAGGAGCAGACACAGATGCTCTCATCGCGACTCTGCCTTTGGTACTTGAGAGAAGCCTCCACCTCCCAGGTCACCTCTCCTTCCCCAGCACAGACCATGTTTATGTGTTCCTGTCCTTCACTAGCTGTGAGCTCCTGCAGGGCAGGGATGTGCCTGAGTCATCTCCTGTCCCCAGTGCTCATGACAGCACTTGGCACAACGCAGGGGCTGCTCAGCAAATATGTGTTGAATTCCCTCCCAAATCAAACAGAAAGTCTCCCACCCTTGTCCAGGGACCATCGTTGGTGGACAGCGCCATGACCACAGCCTCTGTCAGCCGCGCCCCCACCCCCACCCCCACCCCCGCACCGTGGCCCCTGACGCGGAGGGCACACAGGCGTCTGTCACACTTCAGCATTGTTTTCCTGCCTATGCTTTCGATCGCTGGTTTTATTCCAACCCATTCTCACTTTCTGTCTTGGAAAATCACAAGGAAACTCCACGCTACTCCTGGAATCCTTGCCAACGTGACTCAAGCGGAATTGAGCACACGGCACTGGGTTCGCGCACAAACAAAGATGTTGCTACTTTCGGCTCAGCGGCCTCCTTCCCGACAGCTTGGCTCCTCCCACCCTCGCCCAGGTGAAAAGAGGGTCGAGTGGGTGAGAGGCTGGGCCAGCACAGGAGCCGCCAGCCAGCTGGCTTCCCCAGGGCTGCCCACGGGGTGCTACGGCGGTGTCCCAGAACCGGTGGGTAAATGTGGAGGTCGGAGGCCACATGGGGGTGACCAGGATGCTTCCTGCAGCTCAGCCCCGCCTGACGCCCCACTCAGCTCACTGCGATTTCTACATCCTGGCCTCTTCCCTGTTTCCTACTATCTTGTGCCTGGGGTAAGTGTCTCATTCTCTCTGGCCTCAGTTTCCCCTCTGGAAGAACAGAGGTGATGCGAGCACAAGACCCTTACGAGGATAAATGAGGCAGCACGAAGGTTCCCGCCGTGTGCTTGGTGTGGAGTGGTGGTCAGTAGCTGCTGCCTACGATGCCAGGGACTTGGGTCGGTGACCCTCCAAGGCCCCTGAGCTCAGGCCTCCGCCGGGGAGCACTGTGCCACCGGCATCAGCTCTGTGCCCACGAAATCAACCACGGTCTGGGAGTGAACATGGGTTAAGAATCTTCACTGTGTCTGCCAGGGTCAGGAAGCAGTGAGGGGGGCGGATGAGGGCTCCCCGGGCCCTGGTGCGGGCTCCCAAGAGCACATTCTCAGCGGAAACATCACTGCTCAGCTGGCCAAGAGGGAGCACGTGGAGTTGAGCCTCGTGGGGTGAATGACTCGGTTTTTCTTGTGCTGTGGCCTCATCTGGCTGGAGGACCCGGGGTGGATGGGGGCACAGACTGTGCTCCCCAGGGCAGCTGCTGTGGTGAGCAGACCCCTCTTCCATCTCTGATGTCCTGTCTGACAGCTGCTTTGTGACGGACCATGGCCTCGCGGTGGAAGGCAGAGTTATTTGTGTAACAACCAGCTCCACCACGTCACCAAATGCAAGGGACCCAGACAGATGGTCACCAGCTATGGGGGCACCTGGTTCAGCACGGGTCACAAGACAGAGCCCCTGGGATTGGAGGAGGGGTGGCCCGAAGGGGCTGGGATGCAGACAACTGGAGGTGAGCAGTGTTTCCGGCCTTGGCCCCCAGGGCACCAAGACGGGCAGGGACAGAAAGCTGTTTGTGCTAAAAATCATGGGCTGTACTGTATCCCTAAAATGTACCAATAAACTCAATTAAAGCTGGGAAAAAAAAAAGCATGGGCTCTTCACTGGGCCCACAGATGCACCCTGGGTAATTGCAGCAGGAGCTGGGCATCTCTGCCTTCATTTTGTATCCGCATCCTTCATTACCATAGGTTCTGGGCCAGACCCCCACCCTCGCAGCTCTGTGCACAGGAGTGTGTGTCATTCACTTAAGGGTGTCTGTCAAAAAACGGGTTCACCAGCCCTAAATTCACCTGGTGGATCTCATCCTGTTTCAAGACCAAAGCCATCAAAATAAAGTAATTAAAGGATTTTCAAGATTTTCAGGGATTGCAAGCTGCCACCCCCAGCCCGCTGAATGCAGGGCCTCCTCACGGAGCTACATCCCGGCCTTCCTTCCTCCTTCCTCTCTTTCCGTATGCACCCTCGCATTAGGGCACGACCAAACGGCACACTTTTCCCCAAACTCGCCAGGCTGATCTGTGTCGCTCTGGCTCGTGTTCATCTGCCTGGAAGATGCGTCACCTCCGCTCTTCCTGACCTAGTCACGTGTGTGTCCCTGATGGTCCAGGTGCCTCTTCTTCCAGGAAGCCCTTCTCTCTGGGCACCAGAGGCGCCCTTTAGCCCGGGTGTGCCTGTACCTGGCATGCGCACGGCAGTGACCCGGGATGGATGGGCTGTGACTGCTGTCCCAGGCATTGCGCTAGGCCCTCTGCACGTATGCTTTCCCGTATCGTGCCCTGTGCCCCTCCCAGGCAGATATCAGTTTCTCCACCTCAGTCATGGAGGAAGAGCCAGGATTGAGCTCGGAGAAGCCCTACCCCAGAGCTTTTTTTTTTCCCCCTTCACGAGGCACCTGCAAATGCATTTCTTTTTACTTGTCTCTTTTACTGGACCTTGGCACACTTATCGCTGTATCCCCAGGGCCCTGAGCCTTGTGGAGATTTAAACAATAGTTGCTAGATGTTGAAAAAGAAAAGATGGAGCTCTGTGAAGGGCCCTAGGTTCTCATCCTCCTCTCCTGCCTTAGATTCAGTCCCCCTTGGAGACTCTGCCCTCGCGTGGCGACGCAGCCGGCTCTGGTGTCTGGGGAGACGAGGAAGTGAACCTGGAAGCTGAGACCATCCTGCACTCCATGAACCAAGACTGCTTCGGGGTTCACCAGTAGTCTTTGATTTATGCCAAGGGGCCTACAGGAAAGAGCCATCCCTGCCCCCGCCCCCCAGTCGGGAAACTGGGTTTCTGATGACTGCTGCTCTCATATGCGAGGGAAGAAATGACAAAGCAATATTGAAGTCGGAGCTCTCAGAACACCTATCTTCTCCAAACATACTGCGCCTTTGCTTTTCAGAGCAAAACCCTGTAATATTAATAAACGACAGAGAGGAGGTTAGAAAAGCGACTCTTTCCCTTTGACACGGCGAAGATCACAGGGACTAGAGAGACCTTTAATCTTTATTAATGTGTCGCAAGGGGGCCTCTCCCTCGAGCTGTGGGAGGCAGACAACCAAAGAGCTTGCCTCCTTCTCTCGCAGTCCTCTGCGTCCCTGGCACTTCAGATCACTGCCTGCTACTGTTCAGAGTCTGGCAGGACCGCGTCATGGGGACCCGCTGTGTCCTGGGCAAGAACAAGGCAGCCCTAACCCGGCTCCCATCTGTAGGGGGCTGGAAGACAGGGAAATTCAGGACACAGGCCTTGGTCACATGGGCCTGCTTCTAGCCAAGGGCATCGGTGCCCTGAAGAGGCTGCGAGGGAAGCAGGCTGTCGGAGGTTGTGGGGACAAGCGGAAATCATGCCTAGGCAGGGGTCACATCTGATTCTTCAGGAGCACGTCCAGCCGTTTGTCACAGCCGTCCTCTCCCTGCCTGGCTGAAGGCCTCTTCCTATCTCTCTTCCCCTCAGCGGGGCACCGCATGAATGTGGCCAGAAAAAGCTGGGACTTGATGTCTCACAGACCCCAGGACTTGCAAGGACTTTACACTGTGCCGAGAAGCTTTACAGTGAGGATCGACAAGGCCAGGAAATGGACGGGTCACGCACGCGCACACATACAAGGACCTATAGGCTGACAACGGAGACGCTCACTTTGACATTCAGTCGTTCATTCATTCGAAAACGCTTCCTCATCACCCACTTGGTGCTTCTCCAGGTGCCAGGCCTGTCATGAAGGGCACATGATAGTGCAGTGTAAGTAGGGTACTCAGGCTACCACTGGCCTCCTGCCCTCCAAGCCAGGGGTCTATGATGCAAGGTGGCCGCCTGTCCGGGAGGCACCTTAGGGTGTGGGCCTGGATCTGAGCACAGATTTGAGGCCTGTGGTCTTCCTGCTTGCTGTTCAGAGCCAACTAGCAAAGCCACGCTGACAGGGACGATGCAGTCAGGGAGGAAGAAGCCGGCTGAAGTGTGTTCAAATAAGGCATCGCCTAATTCGATTATGTTTGCTAGACTTCAGTGTAATAAAATGGAGTTCTCTCTCATAAGCACCATCTCCTAGTGTTTACAGAAAAAGAAAGCCAAAGGAAGGAAGGAATTTCCAGGGAGAAAAGCCTGTGTTTCAGGCTGGAGTGTAAAGAAAACAGACGCGGAAGAAATCGATTCCTGATTTTACATCTGGGCTGTGATGGGGGTAGGAGGGCTCTTGGTGCTCGGGCAGTGTGGGACCCTCTGAAAGGCTGGCTGGCACCCAGAGACTGGCACCCGGGGAGAGCTGGTGTGGGCAGAGATCCTGCCAGAAAGACGCCAGGACAGGAGAGAGGCTGATGGGAAGAGATTTGTTAAAAGGAAGGCAGGGAGACAGAGGCAGGTGGTAGTGCGGCCCCCTGATTTACTTGCAATGCCTCCTTCTCTGGGTCTGTCTCCTCCTCCAATGTCTACCCCTCACCCGCTGTTAGATGGGTTTTCTTAGCAAAGAAGAGCCTGGGTTTGAAACCTCGCCTGCCCATCCCTCCGCTGTGTGATTCCAAGCAGGTTACTTAAGACCCTGGGAGTCCATTTCGTCACCTGTGAGGAGGGAAGTCATGAAGACTCCTAGGGATATCACGAGAGCCGAGGCCAGGGAGCACAAAGCTCTTCTTACAGTGCCTGGCACACAGGAGGGGCTCGATGACTGACAGCAGCTACTATTTAACATCTGCTCATTCTACTCCTTTTTTCAAATCCTGCAAGCAAAAAGATAACATTACAAAAATAAGCCAAGGACTCAGATAGACTCCTATATAAGGAAGATATATAAACAGCCAAGAAGCACACGGACAGAGGTTCCACATCACTCATTATCAAGGCAGCGTAAGGGCGAACCACAGTGAGATTCCATCTCATACCCACCGGGAGGACCAGGGTCAAGAGCACAGGAAAAGTAGGGCATGGTGGGGTGCTCACACCTGTGCTCTCAGCACTCAAGGCAGCTGAGGCAGGAGGGCTGCAAGTTCAAGCCCAGCCCGGGCAACTTAATAAGAGACTCAGTCTCAAAATGAGAAAAGTAAAAAGGGCTTGGAATGCAGCCTGGAGCAAAGGCCCTGGGTTCAGTCTCTAGCTGTGGGAAAAAAATGTTGGTGAGGAAGCAAAGAAGCTGGAGCCTCTTGCACTGCCAGGGGGAAGCAAAAATGGTGCAGCTGGTGTGGCAAACAGTACCACAGCTCCCAAAACAATTGAAAATAGGAGCATTGTAGGATCCAGCAACTTCACGTCTGGGTACATATCGAAACAAACTGAAAAAGGTCTCAAGGAGATATGTGTATACCCACGTTCAAAGCAGCATTATTCGCAGTCGCCAAAACCCAGTAGCAACCCAAGTGTCCCTGGAAGGAGAAAGAAGCAAAACTCAGTCTATCCAGGGAGTGGAATATTAGTCAGCCTGAAAAAACGAAGGAGATTCCATCCCGTGGGACACCACGAAGGAACTCTGAGGACATGACAGTGGACTTGAGAAGATAAATACCATAGGATTCCACCCCTAAGAGGCACCTCAAGTATCCAAACTCATGGAGACAGAGAGCAGTATGTGGGACTCCAGGGGCTGGGGGAGAGAGGATGGTGTGTTGGTGTGTAGGGGTGCAGAGCTGTAGTTGTACAAGATACTAAGAGTTCTCCACATCAGTGTTGCTGGTGGCCACAAAGTGGCCGGGGTGGTAAACTTTATGTTATATACATTTTATATTCTACCGCAATAAATTGGGGAAGCCCTCTCCCCCTCCCCCTCCCCCCAAACCCATAAGTGTGGGCTCTCGGTGCCCCGGGAGGGAGCCACACTCAGGGTTACTGCTGATTCTTCTCGTTATGTATCATGTCTGCCTCTCTCCATCTCTGTGCTCAGGAACTGAATGGTCAAGGCCACTGCTCATCTGGGCCCTGCAGGGCCAGCCTGGATCTTGCTACAACTCCAAAGGCCTTGAAGAGGACTTCATGGGCCCTGTGCGCCATCACTGAGCTGCCTTGTTGGATTTGGGTCCCACCGCCTACCATTTATTCCTCTGAGCAGCCTACGAGTACCATCTGCCCTTCTAGGTAGGGCCCAGTCCTTAGCTCTTGCGAGGCTCCCTGTCCTGCCCCATGTTAAGCACAGTGACTCAGTCAGTGGCTGCTGAATGGGTTTGGCCTTCAAAAAAGGAGAAGGCTGTCTGGACACAAGGTACTCAGGAGGCTGAGGCAGGAGGATTGCTTGAGTTTGGGAGATCGAGGGCAGCCTGGGCAATACAGTGAAACCCTGCCTCAAAAATAAAACTAAAAACAGAACATGCCAGCAGGAAGGGCACTCGACCTGTCACTGTTATATAGTAAGCAGATGCCTTGGTGACGGGGCCATATTAAGTCCACTCGAACCTTGAAAGGCTGCTTATTTCCCTGGTGAGAATGGAGGAGACAGAGAGCCGGGGGAGGGATCCTCTGTTCTGCCTTCAAGTTGCTTCGGGACCAGGAGGCACAAAGCAAGGGTTCGTGTTTCTCCTTCGAGAAATTAGGTCACTGGGTGTCGTTAAGTGTGCCTCACAGAGCTATGCTAATCAGTTCTCTTCTGGCCTAAATATCTGGTAATTATCTTGGTTTTTTGCTTTGTTAGACTTGGCTTCCTAAAACAGTTCATCCACGCTGTTACTTCTGGGCTCCTGCTTCTCCGGAATAATATTAACCACCGTCCGGCAGCCAGCGCGCCTCTCCCTCGCCTCATGAGGGGTGATGTTCTGAGCCTTTACCCGCACGGACTCTTCAGCTCTCCCGCATCTCGGGTTTAGAGCTCAGGACCCAAAGCTCACGGCTTCCGGGTCTCGGCCCCACTGTTTCAGCTCACCCCGCTCGCAGCGCCTGCCCGGGGCACGGCCAGCCCGTGGGTTTCCAGCGCACCCCAGGGCCCTGCTCTCTCCCTGTGCCCTTGGCTTCTTGTATGAATGAGGCAGGGTTCCCAGGACCGAGGTTTATCACGGGGGTTGGCCCGTGTGATTATGCGGGCTCTAAGATCTCGCGACACCCGCTGGGGAACCAGAAGAGCCGATGGTGCAATTTAGTCTGGGTTCAAAGGCGCCAGAACTAGACTTGCTGATGGTGTAAATTTCGGCTTGGGTCTGAAGGTGCAAGAACCAGGAGCACCCATGTCCAAGGGCAGAGAAAGCGAGGTCCCACTCGGCTCATACTGGGAATTGCCCTCCTCTGCCCTTTTGTTCTGTGGGGACCCTGGTGGGCCGGTCGGCTCTCACCCATATTGGTGCCGGTGGGTCCTGCTGACTCCGTCTCCTGACTGGGAGCTCCTCTCTTCCAGAAATCCCCTCACAGACATACCCAGAAACAAGGTTTCACCAGCTGTCTGGGCATCTCTTAGTCCAGTCAAATTGGCACTTAAAATTAACCATCACACCCTCAGGCCGAGTGCCTGCCTTCTCTGTGGGAGTCTCCATGCCCCACACATGGTGGAAGGCAGAGTCCACTCGCTTGCTGCAGGGTTTGGCGGCCCAGCAATTGTGTGCACAGGAGTGTGCACGGTGGACGTGCGCCTGTGCACGTGTGTGCACCCTTGCAATCGCTTCCTTCCCATACTTAGGTTAGAAATAATTTGAGTGAGAGGTTGAAGTCCCTCCTCTGTGTTTGCCTCCCTTTTCTGTCTCTCAGCTTCTCTACATCAATCTAACTATATGATTCCCCTCACAAGCTTCATTCATTTAAAATATCGACAGCAGACATTTATTAAACATCCACGAAGTACCAGATTCCACATCTAGCACAGGGTGCTGGGCTGGGCTCCGACTGTCGACTGAAGGGTAGTTGTGAAAAGGGAAATTAAAGGGGGCAAAAGCCACTAGAGTTCTTTCACAACCCAGAGCTCCGCACTCCCATCTTTTGACCTACTAAATTATGATGTCAATTACAAATAAAGTTAAATATACAATAAAGATAAATGTACAATATAAATATAGATTGTGGCTTAGCATCTTTTAGTCAGCGGGTTCACTTGGAGTGTTCTATTTTAGTTATTATCTTTATAATGACAACCTTGCTGTGCTGGTATGAAAATAGTGATTACCATAACAGCTGAATAATTGAAAAAAATTTTTTTTTTGTACCGGGGATCAAACTCGGGACCTTGTGCTTGCGAGGCAGGCCCTGAAACCACCAAGCTAAATCCCTGGCCCAAATTGAGCTTTTTTTGCCATACGCTGTACTTGGAATTTGTTTAATGTCCAGAACACCCTCTCAGGATCGTCCTTCCCATACCTATTTTTTTCTGAAGAGGAAACCAGTAAACTCTAAGAGTATTTAAGTTCTTTGCCCAAAGGGCAGAGCAGCCAGAATTGCAGGCCAGCCCAAAGCTGTTTTCTCTACTCAACTAGTTTCTCTCTATTTCTGAAGTTCTAAAATTATATACATAGAGAGAAATATTTTGACCTTGTGGTAATACATTTTCTGTAAGGTCAGAAATAAATAAGTAAAAATTAATCTGACAATCTCCAAGCAGGAGGAAAAATGCCACTCTGCTTTCCCCTTGGATTTGACCCCCATAATCGTTCCCCTCATTGACAGCTGATTGGTTTAAATAATTCACACCCTTCCGTGAGGCTGCTGCTTCCAATTGTCATTAGCTTGATGGGGGTTGTGACTGACGGGCGATTATGGGCTGAAATGTTCTGCCGCACAACACGGGGACTCCTGACTGCCACCCCTCCAGCTTTCTCACACAAGTCGGTATGTTAAGATCACCTTCTGCTGAAAGCTCAGCAAGCAACTTTTGGGGCTCTCTGAACCTCTGTGCATTTTGACCTTCCTGTTGACCCCAGAGTGAGGGTTGTGTTGCTCAGGGCTCCTGTAGGCACCTGAGTTCTAGGGGACAGGCCCAGTCCACACCTGCAGGCTCTGAGCCTCTGGACAGAGCCCCCACCTCCCCCCATCTGTATGGAGCTTCTGTCACCTTTGCAGACCCAAAGGGGGACTCGGCTCTTCCTCTATCAAAGGAGCCTCCAGTTTCTCCCTGCTAGCGGGCAGAGCAGCCAGCCCTTCTGAGAAGGGGAGAGAAGGGGTGTCTTCCTGGGGCTGGGAGGTTAGGGCCAGGGAATTCGGACGGAAAATAAGTGGTGACGTAAACTGAAGGCAATCAAAAGGGGCAATAAGAAGGAGTGAGGAAGAAACAGGGTATTCCCGGATGGGAAAACCTTTCCTTCGGCCCAGGGCTCGAGAGGTCAGGTGAACACAGAGCAGAGCTGCCTGGGTTGCCATAGTCATGCACGATAGAGAAGCCTTTAGGTGGGCCACCTGAGGACAGGGTCCAAGGAAAGCAGAAAGTGAGGTGTCCTCTGCCAGGCTGGCTTTGGGGATGCTTTCCAGAGAGCAGCAACTCTAAGGAGTCGGGTCTTGGGGATGGCACATTCTCCCCTGTGCATTGGGGTGACCTGAGACCCCGGTTCTCAGTTCATGCGGTCAGCTCCCCTCCTCCAGGCTCTCACGACACCACCATCATCACACATTATGCCCCCCAAGTATGTGTTCACCACCCCACACCTACTGAACTCCAGTCTGTGCCGTCAGCACACCCGACTGACTTGCGCAGGTTCAATGTCAAGAAGCGAATTTGAGGATCGGAAGCCCTGTGGGCTGTGGACGGTATCTAGCGTGCTGGCTGCTTTTACTCCTGAGCATGGGGCTGGCCACCTGAGGAAAGCTTCAGAGGTTCGTTCCAGAGTGGACTAATGAATCCCCACGCAGACAGAGACAACCGGGGAGGAAGGGGTCCCATGAAAGGAAAGGAGGCGATCGATCCACGTGAACAGGCAGCAAGGATTAGGAGAAGATGGAAAAGATTGGAAATCGAACTCTCTGAACTCTAATAATGTCAGAACAATTGGCAAAACCTTTATGTAGACAGAAGCCTGGCCTGAAACAAGTGGCTCGCAGAACACACTCATTGATCTCTTTTATGAATTCTTAAATGCGGCGGAAGCCATGTTTCCATGAGGGGCCGTTCCAGTGGACAGGGTCAGCAAGGCCACTGTGAGCAGGTGGCAGGCAGGTGGGAGGAAAGCCAAAGATGGGGGCTTGTGTGAGTAAGGAGAGAGCAAAGGAGGGGCCAGCCGCTGTCTGGGGTGACCCCAGCTTTTCTATCCAGGAAAGGATAGAAGTCTTCCCTTGAGACGAGTGCTTTACAGTTAATGAACCTATGTCCTTTTGCTTCTTGAAGGGAAAACACTCAGGCGGGTGGGAGCGTGGCAGTGAGAGACAGGAGCCAGAAGTTGCCCCCGAGTGATGCTAGGGGCATCTGGACACAGGCTGTTGTATGTAATCAGAGGTGGGCATGGGCATGGCTGTCCCTCTCTCTTGACCTGGTGACTGTCTGCCTGGGCGCCTTGCTGTGTCTGGTCCTGTGGGCTGATGGTGCCATGTGATAAGCTCAGACCTGGGTTGTCATCTTGCTCTCTTGCCTCTGGGCAGGCGAGAGGTGACCATGGGGAGGCCACTGTACCTCCCTCAGCTCCCAGGTCATCAGAGCAGACTAGGGGCAAACTCGTTTCATTTTCATTTAATTCTTAAAACTATGCCTGTGATAGGGATTGCTTTAAACTCTGTTTTACAGGTGAGGAAACTGAGGCTCGTGAAAGACCTGGGCTGAACAGAGCAGTTTGAGTCCCAGAACTACATTCTTAGCCATTGCATTGCACCACAGGAAGAAGAGGTAGGGCTTCCAAACAGACACCGAGCCAGACTTAAGTCCCAGCTTGCTGCTAACTGGCTGTGGAACCATGACCAAGTGAATGAGATTCCCTGAACCTCAGTTCCTTCATCTGTAAAAATAGTTTGGTTATAGCACCTGCCTCAAAGGGTTGTGGCCAGGATTAAAATGAGATAGCACAAGTAAGTTATTTAGAGTGCCAGGCACACAATAACTGCACAGTAAAATCTAGCTTCTATGATGCATAGGATGGGGGAGAGGAAAATAGGTGATTTATGAAGTGGGTTATCAATCCAAAAAGTTAGTCCTTTTCCTTCTTCGCTAATCCAACAGGGAGTCTCTGATCCATTTCTAAGGCCAAGTGGGAGAACATTCCATCCTACGATACATATCATCCTCCTTTATATGTTGACTTTTTTCAAAGAACTGGGAGTCCTTCCATGATGGCGCATTCCATTGTGTAGAAAACACTCCTAGGAATTACGTCACATCAGGCAGCGTGGGGCTTGCTGGGCTGTTGAAGTTCCAAAGTCACCCTGCCAGGTGAGGGCACGGCCCGCCACAGCAGCATCCCCCGCTGCGCTGCTCTCCTGCCTTCAACCTGTTGCCTTGTTATCCAAGCCAGAACAGCCTCCCCTTCACTTTCCACAGGGAGATGTTTGAGAAAGAAAGCGGGGGAAAAGAAAGGCTGGCTGTACTTTTCTGTTACTACCGCCAGCAGTGATGCCTGTCAACACAGCCAGGTGACGGTGACAGGGTCTCTCTAAGTTGTCCTGTCTGGGCTTGAACTTGCATTCATCCTGCTTCAGCCTCCTAGAGTGCTCGGATACCAGTGTGCCCAGCTCAACAGCCTGTTCTTACAGCCTGACAGCGAAAACTCTACCTGTGCCGCTGTAGTCCATTGTTGCGCTCACCTGCGATGTTGGCATGGCTGCCATCATTGGTAGGAGGCACAGAGAGGTGAAGACTTGTGTCTCCAGGGGTGGGGAGTGATGGTGCTTACCTCCCACACCAGGCCTGGCTGCCACCAAAGCTCCCTGGGGGGCTCCACCCAATCCTCACGGAGTGGGCTCCCTACGCACTCTCCTGGCAAAGCCAGCCACGTGATATTTGCTGTCCTGACACGCGTTTGCATAGACACACAACCTTGCCCTTGCTGTACCTGTGACCACACACCTCGACCTTCCCCTAATTGTTATCATAATAACCCTGGTGGTGATGGAGGCAGAGGAGCCTCCTTGGTTGGGACCAGGCTCCCTGTAGGAGAATGACATTTGCCACCTCTAAGGCGTGTAAATTGCTACCCCGTCTGGTATTCCTCCTAGGCAGCAGGTAATCTCTCCATTCAGGATCGCATTTCAAGGGCAATGGCACTTACTTTGCATGTGAGAAACTTGAGGCTCAGAGAAGCCAAAATCACCAGCGGACACCTATTTTAATTCATTCAACCGCTAGGACCGCCCCATGAAGCTTGGATCACTTGGCATCCAGTGGACACTAACTGCCTTCCACCTGGGCTGCTATGGGCTTGCTTGGGGTGACCCACAGGATGGGGTTTGGTGGGCTGTGGCTGGCTGCTCAAACACGTATTATCTGTTTCTTCCACGTTTACAGAAGAGGAAATGGAGGCTCAGAGAGGTTAAGAGCCTTGGCCAAGGTCACAGCGCTCGGCTTGGAGGCGGAAGATGCAGGGAGCCAGTAGCCCAGTTTCTCTGGCTGCTCTTTCGTCTGCTCTGAGGCCTGGGGATGTCTGCGGGACTAACCTCAGTGAATGCCCTGGAAATATGGCAGGGACCTAATTTCTCTGAGCTGCCTGATGGAGCTGTCTCTCTCTCTGCTGCTGCTGTTGCAACATGAAGTGTGTGTGTTTTGAAACTCTTTTGCCAGCACCAAATTCATATGAAATTGCAGCAAGAAAAATGCTTCGTGTCCTCTTTACTTCCTTTGGTTCTAACAATCTCCCAGTCTCAAACAGCCTCCGCTTCAGAGGAAAAATAATAATGAATGACTCAAAATAACTCTGCTGAAGAAAATGAAGGTTTGATTTGAATTGCTAAGGGACTACTCCCTTTCAGCGCCTCCTCCCTTTTCTATGCATTTCCTGGAGAAGGCTTTCAGAATCTGCAAGTCTCTTCTACCTTCTAAGATTCCAAGCATTAAGAAAACCCAGAGCCACTTATTTGACCTAAAAGTATATTTGTCAAGCGCGTAACCTTGCAATTCTAAAATACTACCAAGTGTCCCCTAAAGAAAAGGATGCATTTGCATTTGGGTCTCTCCCCTCCTAGGAGTTTGGGAATTCTTTGATCCACAGGAAATGACATGGGTTTCCCATTATGGTACGACGACCCAGTATTCATTTCTCTCTGCATGGATCAGAGTGGTCCAGATACCACAGAAGCCTGTTCCAAGTCGATCTTATTCATCACTGTGGTTCATGCCCATAGTGAGGAATTCTCAGAAGAAACCCAAATACAGATTCGAACAGGGTGGCTTTAGCTGGTCAGATTGGTTATGACTCCATCCAAGGTCAGAGGGGGTAGCAGGTCATGAATGCACGTGTCCAAAGAAACTATGTTGAACCCACAGGGGCAGAAACGAAGCTGGAACCGCCAGGGAAATGTACAATGGCCTATGTGACCCCAGAGTGCTGTTCAGGCATAATAGAGTTCTATGGATTTAACAAATTTCTCTGTGGAGTGTTACAGCAGACAGAGTTGTGAATTGCACATTCTGGTTTTGCTTTGAGAATAGAGCTATTCAGCCAAGTGGCCAATAGGAGCTCAGCTGGTTAATACAAGTACATTCTTTTTAAGTATAATGTTGAGCATTGTTGTGGTTAGACTGCTCCGTGATTGCATGGATGTGAACAAAGCCAGTTGGGACGCCACTAAAATGAACTTATCCCTCTGCTTTTATTTACAGAATGCATGTTGCGGTTCCGAGGCATGGGAAGGTGCCACTGGTGGGAGAGCCCAGAGATTTGGTACTGAAGTGGTTGATGTGCTGAAATCAAGGAGAGGGCGCCTGCTTACAGGCCTGGTCCTAGGTAAAATGAGGCCACACGAAGTGACGGACCTGTTACCTCTCCAGGTGCCAATTTGGGTGGGTTACAAAATGTTGCCGAATGAGTTATACCCCGTCTTGGCGGAGATTTATGTCACACAGTGTGGGATAGGAGTGGGAAAGTCTACTTTGAATCTAACACGCCCGGAGGGGAGCCAGCAAGCCGATGGAAGTAGGAGGAAAGGACCAGAACCTCTCCGGCTCCATCTTGAACCCCTGTGTGGACCCAAGCTGCTCCCTGCCTTGCCCTTCCCCTTGGGTGTGCGAAAAGCAGCCCACACTCAGTACTGCCTTCTCCTACCTCCTCCCACACACATTCACGTTTGACCCACTTCCCCCTCCTATCCGAAGACTCGACCCAATTCTCTAGCCTTCTCCCCCACAGTTCTGACCTAATTCTCTCGTCATTTCCACAAAGACGTGATCCAATTCTCCTCCATCCTTCCCCCCACACGTGCCATCACGTCCCCCCACGTCTCCCGCACCCGGTCCTGACCTCGTTCTGCCCCGGCTGCCGTTCACACCTGTTCCTCCTTGTTCTCCACCGCACAGGAGCCAGACGGCTCCACTCTCTCCGCAGCCGGGCTGCCACCCACTTCTCCCTGAACATGGCGGACACAGCTCCCTTCTGGGCGGCAGCCTCTCCTCCCCCGAGGTACACATCCTCCCCTTCCTCAAGCGCTACTCGGATCTCCCGTCTCAGCTCACATGCTCTTCCCAAGGACGTGCAGGGTGGGTCAGTGTCAAATGCGGAGCCCTCCGACACGCCCGCGTTCCCAATTAGAGTCTGCGGCCCTACCCAGTGTGACAATTACCACGACACCTGGCATGGCCAGGGGAAATGGTCCAGCTGCCCACGCCTTCATTGGAGGTCCTCTTACTAGGTTATTTTTAAAGAAATCATTTTGTTGGCAGTCTATCTGTCCACAATTTAGATTTTCTTTCTTCTTCTTTTTTTTTTTAATGACTTGTGATTAGTGTCGGGGAAGTGCAGCAGCTGACTGTGAGGGGCTAAAGTCCTTTACGTGAGATGTGGGCCCTGTCCCTGTCCCTGCCACCGAGTGCCCGTGTGGTGTCATTGGGACTCCTTAAGAGGTCAGAGGAGATGGCTCTCCACCGACTCTTCATTCTCCGCTGCTGCCTAATTAAAAAGTAAATATGTTCCAATTATCACAAATGATTTTTATGTATCCACTAGGAACCGTGCTATAATCATTTATGCATTTTATACAAGCGACCAAACAATTATGAGGTGACAAGGACATTAAGAGCTATCAATCTGGAGGACTACTTTGGGCGAATAACCTTGGGGTGAGGCAGTCAGTGGAGGGAAGACTGGAGGGGACTTTGGCGGCGTGGTCTGGTCCATTTCCCCCTCTATACCTGTCCCTGTGTGAGAAAGAAAGAGAGCCCTCCCTGGAGTCCTCCCTTCTCGTTGACCTTGGAAGAACTGGGGTGGAACTAGGATCAGAGACAGTTGGGTTTTTTTTGGGGGGAGATCCAGAGATTTTCTTTTAAGAGGCAAGTTAAAAGTTTTGAATATGCCAAAGAACTCTCCAGATGCTAGCTATCGTGATGAGAGTTCTTGCCGTTGCGGGACCCATCACCACCACCCCGTTTCCAAACCCCGTGTCGGGCTCCATCACCCCCACCTTTGTCCGCACCGCCTCTCAGCTCACTGCTGTCACCTTCCTCACGCTGCCTCCACCACTGCCACATCTGAACAGCTCCGTCCTGACTTTTGCCTCTCAAATTCTTTCCCTGTCAACTTCTTTACGAATGTATCCTTTAAAAAGGATAAGAACGAAAAACACGAAAAAGCATTCCCTATTTTTAAATTTTATAAGCATTGTCTCGGTTTTCTTTGAGTCATAGCAGCCACAGCTCGCCATAGCTGCACACCCAGCTAGCTAGTACTTGCTCTGAGCTTTTCCCTGTCACCCTGTGGTTGTTCCTTTTCAGTTTGCTCTTCACGCTTCCTCCTTCCCTTTTGACTGGGTTGATGCTTAGGGCCCGGAGGTAGCTCCCAACCCCGCTGGGGATACAGAGGAGGCTCCCGAAGTCCGGGAGCAGACACCTCCCCTATTTGGAAACTGTGTGGAAGAGGGGCCACTAGACTGAGCAGCAACGTTCTCCACTCAGCGCTGAAGGAAGAGGACAGAAGGTCTGACCTGTAGCTCAGTAAACAGTGAATTCAAGTTAAGTGTCAGCTTTTGCCCAGGAAAGGGGTTGAACCCAGTGCCCCGGGCAGTCCACTTTATTCTACACCTCTTTTCAAGTCTCACCCCCTAATCTCTCCCACTCCTTCCTTTTATCGTTTATCAGGATTGATGACACTGATGCTGAAGCATGAGGTGTAATAGAAAAAATGCAGTGAACATGTAAACCTGAGGAGTTCATTACGATACAAGACACACGGTCCTCAATCCCTCAAGATGCCCCTCCTTCCTCAATGTAAACAGGTTTAGCTCATCGTTCCTGCCTCTTTCCGAAGCAGCTTAGTTGTGCTCGTGTCTGTAGAGGTGCAGTTGTAGCAACTGCCTTGATGTCCCGAATTGATTCAAAATATTCACCTTTCATGGTCATTTTGGCTTTGGAGAAAAACCAGAAGTCTCACGGTGCAGATCTGGTAAATACTCTGGAAGAGGATGCATGGTCTTTTTTTGGGGGGGGTACCTGGGATCGAACTCAGGACCTTGCACTTGCGAGGCAGGTAGCAGATGCAGCATTACAGTTTTAAAAGCCGGCCTTTTGGTTGGCTGCCATTTGGCCACAGTGTTGCCCATACATCTGATCATATGTCAAAAAGACTCTCCCAAGAGAGGGCTCCAGAACTGCTTCGGAAAGTGGCAAGAGCGATGGGTGTGTTTGAAGGAGCAGATGGGGGTTTTCAAGGGAGATTGATGGTGGTGTGTTCTTTACTGCAATTCTTTAAAAATTTAAACATTCACTGCATCGTTCGGATTGGGCCTCGTAAAGTGGCCGTTCACGTTGGAAACCCCATCTCCAACAACGACTAACGTGAAAGAAAGGATCTCACTTCTTTTGGCCTCGTTTCTCTCACCTGCGCAATGGGAATTTCTGCCACACAGGGTTGAGTTGGAAATTGTGCGAAACAAGGTCTCTAGGGCGGGTCCCGGCGCATCCAGCACATGATGGCCTGGTGTGTGAGTGCTGCCTTAGGTGACCACCCTCCCTCCCTCTGCCGGGCCCTTTCTTGGTTTAGATAAGGGTGCTGAGGCTGCGGGCTCTTGGGAGTCAGCTCTCCCTCTACCACTGGGGCGTCGTAGAGCCATTGTAGAAACAATGCTCAGCCACCGAAGAGAGAGAAAATCTGACAATGGATTTCGGGAATTGGGAAGGAGGCAGAATTCCCATGAATTTCATGGGAATGGTCCCTCCACCTTCGCTGGTGTTCAGAGGAGAAGATGCAGGGACCTATGCTGGAGCAGAGAAAGCAAGAAAAAAGCACCCTTGGCCCAATCCACCCCTGCGCCGTTAGCTGTGTGACTCCAGACAGCTTACCCCTCAGCAACTCATCTGCAGAATGGAGATCCTAAAACAGGGTTTGCATGGTTGTAGTGAAGATGAAATAGAAATGTTTGGCACACAGAATCCTTCATAAATGGGCTTTTTAATCCCCTCATTCTTTCTTTCTTTCCAAAGATTGCCTTTTCTTTGTATTTCCCCCTTCTTCCCAGGTTTCTTGATAAAGATTTTCAGAAATGCCAGCTGCTCGAGGGTGGGTTGTCTGCAGCCCGAAGATCTTGGGAGGATCGACATAAAAGAATCTGGTAAGTGATAAGTGTTTGATTGCATAAATAAGAACAAATGGAGCCCAATTATTCAGGATTGTTATTAAATTGTAAAATCAAATGAAGCCAAAGTAATAATAATCTCATCAAGACTCAGTGGACAGTTCCATCCTCTAGTTTGTCTGAAACTCCTGCCCTAGTTTATTATTGATGCCCAATCAGGCAGTTATTAAAAAGAAGACATCCAAGCCGACAATACTAATAATGGTGATAAATCTTCCCAGCACGGACGGCTCTCACTTTGTTTTAATTGAAAGAAAGCTATGGAAGTGTTTTCCCTCATTAAAAAAAAAATCTCCCTTTTTTTTCTCAGGCCATCTGTCTGGCTATTAAAATCCCATCAGCTTCCTTGGGAGAGTGCTTGCTTCCCCCACGCCTGCCACCCCAAAGGGGGTCTTGGAGCCATGAGCTCGGGGCAGCCCAGGTCCCATACGGGGAAAGCTCCCCACTCCTCTGCAGGCCTCCTGTCTCCCCTGCCTGGTCTCTCACTGCTGCACAGATGAGCAACTCTGTGATTGATCTCTGGGTCCCACATTCATAACCAGAAATCAGTTTATATCCTTAATAATGTGTTGATTTGTTCAACTGTATAAGAAATAACTTTATCTCTTCTCAGCAGGCCAGGGTCTAACAAGACAGTGCTGGATCTACAGAATCAACTCTCTGAGGGTGAAATTCAGCCCTCCAAGTTCAAGGCCCCCACAGGCCAAGTGAAGGAGCTGGGATGGAAGTCAGGCAGGAAATAACCCGTGCTTTCTCTGAAGAACCCAGCATCTGAGCTCCTGTCACCCCAGACCACCTCTCCTGGGCTTGCATGACACATCTAAACTCTTTCTGTTTTTTCCAAATCCTTCCTGCCATTAGGTCACACACATTAGGTCACCACCGCTTTGACGACGCTGCCTCTCCCCTTCTACTTAGGCACGGTCATTACCGAGCAATCTGGAAGCTTCCTTTGGGTTCAACCAACCATGGGTCAAAAATATTTTTTTAAAAAATTGTGACTATACCGAGCATGTACAGATTCCTTTTAAAAATAATTGTTCTCTAAACAATGCAGTATGAAAATTATCCTCATAACATTTACACTGTCTACAGTATTATAAGTCACCTGGAGATCATTTAAAATATACAACAGGGTGAGCCTAGTTATAGCAAACATTATACTATTTTATGTACGGAGAATTGAATATCTGTAGATTTTGGTATTTATGGGGGTCCTGAAATGAATTTCCCCAATGATGCCAAAGAGTGACTGTATTTCTACAGAGCAGGGATAAATCTATGTATGTTTGAAAAACCCTAAAGGAGAGAGTGGAACCTCTTTCCTATGAGCTGATGCAGAGAACAGAGCTAATTCCTGTGGCTCTGATGGGTCTCGGGGAGAGGGCATCTCCTGTCCCCGCTGCAGGGAATCTGGGGGAAACCCCCAGCACACAGCAGAGTGCCCAAAAGAAAGGAGTCGCTGTCTGTCCCTGCCTGTTGTCTGCTGGTTACCTGCACCACTGTCCTTTCTGGATGGAAGCACAGGTCCCACTGGGACAGTGGCCCGAGTTCTCCCTATGCCTCGGAGAGGGGCTTGGAGTCCAAGCAATTTCCACAGGTTGGCCTCTGCCCTCTCCTTTCCTGTCCCCCCAACCTTTCTGTCACTTAAAGAAAAAGCTGGTGAGGAGGAGGATACGGGGCCGCCAGTCCCTACTTCTCTTTCCAATCAGAACTATGCTTTGCAAGCGAGTGAGGAGTCACTCTGAGTCGAATTTAGGTGTATAGGAACGAACGCTTAAACAGACGTAAGCTGAGTATTGAGAAAACAGAACTAGTGCATTAACTCTGACTCCTTGGATATCTTTTCTCAGGGTGAGGCTAAAACAGAGGGTCTGTTTAAAGGCACTAGCTTGATGAAGAGTAGAACGTGTTATTGGCAAAAAATAACATGTGGTTCCCAATGGATTGACCGGAAGGCAATCTTGCTTTAAAACATAGCCACCCTTTCTTTGAACCTCCACCCCACGTCCAAGTCCTTCTTACTTTACTTCTTCTAGCACACCACTTGATAAGCATCGATCCTGAAGCCACAGAACCTGTCACGATCTCAACCCAAGCTAGCCTGATGCCCAAACTGGGCACTTTCTGCTGGATCGAGCTGCCCAATCAATCTGGGAAGAAACTAGGGCAGGAAGTGGTTGGGTTCTAGGGAAAATCTATTGGTCCCAGGCCACAGTGGTGTGTGGTCTCACTGTCTGAGCTCCGGCCTGTAATTTGAGCCTGGGTCCCAGCCACAGGCTCAGCCCATACCAGTTTCCTGCTCAGCCCGGTCTCTCCCTACTGAGCTCTCTCTATGTCTCAGAGCCTCTCCCCAGCTTCAGGTCCGGGGGAGCAGGGTGCCTCTCTCTGCCTGGCAGGGAGGCTGGCTCCTCCCTCAGTCATGCTGCCACTTCTGCCGGCCCTGACCCTTGGGGCTCCCGTGTCCTGTCCCATCTGCTCCAAGACAGTACAGAGCTCATGCCCAGGCAGGCTCTGCTGCCCTGTGGGGCTCTTGCCCCTCATCCTCGCCACTCTATTACACTTAGTGCCAGCCTCTGCCATCAGTCACCTCCCCTCTGACTCCTGTCTTCTGGTGCCCGAAGAAGCCATTGACAGAGACATGGGCCAGGGTCTGGGGTCATCAGCCTTGGCAATACTCTGCCCCTCACACAGCCACCTGCCTTGTGATGCCTCTGCCTTGCAATCCTAGTGCCAGGTACTGCGACTGCTAAAATCCACTGGATCACCAGTGGTCACAAGCAGGGGCAGAGACCCTTTGTAGCAATGGCCAGGGCCAGGGTGGCTCTTCTGTTCTCCTGTGTCTTCTCTCCCACAGCCAGGGACAGATCAATTTGTCCCTCCATCCATCCTTCTGTCCTTTCTCCCTCGTTTCTTTCCCTCACTAAGAATTTTTGCCAAGAGCGTACTATGTGCCAGACACTGCCTTAGTGAGTTGACTCCAACTCACCAGTTCCCCACTGAGTACCCGCCCCCACGAGGACTTAGAAATGCCAGGCAGTGCATGGATCTGCACGTGTCTGGAAGGGCGGCGCTCTCCTGGGTCTGAGAGATCCAGTGCTAGGGATGGAGCCCAGGGCCTCACGCGCATGCCAGGAAAGTCTCTGCCACTGAGTTCCACCCCAGCTCTGCTTCTGGCTTTGATCAGGTCTACCCACCCGGTGCCACATTCCAATGAAATCTGCAGAAACCCAATAGAAACAGTTCCTGCTTCATTGCACTCCTGAGAGAAAACCTCTTCACTGTGAGAAGTCCTCCAACACACAGCAAGCCCAGCAGAGGACAAACCTTCATTGCTTAGTACAGTGTGAGGCCTCTCTGGCCAAACGCCGACACCTCTCAGGTAGACAGGCCCTCGGATTCAATGACCTTGTCTTCAATGACAAAGTGAGGGCCTGGCTGGCTGAGCTTTGTGGAACCTTCTCTATTTTCTTCTCCTATGGCCACAGAAGCTCCAGTATTTCTCTGGAAATGTGGCCACCTGGAATAAAGGTTATAGTTTCTGAGCCTATGAGATTAAAGCAAAAGGTTGTGTGATAGCTTCCAGGAAAACCCCCTCAGGAACCAGGTGACCAGTGCCCTTTGTCCTTGTCTTTTTGTACCATGCTCCACATTGACATATGAAGTGCGCAGGTGGTGGCTGGAGCACTGGCAGCCAGGCAGGACTGTGAGGTTGAAGCCCACACTGTGGGGGTGCTGGAGCAGGAACTTGGTAGGGTCCTCCATTACTAAGCAGTTTGTGAATCCTCCACACTAGCCTTGTATGAGGTGTGAGCAAAATGCACGGTAAATGTTTAAATTTTTAAAATTTGATCCCTCCTCAAAATACCCTCTCTCTTTGAGCCCACTTATCCCGGCATTTTCTTCACTCCCTGCAGCAGTTACAGAAGCTCTGTATTGTGTCTTTAAGAGCTCTGACTAAACAGTAGTGAACGCTGCTGCTGAGTGCCGTCCAATGGAAAGGCAGCTCCTAAAAGCATTGCAGTGCCGTGGACCGGCAGCGTGCAGCTTTTGGCTCTTCCCCAAGTCAAAATGACCATGAGAGGTCAACATTTCGAGTCAGTTCAGGACGTCGAGGCAGCCGTGACAGCACGACTACTGACCCTCGTGAAGGAAGACTTGCAGAACCGCTTCAGAAAGCAGCGAGGATGATGGGATGAGTGTGTTTGAAGCAAGAAGGGGTGTTTTGAGGGCGATGAATGGCAACGTGTCTTTTACAGAAAAAAGTAAAATAAGAAAATAAACATTCACCGTATTTTTTGGTCATACCTCATTCCTCCTGCCCCAGATCCACTCACTTGAAAGATAATAAACCTTCTGTGTTGTTTAAGCGGTTAATTGCTTTTCTGTTAAACCTAATCCTTCCAAACGCAAGCTCTAGGGTTCCTTCCAGACATATCGTTCTGAGGCTGTGACACTGGGGGAGACCTTTGAGCAGTCGCCGCCTATGGGAGGGAGAATGATGGCCTCCCCAAAAGGTCCCCATCCCAATTCCTGGAGCCTGTGATTGTGTTCCCTTGCGTAGCAACAGGAGTAGGAGGTCACAGGGCGAACTAAGGCCTCTAACCGTCGTCGGACCTTCAGCTGAAGAGGTCATCCAGGATTATCTAAGTGGCCTCATAGAATCGCGGGGGTCCTGGAGAGTGGAAGAGGGGGGCTGGACCGTCAGGAGAAGGACCCTGCCAAGGCTGCCTTTGGGACGCTACTGGCCTTGAAGGTGAAGCCATAGTCAAGGAATGGAGGGTGGGGGTCACTCTGGATGCTGGGAAAGGCAAGTAAGCAGGTCCCTGAGCCACAGGAAGAGAGCAGACTCCCAGGCACCTCGAGTCTAGCCCGGCGACGCCCCTTTCAGACTTTGAACCTGTACAACTATGAGATCCCAGGTTTGTGTTGTTCTAAGCCACCAGGTTGATGATCACTGTTATAGCAGTGTGAGAAACAGACTCCCTCCCTCTGCTTCCTCACGGCAGAACAACACTGACAAAGCCATACTGCAGGGCGCCAGGTGCCTTATGGGTGGCACCCATGTGGCCGTGAGGACAGGGCCGGGTGCACAGGAGAATCAAACACCAGCTCCCAAGGAAAGTCCTCCCGTGGCTTCCCGCCTCTGCTCACCCTCTTTAACCACAGTCGAGATCAGGTAAGGCTCGTGGATGCTACATGCAGGACAGGCTGGTGCTTTCCTGGGATCCTGGCAGCTGTGTTTGCTCAGTCTAGGAGGAAGGAAGGAAGGGAGGGAGGGCGAAGGGAGGAGAAGGGGAGGGGAGGGGAGGGCCACAGCCTCAGGAAAGAGGCCAAGAAGCAGGGAACATCTCCAGCGGCATGGGTGGGGTTAGGTGCACGTCCTCTGCCAGACCCCTGGCTGTGCTCCAAAGCCTTGCTTCCCTGCACACCTGAGCACCAGCCTCACCGGGGAGCTGGAAACACAGCATCCCAGGGTCACATTCCTGTAATATCCCCACAGGATTGTGCGTTTGTGGGCACCTGACAAGTGCTGACCTGGACCAGTGCTCTGCTCTCTCCTTGGCCTCACTGCTTTTAGGGGAAGCTTCTAATGATTTCATTTCCTTCATCTGCTTTGAGCTGTTCTCTTCTATTCTACTTGGCAAACTCATAGTCAATCTGTAGAACTCAATGAAGGGGGCACTTACTTTAGGATCCCTTTCCTGACCTCCTCCGATAGAACTGCTCTCATCTCTGGCCCTTATGCACACTTTTATCAATGTCCTGAGCTCATGGCTCCTTCAGAGCTGGGAGCCTCTCCCCTGTTGGTACCCAACAAATACTCACTAAGCACCTACTACGTACAAAGTACTGCTCTCAGCCCTGGAGAGAGCAAATAACATGTATCACAGGCAAACAGACTCAAAGAACATTGAATACAATGAAGAAAATAAATAGGCAAGAGAGATTGGGGTGGGGAAGGCAGCCCTTCAGGGACTGACTTGTTTCTGTGATCCACGGCCTAGCACACAGCCTGATACATTAAACATTCACCAAATTTCACACCGGCTCAGATCTGACCATTCCCCAGACCAGACCACATGTTTTAAAGTTCATATCCTTTCTGGGTCATTGCAGGTCAGTTTTTTTCCTACCCAGAAAACTCCTAAAATGTCCTTCTTCTCTATGAAGTCTTCAGAGATAAAAACCAGAAGGGGGGCACCCTTTCGTCTTCCAGCAAGCCCCGTACTTTCTGGGTCATTGCAGGTCAGTTTTTTTCCTACCCAGAAAACTCCTAAAATGTCCTTCTTCTCTATGAAGTCTTCAGAGATAAAAACCAGAAGGGGGGCACCCTTTTGTCTTCCAGCAAGCCCCGTATCCTCCCTCCCGTCTCCCTGGCCTCTGGCATTTTGTTAGTGAATCAAGCAAAGCACAGGACTGGTCAGCACACCGGGGTGTGTGGGTGTTGGGGGAGTACTTCCCCACCTGGGCCAAGGTCAGGAAGTGTCACCCTCTGAAAGATCAGCTGCAAGGGATGCGCAGGATGGAGGCCGCTTCCTCTGAAAGCAGACTTCCGCCTGAGGGATGCTGGGTCACAGGAGGGGAAGAGGCCGGCCTTGCTGAGCCTCACAGCAGGCACTGCTCTGGGACGCAGGTGTGTTATGTGCGGAGGCGAAGCTTCCTTTCTGCAGTCCTGGGACTGCTCCACCCCACCCGCCTCATGTGATTTTAGTTTCCTTCTCAGCTGTCAGAAACAGGCAAATTCTGCCTGTAATTTGCCATCCACACCAAGGGGGAGTTCGCAAACTTGGATGCCACCAGAGGCCAGGCGAAGGGCACTGAAGGAGCAGGGCAGCCACGTCGGACACTGGGGAGCCCCGGAGACTTGAGGAAGGGAGGAGCATCTGCTACACTAAAGAGACAGGTGTTGCCAGTCTGCTGCTTTTGCTTAGCAGGGATGGGGCTTGGGGTTATGAACGTCTTCTGATTTTTTTAAGAGAAGCCCAAAATGTGGATTTTCGTGGAAAAGTTCTCAGTTTGTGGAACACTCGAAGACCAGATGTGACTCACTTGCAGATCAAGAGCTGGGATGACAAGTTATGATCTCACTGCCCAAATGATGGCACCTGACCCTTACCGAGTGCTCACTGTGTGTGCACCGTTGAACAAACATGGCACCTGACCCTTACCGAGTGCTCACTGTGTGTGCACCGTGCTGAACAAACACCTCACGTAAAGCGTCTTTGTAAAATGGCACAACTGGCTCACGGGGGAGAGATAATTGCTTTCTCCGTTTTGCATGTGAGAAATTGACTTGGAAAGGTTGACTTCTTTGGCCAAGGCTGCATAGCTGGTAAGTAACAGGGCTGGGTCTGAAGCCAGGCTGTTGGGCACCAGAGCAGACAAGAACTCCAGACCTGGCTGGAGTATAATGCAGGCACTGACAGTGGCAGTACTGCAGAAAGTCTGAGATTCAATGTGCACTCTGTGCGAAGTGATCAAAACATACAGTGAATGTTTGTGTTTAAAAAATGCATTCCAGTGAAAGACGCATTCCCACGGATGCTCCTCAGAACAGGCCCCCTGCTTTGAGTGCACTTCTCCCGATGTTCTTGTCACTTTCTGAAGCAGGTCTGGCAGTGCTCTTTCATCAGTGTCTTTACAAGGTATGATAAAAAATACAGTGAATGTCGCTACTGGGTACCATCCGAAAGAAAGGCAGGCTTGTAAAAACAGTACCGTGTGTGTCATCATTCGCCTTGTTTAGTGGGCCCGGCACTGTGCCTCTTCCCCAAAGTCAACCTGACCATGAAAGGTAACTGTTTGGAACCAATTCAGGCATTGAGGTTGCCGTGACCGTACAACTAAAGACACTCATGAATGAAGACTTCCAGAACTGCACCAGAAAGGGGCAAGAGCAATGGGACCAGTGTGTTTGAAGCAAAGTGGAGTATTGGGGGGGGGCTAATGACAATGGATCTTACTGTAATGCATTAAAAACAAATGTAGACATTCACCATAGTTTTTGATCACACCTTGTAATTTCTTTCTTTCTTTTTATTTATTTTTATTTTTGGTAGCAGGGATCAAACTCAGAACCTTGCACTTGCGAGGCAGGCAGCAGCACTATTGAGCTAAATCCCCAGCCCCGCACCTTGTAATTTCTGAGGCAAAACTGCACGCTATATCCGTCCATTCATTCTGTCCCTTGTCCATCTATTCAAAGTAGCAATGGAACAGTGAGGCCCCTTTGTAACGGGACCTGTGCCCCATCTCATCTCTCACCCCTAACACCTCCTCCTTCGCCCCTCCCACACCTGATCTTCCAGCACCTCTAAGCCTCGGTGGTTCCCCCACACCCCATAGCAGTAACTTAGTAAGTTTTGGGGAAGAAATAGATGAAGGAATTTGGGGTCCAGAGGGGAAGAAAGAAAGGAAAACAAGCAATGTGGGAGCGGTAGATGCTGTGGTAGAGGCAGGTGTGGATGCTGCGGTGGGGGAAGGAGGGATGAACAGGACCCAGTCTGGAGCGGCCAGGAGGTGGTGGAGATGGCAGGGACGTGACAGCCTCCCTGAACCCTGAAGATGAAGTAGGACATGGCTGGCAAAGGCCCTCTAGGCAGAAAGCAGGGACAGGGGACAGGGAGGACTCACCCCTCCCCTTCCACAGACTGGGAAGAAAGGGGTGTCCTTGAATTTGGAGCGACCCTTCTGTTCTCAAGGCAGCGGGAAAATCCAGTGCTCACCTCAGGTTCCCCACTCTACCCTGGGTAAGGAGCGCATCCTAATTTAACCTTCCAAACGCTGAAGATTTCATTGTGCCCAGAGTATAAATAGTGATTCCTGCTCAGTATTGCCGTCAGCTTGTGAGAGAAATTGAGATATCAATTTGGGGTTCAAAGGGAAAGGGGAAACACAGTTAGTGTAACACAGTTAGCTGTACACAGCTTTTGGGTCAGGCGGACTTGGGTCGGAATCCCAGCCCTGTCACTCTGTTGTGTGACCTTGGGCGACTTACTTAACTTTTCTGAGCCTCTTGAAATGGAGTCTGGGTGTTGCAACACCTGCCTTCAGAACTGAATAGGAAAGCATCTATAACAATGCTTACCCCAAAAGCACACTCAGTAAGTGATTGGCATCATTATTATTGTCAATATTTCTGCTGAGAAGAAGCGAGAGATGAAAACAATAGAGAGTGAAGGACTCATGCAACAGAGGCGGAGTCGGGGAGAAATGCAGTGCAGTCAAACTAGGCTGGATAAAAGTAGAGGTCAGGACAGCGGGTCTCGGGAGCTTGGCCTGGGGCAGGAGCAGAGCAAGGCTGGCCCAGGGATATGGGAGATGTGTGGTGGACCCCACAGTGAAGAAAGAGATGGATTCCCTGTACCAAGGCCACAGCGACCTGAGCCTGGGATCTTGTACCTAATCCTTGGCATTCTTGTTAGCAGCTAAAAGACCACTCAAGGTCAAGAAGCTCAGAAAGAGTGAATAAGGAGACACGCTGCCAGCCCTCCGAGGCAACCCCAGGCTGCGAAGTCAGTGCCTTGGGCCAGGAGGGAACTGACAGAATTTCCACCCAGGGTAAAGGTGCCTGCGGCCCAGCAAGCCATAGCTCCTTGGCTTTCTGGAGCAACAGGGCAAAGCAGGGTCCAGGAAGGGTTCCACAGGTCTCCACCGGCACAGGGTGCAAGTGAAACACCTGCTTGTTTGCAGGAGCTTTTCAGGATGTGGTACCAGCCAAGCCTAGGTGCAAAGACTGGAAGAGAGGAAGCTGGCAGGGTTTGTTTCAAAGCCTACCCCTTCTTGACAGAGCCCTGGCCTCTCCGTTCATGTACCCAGTGAGCAGCTCCCAGGTGCCCTCTCTGTGCCAGGCCACAGACTAGGCTTTGGGGCACGGGGGTGGACAGACAGACACGGTCCCTGCCCTCATGGGGCTGAGTCACAGTCTTACAAGGGACTCAGATCGGAAACAAGTAAATGCTTAAAAAAAAAAAAAAAGGAAAAGTTAAAGAAAATAAATGAAAAGAAGGTTGCAGGCCTGGAGCTGCTTTAGACAAAGCATCAGGAAGTCTCCGAGGAAGGCAGCATTTGTACAAGATTGTCTGCATGTTTGTGACTGCAGGGCCCAGCATACAGCCATGGTTCAGTAAAGCTCATCATGCTGGGGAGTGAGAAGAAAGAGGGGACCTGGGGGCACCCCTGTCCCTCGCTCTCCATTTACTATGACTGACAGTGCAAGTCACCTGGTTACCACAGCAACCTCTCCGTGCCTACCCAGCAGATAGCGGAGAGGTGGCTGGTTCTCATCCATCCATCAACCCTAGGATGCCCAGACTGGGAAAGCCAGGGTGGCCCTCTTTTTCTTTCAGGCTGAGGCACAAGCTGCTCTATGAGCTGTTTTTGTCCCTTTGCGGCCGGTCCCTGCTGCCTCCCCCACACCCCAACTTCTGTCTTCCAGCCACAATGGCCTGTTGGCTCTCCTAGCACCTGTGACTCCATGTGCTGTTCCTTCTGTCTGAAGTACTTTCCTTTCCTCAGCTGTCTCACCCCCACTTTGTGTTCATCAGAGCTCAGCTGTCCCCTGCAACCTCTCCTCCTCGGCTTCTGCACTCCCAGAATCTTCTGTGCTGATTTTTTTATTTTGGTACCGGGGATTGAACTCAGGTCCTGGTGCTTACAAGGCAGGCCACCGAACCACTGAGCTAAATCCCTGGCCCCTGTGCTGATGTTCTGTGCAGTGCAAGATCATCGTCTGTTTACTGGGGGATCTTCTCTACCAGCCTGAGTTCTTCCAGGGCAGGGATTGAGCCCTTTAACTCATTCCTAGAGTCTCAACAGTGCCTGGCTATGCTCAGAGAACAGTTGTTGAGCAAAGAACAACCATTGCCCTTTTCCTTATCAAGAGTTAGCTGGGAAGACCATATTTTTCTGCTTTCTGCGGCTTCCTGAGCAAGGGGCTGGGCACCAGCTGCAAGCCAGAGAAATCCCTGGGGCTCTCTCAGCACGAAGCCCATGTTTCTCCTCACCAGCAAGAGAGCTCACCAGCTCCCTTTGATTCCAAGGTGCATCGCTTTAGTGTCAAGGTTTTTGAAATTAGAGTGTATCTGATAATCAACATATACATTGAATTCATTCTCCCCTCCCCAATGGCACACTTGGGGTGTACAGGTAACTTTGCAATCGGTGATGTCTTAGAACCCAGAGAGGTTGGGCCTGGGAGAACCGAGCCCTATGCACCCAGAAGGCAGGGTGGGAGCCCTGGCTGGGTCCTAGGAGCCCACCTGCCAGGCCCACACGGATGACACGTGTGCGTTGGCATTGGAAGGTCAGCTAATCTCCCTATGCTCACTCTTATTTTTAAAAAAGTCTCCTGGTTTAGCTGAGCCTCATTCAAATTCCTGTTCTAATCCTCCGTGATCCTATCTGGTTTAGAAGATGCTGGCACCCCCGGGATCTGTGGGAGGGGAACAGGGAGAGGAGAAAAAAGGCTCCGGGCTTTTTGCACCACGGAGGAGGACTTGTGAGGAGCCCGTTCCTCACAACTCCTGTGCGGACTCAGGTCTGCAGGCAGACATGAGCTGGTTCCCTTCCGCCGTCTTGGGTGTCACCCACCGTCCACACCCCCGACACCTCCCCTGGTATTTTTTGAGTAGAGTTAGTGAGGAGCTTACGAGATTCTGTGTTCGCTCCTCTCTCCGCACTGCCATGAGCAGCTGGGAGGCTCAAAACAGCACCACATCCAGAGTGTGGAGGACACAGAGCGAGGGAGACAGAGTTCCGGAGGAGCTGCTGTCATCAGCACAGCAACCGGAGGATGGGACATTCGCACGTCCACTCGGTCCGCAGTGAAAATGAGGCTCAGAGACAGAAGTAAGCAGCCCAAGGTCACACAGCTGACTAACGAGAAGCTGGAGGTAACTCTTCAGCAAGATGAGCAGGGCCCTTCAGGTCCTGACCACTTCTGTGTCCTTCTCCCGCACCACTCAGTACCCCGTCCACTCCCCTTTCCCACCTGGCCTCTTCCTACTGCTTGTCTCATTTCCTCTCCCTCTCTCCTCTCTGCCTGCTGCCCTACTACAAGGTCTGCTCTTCCTCTCACTCAGTTAACTCCGCCTTCAGACGCCCGCTCCCACGTCACCTATCAGGGGAGCCTCCCTGACTAGAGGCGAATCGCAGCAGCCTAAACGCTCAGCAGTCGCAGCTGTAATCCACGCGCATGCGTACGAGAAGGTCTGAATTCGGGTCTGTCTCTCCCTAACCCCAACTGGCGCCGCTTCCCAGAGTCCACGGTGCTCCGGCCTAGCACTTGGCGCTTGGCAGGTGCTCATCAAAGATTTCACCAGCAAAAGAAGCAAGGGAAGGAATTGCTGATCTGTGGTTGTAAACCAGCCCAGAAACGTGACACGCACATTTCATTCAAACGTGGGGTTCGGGCCAAAGTAATTCCTGGGGGCTAGAAAGAGCCACGGAGTCTTTGATAGGTTTTTAAATGTTTCTTATTCCCAGTCTGAATGTGTATTTTTCTCTGCCCCTCCTGTTGTTGACCTGAAAGTGGACACTCGTGGGAAGCTGTCTGAGAATCTCTGCGACAACCGCTTTGGGAGGTGTGGAAGGAGGAAAACAACCAGGATCTCTTAAGAGGACTTGGACCAGCAGTGCTTTCCCTTCGGGTGCTGATTCTCTCCAAGCGCTTCCTTTCTAATCCTCAGTCTTTATTATTGTCCTTTCAGTGCTTGAGCCCCTCTGCTGCTGTTTGTCCCTTCCGTCTCCTTCCCCTTCCCTTTGGTTGAATTTGTGGTTTAACTTTTGGAATGTCCAAACAAATAATGTTTTTGCCTCTACTGTTCAAAGAACAGTCCTGGGATGGTATGAAGGGGCTGCCATTTCTGAAACCCACCCCGCCACGGGCGCTGCTCATGTCTTCCTTTGTCGGCAAAGGCGGGTTGACATCCTACACGGTCCCAATCGCTGTGGCTACAGCAGTGAGCAGAAAGGCCAAAAACTCCCGCCCTCGGGGAGCTGATGGTCTCATGGTGGGAGAGAGACAAAAACTACCTGAGTGAATGATACAGTGGGTTAGAGGATGGTGAGAAGGCTGGAAAAAACAAAAGAGAAAAGAGTAAGGGAGGAGAGGTGAGGGCTATTGATGGCAGTTTCAAATAAGATGGCCAAGAACAAGAAAGGGACAGATGTTTACTTCCTTGATCCCTGAACTACCAGCCACTCTGCAAAGGGTCTATGATACATCTTTTTTACAGAAAAGGAAACTGAGGCTTGGAGAGGTTCAATTGCCCCAAATCACACAGCTCCTGAAGGCTACAGCACATAAAGTGAACCCAGGTTGTGGGGCCATAACATTTTTCAACTAGACCCCAAAGCTTCGCTTGAAAACTTCATGAGTTACGGGAATGTACATTTCCTCTTTCCTGAAATGCTTGTGAACATCAAACCAACAGAACACTCATGCTGAGGGTGCTTCCAAAATAAAAGGGCAAAAAGAAAGAGCAGGCAGAGGGTAAGGCCTGCAGGTGAGTGTCAGAAAGTGGGTGCTGCTCCTCAGCTCAAAGGACAGGGGGCTAAAGGCAGAGTCAAGTCACCCTGGAGGGTGCAGGGTGGCTGGAGATGGCCAGACTGCCTGACTGCTGCGGCTGAGTGCTCAGAGCCAATATCCACAGATACAGACAGAAGAGGACCCGTGCTCGTGGTGTGTGGGCTGCAGAGCCCTCTGGAGGCTTCTAGGGTGTGTGGGGCAAGGAAATCCAGCCCCAGGGGTCACTGGAGGCCCAGATGTGAGTTCTGGCTCTGCTGCTTTGCACCCCTGTGACCTAAGTGGGCCACTTACTCCTGAGTGCCTCCTTCTCTCACTTGGAAACCCCAAGCAAGAGCAGGGAGTGCCGTGTGAGCCGCTGGGGCCCGAAGAAGAGCATGGGAGAAGAGCACAGGTGGGAGAGGTGAGGGACTCAGGGTCTGGCTCTGCGGAAAACTGCTGATTAGAACCCAAGACCTAGGGCGAAGGTTTTCAGCATCCTGGGAATAGGATGTGAGGTTTGCTGGAGAACAGAGGTTCTGGAGAAGCTACATACGATGGCCTATTATAATGCCCACTCTCTGCTCAGACGTGTCTATTCTGGTGAGCAATAAAACTGAACTTTGATACATTTTAAAAGCAGAAAAGAGACGAAAGCCACCAACTAATTATTTTTCCTTCTCTTTAGAGGCCGGGCATGCTGACCACCTTCCTTCACTTTTCCTTGAATAATCTGCTTTCACTTTGGCCAATCAGAAGCTGTGCGGACTGACTCCTTTGGAATTCCTTTACTTTGAAATATACAGTCCTGACTCATTACTGTTTTTGAAAAAGAAGTTCCAGGAAGAATAGACAAGTCATCTTCCCCTCTCTCTCTCAGTCACAACGCATCTTGGTGACACCTGTACTCACTCCAGTAATTTTAAAATACCCTGAATTAATCCACTGATAAGTATTGCCTCTATATTTCTTATATACCTACCGTTTTTAGAGCAAGTCAGATTACCTTGGGACTCAGAGCAGTGGGTACCCAGTGAGTCAGCTGTGTGGGATCCTCCACATCAGCCCACTGCCCTCAAAGACGAGAGTTCCCCGGGAAAGACACTGATTTCCTAAAATCGAAATCTGTCCATGCTGGGGATTTAGCCCAGTGGTTCTACTGCCTGCCTCGCAAGCGCAAGGTCCTGAGTTCGATCCCTGGTACCAAAAACAAAACAAATGAAAAAACCCATACAAAATCTGTCCTTTCCTTCGGTGGAACCAGAGAGCTGAGCAGAGCCTGTGACATTCCACCACTTCCCAGGCCAGATGAGCAGTGAACTTGGGAAAAACAACTCCGACCAACCAAGACTCTTCTTGATCGGAGAGCAAGGATGCAGCCACGGCTGGCAGAGTGGCCGAGAGCGATCAGCCGGCAGAGGGGGGAAGACAAGAGCAGCCAGCAATGCAGCAGGAGCTGCCAAATCTGGCAGAGGGGATTGACCAGCCTGGGTAGACAGCAAAAGGGGAGAGAGAAGAGAGGGATGCTTGTGGGTCTGCCTCTGTTTCAGACACTCCGTACCAGCTTCGGGCTCCTCCTCTGTGGGGCTGAAAATCCTTCTGGTGAATGGACACTTAGAGCGGTACAGGGACAGAGAGGAAGAAAGCATTGGAGAGAATCAACAGAGAATTTTTGGCTGTCCCTGAACACATTGCTCCCTTTAGGTGACAACACAGGTTCATACTCTGAGCAGCAAGGCACCAGCAGCCCCGAGAAGCCAGCCTTGGAACGAGCTGTTTCAGCGTCCTGTTGTAGATTTTATTGAGCAATTCCCTGAAAGGGCCAATTCATCTCTCCATGCAGAGACTCCCAGTGCTGCGTTCTTGAAAAGTTCAAGAATTCCTCATCTCACTCTGCGCCCACCTGTGTCCACGGACTTTGTTCCCACCCCAACTTCTCCAAGCCCACTACGGACGGTAGCTTGCCAGGGAGTTCAAGTTTGCACATAGGGACTTTTCAGGCATCTGCTCTACAGAGAGAAAAATAAAAGTGGGTTTTAGTTCTCCATTCTTGTCCTCCTCCTTCTGTGTCTACCCTAACAGGTGGCCATGTCCCTTCTCATTCTTCAGCACACTAATTAATTCCAAAAGCAGCAACAGAGGCAAAGAGTTATTTCCCAATTCTTATTTTCATCAAGAGGTGAACAAAAATAATCATCTCAGGAGACAAAAAGCCGTAATGAAAACCAAAGAGCAGAAGAGATCAGAGGAAGACGGCTTGTTTTCCATCTGAAGTTATTAGCAGCTTCTCTGAGGGAAAATTTGAAATCTGTTCACAACTTCTTGGGTATAGACAGAAAGTGCAATTAAAGAGGTAATGGAGGAATCTTTTTGGAAAATCCAATTTCTCACCAAAAAGCACAGACCAGGAGGCCTAAAACACTGGCAACTTGATGCCCATAGAGGCCGATTCTGAAAGGCAAGCATGCCACCACCGCCTAGAACTGGTTATGCCAACTTCCAGAAATAAGTGAACTTATAACCCTTGGAAATTAGCGCAGCCTGAAAAATAAGCTGTTTAAAAAAATCTCCAAACTACTTCTTCAGTGGCCAAGGCCCAGCTTCCTACTATGGCCGGAGGCCTGCCAAGCCCCATATGAACAGAGACTTTGGAAACTGAAGGCCAGGTTGAACTGGGACCCCAAGCACCAGCCCTTTCTGCTCAGGCCTTGGCGACATATGGAAAGGGAGACTCAACCCAGAAGAAAGCCCAGCCAGTTCTGCCCCACTCCACTTGAAGGCAAGTGCCCTGGGGCTGGGCACCCAGGGAGGCCACTGGGGAGAGTGCCAACCCTCAGCTCCTGTGTGCACCATACAGCCCTTGGGAAGCACTCTGATCCTAACACTTTACAGATGAGCAGAGAGGGACAGGGTGTGTGGCTTGGAGAGAAAGTTAGAGAGGGTGGGCAGTGTACCACACAGATGAGATTTTAATGAAAATACTCAAACCTTTTCATGCACAAGTGATCCAAAGCCACCTCTAGTCTGCTTGTCTTTTGGAAATTATGAGGTGTTTAAAAGATCACAATATTAAGGATTTGTAAATAAAACCCTGATACAAGAAGAATATTTATCCCAACTCACCAATATCTGATTATACTTCCCCTAAAACCATGTCTTGTCTTTCCTGTAATCTCTTGGCTGTTATGCATCTCTACCCATCTAACTAAAATCCAAAGAAGGCGAATCATCACTAGGATCATTTTCCTAAAGCAACCCTCATTCACTTTGCTTTCTTTCTCTTTTGGAATAAAAGACTGTCATAAATGTTTAATTAAATGGAAATAGTCTTTCCACCGCTAATGACTAGTGGTATAAAAGGCTTTTCATTTTTTAAAGGAGGGGTGTGTATGCATGTGTTGAAAACGGTCCCTATTAATTTCGTCATATTGACTCTCTGGCTGGGGAGGAGCATGTAGTATTCAGCATAGAGCTGCTCTGCAGAATATGTTAAAGGCAGCGGCTCGGATTGAGAAAGGGCACCAAATGCAGTCTGCGTCAAATAGACCATTGCTCAGTGAAGTCACTTAGCTATTCAAAGCATGTTCAGCCATCACTCAACTGCTTGCACCAAGAATATTGGGAGGGGGGCAGAGAATTTGTGCTTTCCCCCCAAATAGCCATTTCCCAAAGAGCAGCTTGGCTCCATTCAGGTTGGACCCTGGGGCCACATCAGTCTCTTCCTCTCGCATGTCTTTCTCTCTCTTCTCCCCATCTCCCGGCCTCAATGCCCTGCCTCCCTCCCGTGTTGAGCCTAGCAAACAATCCTGCAGTGCTCACTTCCCGACACTGCCTCAAACGGCCTCCAGTCTTGGTTCGCAGCATCGGAAGGAAGGCACATAAGCTTTTCTCTCCACACAGAAACATGTATTTCTCTGTGCCCCCTCTGCCCACGGGTGGCTTGTACATATGCAGAGCTGTGCAAATGCATATGGAGGTCTGCTGCTGAAAGCAGGTTGCATGACCTGCAGAGCTTTTTCCCCCCTTCCTCTGTGCTTATTAATATGTCCCAGAACCACATGCCTTCACCCATGCCCTGGTCTCCCAGCCTTTACACCATGCGGGGCCCTCGGCCCTTAGCACCAGCACACCCGCCTCAACGACCCTGCAAGATAAAGGCCAGCAGCTGACACCCCGCCCCACCCCCCCTCAGCCTCCCCATGCCCTCGCCTCCCTCCTCCCTGCCTGCCTGTACGATGCTGACTGGACTGGTTTCTGGGTAACAGACATGTCACTCTGTGAGGAAGTGAATTGGTTCTCAGCCTAACCCACAAGTGAATTGCTGTTTATTAGAACTTGGGCTGTTTCCTTCGAGAGACGTATGTATTTTTAGACTTTGTAAACGTTAACGCTCACACATACACACATGCAGCCAGCTGCTTCGAACGAGATGTGTGGCTCGTAGACATTACGAAATGCTCTTGAACTCGGCTTGAGATCCTGGAATAATTAGGATTTACCAAACAAGGATTCTTAGAAACAACAGATTTTTTTTTCTTTTAAGAAAGGAGATTTGCTGCAGATGATGATGTGTCTGGGACTTTGGGGGAGTCGGGGGAAGAGGAGAGGAAAAGGAAGAACATTTTTGAATTCTTCACTGGGAAAAGATGAGCAGCACCGAGGGAAGCAATTATTCTCTCTCCTCATAGATGGCAACGCTAAATCCAAAGGCAAATCCTAATGATTCTGAAGCAGGCAGAGCTCACTCGACTTTAAAGACATTCTCTTGCAGTTCACATCAGATCATAGATGATTCCCATGAAGAGGTTTGGGGGAGGGAGGGGGTGGTGGAGGCCAGAGAGTGGAGTATGGTTTCTGCTTATTGGTTTTCTTTCCTCTGAAACTAACCCGACCAACCTTGATCTGGTGGAGGGAGTGAAGTAAGAAAATGGTGGCATGGAAAGGGGACTTATTTGGAGGGGGGTG
>NW_022900931.1:10254895-10255781 GCF_012274545.1 Fukomys damarensis | reverse complement strand
GGAGGGGAGGGGCCGGGTGGAGGGGGTGGGAAATCAAATACCTTCAAGGCAGCACGTTCTCCATAATCCAGAGTGGGTCATAACTTCCTCATTCTTTTTGCTGGTTTCGTTCTCACTGACACTTTTCGTCTTGCAGACCCCTCTGGAGTAGAGCCAGTAGTCCGTTCCCACAGCTATGGTCATCAGGCTGAAGGCAGCGAAAGCACCAACGGTGGTTAAAAGCATTTGAACACCTCGATCAAACAGCCCCATAATTCTTCATTATATAAACACCCAACCGACTTCTGGTTCTCGGAAGGGTGTGTGTTTGAGGGTGTGAATACTAAAGCCAAAAAAAAAATTATAATTCCACTACTAATATAATGGATATGTGTGTGAATAGAGGATATGGAGAGATATTTTTTTAAAAAAGGAAGGTAAGAAAGCTCACGGAAAAGAGTGTAAATTATAAAGATCACACGGGAAGAGAAGCTTGCCTTTTGGGATCAGAAACTGCTCCGGTTGCAGTGAGTTTAAAAAAAGGGGGGAGGGGGGAAATAAAAAGACACCTCCACCCCCCAAGTGAGATGCTTTAATCTCTTTTCCTAAAATTCTGGTCTCCAGTTTCCATATGTGATCGCTAATTTGGAGATGGCTTCCACAGTGAACCAGGGAACCGCCGAATTCTCAGCACCATCTCTCATGGTCGGGACCTAGACAGTTAGCGATTGAAAGAGCCGAAATGCACCCTTCCGTCTTCGTTCTGGGCTCTGCGGCCTGCGCCATGAAAATCCTTGGTTTCGCCAGTTCTCTTCCTTGTGGGGGTGGGTCTCGGACGCTTTCGTTTCAGACCAGACTTTCCAGTATTCTGTAAGCCCTCGGTCTCAGCGGCGCGGCTGCGGGGGTC
>NW_022900931.1:10253622-10254179 GCF_012274545.1 Fukomys damarensis | reverse complement strand
AAAAAAAAAAATTATAATTCCACTACTAATATAATGGATATGTGTGTGAATAGAGGATATGGAGAGATATTTTTTTAAAAAAGGAAGGTAAGAAAGCTCACGGAAAAGAGTGTAAATTATAAAGATCACACGGGAAGAGAAGCTTGCCTTTTGGGATCAGAAACTGCTCCGGTTGCAGTGAGTTTAAAAAAAGGGGGGAGGGGGGAAATAAAAAGACACCTCCACCCCCCAAGTGAGATGCTTTAATCTCTTTTCCTAAAATTCTGGTCTCCAGTTTCCATATGTGATCGCTAATTTGGAGATGGCTTCCACAGTGAACCAGGGAACCGCCGAATTCTCAGCACCATCTCTCATGGTCGGGACCTAGACAGTTAGCGATTGAAAGAGCCGAAATGCACCCTTCCGTCTTCGTTCTGGGCTCTGCGGCCTGCGCCATGAAAATCCTTGGTTTCGCCAGTTCTCTTCCTTGTGGGGGTGGGTCTCGGACGCTTTCGTTTCAGACCAGACTTTCCAGTATTCTGTAAGCCCTCGGTCTCAGCGGCGCGGCTGCGGGGGTC
>NW_022900931.1:10221949-10253273 GCF_012274545.1 Fukomys damarensis | reverse complement strand
GTGTCCCCGGGGGCAGCCGGGCTGGGCAGAGCGGCGGCGCCTGGCTTCCTCTTACTCCTCTCCCCAGTCCTAAAATGAGCGCTCTCCCCGGCGCTCTGGGAGCTTAGAGGAAGGCGTAGCTAGATATCTCTCTCTCTTTCTCTCCCTCTCTCTCTCTCCCCTTTCCTCCCCCCTTGGTGTTTCTTCCAGCTCAGCCTCCTTCTCATTTCATCTCTACGTGCCCAGAGCTTCAAATACAACCCTCCCATCACAATCAGACGGCCACAAAACTTCAACCAGCCGTTTCTCTGCCAGGAAGTGGCGGAGATAGAACCTGGATGGGTAATTACAAACCGCGCCCGCGCGCGCGCGCGTGTGTGTGTGTGTGTGTGTGTGTGTGTGTGTGTGTGTGTGTGTTCCACTTTGCTTTTCCGGGATTTGTTTTATCTTACTGGCTCGATAGACGCATCTCCTTTTTGGTGGCACCTCTCTCTGTCTCTTTGTCTCTCCCTGACTCACAGGGAGTGTGCACGGCACTGTCTGTCTCTCTGTAGTTTTCCGTGAAATTCCAAATTCTGCTTCTACAAGCAGACATTTTGGAAAGGTTATTCATGGGAAAGGGGTGAGAAAAGGTGACGAGTAACTGGGGCTTGGGCCATGATTCTTTTCATCTCAAGGATAATAAACACGTTTGCAGGGGAAGTGGGTGAAATGTGAATCCTTCCAAGTTTCCTCTGTCATTCATAAATGGGATTGGAGGAGGTGGAAAAAAAATTCCCTGCTATGAACACCAAAGCTCACCAGCCCCTCTGGCTCCGCACACCATTACCCTGGGATAATTATGGTGTCACTACTTGTTTCTCTGTGTGCACCTTTCCTTATTGAGACTCGGGGGGGGGGAGAAGCATATTGATTACTGCTGCTACTAATTACCTTCTTTCTCTGATCAGTTTCATAGTTAAGCAGAGTAGATGAAGCGTAATGAAGGTGCAAATCTGAAATGCGGAGCCTGGAAAACAGTGTGAGTCTGATGGGCCCGCTGAGGGTGGTGGAAGCTGTTTCAGTCTCCTAACTCAATTATTCCATTCTTTCTTGAGATAATTTGATTGAGAATGTCTTGGTGATCTAATGATTATCAAAAAATATGTGGATAAATTAATTTAAAAGTTTCTTTGGTGCCAAGCCCCTAGCCTAACTTCCTCCCTCTCAGCTCATCAAAGAGTGGCCCTGCAGGTCGAGCCAGTGTATCCTTTAAGTCATAGAAAAACTACCTGTTTCTCCACCCTGCACGGAAGTTTGCTTTCTCCCACTCTGCTCCTTTGTCAGAAGGAAGGACTCCTTCAAAGGGAGATTGCTAGGTTTCTGGTCCAGAGAGAGGGTGCTGGTGGCTGGGGAGTAGACCCAGTATCTCTGCAGCGTCTGCTAAGGTGCCTTAAGGTATGGCGAGGGCTGGGTTTGAGGATTGACAATTTCTCTGCTTTGCTTTCTCGTCTCTGAGGATGGAGTTGGGATGGGGAGTGGCTGGTGTACCGAGCTGACTCTGCAGGGAAGGTGGCAGTTCAGTGGTGGGGTTGGGGGTAGGGGTGATTTCCTCCGCTGCTGTCCTTGAGGCAGCTATGAGGGGCCAGCATCTCAGCTTTTAGGGGGTGGAGAGCTGCTGGGTGTCACTATGAGCACCAGAGAGCTTGACCTCACTGATGCCTGTCACCTTGGTTGCCTTTGACCTGTCCAGGAATTCACTCCAGACTGGAGATAGAGGCTTTTCTCACCCCTACCCCTTTCAGACCAACCTCTGAACCTATTGCTCCAAAATAACCAGTAGCAGAAGCTCAGAAGTCTGCTGTCCATAGAACCTGCAAACCTCTGAGCCACAGACAGCTGCTGCAGCTTTAGCGCCATTTGATTAATCTCTAGCCAGATCACCATTGAGAAAAGGACAAGGCCTGGGGGAGGAAGGTGACAGCTCCCTTCAACCAGTGTGGAGAAAGAGGAGATTTCTGGATACGGAACAGGCCTGGGGGTTCAGCTTCACTCTGCTACTTGGAAACTGCAGGACTCCAACCCACTTGGCCACTCCGAGCCTCAGTTTCACCAGATGTAAAATGGGCCCTTTCGTGCCTGCCCAATCCTTTCGGAGACTTCCCCACTATGTCCCTCTTTGGACTCTCTGGCCCCATATCCAGACCTCCATCACTACAGTCACTGAACTGGGTGTGCACGCGTTCTCTTCCCTCATCGCTTTGGAAGCTCTCTGAGGCCAACAGCTTGCTCACCGTTATGTCTTTGAAACCTGATATGGGGCTGGCTCCACAGAAGCCTGATAAAGGTTGAGTGATGACGGAGAGGATTGAAGGGTGCGAGACAAGTGAAGGGCCTGGCACATAGGGGGCACTCAGCAAGGGCGGGCTTCCCCCTTTTACATCCAGAGTGGTCTCCAGCCCCTTCTTCTGTGGAACCCGTGTACCACTCCCTTCCCCCTTCCCGGCCAGCCTGGCTCCTTAGGTCCCTTCTGCTGCTGGGGCCCAGGCAGGGCTACCTGGGAAGAACTGGCTTGGCTCAGGGCCCAATGGATGCTTGGGACCCACCAGGCCCGGTGCGTTGTGGCTGCAGTATGGATGCTCTTAGGGGAGCGGCTTTGTGTGCCTGCGGCTTGTTACTTGCAAAGGGCTTAGAGGAAATTAGCCGAAATGCCAAAGGCCTATTTTGAGCTGCTTCTTTGATGGAGTGGAAATAACATGGGATTTGGGCACAGCAGACCTGGCCTTGAAGCACAAAGCTGCCGTTTCCTCATTGTTTGACCTTGAACCTCTCCAGAAACTCGTCTCTTAATCTATCAGGGAGGACCGTGGATAAGAGCAAAGGCATGGCTGTCAGTGCTTCCTTTCAATGACAGTGACACCAGCTAACATTTACTGGGCATCTGCAGAGTGGCACTGACTAAGGCATGGGGCACTGACCCAAGTTGAATCTCACAATGGCCCGAGGACAAGGGTACCCTCACTACTGCCATCTTAAAGACGAGGAAACTGCCTCACGTAAGGGTTTGAGTATCTGGCATAAGGTTGCCCAGTTAGTGAGTGGCAGAGCTGGGAGTCCAATCCAGAGCCTGTCTTGAAAAACTATGTCTTACCCTTTGTGCCTTGACCCGAGAAGTGAGCTTTCGGCGTAATGGTTTACGCAGACGCCTTTGCCTTCTCACCCGGATTTGCAAGCTTTATTGAGTAACTCCTAGGAGCCAGGCACAGTCTCCTACAGACACCCACTCCTAACTCTCCAGTCACCTTCGAAATACACGTTAATAACTTTTGCTGTGAGTGAGTAAACAAAGTCTCAGAGAGGTCAAACACCAAGTCCCAAGGTCCTCCGTCAAGTAAGCAGAACCGCAAACACTGAACACTGGGCGCTGCTTCAAGTACTACAAGCAAGGAGTCCAAAGCTGAGCTGTTCATTTATTCATTCAAAGAACGGACCATCTACTATGTGTCAGGTATGTGCTAATTCCTGGCTATAGTGGGAGAGGGGGGCACGGTCCCTGCCCCCGGGGATCAGTAGACAAGCAGGAGGAAAAGACAGAGCTTAGGAAGAGCCACCCAGAGGAGAAGAGGATGAGGCGAAGGGTGCTGTGGCCCCAGAGCAGGAGACCCAGCCAACCTCGGGGAGCAGGGAGAGAGAGGCATCTTTCCCGATGACAGGACATTTAAACAGAGGTGTGGGAGTGAAGAGGAGGCTGCCAAAGGTCAGAAGCAGGAGGAAAGATGATTGGCTGTTTTCAGGGGGAAAAAAGCCATGATTCGGTGTGGATGACCGTAGACCGATAGGAAATGTTTTAGGTTAGCGTCCAGCTGTGGAGGGGAAGTTAGAGCCTCAGCGGCAGCCCAGAAAAGGCTGGTGGGATACAGAAGGTGAGACTCAGACCCGGAGGTGAGGCCACAGGCAGGCAGCTGTGGCTGGTCCCTAAGCCGGTGAGAGTAGTGGCCCAGGCCAAGGAAGGGGCAGTGGGATGGAAAGAGGTGCAGGTGAGTGGGGGTATCTGGGAGAAACCGATGCCTCCTGGTGTCTCCACCGAGATGGGCGACTGGGAGAAGGAGCAGGGTCCACTGTGGTGATGGGGACTGCGGGAAGCCAAGATCTGGGCTCTGCTCATCTGCCTAGGTGGGTCACATTCCACTGCCTCTTGATTCTTTGCTCGGGCCTCTCTTCTCAGCATGCTGGCTAGTTCATTAGTTAATGTGTATATATCATTCAATTGTAGTCTGGTTCTATTAGAATGTCAGCCTCATGGAAGGAATTTGGACTTGAACAAGGCCTGGCACATAGTAGATGCTCACTAAAAATGAATTCTTTTTATTGATGCAAAGACCCAAATGTATGTTTTCTCTGTGCCAGGCACAGTACTGAGGTGCTACACATCCAGATGAGATTAAAATGTCCAAATCAGGGAGGTTGCAAGTAGATAGCTAGTCCGGGGCACTGATCAGCCTGGGAAGGAGCTGTGTGTGGCATTTCTTGCTGTGTGTTCCCACAGACCCTAGGCTTTTCCTCCCGGGGCACTGTTCCCCATGTGTGGAATTGCTGTTTGATGTCAAAGTTTGACCGGCACACGGTAGGCCTGCAATATGTGTTTGATGAATGAATGAATGATCACAACAAAGGCATGGGCTGTGGAAGTCATCTTGGGGCGTCTCAGAAGGCTAGCAGGGGTGACAAACTGACCTTCAAAGGCCAGGGGAAAAGGTGACAAGTGGCCAGGAGAAGGAGGGTATTTCTAGCGGAGCTGCAGTGCATGGGTTTGCCAAGGCATGAAACAGGATGAGAACCTCCGGGAGGCTGGGGGAACTTGGGGCTGCTTCAGAGGCCGGGCTGAATCCAGACCGCCTGCAGCGCCTCTGAGAGGGGCCTTGTAGTCCTCTCCGCCCTGTGGCCAGTGCCCAGGCAGGAGCAATGCAGTGCAGTGGGAAGAGAGCGAGCTGCGGAGTGAGGTACATGTGGGTTGGAGAGCAAGCTTGGCTGCTTGCTGGCTGTGTGACCTTAGGTAGTGATTTAACCTCTCTGGGCTCAGCTGCCTCGCCTGTAAATGCGGACGTGGTGCTTCGTTTGTCCCTTTGCGCTTACTGTGTCCTTTGTCCGAGTGCTTTCCTCCGAACTCCTGGTTCAGAGTGGCTTAAGCCGCCCCTTCAGAAAGGCACTGCTTTTCTGAGACGGTGATGCCCTGCGGCCGCTTCTGTTTTCTTCACGGTGCGTGTTGCTTGATAGCCTCTTGATTGTTTAATGCCTGGCGTCTCTCACCCACCCCCACACACACCACGTCAGACCCCAGCTCTGAGCACTGCAGGAGCCAGGCCTAGTGAGGGCCTCGGACAGCGGGCGCCCCGTGAGTGCTTGCTAAGTGCACGAATCCGGTGATGGCCGCTGGGATCAAGCAGGGGGAGCCAGGCAGAAGCGTCTGGAGATCAGGAGGAGCCGGTGGAGAAGGCCCAGCCCATGGTGTCCGGGGCGGGCACTGTGGGGGAAGGACTCTTCACAGGGTGCCCTGCTGGACACCCCGTAGCAGAAAGGGTACACTGACCAGGAGGCGGCAAGTTCACTCCTTGCACCCGAGCCGGGGCGTTTGCTGCCCGATGGGCTGGGAGGAGGCAGGGGGACAGCGATACTGGGGAGAGGGCTGGTCCAGCTTGAAACGTGAGGTGTGTGTATTTGGGGGAGTGGTTAGTTCCGAGCCTGTTGGGACCCATGACCTGAATCCCCGCAGCGAAGTTGCTTTCAGCCCAGGACGGCCACTTCGGGGTCACCAACCTGCCCCTCTCTGGGCTGCTGTGGGATTTCCCCCAGAACTGGGCTATGGCCAGGAAGATTAGGATAGAAAATAAAGTCACAGCATGGGGCGGGGGGAGAAAGAAAAGAAAAGGGCACCTAAAAGTACAGAGGAATAGCAAGAAGAATGATTTTTAAATATATTTAAATGCTCTTTATTTTTAAATGTTTTCTTTCATTTATTTATGAGTATATGTTTGGGCTACATTATAAATGCACTCATCTTGGGGAATTTGGTGCATACACAGAGCACATCCTAATCATTTAAGAAAAAGAGCATTGAAGGGCAGAGAGCGGAGGAAGAAAAGACAGCGCCCAGCAACTTCTAGGGGAGAAGAAATCTAATGTGAGTAAAGAGGGAGAAGCACACAAGGTACCTGGCTGGCTGGTTTGGGTCCCAAGTGGCCTAGCGTTCAGGCTCAGAGAGGCCCAAATGACGTCCCTCGGTCCCATCACCCCATGCTCTGCTTGCTGACTTTTTTCCTTAGCAGCATTTGTATTTGCTAAGGGGAGGGCTTCAGCGGGTCCTGGGCCACACGGATCCTGCAGAGGGGCCAACTTGGTTTCAGCAGCTCAAGAGGGGGTGACTGCCGAGGGCAGGAGTAGGTGACAACCCCGTCATCAGGTCCCAGTCCTGCAGTGTCCTGGCAGTGTGGCCTCAGGAGAGTGACAACATCCCACCCTGTCTGAAAAATAGGGGCAGCACTGCCTGCCTCGAGGCACTGTTCCGATAATTAAATAAAAGAACATGGAAAGCCTCCTTCCTGGGCCTACTCCATGCTAAGCCCTAGATAAATATTAGCTACACGTGGTGCTCCTGTTGGGCATCGTGTGCCTTGAATACAGCACGAAAGTAGAAAAGATGTGGTCCCTGCTCTGAAGCCACAGGCCCAGCAGAGGGAGACCAGCAGGCGGAGCTCAGAATAATGTGGGAAATGGGGTGAAGGTGCAGGGGGAGGGAGGCAACCCCCACTGCAGAGGGTGGATGAAGCCACCTGATGTTCAGGCAGGGCTAGAGGGGGTGGGGGCAGCAGAGTTGTGTTGACAAAGAAGAGCTAATGCCAGCGTGGCAGGAAAGGCCAGAGAGGGGTTTCTAGGCAGAGGGGTAGCAGGTCCTAAGAGATGGGGTGTAAGACATTTGCTCCGGAGAAGTTTGCTGAACACCACGAACCTGGTATCCTCTCCGAATCGGGGAAGAGACACACCCAGGAGGCAGACGGCATGTGGTTGCCCACAGTGGGGGCCTTCACTGCAGACACAGTGGGTGCCTGGTGCATTGGAGGCAGCTACAGGCAGCTCTGTTTCCCCAGGTGCCAGGAGGGAGCCAGCAGAGTGTGGCTGGAAAGGCAGGTGGCCCTTGAATCAAGCCCAGGCCTTCTGTGTGCCAGGCTCTGGGTGATGGATGGAAAGGTGAATAAAACCAAGTGTGTCGCTGGACGTGGTGGTGCACACCTGTAATCCCAGACTTGGGAGGCGGAGGCAGGAGGATCACTGTAATACAAGGCTAGGTTCGGCCACACAGTGAATTCAAGGCCAGCCTGAACTACATAGTGAGACCCTATCTAAAAAAACAAAAGAAAATGCCAAAGCAAAACCAACCAACCAACCAACCAACCATCCAACAAACCCAAGTCTGTGGCTGGCAGGAACCAGTGACTGAATACAGAGCGACTGAGGGCTGTGGTGGAGAACACAGCAGGGAAGGCTCCCTGGAGGAAGTGCCTCCTTCCCAGGGGAGCAGCAGACCCCTAGCCTGAGTCCTGCCCTGCAGGCTCAGGGGGATCAGTCCCATCAACTGGCACCTCCTGGCAGTCTTTCCCTAGTGAAGGAGGCACTGGCATCATGAGACAGGGACCAAAGACCAGAGTATAGAGGAGCAGCAGGAAAGCTTCCTGTGGGCAGGAAGTGTGGACCAAGGCCTCAGCCCTTCCTCCCAAGCTCTGAGCTGTTGAGCCTGGTTCCTCCATCTCTCTGAGTCTCTGTCTTGTGGGTGCAAGGGTGGCATTTGGGGAGGTTTGCATTCTGAGTGCTTTGTCCTGGGTTCCACCCAATGCACCCCCAAGGTCAAATTCACTCAGGGTTCTAAGCACCTGTGCAAGGTGACCAGGACTGGACCGTCAGAGGGCCAGGTCTGTAAGGGGCCATGGGGAGAGTGGACAAGGGTCCTGTCACAGAGGTCAAGTTCCACTTCCCCTGAAACAGCTTCCTCTTCTGCAGCTCACACAGGGACCGAGCCCAAGGGGGTCAAGCTGGAGCCCTTGTGCTTGTGCGGCATCTGCTACCCTAGCCCAGGAGCTCCCTGTGCACCAGCATGGTGGCCCCTCAAAGGCCTGCTGAGAATTCGGAGGAACCCGGGGGCTTTCACAGGCCTGCAAGGGCAGACCCCTGCCCCAGGCCAGCCCAGGCCAGGCTTGGACCCGCGGTAGTTTCCCTCACTGTCATTTGCATCTTGCGTTGAGTTGCCACGGAACAGGCCCTCAGTACTGTAGGGAAGGTGAACAGTGGAGAAGAGTGGAAAAACTGATCCTAGCTGCACGTTCTGTTTATTGACGGGAGAGTCCTGTTGACCAGCCAGATACCAAGACATCCGCCGAGCATGGACTGTGCCTGGAATGCCTCACTTTGTGTGAATTCACTTCATCGTCACAGCAAGCCCTCAAGGGAGGTTCTGCCATGATGCTTGTCTTGCAGATGGAAAACTCAGAGCACAGAGGGGTTGAGTAATTTGCCCAAGGCCACACAACCAAGTATGTGATAGAGTCAAGACTCAGCCCTGAGGCTGTCCTGGAGACCTTCATGCTGCAGAACAGTGCCGTGGGCCGTGTGCACACAGGACTCCGGGAAAGTGGGGAACTGCGGCCAGCTCCCTGCTTTGAACCTCGCCTCTCATCTCCCTGCTGTCCCCAAAGCCCTCCGCACTGAAGTGTAGCCGCACCCCTTCCTTCCCCTACAAGGTGACCCTTTCCATTCTATCTGTTGTTTTCTCTTTGTCCCTGGTGTCCACCCACGAGCAGATCATCTGCAAGAAGACACAGAGACTGAAGTCCCGGCCAGCGGTCCCTGCTCGGGCTGCCTTCTCTTGCTTTTCCTTGTCCTCTTCTCCCTGAACTGTACATCCCTCCAGATCCCTCCACACCTGTGCGAACCACCTGTGCGATTTTCACCTGTTTGGAGAAACCAGAGTAATGCGGACGGCCAGTCAGACACCCCAGGCATCGTGTGCACACGTTCACACGGAGGGCCGGGCCACTGTTCTGCAAATGGGACTTTATGAGCCACCCTTTCTGCGTCTTGCTGTACTCGTTCACAGTGACACTTGCGGGAATCCCTCCAAGTCAGGTGCAATTGCTCTAATTCAGTCTTTTAATGTGGCATCATGTTTCAGAGTGAAGAAGAACTATAATTTCTTCATCCTGTCTTCTATTGACAGGCATTCACTTTATTTCCTGTTTCTTACCCTCTGCTATAAACAGTGCTGCAATAAACATCCTTATACACACAGCCTTCCGACCAGAGCTTTTACTTGGATGGAATAGAATCCCAGGAGCAGGATTGACCAAATGAAGGGTATGTGTATTTTTTTTTTATTTGAGTATCTTGCCAGAATGTTTTCCAAAAATACTGTAACTCTTTGAGTGTCTCCAGCTCATGAGCCGGCGATTTCCCTGCATCCACTCCAGCCATCGGTCCTAGCTTTATTTTTAATTTTGCCTGTCTGATGGAGCTGAGATGAAATCTCATGGTTACTGTAATTTCCATTTCCAGTTCAACTCGTAAGTTCGGGCATCTTTTCCTGTGTTTGTTGGCCGTTTGGACTTGTGCTGAGTCTCGCCTTTCTTGTCTTTGCCTGACTAGAATCCTCCTCATCCTTTAGTTCGGAACAGCTCTTTGCTGTAATATACAGACATTAACATTTTGTTTGACTTCTGTGTTGCAAGCAGTCTTATACTCAAACTGCCTGTCTTTATATTGATACTGAGAATGACATCTGCTGCCATAAAAGTAATTTTTGTGTGGTAAAACATGTCTCCTTTTAAATATGACATTTTTAAATGCCCGAGACTGCTCTTGTCCTCTCCTACATTTCTTTCAAGGTATTTGTTGCTTTAATTTTCTTTTTTTTTAACCTGTTAACTTTTCAGTCAGTCAGGGATTTATTTATGTCTATGGTGTCATATGAGTTATCAACTTTCTTTCAGAAGATAGCTGGAATTAATGCTGGGACCATTAATGAGACAACTGCTCATTCTGCAAAGGAAGTGAAAGACCACCCTAGCCTCAGATCAACTCCTCAGGGGTGTTCTGATCCAGCTCTGACCCCTCTGTTCCACGAGGCAGTGTTGCATCCAAATCAGCTCAGATCCCATGATAGGGCCTGCGTCTGTTCTGATCTCTCACAAGCAAAAAGTTTCCCACCAATTCTTCTTTTTCATACGATCTGGACACCCTACATTCTTCCTTCTTCTATGTGAGCTTGGAGTTTTATTTAGTGGGGATTTAGCTCCTTTGCTGTCTTTGGTACCTAAGATGAGTCAAGAATTCAGTTGTAGAGCCAACACGTGTCACTTTTCTTTGCCTTTTTAATGCCTCCTGTCCCCCTCTGCCCCTAGGACCGAGAGACACGAAATAGTATCCAAACCAACAATAGCTAACATGGAAATGTCAGCAAGGCAGACAAATCTGAGTGGAGAAAGCTTTAGAGGTGCCAAGACTTTGGAGGGTTCTTGCATTCCAGAAGAAGGTCTGAGGAGCAAAGGAATATTGTTATGTGACACCTGTTTTGGGAACACATACCCGATGCTGGACTTTAGGGTCTCAGGGTATAGTGGGGGTAAAGCCAGACAAAAGTTCAACTTCAGGGTGTGACAATGGTATTGTGTTATTTTCTGGTGTGACGATAACATTGCAGCCTATACGTGAAGTCTTAAAGAATGCATACAGAGCCTATCATATCCCGGACATTATTTTAATTGGTTCTCATTCATTTATTCATCAGATCCTCAGAATAGCCCCCAAAGAATGGGTACCATCTTTCTAGTTTTACAGATGAGAAAAGTGAGGGCCCCTTGGGGTCCTGAATTTGTCCAGGGTCACACTGAGTGAGTGGCCCCTGGTCCTTCTCTTGAACACCAGGAACTACCGTCTTGGACTTTTTACTATTTGTTCCAATTAAACTTTAAGCAGAGGGCTCGATAAGATGGGGTGAGTTCGTTAGCAGGAAGGGCTGTGGGAGCCACAAAGCAGGATGATAAGGGAGAGAAGGCTCGAAGATGCCATGGTTTGAGTGTGTTCCCCCGAAGTTCATGGGTTAGAGCCTTAATTCCAATGCAGCCCCTTGTCTTCCCAGCTTCCACTGTGCCGTGAGTCAGTGGGGGCTCCTGCCAGGTCCCGCCACCTGATTGCGGACTTCCAGCCTCCAGAACTGTCTGCCTCCCCACAGCTCTTTTCTTTAGAAATCACCTCTCTCGGGTGTTCTGTTACAGCACCAGGAAATAGATTAAAACACAGGATTGGGGGAGACCCAGGGTGAGGGTGCTGGGAGGCAGTCCCTTTGAGGGGCAGAGATCTCCCCAGGATGAAGAGGCTATGTGGGGGTCAGGACAAATGTCCAGGAGGAGGGGCCAGCAGGTGCAAAGGTCCTGAGAATGCAGTGGAAAGAAGGTTGATGGAACAGAACATGGCAGAGGAGTACGAGAGCTGAGTGAGCGGTGTGGCCCGGACTGGGTCTTACTGCCGAACCCCGGGAGGTGCTTTAGGTTCAAAGTGAACTAAGACACCGGAGGAAGATTATAACGACTTACTGGATTTATAGGCCCATTGACCATTTAAGTACATTTTCCTACATCTTGCAGAGCTAAATTCATCTATAACAGAGAAGTCATTTAATTCTGATGTCAAATTAACTGCTCTTGCCTTTCTGCAGAGCCACCTGCTTTTGATTTTTCTTTTTGCCTAAGTTAATTCAAGTTTTTCAGCCCTTGCCACATTCTCTGCAGCTCCTACACATACTTTTGGGGGAAATGGTTATAACATTATTATGTTATTACTGGTCACGGAGCAGGGATAATTCACTTTCCCAATCGCTCTACGCTGCTTATGAGATATGCCGCATCAACGGACAGCACCGGCCGTCGGATTACCGAGCTCTGAGAACCAGTGTGGACAGACAGCGGTGAGCTTGTGCGACGGAGCGGGAAGTACTGATGGTGACCTCTGACAGGCTGAGATGACCTACGGTCATGCAGTCCAGATTCAGAAGTGCACCCACCAGGCAGATTCTCCAGGGCACAGCCTGTGGCAACGGCCGGCATCCGACTCATACCGTCCAGGCATAACACGCTACACAGGCCCTGCTGGCTTGCATTGGTTCTAAGTTAGTTCCCAACAATGCCACGTTGAATGGATTCTGTAGATAAAGAGTCCCTAAGCACAAGTCTGCTTTGACAAACAGTTGGCGGTACCCAAGCATTTGTAGGGCAGCCTGCAAACAAACCACACTGGTGTGTACGTGGGGTCGGTGGACCCTCGTGCCATTTTGACGTCAACCTGGAGAGTGTTAATTGTGAACGAGCCAGGTCTGGGGGATAAACAGTCGCTTGGTTCACTTTATGGTAGAACCACCCTGAATCTCCATTTGGAAAAGGTCAGGACATTCAGTGGACTAAAATGAAAGGCTGTGAAGTACCACAGATTCTAGCAACCCACTGGAAAGGACACATCTATTTATGGCTCTGTGTTCCTGGTCTTTGCTTTCTTTCTGTCCACTAGCTGGGTTTTTTTTTTAATCCTGGAATCATGTTTTGGGAAACAGAATCAAGAAAGCAGGAAGGGAGAGAGAGAGAGAGAGAGAGAGAGAGAGAGAGAGAGAGAGAGAAATGGACAAGAAGCCCTCTGCTTGGGGCCCAGGAGGAATTCTTCAGGGTGTTGCAGAAACTGTAGGAGTTATGAGGGAGGTGGATGGGACTAGAAAGGTGAATTTTAAGAACGATTGCTACAGACGGTGAAGATCTGTATCGTGTTTGAGAAGCCTCATGAAGTGGCCTGGCTGATCTTGAATCTTTTGTGACCCTGACAGCCATCCTCTCTGGAGCCCGGGCCACCCACAGCTTGGCTTCACAGGCCAGAGAGGCAAAGGAGCTGAGGCAGAGAGGCTGCTCTGACTGGCTTTGCATGGGCCCAATGTTTGGTGCAGGGTTGCGCCAAAATACGCGGTGCGTATGTTAGGACTTGTTTGTCGTTTTGGTTTTCGATGTTAGGTGAAAAGGCCAAAAGCAGTAAGTGGCGCTAGGCACACAGCCCACAGGTTGACACACCGGTCTCACTTCTGGTCCTGTCCTTCACTCCGTGAATTGTTAAAGGTGCGCTTCCTCCCGCCCTCCCCTGTTTCTTCCCCTCCTCTTTTTTGGGTGGTGCTGGTCCTTGTTCTTCTATGTGCCGGGCCTGGGCTAGGAGTTGGATATAAAAAGACTTGTTTATCTTTCTGGGTAATTTGGAGATGGGCGTTCAATGGTGACAGGAGCTTAGCAGAGGGCGGCAGAATTTTATGTGGAGGAAACAGCAGAGCAGCCCCCTGCATCGAGGTACATGGCAAGACCCCAGCCGATCCTTGAACCGTGAATAATACAGAAGTCTAGATATGCACTTTTCCCCTCATGCATACACCGATGATGTTCAATTGATAAACCAGGCCAGTGAGCTATTAACAAAGATAGTACTAAAAAGAAAACAGAATGCTGTCATAAAAGTTACGCGAATATTCCCTCCCTTTCTTCCCTTTTCTCTCCCTCAAAATCCTTTATTTTGCTGTGCTGACTGCGGTTGACTACGGGCAGCTAGAACCCCAGAAAGCGCTCTTGGAAAAGGGGACTCTATTGTATGTACAAAATCATAGAGGTTTAGAATGGCCAAGAATCTTCCAAGGGCAGAGAGCAACTCAATGGGCCTCAAATCGAGGGTATGATTTTTTTTTTTTTTTTTTTTTTGGCACCGGGGATCAAACTTGGGTCCTTGCACTTGCAAGGCAGGCGGTGGAACCACTGAGCCAAATCCCTGGCCCTCACATCGAGGGTATGAGTGGTTGGGAAAACACGCAGTTCATTTCTCTGTTGCTGGCATTGAGGATGTTCCCTTTCTCACAACTATAAGTAATGCTGAGCGGAACACCTTGATGCCTAGAATGGTTCGGGGGTTTGTCTTAGGGAACACAACCAGAGGCGGAGTCCATGGAGAGCTTCAGGAGAGAGAGTCACTGGTGGCTGTGGCCCATTATCAGTCCGATAGGGTTTCCATCTGCCCACTGCTCAGAATATGGACCCCAAGAAGTGGAAAGCCCTTTCTAGCGCTCATGCCTGGTTTCTCCTGGCATCTGCAAGCTCTGCTTGGTCCAGGACGCTGGAGAGGTCTGCATTCCTGTTGACTCGGGAACTTACTCCGTATTACTTTGTCTTGAGAAAGACCCTTCCTCCTTGGGACTTGATGACTACTGGTTCAGCAGGGACACTGAAAGAGACACGAGGGCAAGGTCAGAAAGCAACGCGCCTGGCCACTTCCTCCCACACTGGCTCCACGTGGAAGCCCCCTGGGCTTGTGCTCCTGTCCTCTGTCTCCTGTCCTCCTCAGGGGCCATGTGAGGATGCATCCTGGGAGGGAGGGCTTGTCAAAAGGTGGCCACTAACTCTGCTGTTCAGCCACTGCCAGTCACCACTGGTGCTGGTCACCTGTGCTCTGAACTCTGTGCCATCTGCCCCCACCCTGCCACACCCTGCCCTGCCCCTACTGACCCCTTTTCCAATGCGAGCAAGCCCTTCCTTCCCTCGCTTCAGGGTGGGATGTTCCTCTGACTGTTGTGCGAGTCAGCTTGGTGTTCCTGTAACAAAACACCCGAGATAGTTGACTTGGAGGAAAGGTTTACTTTGGTTTCTTTCTTTTTGCATAAATTAACTCAATTTTTTCAGCTCTTGCCACATTTTCTGCAGCTGCGACACACACTTTTGGGGGGAATGGTTATGACGTTATTATATTATTATTAGTCATGGAGCAGGGATAATTCACTTTCCCAATCGCTCTACGCTGCTTATAAAATATGCCACATCAATGGACAGCACCGTCTGTCTGATTACTGAGCTCTGAGAACCAGTGTGGACAGACAGTGGTGGTTTCAGAGTCCCCGGCTACCTGACTCCATCGCCTTTGGTCCCAAGGAGGCACAGTACATGGTGAAGGCAGAAGAGTGTGGCAGAGGAAGCTGGTCTCCTCCTGGAAGGAAAAGACAGAGACCAGAGAACCCTGAGTCCCAACAGTCCGTCAAAGCCCAGCCTCCAGTGAGCTCACCTCAGCCCTCCGGGCCCCACCTCCTAAAGATGCCACCGCTGCCTAATAGTATCAGGGACTGGGGACCAAGCCTCTAGGGGGACACTCAAGATCCCAAAACAGCAAGCTTGGATACAAACTGCACAGTAATTGGCTTCTTTGGGTTTGTTTTATTAACAAGCTTTGCAACTTGTTCTTAGCTGTTCACCCCCTGCAATTATAGGCTGGAGCTGGCCTGTTTTGCCCTGGCTAATGGGCTGTGCAAGCACATGTACGCTTCACAGTCTCTCCGTGCCTAGGTTTTTTAATATGTAAAATGGGGATTTACCATCGTACCTCTGTCTCGGCTATGCCTCTTGGCCCCAGACTCAGTGACACCAACAAAGTCATTGCTTTTCTCCTTCGGGCCTTCAGAGGTGGTGGGGCTTTCTGCTTGGGCCATCGGGGGTGCAGGACCTGTTCTCACCGACATGCGGGTTCACGGGGATCGGTTCTATGTTGACCGGAGCAGGCGAACAGGGCCGGAAGTACACTTACTCCATAGCACGGGGATGGGAGTGAGTGTTTGTTGGACAGTGTTCCTAACTATCACGTTACTGCAGAATTCGTTGTGCAGGTTGAGTGATTTAATAACTTTAAAGTGTTTGGAATATTACCTGGCACGTAATCAGTGCTCAATGACTAACAGACATCAGTAGTGATAAAATTAATATGAGGTAGTAACATTAACATGGGCATTTTTATTAGGATGTGCATATCTTGGACAGTCTTTCCAAAATACACATCCATACTCAAGTATAAACGTCTTAAAAGACGGTCTGTCAAGGGCTGGATGGCAGACGGTTAAGGCCGAGCGGCACATGGCTAAGGAAGGAGTGTTGAGAATCAGCAAACAAAAACCTAACGGTTAAGGAGAGGGTCCTGGAGTTCAGCTAAGTTTGGATCACAAGTCCAGTTCTGTGCCTTTCCTGTTGAGTGACCAGGGCTGGTTTCCTATTCAGTCAGTGCTCGCAAGGCTGTCGGTGCATGGGACAAGCTGGAATTCTGCAGACAAAGCCCGAGTGGCCCCACGTCTTGAAACCTCAGTGTCCCTCTCCAAAAGCGTCCCTTTCAGAGGGTTGAACTGATGACGGCCGAGGCTATGCACGTACAGGAGCGCACGTGGGTGCTTAACGATAGATGTTTAAAATGATGTCGCTTGCACTCGAGTCCCACAGACCTGGGCACGCTACTTGCCAGGGTGCCCAATAGAGCGGGCAGGCCAGGGGGTGGGGGACAGGCCAGGCGCCATCCCATCTTACAGCTGAGGCGGCAGAAGCTCAGGGAGGGCAGAACATGGTAAGCAGCAATCAGTGGACCTTAGTTAGGAGCCCAGGTCTCAGCCCCTCTCGGCTGGACCTCGGGACTTCTCCAAGGGCTTGGGGAGACTGTGGGGACTGTCACAAACCACACAGCCTGACAAAGAATGGTTGCGTGGCTTTCAATGGCAATGCCACACCCAGATAGGCTCTGGTTTCCACACGGTGAAGTGGTCATTTAAATGAAGCTGGTCCTGAGAACCGGAGGTTCCACCTTTGCCTCCAGCCTAGCCTGAGCCAGTGTGGGTGCCACGGCCGCCCTTCAGGCCTCTGTCCTGTCCCACTCGACCCTGTGTAGTGCTGGAGGAAGTGGAGGGAGAGAAGCTGTACCCCTCAGGCTGGGCACCACAGCCCTTATTCCTCCACTCACCCAGACATAGGCTACAGGGCTCCCTCCGTTTGGACCCTGGGATCACCACCCCAGCTGTGTGACCTTAGGAAGTCACCTTACTCCCTAGGGCTCAGTCTGCTCATTTGTCAAACGGAGGGGATGATGGCTTCTCCATCAGGGCAGCCTCGAAGGAGCAGAATAAGATAGCAAAGCACACACCTATAGTTCCAGCACTCTGGGAGGCTGAGGCAGGAGGATTGCAAGCTCAAGCCCAGCCTGGGAAATTTAGAGGCTTAGTGAGGTCCTGTCTCAAAATTTTAAAAGGCTGGGACGTAGTTCAGTGTGAAGAGAAGTAGTCAGTTACCCTTTTCTCTACCCTTTGTCCCGGTGGAGGATGCTCTCCCAGCACGGAGACACGCGTGGCCTCTTTAAAAGCACCCATGCCCGGCAGGGGTGCAGGGACTCAGCTTACAGAGCCGGGGCTGCACAGGACCACACCTCCTCTCCCTCACAGCTCACACACCACCGAGCGTCTCTGCGGTTAAGGGCCAGGGGCCTGTGGCTGGGAGAGGAGGTGGTGGGGTCGCACTTGGGCCCGAGGCCCAGGCTCTGGTAGCCCCTGGGAATGCACCATACCGACTGTCTCAGTCTCCTCCGTCTCCTGGACCCTTCCTCCTGGCTGTCCCTGTGTCCTGCAGGGGACGGAGTCTTCCTGAATGAGGCTGGATCGCTGCCACTGTTCAATGAGCTAATAGTGAAATTTGAAACGCAAGGGCTGGAGGCAGAGGGGGAAAAGGGAAGATGTGATTCACAGGCAGGAGGATTGGTGAACAGGGAGGGCCTCACCCTTCGGTACAGGGAGGGGAGGCCCAGGGGTGCGTCAGGAGCGGGGACGCTCCGGGGCTCCTCTGAGAGGAGCTGCTAGGGCTCGCACAAAATTGCAGCTTCTAATAGTGGTCTTTCCAATCACAACATACGGTAATTCTCCATCACTTTGAACTTTACCACATTCAAAAAACTATTAAATACTGGCCACCCCATATATTTCCGTTACCTTAGGACTGGAGATCAGTTCTACCTTAGAAATATATTTTACTCTCACACTGAAAACCAGTCAGGTTCGCTTCAGCCCCGCAAAGCATGTTTATGCAATCAAATGAGCACAGGCAGCCAGCGGCACCTTTTTTCCTCGACAGGAGATGGCAGTGGGACACTTCTCCAGGATGGAAGTGACAGCCGGGTTCCAGCGCCCTCTTTCCTGCCCCTTCGCACGACAGGGCTGGGGCTGTGGGCTGACGTGGCTTAAAACGTGGACGGTGCTTGGTCCCACTGGCGTCTTGTTCTGCAGTGGCCGAGGCTGTTTCTCCTGCAGGGAGACAGGGAAGTGTCGGATTCTGCCACAGCCGGTTCACTGCCCCCTCACGAAAGGCGCTCACGGTCTGCCCTCGGCTCCCTGAGTCGGGTCCCTGAGCTCCCACACCTCCATTTCCGGTACCCGGTTCCACCCATCCGGGCATGCTCAGCGGGAAGCCCGGCGTCACCCTCTGCTCCCCGACTTTTACTTCCTGAATCGACTCCATTAGGAAATCCTGTGCCGTGGAGGGTGCCTGTAGTCCAGCTACTCAGGAGGCTGAGGCAGGAGGATCGCTTGAGCCTAGGAGTTTGCAGCCAGCCTAGGCAACATAGCAAGAGTCTGTCTCTCTCTTTCTCGATGATCAATCAGTCAAGCAAACAGAAATTGGTGGGGTCTCTCTACCTCCCCTCGTTCACTTCCACTTTTTCCTGGCCCATTTCGTTACCCTCCTACACGATCTCGCCACTCCAGCTCTGCTCCATTCCCAGCCCTGCACCCATTCCCAGCTCAGCCCATGACTCCTCTCTGCATCAGCCTGGGCTGTGACTCCTCATTTCACTCAGGACTAAAGCCAAGTGCTAAGGTGGCCTCCTGGGCCCTCCAATCTGGCCCCCTACCTCACAGCTCTCTCTGCACCCTGCTCAGGCACAGGTCACCACATGAGGCTCTCTCCTGCCTCAGGGCCTTTGCACTGGCTGCACCCCCCTTCTGGATAGGCACTTGGCTCACTTCTGCACGCCCTTTGAATCTGTTCAACAGGCTTGCTTCTCTGTGACCACCACACCCCAACCCCAAACTCATCTCTCTCACCCTGTCACCTTTGAATTTTCTTACTTACAAATTAACCAAGTGTAAGCTTTTGGAGAGTTTATTCCTGGAGACTGATGATTCTCACACTGAGCCCTTGGCCTGTTCTGTTGCCCTACATGACATGATCTTCAGGAGCCTGCCTTGCATACAATGGAGACTTGTGCGTCAATCCTGGAAACTCTCCTATTGGCCTCAGTTTCTCCCTGACACTAAGGAGAGGACAGCATTGGCTCCTTCCACTCTACACAGGATCATTCAAGTCTGTGGGAAACCGTGGATCCAATGGGGGAGATGCTGACATGGCTCAACTTTCCAAGCCCTCCTTGTTTTCACCTTTCTGCTCTGGAAATGGCAAAGCCCCTGTAGACTCCAGCTCCATTCTACCACAGGGCCTTTGCACATGCTGTGCCCGTTTCTGCCTTGTGGGCTCTTGGCCATCATTCAAAGACCTGGTTAGGTGTCCCCTCTTCTCCGAGGCTCTCCATGACATTCTCACCCTCCTCTCTGTCCTGGTGACTTCTCTGCAGAGTCTCTCAGTGTGTGTATCCTGTTGTCTTGGCAGTGCTCAGTTCCATGTCACTGTCCCATCAGACTGTGCATTCCTTGAGGGCAGAACTGATAGCTTGTCCTGTATCGTGAGCTGGCCCTGGGGCCTGGCATGTGGCAGTTGTCCAGCCAGGTGTGTTTGTTGGGGATGTCAGAACGAATCTGACTCACGTCAGAAGAGAGCAGAGATTGCTCTGAAGACCCTTCCAAGGTCACCGGCTGACAGGGAGAGAGCTCTGCTGTATTATTTGATTATTTATTTATACTGCTTCCAAATAGGATCCGTGGTAGCACAGCGTGAAGGCTCAGAGCGAGGAAGCAGAGCCTGCATCTCGAGGGCCTCGCTCCTCTTCCTGCCTCCTTCCTGCCGCCTCTTCCTCTGTCCATCAGTAACGCCCAGTCCCATCCTCCAGCGAAGGCCCCGATCTCCCCCAGCTCTGCGTGCCCTGCAGCAGAACTTTCACAGGCTTCTCTGCTCAGCCAGTTTCTGCAAGCTTCCCCCGCCTCCACTGAGCCACCCTGGGTGAGGGTGCCTGCTCCTCTGTGACACCGAATACCGCAGGGACGCTGGGCCCTCAAGCACTCACACTCTGGGCTCCAGACGGGCAGGGGCTCTGCGTCCTCCTCACAGCCTGGCCCCTTCCCATGCGTCACTAGGACACATCCCTGCCCGAGAAGCCCTTTCCTTCTCCCTCCCAAGGGGACGGTGCCACCACCCGAGCCTGCCGTGTGGTGGAGACGCAGCCAGAAGGAGCTGTGCTCTCAGGTGGCCTTGCCTCCAGGGACTGGACAGGAGGGACATCCTGGCCGGGGCGGCTGCAGGGCGGGAGCCTCCGCTCCAGAGTCGTGGCTGGAGTCGAGCCTGAGCCCGCAGAACTGACTCTTCTTCTGGCCGCGCTCACGGAGCTCGGCCAACTGCACTGCCGTGCACCTGTGTCCCAACTTCAGACGCCAGGCAGGCTGGACCTTGTCACCCATGAGGAGGGGAGGCTGCCATCGACTGGGCACTGTTGTGCACGTGGAGCTGGGCATCAGAGGTCCGCCGCTATGCCCTGGCCCTGGAGGAGGGTGGGCCGTCGTCCCCATCTTACATCAGGCCAGGGTTTCAGCCAAAGCACGCTGAGGAAGGCACCAGGGCGGGCACATCCCCAGTGCCTCACAGGGGCTTGTTGAGCTGTCGAGGACCCCGTGGTCACCACGCCTGGGGCCATGTGACAGAAAGGAGAGGCAGGGACCAGAGCTCCTCGGCTCGTGGTCCGGAGTCTGGCGCTCACCAGGGAAGACATGAGCACAGTCTTCCGGACACGCTCTTCTCACCTGTCAGACGGGCAGATCACACCGACCTCCCGAGGCCCTTCCCTTCCTTTGCCCGTCTTCTCCTATTCCCACAGTGGGTTGTCTTTGTGGCAGCCCCAGCCACCCCACAGTTAGTGGGTACAGAGAAGCAGCAATCACCAAAGGCGACTTCCGTTTGCTTGAGTTTTTTAGAGATGGTCTCACTGTGTAGGTCATGGACGGCCTTGAATTTGCTCTCCCTCCTACTTCCTGCCTCAGGCTCCCGAGTGCTGGGACTACAGGTGTGTGCCATTATTCCTGGCTCACGGTGCTTAGTTATTACCACTGTGGTTCTCACTGGGCATCTCCCATTCACAGGGCCATCCAGGGGCAAGGGAAGGGGACAGAGGTCTTACGCTCAGTGGAAGTCAGGTGTGTGTGAGAGAGAGCGTCTTTGGAATCACCACCTGGACAGTTTGATCTCAGTCTCTGAAATCCGCAGTGGTTCACATTCTCCCCTGTTGCGGCTGCGTTGCCCTCCCAGCACGTGTGGAAGCCCTAACCCGTAGTACCCGAGGATGGGACTGTATCTGGGGATCGGGTCTTTAACACAGGTGACTAAGTCGCAGGGAGTCATGCGGGTGGGTCCCACTTCGGTCTGGCCGGCTCCCTTCTAAGAGGAGGAGACCTCACGGACATCCGCGGGGGAACAGCGTGAGAAGACGGGAGAGGACACTGTTTACAAGCCCAGGAGAAAGGCTCAGGACAAACCGACTCTGCCGCACCTCCATCGCACACTTCTGCCCTCTGGGATGGAGACAGAACACTTTCCAGGTAGGGTTTCCCAGTGGCGACCCTAGTTGTCTAATACGTAGCCCTACATGCAAGATATACGCATCCGTTCCTGTCCCCCACAATCCTTCTTTAAGGCACTGGCTCAGAGGCTGGGATCTTCTCACCTCCTCACGTGTGGATGTGTGTGCTTAGTAGGGTCCCTGGGCACAGCTTCGGCTGCCGTCCCACCCAGGGGGAAGATCTACTAAGCCATCTGGCTCCCCGTGCCACCCAACATGGGAAGGTGCGGGAGAACTGCCACAGACATCCCCAAATTTTAGCGGGGAGACAGGAGGCACAGAGCAGCCCCCGGTCCAAGGCAATTCTGAGCACCACCTGGGCACATCTCTAGAGGGTGCTCATGCCAGCTGCCCGAGAATGATTCCCCACGGCGCGTGACCCCACTCTCTGGGCTCTTGGTTTTGTCATCTGAATCACCCCTACGTTTCCATGGGCGACCGGTGACTGAGCGTGATGGCGCAGGTCTATGATCCCAGCACTGTGGGAAGCTACGGCAGGAGGAGGCTGAGGCTCGGGCAGCTTAGCAACTTAATAAGATCCTGTCTCTAAATAAATACACACATAAATAAAGGACTGGGGATGTAACTCAGCGCAAAGGTCCTGGTTCCATCCCCAGTGCCACACACACACACACACACACACACACACACACACACAGTGTCCCGTGTTTACAGCTGAGGAGTTTTTCCTCAGCTTCCTTCCCATAGAAAGTTGAAGGTACAAAGGCCTTTCTTTCAATCTGGTTCTCTCCATCCTTTTCATTCAAAACCAAAAGACTTCCTTTAAAGTTATGTGGGTTTCTTATGCATAAGCTTATAAATCTCTTCCGTTAGACAAAGGCTACACTCCCAGGTCTCTTTTTTATCTTGGGCTCCTGGCAAGGCTACCCTCAAGATTCTTAAAAGCTCTATGTGTAAAAGAAAAAGGGTTCTGACATTTGCGCAGGGAGCCTCGGTCTGTTTCAAAGAACCCAGGAGGCACCATGAAGTCTTCCTAGGGTCTTACTAGAAGGCTTTATAGTCACACCCTTAGGGTTAACTGTTTTCCTAAAGGTGACCTTGGCTTTGCTTTGTGCCTAGGAGTCATTTCTCATTTTAAGAATGCCTTGTCATGAACAAGTTTTCCTAGCCAGGGAATTTTTGCCCCTTCACATTTAATAGCTCGTTCTTTGGCTTCTCACTGACAGAACCAGGATTCGAACCCAGGACTATCTGTCCTGCAAGCTTGCACCTTGCTGCACAGTGGAGCAAGCTGAGAGCTCATTAAGTGCTGAGAGGAGGATGGGACGGAGGAGGTGACAGAGTGAAAGGCATCCAGGAAGGTAGTGTGACAGGGACAAAGATATAGAAACGGAGGGGAGTGCAAGGTGTGTTAGGGCACAGCAGGACAACCGGGCGAACAGCACGTTTCTAGCCTTTTCTCCTTGTTTTGTTATTTTAAAATTTGGTTCCTAGTTTTCATTTCCTGGTGAGCACATTTTATGTACCTCTCCTCTGAAGTTTTACTTATTAGGAGGGACTGTTATCAAAACAACCCCACATTTCAGAGTTTTAATACAGCAAGTTTATTTCTCGGGGCACAACTGAATGAAAGTTGGCTGGGGTTAGGCCCAAGGGTTTTGTTGTACAAAGTTATACGGGGTCCTGGTTTCTTTCTACCAATGGCTCCATCATCCTCTAGGATGGCAACCTATGACTTGTTTCTGTTTCTTTATTGAGACAGAGTCTCACTATTTAGTTCCAACTGGCCTTGAACTCATTATGTAGCTCAGGCTGGTCTCAAACTCGTGACAATCCTCCTGCCTCAGCCTCCCAAGTGCTAGGATTATAGGCCTGCCCCCACCCCCAGTTTGAACCTGCTTTTATAAATAGTTTTGTTGCAACACAGCCATGCCCAATCAGTTACATTTTGTCAGTGGTTGTTCCAGCACTACGATGAAAAAGTTGATTGGCCATGACAGAAAATTTGAAATATTTGCCCTCTGGCCTTAACAGAAAAAGACAACTGACCTTTGCCCCGGGGCTCTGCTTCGCTTCTTCCTGGTCCTAGTCTCTGCCATCCTTTCTGCACCAGTGCCCTCAGGGCATGGAAATGTCTTCCAAGGTAGAGTCGGTGCCTGGCTTGGGGACCACTCACTGCCAGGGCTCAGCACAGAACAGCTATTCCAAAAATAGCGCCGAAGAAAGACATGAACCTGTCCAGGGTCTCAATGTCATGGGAGCGCTTCATAAACCCCTCTCACCCGGAAGTCACCTCACTGCATTGTTCTCAGCTTCTGCCCGTTTCCCTACTCATCCTCAGATTCTTCTCTCTCTTGCCCACTGGTTTCTTTCAAATATCCACATGTCAACGCTGGGCTCTTTTACTGGGCACCTCAGGAGCTGCGGGAGACCCTGCCTCAAAATAAAAAATAAAAGGGCTGGGGACGTAGCTCAGTGTCAAGGTCCTGGGCTCAATCCCCAGTGCTATGAAAGAAAGTAAGAAACAAGCTTGTCCGAGGGAGAAAGGCCTGAGGGAATCTGGTGGTGGGGGAGCTTCCCTGAGGAGGCGACTTTGGGGCTGTGATCTGAAGAATCAGCAGATATCCCTCAGGTGGAGGGAGAATGGGCAGATAGTGGGTTAGCCAGAGCAAAGGTCCTGAGGCAGGAGGGAACAAACATAAGTGATAATAACATGCAGTATTATTATTGTTGCTATTGGCAATACAGCTCAGATTCCTCAGTACCTAATGGTATGAGTCATTCATCCGAATGCCCCTTGGCAAGAGATGTAATTGTAGTAGCGCCAGCTGTGCCCTGCCCAGAGTTCTGCCACCCATGCCCCCTGAGGACAGTTTTTGTTTCAGTGGCAGTTTCCTGCGTTGCTCTGTAAGACGCAGACTGGATGCACTAGGGAGTTCGTGCTTCCCTCTAAATCAGTCTCTTTACCACTGGCTGGTGGGAACCGGAGGACCAATACCCAACTCCCTCGCCCCTGGACGGGAAGTACTGCCTGGCGATGCCGCTCAGGGCCTGCAGGGGGAGCCCCATCCTGTAGCTTTCTGCCTGCCCCGTCTCACTGACCCCCAGGCTTGCTGGGTCACCTCCCACATCAGCTGCCTCAGGCTCAGCCTATGGAGGGACCAAAACTAAGACACTATTAAGTATGCCATCGACTGGATGGGGAGACTTGAGGCACGAGGAAGGTACTGTAGAGTGAGGAAATGGACAACTGAAAGAAGTTCCTGGGAACAAGCATTCCGTGTGCAAGGTGTGGTGGGGTGGGGTAGATGGGAAAGATGAGGCCTGCAAAGCGGCCAGGCTTGGCCAGGGCCAGGTGGGTCACTGCTCTAGAGGCCCAGGAGAGCTTTGCAAGGTTTTAAGCAGCCAGGTCGACATCCGGCACTTGGGGACGGGTCACCCTACCCACGAGGGAGCGGAGCTGGGATCCTAGAGGTCTGAGTGCATGTGAGAAGCTGTTTAGGGGCCTTGGCAGAGACTCGCCAGGTAGGGCCACCGACTTCAGATGTTACTGAGTTTGGGGGCCAAAGGCCCGGCTCGGGGAGCCCCGACAGAACGGGCTCGGCCACCCGTCCAACGATGCTCAGGAAGACACAAAGTGGTGCAGGGCAGGAAGGGAGCGCTCGTTCGCGCGGTCACGCTGGGAACCCGGCAGAGAGGTTCAAGGTCTGGCGGAGAGGGGCTGCAGAAGCTGGAGGGGTTGATAGAAAGGGGAACACAAGCGAAGTTTGGGGGTCGGCTTCGCTGGGGGGCAATCCTGCGAGCTACCTCACACTGGCACAGTAAGGACCCGGGAGAGCCACCGGCCCTCAGCGGGGAAATCTGGTTCCTGTTGTAAGACAAGAGCTCTCGCTTAGGGGCAGCCTCGCTGCCTCAGTGCCCATCATGGGTAAATGTCTCCCTCTTGGGGGGCGGCTCGTCGAGGGGTGGTCTGCAGGGCTCTGCTTTTACTGGAATCTGAGGGCAGTGCAGCTGATGACAATGACTAGAAACTCCTAGGCACCGCCTCAGTGGCCCTGGAACTGGATGCCAGTCAAAAGCTGGTCATCAGGTGGCCCTGTGACTCCTGAAAATGACTCGGGTTACTCTCGGAGGGGAGGACACAGACTGGGTAAACTGAGGACTGGTGAGTCTTACATCAGACACTCCCGCGTGCCTACACGTGGAGCTGAGCAGGGCCCAGACCCCAAGTCTCCAGGTAACGAGGGAGACAGATACAAAGGGGGCAGAAATGCCAAGCTCCCCCTGCTTCTCCTCACCCACTGGACACCTGCGCATCCGGCCTCCGAGTCCCCTTTACAACTCTGGGGCCACCTGTGGCCAGGGTCTCTCCGGGCATTCGGGGGCCGTTCACCACAGCAACACTGTCCGTCCCTTCTCCACTCACCCTCGTAGGTCACAGAGACCCCTCCCACCAGGGCCCGGCACCCCGCAGCCCAGCCAGGGTGGTGGCAGCTGCAGCAGACAGCCCAGCTGGGGCTCCTCCTGACCGCGGGGCCCGAGGTGAGCGCATGGCTGGCCGGGTGCCGGTGTTCAGGAGGCTGCAGGGTGGGAGGGGCAGGAGGGCAGGAGAGGGCAGAGCACCCTCAGTGCCTGGGGAGCCCCTGACCGCACAGTGAACCCCTCGTGGGTGGCTTATTGAGGCAGCAGGACCTTTGCTGGGGTTCTCAGAGAGGAGGGACAAGGACCTTACTTTTATTGCAGGCCTACATTTTGGTGCCCACCTCTCTCCACCCCCTCACACCTCCTTCTGCCAAATTCAGCGGGGGCTTTTCCTTGGGGTTCCAGCCCCCAGGGTTGTGTCTACCTGTGGATTTTGCTTGCACTCCGGCACAGCTATGAGCCTGGAGCTTTCCCAGCCCTGTGTCCTTCCCAGGTACCTCCTCTATGCCTGGGTCACTTCTTCATGACCATAGGAGCACAGGTTCCCTGTAAGTCCCACTCCATGCAGGGACGTGAACATTGGGCTGTGCTCTCTGAGCCTCTGAGCATGCTGGGAGGTGGTTGTGAAGACTGGAGGTGAAGGTCCTACATCCTCGGCACCAGAAATGTTGTTTGGAGACAAGTCAAGGCATCTCCCTGAGCCCTACAACGGGGGAGGGGTGAGAGGGTGACGTGGGTATGAGCTTCAAGGGCTGTGTGCCAGATGACTTCCCAGCATGTGATGCCCAGCTCTAAGAGTTGTAGTCCAGGAACCGCTGGTCCTCTCCTGCCTCTTATTCCTGTGCTCTCCTGTCCGCCATGCCCAGGAATGTTGGCCTTTTCTGTTAGCCCAAACTCTTGTCTCCCTCAGGACCTTTGAACATGTCATTGGCCTCATTGCTAACTCTGACTCCTGCAGGCCACCACAGAGAGGGGCTTGCTCGATCTCCCTCTCCAAGGGCTCCTCTGCAGATCTGTTCAAGAGTTCATGTCCTACCTCTCCAGTGGCTTCTATGACACCATTATATGTGTTTGTGTCATCTCCACTAGAACGTACATTCTGTGAGACAGGGAGGAGCCCCCTGTCCCATCAGCCCTGAGGACCCTGTGCTGGAGCAACCCAGCCCTGAGACACATAGGCGCCGTGTGGGCTGTTCACCGAGAGCCCCAGGACTCCACGGGGCCATGGGACATCACCAACGGGAGGGGCAGCCCGCTCCGGTCTCTGCAGCTAGGCCTCTCTCTAGTCGTTTCTGGGGCCAAGGGGGCCAGAGTGCTTGCAGGACAGCCAGGCGTGGGCGAAGGCAGGCCCAGAGCTGGCTCTCAGGAATACCCAGGAAGGGCACGAGCAGAGTTCCCACTTACAGGAACTTGGACTCCAGAGCCCTGAGTTCTGCTCCTAAGAACAGGGTTGTGGGTGGGGCTGAAGGAAGGACCCGTCTTACCCGGGGCTCTCCCGAGAGTCATGGGCACCTGGAGCGAGCCGTGGGCACCGCTGGACACTTCGGCTGTGACAGAGGAGAGCCGCCTGGGAAGACCTGGCAGCCAAGGGGAGGCCTGGGGCTGTGTCCCCTGCCCTGACTTCCTGAGCCCAGCAGCCCTGGGGAGGGAGCTGCCTTTGGGGTAATTTGAGGCAGAAGCTGAGGGACAAGGAGGGCTTGAGGTGCCAGGAGGGGCTGGAGGCAGAGGGGACCCAGGCAAGCCGCGATGGCTACACCTGCACAAGCTCTTCTTTTGTGAAGTTGTCTGCAAAAGTCCCGCTTTGGAGAGCTGCCATGCGAGGTAAGACGGAGGTCCGAGTTGCGGGTCTGTATTTCGACTGATAGGACACGTGTCCTTGAAATCATTTCTCGATCTTTTGCTTGGGGTTTTCCTTTTATACCAGCAAGAAGCAGTCATGACCTGGGCGCTGCATGCTCTTAAGCGATGCTTCTTTTCTTTGCGGCGCGCAGTGGGTGGAGCCCCGCTTGTGCTCTGCCGCTGAGCCCCGGCCCAGCCCTGCCCTTCATTCGAACACCGTCGTCCCCCAGCCGGTGCCCGGCTGCAGCAGCCTGCTCTCTGCTGCGTGTGCACAGCCACGCTCAGGTACACCTCAGGTCGGTTTGCTCTTCTCAAGCTTGAAAGTCAAAACAAGGCGAGGAGAAGAAAGAGCATTCTCACCTGTGAGGCCTGTCCCTGACTCTTGTCCCTGCCTCTTGTCCCTGCCTCAGCGAGGACCAAACGCAGAGTGCACTTGGCCTTGGGGGAGACCCTCACCCTGAGTCGATTTCTGCAGCCCTCAGAACTGCAGGGGCCTCTGCGCGGTGGACAAGAGCTCTGTTTGGGGATCTGAGGGAAGCAGATGAGTTCCCGGCCCAGCTGAGCTGCTGCAATTTGGGTTTCTGTCTCTTTTGCTTCCAGCTGTGGCTGCCCGCTCCTAATTCCTCTGGAAAGGCAGCTCCTAATTAGAACGAATCAAAGAGTCTTTGCTTCGGTTCTGTTTTCAGGCTTGATGGAGTCGTCACTTTGGGGCTTAATCCGGTGCAGCCACTGGTGTGCTGGGCCTCAGGGCTCGGGCAGCTGGCGTGTGTGAGGGGCACTGAGGGCTCTTGGGGCCGCCCTGCACCTCTCACCCCAGGCCTCCCTTCCTTTGCAGAGTTTCTCCCCACCTGCTCTCTCCCTTTGACTGGCAACCCCGGGCCGTCCCAGGCTGCCAGTCCCTGCTGGTGGGAGTGTGAATCGGATTGGTACCATTTCTCCGGAGGGTAATTTGTCACATGCTATTAGAAGCCTTAAAAAAGCGAGTGGGCTTTGACCTGGAAAGTCCCCTTCCGGGCATTTGTCCTGTAGAAATAATTGGACGGGGTCCCACAAGTCAGTGCAAAGGACATTGTCTTTAGTGCTTGTCACAGGAGTGACAACCTGGAAACCTGGTGTTTATCAATGGACGATTATTAAAAACGGTCCTGTAACGGACAACTGGGAGGTAACTAGGGCAATCTGAACATGGGTTGAATATCAGAGGTGCCTAAGACATTATTTTATTAGCAGTGATAATAGCCATGTGACTGATACAGAAATACATGACAGGAGTGTTGCAATTTGGTTCAAACTATTATGACAATGGCAGAACAGGGAATAAAGTGAGAGGAAGAAGACAAAATCCTAAATCTGCCTGTTGGCCCATGAAAGTTCATTGTGTTGTTCTCTTTGTATCTTTTTGTTTTGTTTTTTGTTTTGTTTTTTTTGTTTTTTGGTTTTTTTTGAGATAGGGTCTCACTGCATACTTGAGACAGACCTGGAACTCACTATGGAGCCCAGGCTGGTCTCGAACTCAGCGATCCTCCTGCCTCGGCCTCTCAAGTGCTGGGATTACAGGTGTGCACCACCACGCCTGGCTCTCTTTGTATCTTTCCATTTTTTTTCTGTGACTTAAGAAGAAATAGAATGTTCATTTCAAAGTATATTTTTGACTTGAACTAATGTCCACAAGATACTGTTAAGTGAAAAGGATAAGTTCCAAATAGCATATGTGACAAGGTCATTTTTTTTTTTTGGTTCCAAAATATATGCACATTTTTTCTATGAAGCAGAAACAGACTGGAAGGGTAACATCCTCCAGTGTTAATGGAGGCCAGCTCTGAGAGGTAGGATATAAATAATTTTCATCTATTTATGTATTTATTAAAAATTTTTTTTGAGACAAGGTCTTGCTCAGGCTGGGCTTGAACTCACTATGTACCCAGACTGGCCTGTGACTCATGGCAATCCTCCTGCCTCAGCCTTCCAAATGCCAGGATTATAGGCATGTGCTACCATGCCTGGCTAATTTTCATTTAGAATGGATCCATTTCCATTTTCTTTCAGCAGCTCCTCCTCCTCCTCCTCCTGTTCTTCTTTGCAATTAAGCATACATTGTTTTCATGCTAATAAAAAAATAGTAATTACTATAGAAAGTTTGGAAATCACCTACTATGCTGTGTCGGTCAGCTTTCTGCCACTGTGACAAAATACCTGAGAACAACTTAAAAGAGGAAAGGTTCAATGGGGCTGATGCCTTCAGAGGTTTCCAACCATGGCTCCTTGGCTTTGGCCTGAGGTAAGGGAGACATCATGGTGGGACTGTGTGGTGGACGAAAGCTGTACCTCCTGGTAGCCAGGAACAGAAAGAGGAGAAAAGCCAGAGAGAAAGGTCTGGGGACAAAATGTGCCTTTACAAGCTCTCTCCGGGGACAGACCAGCTTTTTCCAAAAAGGCCCCACCTCCTAATAAGCCCACAGAGCTACTTATTCATCCATGCATTAATCTGGTGATGATGTCAGAGTCCCCGTAAGCCAATCACTTCCTCAAAGCCTCTCAGTTAGCAACAAAGCCTTCAGTACAACGAGCCTTTGGGGAGCTATTTTAGATCCTGCCCATGATATATACATTGAGCATTTACCATACATCAGGCCTCCTGAAAGGTTTTACATATCTCAATCTGCACACAAAATGCACAGATAACTTAGTGATTTAGCAAAATCTTGTTTCAAAATAAAAAACGAAAAAAGGACTGGGCATGCAGCTCTGTGTGAAGACCTTGAATTCAATCCCTATGACCACTAAATCAATCAGTTATATTCTCCTTTGATACAAGGAGCTGAGGATCAGAGAGGGTAAGTGCCTTGTCTAAGAACACACAGCTATAATTCTAATTTCACTCTTCCCCTCTTTCCAGTAACCCTGGCTGCTTCTTGAGGACCCACAAGAAAGATGAGATGTAGTCTCTGCCCTCCAGAAAAGGAGTTTTCACTCTCCTGGTCTCCCGCTCCATCCGCCCCAGCCACTCCCCCTTGAATCCCTAGAGGCAATTACATAATGGCTTTGGTAAAGAAAGCGCTTTGCGTCCTGCCTCTGGTGAAACTGGAAAACTGCTGTTCGATATTTTCTCCTAATGAGCTGCCTAGTTTTCTTGCCTGTGTAGGATGGAAACAAGCTCTCTGCTCCCATCCTCTTCATATTTATCAGCTCTGTTTACTGGCAGAGCGGAAGCGTGAACCGGCATCGGATGCATAAATATCACAAAATCCACAGAGGGCCAGCGTGCCTGACTTCTTAATCCTGGCTCCATTGCTAACAATTTGTAACCTGAACAAGTCTCTCTCACTCTGTTTTCTCTGTTTCCAAAGTAAATAAAGGATAATGCATTTAAAAAAAAGAAAATCAATCCGTAGGGGTGGAGATTTAGCTCCGTGGTGCTGCTGTCTGCCTCTCCGGTGCAAGGTCCTGAGTTCGATCCCTGGTACCAAAAAAAAAA
>NW_022900931.1:10177516-10221890 GCF_012274545.1 Fukomys damarensis | reverse complement strand
GGTGGTGCCGCTGGATTGGGCTGAAAACACAATGTTTCCCACATTTTTGCTACTGCTGGAGATGGCTCTGGTCCGGTCCCCCGAGTCCCCATCTGGTGCTGGCTGGAGCGCTGTGACCACCTCTCACCTCAGCTGTGACACTTCCTCCCCCAGCCTCCCATTCTCCTGGCTGATCGTTTTGAAGCAGAAACGGAGGTGAGTCACTTCAGTTAAAATGTTTTCGTGGCTCCCCAGTTCCCTCTGGAAAAAGTCTAGCTCCTCTGCTCTCCGGGAATATGCTGTGTTCTTGCTTTACCGGGTCCCCAGCCTCTCACATGCTGGGTTCTCTTTTCCTCCAACCCTACACCAGACACAGTTCCCCAGAGGGATCCCTGTCAGGCCTCAGGGCCTCTGCACATGCTGTCCTTCCCTGACTTGTAGCAGGTATTTCCCTGCCCCATCCCTGAACTTGGAGTCCCCTCAGGGCGCATCTCAGCTGTCCCAGATCCCCCAAATGTGGCAGGTTTTCGCACAGGGCCAAATGCAGGAATGTGAGGTACAGGAAGGGCTCTCCTCCCCTGTCCAGGACGGGAGGGAACCCTCCGTCACATGTGGCAGAGGGCTGCTTCAGGCCCTGTCCTTACCTTGGTGTCTTCCGTCTCTAAGGGACAGGACATAGGCCAGGTACATGCAGGGCTAGAGGACCTTGTGTTGTACGAATGCCCCGAGCAACTAACACAGCCACGCACAGAGCTGATCAGGGACTTGACCCAGTCTTGAGGTCGTAAGGCGGACAGATACAAAACGAAGGCAGAGACACCAAGCTTCGTCCTGTGTTTAGTTACCCACTGACCACCAGCAGGTCCAGCCCCAAAGTCCTGTTACACCAGGGGTGGGCACTGTGTAGAGCAGGCAGAGAAGCATCACTTCTGGGGGCCAAAGGAACCAGCCATGCCCCCAGGGCACTGAGCTGCTAATCGCTTTCAAATCTTCAAGGTCACTCTGGGGTGAAATCTTCCCTGGCCCCCAGATGTCCTCTGCTCTCTCCTGCTCTAGGGCCACCTGACAAACCATCACTAACCTGTTCCTCCAACAGCTGCCTCACCTCCTAGAACACTGGCGGCAAACCTCTGGCACATGTGTCTGTTTTTCTGTTAAGACAAAAATAAGTTAATGTAAGAGTTTTTTTTTTTTTTCCTCAATTAAAACCTCAGTATCCAGGTCTAATTGCAGTGTTGGTGCTTTGCGATAAATGAATGAACTGCAGGTCGGACACGCATCTCTGAAAGGTTTGCCAGCACTGTCCTAGAATGTTATGGCCCCAAGGAAGGGATTCTTGTGTGGCTGAGAAATCCCCAGTATGCAGAACAGGGCCTGGCGCTTAGGAAGTGCTCAGCATGCTTGCTTCTTCCTTTCATTCGGCATACATATTCACTCACAATAAAATCTGGCCAGGCGCAGCGCTGCATGCCTGAATCCCAGCTACTAGGGAGGCTGAGGCAGGAGGATCGCAAGTCTGAGGACAGCAGGGGAAATTTCATGAGACCCTGCCACAAAATAAACAACTAGGAAGGGTTACAGAGGATTCAGTCCACAGTCAGCTGGCTCCAAGGCAGGAGGAGCACAGCGGAGGGGTCTGGACCAGGAAAGCTGCCCTCACCCTGGCAGCCAGGAAGCAGAGTGGGGAGAGGCTGGGTCTGGAGACAGCCACGTCCCCAGTGTCCCGCCTTTTCAGCCAGGCCCCACCAAATCGTCCTCATCATTACTTGTAGAACCAGTTTACCTCCGTGGGCCCCCAAACCAAGCCATTCTATTCCGTCATGCTCTGCTGAACCCTCTTCCTGCTGGCTTTTCTTGACCAGCTGATCTAAACTGTCTCAGGCTGGGGACACCTCGGAGGGAGGGGACAGCTGTCTCCCTCAGCAGCTGTGCCAGCTGAAGCCCCCTGCCCTTGCCAGCGGGAAGCACCCTGTCCAGTGCTGTCGGGCTGGTCACAGCACTCTTCCTCATGCGGATCCCTGACAGAGCCCTCTCACGGCCACCTGTGTCCTCTTTCCAGACAGCCCTGTCCTCCCTGCTGCTGGGGCAGCCTCTCCCGAGCCCTCTGCATTTAACCCCGGGGAGAGAAGCGAGCGCAGGCAGGGACGCCCGCCAGGCACCCGTGACCCACGTCTGCAGAGCTCAGTCAGGTGCTCAGCAGCATGGTGCCAGCGTCCCTTCTCAGCAGTGTCCTCCACCTTAGGGCGTCTGCGGGCCTCCTTCACGTGATTCTAGGGGAAGAGGGTGGGCCAAGAAGGGCACCCGCCTACCGACTGCGGCCACTCCAGTCTTCTGACGGAGATATGAGGGTGGAAGGAGGGGGCCGTCGCCCAACTCCTGCAGGGAAGGGGCCTGGCAGGCCCTAACTTCTGGTGACCTTCCGGAAGTGGTTTCCTTGGCACTGAGTCTGTGTCCACACTTGTGGGCCCCGGTCCCCTATTCTGGGGTGACAGGCGATGCTCCCCCACAATCCCTTGGTTGTTTATGGAGGACCTTTGACGCGTCACGGGAGCCCGGTAGTTGGCGTAGCTGGTGTCCAGCACCACGAGCCCTCGACAGTGATTTTCTGGAGTGAGACTGTTGTGGCCACGGAGCACAGGAAGAGGCAGGGCACATGAGGGTGACATCCTGTGCCCAGATACCCCGCACAGCTGTTAAGTCACTTCTCTGACCTTCACATGCTCCTGCCAAGCACGGAGGAGGCAGAAGAGGGGCTGGGCGCTGACGTCCATCGCCCCGGCCCTGGTACCCCTCAGCTAATCCTCTCTCCCAGCTCACCTGTAAGAGTGGGATGTTAAGACTCGGCTGTAGGGACAAAACCAGCTAGTATCTGTCACGGGCTTCTCATACTGACGTGGCTGGTCGTAGACGGGAGCCATTACTGCCTTTAGCACTGGAACAGAAGGGGTCCCCCGGGACTGGCAGGACTATGACAGGGCACCCTGAGCAGGGGGGAGCAGACCACTGGGCGAGGGTGACAGGCCCGGGAGGCCCGAGATGCCAGACTGCGGCCAGCAGCACTGAGGAGTCTGCGAGTCCTTCGTCAGGGAAGTGGAACAATGAAAGTGGGGTTTTAGAACAGGCTGGGCAACGGCCAAGCTCAGGCAGAGTGAAGACTGCTGTCTAAGGTCAGGGATTTAGCTCAGTGGCTCCACCACCCGCCTCAAAAGCGCAAGGACTCGAGTTTGAGCCCTGGTATCCGCCCCCCACACCCCCACCCCCGCCAAGTGGATTTTAAAAGGGCCGGGGATGTAGCTCAACGGTCTGCCGCCTGCCTCACAAGTTTGACTGCTGCCTGGCTTGCTGAGAGATGGCCATAGAGAAAGCGGCTGTGCATCACGGAGGCTGGCAGGGGACAATGTGGTCAGGGACAGTGGCCCCCTGGGGGGAGTGGGGCATCTGGAGAGGCAGGTGCGGGTTGGAAAGGGATGGCACTGTGCCGTGGCAGTGAAGGTCACACAGGGCAAGCGGGGCCCCCACCCCAACAATGCCACCACGCTCCCTCCACAGGGCCACTCTGTGACCGTAGCCAGACTGCGAAATGGAACCAGGGCTGCCTCGGCCAAGTGGAAGGAGCTGCTGCCGCTTTTATTTAAAGCAGTCATGACATAATGAAGTTCAGAGGCAATTCCATCTTCTCCAGCCTTCCGGGAAGGAGACGAAGCCCGCTGCCAAGCACCTGAGCACCGCGCCGTCCTGCAGAACAAGCCCAGGCTGTCACACCAGGCCCCGGAACAGCTCCACTTTCTCCCTGTACAGGTGGAGGAACTGGGTGGCCAGGTAGCGGAAGGGGGCCTCGTAGTTCTCCATCTCCTTCTGCGGACAGTCAGAGGCGCTGCGTTACTTTTCTAACCCATGGAGCCATTACTTTTCTAACCCATGGAGCCGGCACTCCCTCCAACTTCCCTCCCCCAGGGACTCCCCAATGGGCCTGGTTTCATGTGTTTCATCCAAAATAGATGCAAATTGAACCATTTTCCAAATGTCAGTAACGGGAATCCTTTTGTCAAATGACTAATCATAATCTGGCTTACACAGTGCGGACACTGATCTGTGGAATACATTCAGATTCATTCTCAGGGTGGCTTAGAACCGTCCCCAAGAATGCCACAGTGTGCTCCTTGAGAGGTCAGAGGACGCCTTCCAGAAGGCCTCAGCATTCTACCATGCTGCTGGCATGACAAGAAGGAAACAGACAGGGATCGAGGGAACTTGCTGCAGACAGCCACATCCAGTGTAAGCGCCGGAGCCGGGGTTTGACAGAGGTCTGTTTCTACAGAGCCCGTCCTTTCAGCCATGCTGGCTGGATGTGGAAATGAGGGCCACAGGTCAATGCAAAGAGCAGACAGAGCCCTGCCCTGTGCCAGAAGGAAGAGCCCCAGAGGAGAGCGAGGATGAAGGGACAGAGTAACCGGAAGGAGTTTCATGGAGAACGTGGGCCCCATGTCTCTCTGGGGAGGATGCCTCGCTCTGACCTCCAGTCAGGGTTTCAGTCAGCTGGAGGCCCAGGAATCCCGGGCCAGACCCAGGCCTGGGAAGAATCTGGGTGACACTTGCTGGCTGTTCTGATGCCCCAGCCAGCGGGACGCCTACACTGCCCCCAATGCCAAGTGGTGAGGCTGTGGCGCCAGTTCCACCTCCTGAGGACCAGTGGGAAAGCAGTGACAGCTGACTCCCTGCAGTCTTAAAGGGGCTCTGCTGGACCTCCAGGAGGGTCATAGGTCTATAGCACTCACAGGGACCCCAAAACCACCCGTGCTGTTCACTGCTGCCTCTTCCTCTTCTGTGGCCTGCCAGAGATATGACTTCAGTTCAAGCCAAGTCCTCACGATGACCCTCGATGACCTCATGATGTAATTTGTAATTGCAGGGTGGTTTTTCTTTCGCAATACTGGGGACTGAACCTAGGGGCACTCTACCGCTGAGAAATAGCCCTATCCCTTTATTTTTTGAGGAAAGGTCTTGCTAAGTCACCCAGGCTGGCCTCCAGCTTGCAATTTTCCTGCTTCAGCCTCCAGAGTCGCTGGGACTACAGGTGTTTGCCGCTATGCTTGACAAGAATGAGTTATTTTCACGACTAAAGGATCCAAAGAACATTTCTCTTGTGTGACAGGGATTGGGAAAAGCTAAAGAACTTGCCCTAGAGCAGCGATGGCGAACTTTTTAGAGCTTTCAGGGATACAAACAGCTCGCTGCGGCACATGCGTGCCATAGGTTCGCCACCACTGCCCTAAAGTGAGGTTAACGGGTGGGAAATGACAGATCTTCACATGGGCACACAGCAGTGCCCTCGGCTTTCCCATCACTGTTTTCTTGCTCTCTCTGTGTGTCCACGTGTTTTTATTTTCTAAGAAACAAGCTGGCAGAAGAGAGAACCTATTCTGTTGCAGATAGCAGCTGAGACCATGAATGTACAAGCACCTGTTTCAGAAAGCTCTGTGGCAGCTGGCAAAAGCCCAGCCTTGATAAGCAGCGACGTGTTCCCCACGGAATGGGTGAGTCTCAACGTGAAGAACGTCTCCCAGTCATCACGCACAGGGACTGCATTGTCCAGACGAGTGACTGGGGCCTGGGGCGGAGTGGCCCAGCCCGCTCCGGATCCTTGGTTTGAGAAGAAGCCTTTCTACCCTGCAGCCAGTGGTGCACAGGGGGTATCGGGCCGTGGAGAAAGCCACCTGGACTTTGCAGAAAGGACAGCCCAAGCGAGGAAACAGGCGGCAGTGCTAGGGGTGCTGGGTGCCGGGGGCAGCCTGTAGCCAAGATGAGCACCTGTGCTGAGCTCACAACTGCCACGGCCCCGAAAGCTGTCCCCTCCGGATGGACGCGACAGACGGTGTGACGCCTCTGGGTGTGCGGAGCGCCTCCCGCCAGGCAGCGTCAGCGTCAACCCCTAAGACAACCCATCCTTTCCTGGCAGTTAAGTCCTGAACGCAAAGAGAATGTGGCCTCCATAGCCGCCACGGGGCGCTCCTGAAGTAATGGGAAACGTCAGTGACGGGAATCCTGTCAAATGACGAATCATCACCCAGCTTACACGGTGTGGACACTGACAGAGTAGGCCTGCGGAGCAGACTGGGACTCGTTCTCAGCCTCCGTCCCCAGGAATGCCACAGTGTGCCCCATGAGAGGTCAGAGTGAGGACCCCTTCCGGAAGGCTGAGCATCCAGCTGGATGCACCTGCACCCTGGGCCTGGTCCTGGGTCTACTCCTCCTTAGCTGCGCAACTGAGGAAATCTACACAGGCTTTCTGATCCGTTTCTCAAGTACGCAACAGGGGTAGGAGAAGCGGGCTCGCTGGTCTGCTATGAAGCAAAAGTGGGTAATGTACAAGATGCCAAAGACACAGTAGGCCGTCAGCATGTCATTCCCTCCTCCTGGCTACTGCAAGGGCAAGCTTGGGCAGCCACTCTGACAGACCATGCTGAACTTGTTTACATTTCCTATCGTCTTTTTTGGTACCAGGATCGGAGTCGGGACCTTGCACTTGTGAGGCAGGCGGCGGAACCACTGAGCGAAATCCCTGGCTCCATTTACTATATTCTGCCAGCGAGGAGCAAGGGGCTTTTTGTTGTCATTGCCGATTTATTATAATTGTTAACGTCTGGTTATAGAAACCCTTTTATTTTTTTTTTACTTTTTGGCCTGAAAATTGCAAACTTCAAAGGGCAGTAGAAAGTCAAAGAGCCCTGTTGCAGGTCGTGCTTCTGGGTCAGCCAGGGGATTGCTGCTGCGCTTAGGAAGAGAAGACGGGCTTGGCGTCAAGACTTGGCCGCCTCTCAAACAGCATTTGGTTATATTTCCTTTTTAATTACAGCTTTCTTACCCGAGCTGCCAGTGGAGCTTCTGTGAGCACCAACTCAGGGGGGACTAGTTAACTCGCACAGTTAATACCGAGTGCTTCACCGCCGCCTCTTCAAGCGAGATTTACACCCGCCCTCTGTTAACACCTGAATGGAGCCGCCAGTCGCGGCCCGTGGCCCTTGGTGGCTGATGTGTGGGGACGGGTTTTAAGTTTTTAGTTCTGGGAAATATGGGACAGGGTCACAAATGTGAATGGAGGAAGAGGGCGCAGGGCGGTCCTGCGTGCCGTGGGTGACACAGCCCGTGGCTCTGCTCGAAGGCTACTCCGTGGAGGCGAGGAGCCCCCGCGTGGCATGGCACAGGCTCGTCTCGTCCGGACTTCATTAATTTAACGCTCGTGATAATTGGACCAGAGGCAAGGGTGACATTCATCTGTGTATAAGCTATGGATTCACGGATTTAGTAAGTAATAACAGTAAACCAAGATGCTGGGGGAACATTTATACTCTAAAAGCTAACATTTGCGGAGTGTTTACTCTGTGCTACTCTGTGCTAAGTGTCGCATGCTGCCATCAAACTTAATTCTCACACTTAATACTCAAGGAGGGACATATTTTATATCCCCATTTACAGGGGAGGAGCCTGAAGCTCTGGTGGTTTAAATGACAAGCCAGGGTGGACAGCTAGCCTGGCTCCTTGCCGGCGGGGTCGGAATGCCTGTGGCCTTCTGTGGGAAGCAGGCCAGGCTGGGGACTTGGGAAGCTCAAGTCCATACAGTGATTGGACAGCAGTAGCTTCAACCTGAGGCAGGAGCGGTCTGAGTAGAAGAGATGACAGCCCAGGGTGTGCAGCTGCCCACTGGCTTCTGGACAGCCAAAGAATCAGGTCTCCGTTACAGCCATGGCCCGGCTGGAGCCTTGGGAAACTGTGGCAAGGGTCGCTGTGGGGTCCGAGACGGCTGTCTCCCTGCCCTTGCACAAGGGGTGTGTATGGTCACAAGCCCTTGAGCGGTCATTTTACCTCAACCCTGAGCCAGGAATGGGTTGGGGGCAACCCCTGGTTTTCAGGACTGACTGTGAGGGCCCAGTGAAGTAATGCACCAAGGACACAGCCACCCACACCTCCCAAGCAAAGTTGGGGAAACTGAACAAAGTCCACTGGTGCATCTCACTCGTGCAGACCCAGCTTCACCCAGAGTAGCCCAGTGGCTCTGCTTTACTAAAAGGACCAGTGACTCTTGTGATACTGCAAAAAGATCTCAGGTTGTGGACGTGAACATCACCTCCCAATAGGACACCGCATAGATGGCCTTGGCCCTGGACCCCTCCTGGTAGACGCTACCCAGACTTGGTGGCCCATGGACGTACTCACCACGGATGTCTCAAAGCACTCGAGGCCTTGGTCCAGTGCCCACGACCGGGCCTGTGCCGGATCCACTGCTCGTCGGCTGGCCAGGTCTGTCTTATTTCCTACTAAAACACCTACTCCAAAGAAAACAACCAGAACATTACATTTAGCTGTGGCAAGCTGGGAGATCAGCCAGGGAGGCAGCATGCTGTTTCTCTTTGTTTGACTTTTGAGACAGGGTCTCTCTATGTAGCCCAGCCTGGCCTTGAACTCATGGTGACCCTCCTGTCTCAGCCTCCTGAGTGCTAGGATTACAGGCGTGCGTCACCACACCTGGCTTAGCACACTGTTTCTGAGGGGCACAGAACATGGTCTGAGAAGCTGCCTGATGAGGGGGTGGGCACCAAGAGGGAAGGCCAGGGGTCTCGTGCTGGACCCCAGGGCCCCAAGAGAACTGATGGTCTCTGCCTTGTACACACAGCTTGTGCCTGGCCTTTTTTTGCTTCTTGTATATCTCTGTACCCCTCACTTCCTTAAGATTATAAGTGTCATGCAGGTGAGGGCCCACTTCTGTGTGCAGCTCTGATAGTTCCTAGCACATGGGGCAAACTTTAAAAATGGTCATTAACACTAATCTCAGGCCTGGGCTCAGAGTCAGGGATTCAGAGGTAATTTAGTTCTGCTCCCAGCTGCACTGGCTATAGCTAATTTCTGAGCTGGTCTCTGGAGATCACTTTCCCCGGTCTGTAATGAGGAGAATTTGTTGATCTCACGGAGGGATGAGAAATAAACTGATTTAAAGTATTCAGAAATGACAACAGGACTTGAATGCAACTCGTGCCCCATATACAGGAGCACACGAGGGAGCCTTCCCTGGGGTGAGCTTTGTGAAAATATCAATTCCTATTACAGCACCTCCCCCACTGCCTTGAGTCTGCCAGGTGGGTGACAGCCACATCACTGTACCCAGAGACTGAGAGGCAGAGCCAGGGCACAGTCCTGGCCGTCGGAGTCGGAGCCTCAGGGCCTTGCTTTGAGCCCTCGGTGACCTCTCTGCAAGGGACCCGGGCAGGTGTGTGTGTGTGTGTGTGTGTGTGTGTGTGTGTGTGAAGGACAGAGGCACTGCTGGAAACACACGTTGGCAGCTCCTACCTGGGAGGGAGGCGCCTGGAATCTGAGCCCGAGCCTTCTCCAGCCACTTGCCGCAGTTGCTGAAGGACTGCTCACTGGTCACGTCATAGACGAGACAGAGGACGTTGGGGCTCTCCCACTGCTCGGGGGACGGGAGAGGCACATGGCAGAAATGTGAAAAGGGACTCCTGGGCTGGGGGACCATCTGGCTCTCAGCTAAGGGATGTGGTGGTGGAAGGATGCGAAAAACTATCAAGGGGATGTGAGTCAGGAGACAGCCACCATCAGAGGTACAGAGGTTTGTCCACAGGCATGAACAGAGGTGTGCTCCGTGTGGGGGCGGGGGCGGGAGACATTAAGGGATGTGGTGGTGGAAGGATGCGAAAAACTATCAAGGGGATGTGAGTCAGGAGACAGCCACCATCAGAGGTACAGAGGTTTGTCCACAGGCATGAACAGAGGTGTGCTCCGTGTGGGGGCGGGGGAGCGGGAGACAGGTGGGCGGGGAGAGGGAGGGGAGCAGAAGGGGAGGGGTGCAGAGCTCACACGTGGGCCAGGCTCTCTGCTGGAGCGTTCTGTGCACCGCTGTGAAACTTCCCAACTTTGTTTTTCTTTATTTTTTGTTACTGGGGAATGAACTCGGGTCCTTGTACTTGCGAGACAGGCAGTGGAACCGCTGAGCTAAATCCCCGGCCCGAAACTCCCCAACTTTGTGGGGTCAGTATAGTCCTACTTTGTACTGGAGAAAGCAAGTCTGGGGAGGCCACCTGGCCTGCCCAGGTCTACAAGCTCAGGGCCAGTGGAACCAGGGTGGGCCTGAGGCTTTTCTCTACCTAGGGCTCCACTCTTGCCGGCCCTCGGCTTTGCTAATTAATTCTTCCCTCAGAGTTGCTGTCCAGGGCCGTCGCCCTGTGAGTGCCTCTTCCCTTCCATGGACAGTGCCTGGGAGTGTCTGCAGGGATCTTCCTGTCGGGCTGGCTTTGCTGCTCCTGCGCTGTCGCCATCAGCCCTAATGAACCACACCAACTGGACAGGGCTCACTCTCAAAGGCTGTGGGGGCTGCTCAGAGAGTCCCAGGACGTTCTGCCCTGGGGATGTGGGGTGGCCCTGGCTTATGTCTGGGGTGGGTACAGGGGAGAATCCTTTCTCCTCCAGTTGTCCTTGGAAGGCCATCCCGGGATGGGCTCTGGAGGGCCCTCTCCCCACCCCTGGGCTATGCTGGTTCCTGGAGGCACCCAAGGTGCAGGAGCTGAACCATCGGCCCCCACGCCTTCCTCCCGGCTGACTCATGCGCTCTCCCCAGAAACACACTCACCTCCCCTGCAGGCATCGGGACTTACCCTGGTGTGGCCTGAATTTATTTTCTTTTGTCCAGGCCTTCCTGGGGGTGTGGGGCTTGAACCCCAGGGATCAAGCTGAGGCTGGGGTGGGCAAGGCTGAGTCAGGCCGGCTGGTGGGAGGAACAGGCTTGATGGGAAGCATGTGGCCCTGCCTTGCCCACGCAACCTTTCCTTCTGCCAAGCATGGCAGTGCCCAGAGCCAGGCCATGCATCCATGGGTGCTTGCTAACACCATGAGTCGCTTCATGAAGCCAGCCCTGGGTGAAACTACCATCCTGAGCTTGACTTCTCTTAGAAAACAGAACAGGGGCAGAGAACAGTTTCCACTAAAGCGTGGCTGTTTCTGGAAAGGCAGGGGAGGGCTCTGAGGAGCTCTGGTGTTCAGATGAGCTCCCGATCCAGGTTCTGGAGACTGTCACCATGCGGTACAGCGTGCTGGGTTCTGGGGACAGCTGGGTGGCCATGGACACAGGCGTGGGGAGCCCGGGCAATAGAATGGGTGCATCCCTGGGGTCGGGGTTGGGGTGGAAGGTAAGCCTCATCTCGGGGTCCCTGGCCCACGTCCTGGGAGGCTGAGAGCGGCTGTCGAGAGCACTGGAGGGGGAGCTGTGAAGGACGGACGCAGCCACACAGCGCCTCGCACGTTTGGGAGCCAGCCGTGCAGGAGCAGGGGTGGCGGCCGTCAAGGGCACTGGGCCACTGCTGTCTGCCGGTGCCCACAGTCCCCGGCTGTGAGGATGCCCCTTAGAGAATACGGCCATGGCACGGCAGCTGCCCTTGCTGGCCATGGTGCAGAAGCGTTTCTACAGGAGCACTGTAGGTGCTGGCAGTGTGGCAGGATGTGGGTGGAGGTGGTTAGGAAAAAGAGCAAATGTACTTGCCAACTTATCCAGCATTTCAGAAAACAGCTCCTTGCCGGCTGAGTCAAAAATGAAGAGCTCCTGCAATCAGAAAAGCACGTCCCGGATAAGTGTACACAAAGGGAGGCCTCTGGCCACGAGTCACCACTGGCGCTCTCGGCTCACCGTGAACTTGGCTAGGCGGCGACACTCCTGCACCCATACGTGCACACACACTTCTTACACACGCTGTCTTTCCCCAGGCACAAGAAGGAAGTCCAGAGTCCCTGAGGCAGCACCAGGCTCCACCCCAGCCACCACGCCGTGCAGTCTCACCTCTCCCAACCCCGAGTGCAAAAATCCCAGGAACAGGCTGACTTCCCACCTGGCGGAACAGAATGCTAAACAGGCTGACGAGTGTTCTGGTTTCCAAAAGGTCATTCTGCACTTTGTTAACCAAATTGATTTTCAAATCTTAAAACAGTTCTTTTTAAAGGAGGTCACCCAGTAGGCCCGGGAAGGCGTCGAAAGCAGGACAGTCTGACAGCGTGTGGGGACAGCCCAGAAACGCTTTGGATGAGGGCACCAGATGCCCCTTCCATCCTGTCCTGGCCCACCAGCCCACTGCTGCTGCCCACGGAAGCCTCTCTGCAAGTCCCCCCTGCACCTCCCAGCAGGACAATGTCTGGCTGGCTTCTGAGCCGGGCACCCACTGTCCCAACAGCATCTGTCCTCGATGCTGGCCACCTGTGTCCTGGCCTTGGCCTTTCTCACTGTGTCAGGGTGCTAACAATTTCTTTCCTTCTTCCCTTCGCCTCCAATTTCCCTCTCTTTTTGTTCATGGGCCTCTTTAAGCATCTGGTAAAAGCTACAAACACTCTTGCTAAGGAGGGACACACAGACAACATCGTGTATTCCACTTCATAAACTCTGGGTTTTCCGCGGAGGGACCTGGGTTAAGACCCTGGTAGTAGACAAGTTCCTCAGCAAGGCCCACACCCCAGGCCCCTCCTGCCCAGTCAGTCCCTTCCTTCAGTATTTTCTGGGCTTCCCAACTCCCATGACCAGAGAAGTCTAGGCCTCGATTCCCCACCATCTGTGTCCCTCCTAGGAAAGCGGCCCTGGTCCCACCTGGGTTGGGGATGCCACTCACCACACTGTCGGCTGTGTCAGGGACTGGCACCGTCTTCACCACCAAATCCACCCCAGCTGTCTGCCGAGGAACAGAGGAACATCAGAGGGCATCAGAGGCCCCAGTGTGGGGTGATGTGGGAGGACGTGATGAGACCCCAACTCCCTGGAGGGCCATCTCAGCCTGCAGAAGCCAGAGGCCTCCTCGTCACCCCACTTTCCTCCCCTGGAGGAGCTGCGGCTTGTGGTGATCATAGGGACTGGTGGGGCGCTGTGGTCACCGCTCACTGTGGAGGCGGAAAACTGACCTCTACGTGGCCATGCACACACCCTCTCGGCTGGCCCAGGCCCCCAGCTCACCAGCGTGTAGTTCTTCTGGAAGTGGGCCCCGTCGCTGCGGAAGATCTGTGCCAGTGCGGTCTTGCCCACGGCCGGGTCTCCTGGGGTCAGAACAGAAGAGAGACACCACTTTAGTGGTCCTCACCAGACCCTCTTGCTCTACAAACTGAAAACTTCCATGAGTTTCCCAGGCAAGCACCACTGGCTGTCACGGGCACCACAGAGCTCACAGGCAGGGCAGCAGGGGGGCCCATGCGACCCCGTCAAAACTCGCGATGCAGAACACATTCCCAGCTGGCTAAGGAAAGAACGACCCAGAAAGTGAGGGAGGCTGAGGAGGGACCTGGCGGGAGCCTTGGGAGCAGAAGCGGCACTTCCGGTGAGACACACCCACAGGAAAACCCTGTCATTTTCAAGCCCGGCTGTACCCGAAGCCTTGGCAGGAAAGATGAGCGGCGGGCGGGGTGATTCAGGTGAGGGCCCCCCACCCACTGCTGAGCTGACTCGAGTGGAGAGCCGCCCCTGGTGGTCCGTGTTTATGGGACACAGAAGTCAGGAAACCCACTTCCCAGGGACGTCTGTCACACCACTTGGGACGCCAGTTTGTGACACGCTGGGCTTCGCTTTCCAAGTCTCTCTGGAAACTGTGACTGCAGCAAGTCCAGCCCGCCTCCCCCAGCTGTCCTTGGTAGTCAGCAACCCCAGAAACTGGCACCTGAGAACTCCAGGTCTGAGGTCTCCCACCCGGGTCCCTCTCATGCTGGTGAGAAGCGCTCTGTGCCCACCTGCAATCCCCTCCGCTCTCCCCACTTTGCCGCCCATGGCCCTGCCCGATGTCCTTTGATGTGCGGCACCTTTCCCACCTCTCTTACACGCCGGCCCCTGACTGAGCGTCGCCTCCTGCTTCCGGCCTCCCCATCCTCAGGGGCATCACCTGCACCCTGTGCACTGCCGGCTCGTGTCACCGCGAATGGTCTCCGCACCTTCGCTCCCCGTTTTACAGCCGCTGCCACACTTTCCTCTGCTTGACTTCTCGACAGTCTGCCACTCTGTTCATTTTCCTGTAATTTTCTCTCGTGAGACAATTATGTGACGACGAGCGGCATGTCACCGATGCGAACGCCTCCAGGTTGGAACGCGCTATTCAGGACTTGCTTTGCTACCTGCCACCTCTTCTTAGGAGGGTCCTGACATGCGCTGCAGCCCCTGTGAGCCCAGCCGCACTCTCATTCATTGCTCCCCACGCTACGCCCCCTCCTTCCCTGCTGAGGGGAGTGGCAGTGAACCTCAGCTGCAGATGAAGGGATAGAGGCTCTGAGAAGCTGGTACCGGGCCTAGGACTCCAATATCCCACTCTCTGCACCAGGTCTGGGGCTCAGGGACACGCCTGGTGCATTTAAGGGCTTCACTGCTGTGACCCCCCGGGACATTCTGGGCACCACAGCCTGCACCACCTGTCCTGGAGCACATGGCTTCCCTCCTCCCGACTCCAACTCTGCTCCTGAACCCAGTTGGAAACTGGCTCTTCCTGCTTGTGAAATTCCCCACAGATTGGTTCTGGCTAATTTCATAAATCTTCCTCCCGCCTGTCAGTCAGTCACCAACACTTACAGCAAACTTCCTGTGTGGGCTCCTGGGAGGTGACAGAACTGATAAACACGTTTTCAGAGAAACAAGATGACAAGTGCAAATTCAAACAGCACAAGCTGAGAACCTCAGTCAGCATCGGAGAGAGCATCAAGGACGGGAGAGGCAGCCAGGTCACGGCTTTCTGCCCTGGGGACACAGGACTGAGAGGCTCCCTGTGACTTCGTAACTGCCACAGCCAGTGGTCTCTTCTCATGCCTCACCCCCACGCCTCTGAGCCAGTCCCCTCCTTCTGAGCCATCCTGGTGGCCTCTGCACCCCCATGTGTGGCCACTTCCGGGGGCTGTGCTCAGCGCTCTGCTCAGCGCTCTGCTCCTGGCTACTCTGCCTCGGTTGCCTTCATTCCTCCTCCCTGCTCCCACAGGACGACGGGCCTTCATCCACCTGTAGCCACAGCCACGTCATGCCACGCCTGTCCCTGAGTGCACAGCTGTCCCCAGAGGTCTCGCCCACCTAGTTCACTCTTCTGCTCACACGGCCTCCACCACGTGTCTTCATTGTCCCCACGTGCAACCATCGCTTCCTCCCTACCCAGCCGGCCTCCCCTTAATCCCCTGAGGCCTTTGCTATGTCTCCTGCCCACAGCACATCCTGCCGCTGCCCTGAGCTCACGCCTTACGTTGACTCGCCCCCCATGCTCTGCGAACACCCCACCATGGCCGATGTGACGGTTAATCACGACTGTAACCTGACTGCCCAGAGAGACGACGCCCCGGGAGGCTGGTAAAGCACACGCCTGGGGGGGGGGTCGGGACGGGTCGCGGGGGCGTGGCCTTGGGAACCGTATTTGCTCCCGGCCCCTCCCCTGGCCCTCAGGGCGGCTTCCTGGCTTTCTTCTGCCCTGCCCTTCAGCCACGAAGTTTCTGAACCAGACCTGGGCAACCGCAGACTGAAACCTCTGGAACTGGGAGTCAAACTAAGCCCGCTTCCTTCAAGTTGCACACGTTAGAAATTTTATCACAGCAACAAAAAGCACACATGCACACACATACAGGCACCACAGGGTGGGATCTGCGCTCAGCTCCCTGATCCTCCTTCAAGCTGAACCTCTATGCTCTGATGATCACGCCCGCCTCTCTCTGTCCCTAGTCCCAGAGGACATGCTTCTTCCTGCAGTCACTCCTGTGCTGCCTCAGTGCCCCTGTTTCCCTTCTTGAGCCCTTCGATATCTAAGGTCCACTGTGTACAGTGAAGCCCTTACCTCATGTAGTTCCGGTTTTTCACCTGGACCCTGATCATGCAGTAGTGGGGCCAAGAGAGAGTGTTAGGGAATTGATCATGCTAAAGTATGCTGTGACGCCGCCTCACAGGCTGCATTCTCCTGGTAACCTTGGCTCCTAAAATGACCTCATGCCCTTATCTCTGGTTTCCCTCCCCACCAAGGCCACAGTGGTCCAGGAAAGTTGAAACCTGTGTCTGCAGGACTGGGCCCATAAAAGCAATCTGGCCTGTGATAGGTTAAAAGTAGCTCACTCCTCATAAATAAGCAATAGCCCACCCCAAACTGATAAAAGGACCTTCCTTTCTTTGTTCTTCTCTCTTCTTCTGCTTCTTCCTCCTTTTCTCTCTCTCTCTCCCTCTCTCTCTCTCTGCCTTCCTGCCTCCTGCTCGCCTCCCTACAATAAAGATCTCCTGCCGGACCTCTCGGTGCGTGAGTGACATAATTGGGTAAAATTGGGTAAGGGGCACCCAAAGGGGGCACGCGCGACCCCTTTCAGAGAGATCATTTTATAGATCCTCCAAATGCTCCGAGTGACCCGTGGAACATGGCGGGCTCATGGCCCACGACGGAACTCCTGGGGTGCGACACCCAGCAGGCAGTGCCCCTCTGTGGGTCCCCTAGGGTTATAATAGCCCCGGCTGTCTACCACTGCCTCTCGGCACTTTCTCTGGCCTTTTCTGCCCCCCCACAGACCTGAGAAGCTGTGACATCTTTAAAATGGCTCTGTTGTGGGCCAGGGACCTAGCTCAGTGATTCTGCTGCCTGCCTCACAAGCGCAAGGACCCCAGTTCGATCCCTGGCACCAAACAAAAGAACAACAACAACAAAATGGCCCCGTTGTGATGCTGAAAATACTCGACCAGGCCTTGACTGAAAATGCTGCCCCAGAGGCCCTCTCACCTTCGGTCGTCGCAGCACAGGGGCAGGTGGACTTTCACAGGGTGGCGCTTTCATCCCTGACACCGTCAGCCACCTCTCTCCACAGCCAGTGCTGACCCAGCTTCCACTCTCTCCCCCTGTCCCATGTACAAAATCTGGGCTCTGCACCCTGTTCGTCAGTCCCTGAACACCCCACACCCTCACAGCTACCTCCTTCCAACCCAAGTCCAAATCTTGCTCACTCTGTCTGGGAAAAGCTCAGTTACTTCCTTCCTAGCAGCCTCGGAAGGGAGCGCTACCTCCTCAGTCCTGTCTGGGAGGCTCTGCTGATCCCTGCTGGTGTTGGGAGACCTGACACTGGCACTGGGACCCATGGAGGCATGACTGTTACCCCCACGTGCTGAGAGAGGCACCACAGCAGTTAAAGGCACAGGCCCAGGAGCCAGGCTCTAGCTTGTCCACTTCCCAGCTGTGTGGCGTTAGGTCAGTTACTTCATCTCACTGTGCCTCAGCTGCTACATCTGCAAAACGGGTTACTAACAGCACCTGCCCCACAGAATCGTTACGGGATTTAACGAGTTAATATGCACAGTGCTCAGCATGCACTAAGGACTATTTGTTTTTAAGACAAATCAACCACAGATACACATCAGATATGGCTTTCTCTTTTCAGCAGAACATGCAGCAGCTGGGCCTTGACAGGTCTCCAAATCGGGCTTCAGTTCCCAGTCGCGGCAGTGGTGCTATAACCCATCATGCACAGCTTAGTTCTTCCCGGGGTGTGGGGCTGCGCTGCTCCGTTGCTGCAGGGCGACTCGCAGCGGGTAGAAGACGCTCAGTAAATATCCGTGCAGGGACTATCACTTGAGCATCAGGGCCCTGATAAGCCGTTATGGGAGAGAAGTCTGGGTCTACAGGGGTAAATGGAAACAACTCCTGAGGGGTGTGGGGGGGTGGCAGAGAACTTGGAGGTGGTGCTACCTGGTGGTGGGCCACCTCAGGCTGAGGGGTTCCAGCCCAGGAAACCTCCATTTCCTGGAGGAGATGCCCTGGGGGCCTTGACAGGAAGCTGCAGGCTGAGTGCAGAGTTGGAGTTCAAGAGCCACCAACACAGGCCAAGGCTGGAATCAGGTGAAACATGTGCCGGAGAAAGCGGGGGTAAAGAAGGGCCAAAAGGACCGAGGTTTGAGGACAGTCCAGCCTGTGCTAAGAACAAAGCCCTGGAAGTCGTATCAACTGGGTCTGGGTCAGGTTCTGGATCACACAGCACTGCTACTGCTGGCTGTTTGGCCAAGGGCAAGTGTCCTCACCCCTCTGGGCCTCATTAGTCTCATCTGTAAACCTGTGAATCTGTACGGGCGACAGCAATACCAACGATCCCCATACTGGATGGTGAGCACTCGTGGGAGCAGTGCCGAGGGTCTGGCATAGGGCAGGCACACAGAAGGTACTCAGGAAGCTGAATTCAAAAAGAACTAGAAGGAAGAACAGCCAGAGACAGAAGCCCATTTTAAAAAGAAATCTAGCTTTAGAAAACGAAAATATTCCCACCTCATCCATGAGGGAATAGAAGCTCAAAGAAATGCTCTGTCCAAGATAACAGCCAGTAAGAGAAACAGCCAGAATTGTTTCTGTTACACAACACTGCCTCCCCTGGCGCTCTGGAAACCAGAGTCTCCTGAGAGCCATTCATTTCTTTTGCTCCAGCATGATCTAAGTCACTAGTGTCAGGCATCATTCTATGTGACCCTTTCATTTTCAAATTAAGAAAAGTCATTCAAAACACTATCAGCAAGCCAGGTGTGGTGGTGTGAGCGTATAATCTCTGGGAGGCTGAGGCAGGAGGATTACAAATTTAAGCCTAGCATGGACAACTTAGGGAGATTCTGTCCCAAAATTTAAAAGGGATGTAGCTCAGTGCAAAGGCCCTGAGTTCAGTTCCCAGTACTGGAAAAACAAAACAAAACAAAACAAAAAACCAACAACAACAACAACAACAACAACAACAACAACAACAACAACAACAACAACAACAACAACAACAACAACAACAACAACAAGCAAACAGAAAAACCAACCACAATTATTTTCAGTCTGGAAGAGAGAAAGAAAAAGGAATTTTTTTTCCTGCATATAATTTCTCCTCAGTTCCTTCCTGAGTTGGTCAGGGAAGCTTGGAAAGTTCACAGGTTTCAACAGTAACACCAGATAAGGCTTTTGGAGTTGGACCAACCTGGGCCTGTAAATCCTGTGCACGACCGTCACTGGGGTGGACCCTGGGCACCGCCTCAGGAAGATCAGGACAAGGGAGAACCAACCCCGTGTGCTATGTGAGAGGACTCAGTGAAACACACGTGTGCACTCTACAGTCACAAGTCTGATCCCAGTGGATACTGATACACAGAAAACACTCCAGATGTGAATGCCACACCTTCGTTCATTCTGCTAAGTATTTAGAGTACCTACTATGTCCAGGCATTGCAGTGGGTGCTTGGGATGCAAAACCAAGACTGCTGACTTTGGGGAGACTGCAGTGCGAAGTAACATTGGACACTGAAGATGGCAAACAGGGCGCCTCTGCAAACTGTGTCACCTGACCACTAGTCTGTTCTGTCCCTTTTATCGGAAGAAGTTGGGCCAGGAAAAGAATTCCATGAGTAAAGACCATCAAAGTCACCGACGCCTAATTTGGGGGCACAGCAATTGGGGTTCGCTTAGTCTGATTTTTAAACAAGTCTGCTCCTCATCAATACAACCGAACAGCGGCGGCGTGGGGTGGGGATGAGGGATGTCAGCCAGTGTTACAAATGTGCTCTGGAAGATAACTGCTTCCCCCAGTGGAATTTAAACTACATCGGTAATTGCAGCAACTCGCCTTTGGGAGAAAAACAGGGAAAGAAGGTAGAGAGTTTACTTGAACAAAAGCTCCTCATAAATTATGAAGGCTCTGGACTCTGGAGACCGCTGTATTCAAGCACAAATTTTCAGACTCACCTGCCAGGATGCATTTGGCGGCCAGCTTCACCATGGTAACCAACCACTACACCGACCACCGGGGAGGGAAGCGATTGCTTAGAGGGGCTGGTGGGTGAGTTTCGCGGCTCTGTCCGGCCTGGGCCAGTGAAGTGGGGAATGGTGATCCCCAGGGCCTGCGGCTGTGGTGGGGATGCGACTCCAGCCCGGGCCTGGGTGTCTGGCTCTAGGGAAGGCGGCGAGAGGGAGGGATCCAGAGGGGACAAGATCGAGGCCCTAGAAGCAGCCTGGAAATGTACAAGCGGCGACGTAGCTCCCGTTCTCTGTTCCGGCCCAGGCCCTCAGCCCAAACCCTCTAAACAGACCCACTGCTTTAGCGTCCCGAGTACCCAGCTAAATATGCTAGCCTGGCAACCATCGGCCACTGCCCCGCCTTTCCTTATCCTTGCTGGCCCTCGATTGGCTGCTGCCAATATCTCCCACCACCGAAGACTCTCAGAGACCCAGTAGAAGAAGGGGGCGGGACAAACAGTCTTTCTTTTTCAAGATAATTCGTTGTGGTGTCTGCTCTTCAACTTTATACCTCTCGATAAATGGCTCCAGATATCGTCAGTCCCTGCCGTCTCCCGCCCCAGATCCTCCGGAGCATTTCGGGAAAAGAAGTTCTAGCCTTGTGCAGCCAGAGGGAGCGACGAGGAAAGTTTTCTGATTGGCCAGAGGCTGGTTTGGACCATCTTGGGGAAGAATGGGGATTCGCTGCACTCCCTTGCTCTCCCGAAAGTGGACTCGCCCAAGAGAAGGCTGCGGCGGGAGGCTTGCGGAGCGGCGCCTGCGCAGTAGACGAAACTGCAGGTGCTGAAAGCTTGGTCCTGGGGCGTGTTGTTTCCTTGCTTCCCAGGTTCCAAGAAGCAAAGCTGTCGGGGCATCAGCAAATCCAGACCTCACCCCGCATCCCCAAGACAAATCTTATTTTTAAAGCCCAAGCATGTTATGCTCTTTGAAATCTGAAGTGGAATGAGGGAAGGATGGGGAGAGGTTCAGTTCCGAGTGCGAACGTAGGGTTGGGAGTGAGTTCTGTGCGCATTGCACAGGGCGGTGACCGGATAATGACAATGTAGTGCGTGTTTCAAAAGCCAGGAAGAAAGGGTTTGTGTTTTCACCACAGCAGTGAGCGTTAGGGGACGTAATGAGTATTTAAAGGGACATCCGTCAACAGAAGGGACAAGTAAACCGACGTGGAGGGCCACTGCGCTTGGAGACCGAAAGCCGCCCTTGTGAAGTGGAGACTGCAGCCCGCATCACACACGATGAAAGCAAGGGGTCAAGGATGTTGCCAGCCTTGTACAGGTGGCACAACAAGGCACACACACACACACACACACACACACACACACTCTAGAAATGGCTGTAAAGTTTTTAACGTTAAATGGGGAGTTACACAATGCAAGCTGGACCATTCCTTCTGGGAGCTTCACTCCTGGTATCAGTAACAAAGGTAAAGAGCCATCTCCCCGGCATTGCTCCCAGGTCCTTTTCTCTGAAACATCATGCTGGTCATCTCAGCACCCAGGCCTGGTGAGCAGAAAGTCACTGCCTGTTCTCTTTTTCCCTCTGGCCAACCCTTCCCTTCAGCAGGGCTACCTGTTTGCTGTATGACTCCCTGACTTCTGAGCGTGCCCCTTGGGTGAGCCACACCAGGGGAGGTCCTTGGAGCTGCCCCAGGGCATATCTAGGGCAACATTGTCCCTCTTCTTTATGGGGCTGGGGGTAAAAACTACGCCTCCTTCACAGGTCTGCTCTCTTCCTGTGTTGCTGCTCTGTTCGACTTTAGTCAGTGCCATCATTAGGGCGTTTTGGGTCTCTCCAGGGAGATGAGAAATACCCATATGGTGGGTTCTGCCCCTTCCTCACTGTCATGGTCCCCAGGGCCTCTATACATTATAGTGTTGTTTTTGGCACTGTACTGAGGATTTTTGAACTCCCTTGCAAGCGCTCTACCACTGGGCTACATTTTCCCATACATTCTTGATCACAGCTGCAGCTCCATGCCTGAGAGTCTTGTGGCTTAAGGTGGCGGAGAGTTCTGGAGCCAGAAAGGTTCCTGAGCACTTCCTGTCCACCGCTTCTGATAGCTGCAGCATGTACACATTGCATGCCGGCCTTCTAAGGATGGCTGAGGATTAATTCACCCATGAGCCATGTGCGTATTTGATAGAGTAACCCCCATGAGGATTGGTTCATCCCACAGGACAGGTGGGGAAACTGAGGCCCGCGTGAAGCTAAGTCAAATTCCTGAGGAGGTGGTGGTGGAGCTAGGACTTGAACACAGAGAGTCTTTCAACCCGCAGCCCCCCAGGGACCCATGGGGCCTCTGACACCTCTCACACTTCCTCCCATAAGGGAGAGCAAATGTTTACTGAGTTCCTTGCAGTACTGACTTTCACTGATTGAGCACTGCATGCCAGGAACGTGGGAAGGTCTTCACAGCCTCTCTGGCTTGATGGCAGGACTTTAACTGAGCAGACAAGGACACACACTTCCACCCGAACCGGGACCAACCCTGGATCTCCTCACTGTTGGGACCAATGTATTTTCCCCTCTGATTTCAATAATAAGTTTTTCTAAGGGTCAGGTTCTGGGCTGGTTGTTGAAGTCACCGAAGCAAGATGACAAGGTCCAGACCTTACTCTGGCCTGTCTGGACCACATGGGACTGATGTGGGCCTGGGGTGCGGGTCTCTGACTTTTAATTTCTTTTCAGTACTGGGGATTGAACCTAGGTCCTTCACACTGAATAGACACCTGGCCCTATTTGTTTATTTATATTTTGAGACAGTCACACTAAGACACTAAGTTGCCCAGGCTGTGCTCAAACTTTCAATCCCCCTGCTTCAGCCTCTCAGAGAACTGGGATCACAGGTGTGCACCACCACACCTGGATGGTCCCTCACTTTTTTTCGTGGAATCAGGAAGCTGGGCAGTGATGTAAAATCCCCTGAGTTGTAAGTGTTGGCAATGAACTTAATTTTTTGTTTTGTTTTGCTTTGCTTTGTTGAGACAGGGACTCACTGTGTAGTTCAGGTTGGCTGACCGTGAACTCACTACATAGCCCAATTAAACTCATGGCAATTCTCTTGCCTCAGCCTCCCAAGCGCTGGGATCCCAGTGTGAGCTTCTATGCCTGGGGATGAATTTGAATTCATAACCGAGCTGCCACGCTAGAGACCTCCGCTGACTGGCTCCAGGTGGGGCCGCCCATCTGGACCTCTGGCCAAGAAAGGGAGGTTCACAGGAGGACCAGTCCCTGGGCCCTGAGTGGGGGTGGGCTCCCCACACCTTAAGGAACGCTGTAATCTGGGCCGAGTGTGGGCAGGATCCGGGAAGGAGGTTTTGGACGGAGCACCGGAGGAATGGGCAGGAAGTAGTGAGACAGACGCAGGGAGACAGGCAGAACGTGGAAGGGCATTGGGGCAGGAGCAATCGCAGACCTGGAGGTGGCAGGGGCTGCTCTTGGGGGCTGGCAGGAGGTGGGCCTGGCCAGGTGGGCTGAGCTCTGCATGGAGCAAAACAGAGCAAAGTGGCAAAAGCAAGCAGAGCCGGGCCTAGCACGGAATCCTTTGAAGAATTCATTCAATTAATATCTTGCTGGGGAGGCAATCAAGGCAGGCCTCTCTGGCGGTGTGTAGTCTGTGCTGACCCGGGCAGGACTTGGTCCCGGGAGAACAAACACCCTGAGCCATGGCCCCAGAGTACTGCATCACCTTCAGCAGGGAGTTGTTAGAAATGCAGCTTCCCAGGCCCCGCTGTCAACCAGCTGTGTTTTCACGAGCCCTCCTGGAGATTCAGACATCTGCTCATGTTTGAGAGACCACTCAGAGGTGATACCAGGCCCGCTCTTCACTACACCGGCTCATTTTACTGTCTCTCCAGTTCTCTGAGAACATCCCTACCTCAGGACCTTTGCACTCACTATTAGCAGCGTGGTGGAAGGCTTCCCCCTTATGACTTTCAGATCTCGGTTCAACCACATGTCCGTAGAGAAGCCCTTCTAAGGGCCCAATGTAAACATCACCCTCAGTCTGTCAATCTCAACCTCCTTGCCATACTTTGTTCCCAGCCCTCATGACTGCCTAAGACAATAGTCCATATTTATCTGTTTGTGTGGCATCTGCCTCCTTCCCCAGAAGGTAAGCTTTAGAGAACAGGGACTTGGCTTCTCTTGGTCACTCTGCATCTAGCACAGTGCCAGGCACGGCAAGATACTCAGTGGATATTTTTGAATGAATGAATGAGTCTCATAAGGCTTACCCTTTTACTCATTCATTCAATCAACAACCAGTTTGGGAAGATCAGTTCGCATGCAGGTAGTGGGGCTTGTCATGGGAAGGGGTCTGGGACTGTTCAGATGGGAGCAGCCTGATCTTGGGTCTTCTTTCACCCCCTGCTTCACCCCTGCTCCGTGAGTCTGGCTGCTGTGTGAGCGAGGAAGCCCTTAACAGCTTCCCAGAGCAAGCAGCGGAGGAGAGCGGGCTCCAGCACCCTGCGCCTGAAGCCTGGACAGGACTGCAGTGTGTAACGGATCTGCAGCCTGGTGCCCAGGCTGCTGGTGCCCACTGTGGGATCCGAGTCCCCCATGGGGCTCATCGGGTGCAGTAGCTGGATGGGTGTGTGCAAGGAAATTCCTCTGGGAAAGTTGCAAGGGAGGCCCCTGGGGCCTTCTGCAGGGACCCTTGGGCATAGCTTCGGGTGCACTAAGGCAGCCTTGCTCCAGTGCCCTGGGGTTGGGGCATAGGAGAGAGGGTGGGGAGATTTGTAGGGACCAGGGATTTTCTCTGCTTGGAAACTATTGACGTTTTGGGGCATAACTCTGCAGTGGAGGCTTCCTGAGCATTGTAGGTGTCTGGCAGCTCCCTTGGCTCCCGCCCACTTGATACAGGACCGCTTCTCCTTGAGGCCACAAAAGTTGTCTCCAGACACCGCAGGTGGGCAAAGTCTTCCACGGATGGGAACACCTGATTTTCTCGTATGGACCTGAGAGAAAAAGATGCAGGTTTAAAACTGAAGTCTCAGGACCCCTGCGACCCCTCTCCGCTCTGTGTCTCAGTGTCCTCCTATCCGGGCACGCTGGACGCACGGGGACTCGAGGCGACACGGGCTCTGACGCCAGCCCCAGGTCAGAAGGCGTTCGGCGTCGCATCTGCGCCCCGCTTCCTGTAGTGCGGGAAGATCTTTGCTGCATGTTTCTCGGCGTTCACATGGCCTGGTTGCTTGCGTCCCTGCTGATGCTAAGGTTGGCGGTGGCCATGTCAATAAAGGGCAGGGACGCGGGAGTGACTCGCCCCGCGCGCCAGCAATGCCACGTGGAGAGTCCCCCAGTCGGTACCGTGCACGGGCTCGGCCAGCAGGGGGCAGCAGCCGCCGGGGAAAATGCCCGGGGCGCCTAGCGCGGAGAACCTCTGCCCTTTGATTTATTTCGCTGCAGCTTTTATTTAAAGTTGAGCACGTCATCCCTCCAGCGCCACGCGAGGCCTCCTTTAACAGCCCGTGGTGTCTCCTCTGCGGAAACCAAGCAGCTTTCCAGAAGGTCTCGCGATCAGCGAGGCTGTTGTTTGCCCAGCTCCGGGGCGGGGCACAGCGTTTAGATTCACACCCCAGGGCCTGCCACGTCCCTCGTCCCTTTCTGCTCTTTGGGCAGAGACAAAAGAGAAAAAGGGTCCACAGGGGCCATCTGTTCCGACCTCTTACCCCAGGTCTTCCGTTCCCACCCGCAGAAGCCGTCACCCTAAGCCGTTGTTGCTGCAGCCTTTTGGAGGCATTTTACTCCCGTCCCATACAAATATGAATAATACTCTTCCTCCGCTTCCTCCTTCCCTCCACAAACAAGAGCCAGGAATACTCTCCGCACTTTGTTTTCCTGACTGATGGACATGGGTGGGGTCCCGTGTTGACACTCACAGTACTCCTCATTCTCTTTTGATGACTGCATCCTGTTCCATCAGAGAGTGTGATTTTCAAGAGCTCCCCACATGTCCCCTGAATTGTCCCCAATGGCTTCCTGCCTGCCTTCCTCATTGTGCTGTCAGGTCTGGTGACCCAGCAGGGCCTCCTGGCTCCCCAAGTCACTTTCTTTGCCCAGGCAGGGTAGCTCCCTGGGTCCTGCAAACTTGCCTGGCCATTCTGCCCCAGGGCCTTTGCCCCTGCTGTCCCCTCTTAACCTAGTTAAGTTTTGCTCTGCCTTGCTCAGTTCAAACAGCCCTTGCTCTGTATGTCCCCTACATTCCATGATAGCAGCAAGGGCACTGATCTCTACCTGTAGTTACGGCCAGCACGTGATGGTTAAATCACAGGCTCCTCCATCCTCTGCTTCCCTGCTGGTCTTTCTCCAGTGCCCTGGGGGCATCTCTGCTCCCTGCTCCAGGAGCAGCAGTGTCCTAGGTCTTCTTCCCCTCTGGGGCTCCCTGGTGAGCACCATCAGGCTGTGATCAACAAGCAGCTGGCCGTGTGCCACAGCGGGGCTTGGGAAGAAGTCACCCCAGCCTCCCTCACACTCTGAGTTACTGACTCCTCACGTTGGCTAAGGTGCATACCGCCCCCTGGAAAGTGCTGGGCAAAGGTCCAGGCTGTCCCTTCCACCACAGTCAGCCCATTCAGAGGTCATTTGCCCCATCCCCTCCCCTACGTATTCCTGAAGCATGTTCTTAGCACCTAAGTAGGGCATTCTTCAGTTGGCAGCCTTCAAACGGGTTGGGAAATCCCTGCCAGCTGCCCCGGGAGGAAGTCGAGGCCTTTCCTGAACGGCCTGTGGGGAGGGGTTACGGGAGGCTGAGCACGTTCCCAGGCCTCTGTGGCTGTGCCCAGGCATGGTGGCCCTGACAGTGCCATCTGCGCTCAGAAGAGCACTGGTGTGACCGAGGCCTCCCGACCCACGCACCTCGGCCACATAGATCTGGGTTGGGGAACGAAGGAAATAAAATTCATGTTTCCACACCACCTCCGGTATCTCCATCTGGCTGGCTGGGAAAGACTTTTGTAGGAGTCCCCAGGTGTGATCTGTGTTGAGGGAAAACAGTTTGGGGATATGCAGAGCAGATGCCAAATTGTGGGACCTGGTACCCCAAAGTCTCCGGCACTTCAGCTCTCTGACAATGCGCATTCTCTCCGGCTTCTACGGCAAGCGCGTGCATTTTCCAGAGGAGAAAACGGAGGCACAGCAAGGTGAGTTCAATGACATTGTGATGCCACGTAACTAGTAACAAGCATGACCGGCTGGGTGATGCCGCGAGAGGTAACAAACCTTGTAGAGCCTCCCTGTACTTATCTGTAAAGTGGGGCTGTACTAGGACCAACCTCAGTGAGATATGTACATTAAATTATGCAAGAAGAGCCCTGGACACAGAAAATACTGAGCAAATGTCACCTGTTATTCCAATTCTAGGGCACACAGTTGTTGAATGACTGATAAAACAAATGGGCCGATGGACCATGTAAATGTGCTCTTTTCCTCTACTAAGGACAGGCGGCTCTCTTTGCAGAAAATTCAGAAAATGAAAGCAATTCATTTAGATAGAAACGACGTGCTGAATGAAGCCGTGTATTGTGTAGAACAACTGGGTACCGATTTCTCTGTAGCGCTCACAATCTTGAAGGATCTTCTCCAGAGCAGGAAGGGATTGGCTGATGATCTCCCTGGCAGTTTGGACCAGGTGGCGATTTGTGATGATTATGCAAGACATCTTCCAAAAACTGACCCTCTGCTCCAGCAAAAAGCATTGAATTTTGCAGAACCGCCGAAGCGTAGCATTGTCTCATCTGGCGCTGGCTCGCTGGACAAGTTTTGGAATGATTGCCCTCTGCTCGGTTCTTGAGAGTTAACAGATGTGAGCCTTACGGGAGAGGGTGACAAGTGGCCGGAGACCTGGAGGAGCCAGAGCAGTCACAGAGGGAAGCAGACTCCTCGCTGGCGCGCGTCCAGGTCGGCAGCACAGATGCCCTGGTGACTGCAGAAGGCTCCAGGACGATCCGGAGAGGCTGCAGGACTCGGAGCCTCGCTCGCCGCTCTCTCAGCTGCTGTTTCCCGGATGCAAAAAGGCACCCACGATCTCCGTTATGTCCCTACACCTGATGCACATCTGGGCTGAGGCGCACACCTGACCCCATGGGGCAGAACGGCTTAGCTTGGCCTCTGGTGTCAGATAACCGGGGAGGAGCCCCAAGGCAGACCCTGTGTCAGTGCGGGCTCTCCCGGCGCGTCCAGCCCTCAGCAAGGGCCCAAGCCAGGGGCTTCCCTGTGATTCCCACAGCACTGCGGGCCGAAGTGGGCACCGATGCAGGAAGGTAAAGAGGCCAGCAGGGGGCGCCCTTCACACCCTCCCCTGCTCCCCATTGCAGACCTCATCCGGCCCAGCTGGTGTGTTCTGGACCCACCCTGCCCTGTGGTCCTGCACCAGTTAGGGGCTGCTCAGGGCACTCCTCTTGGGCTCTTCCTCCTGGCCCCGTGCCACTGGCACGGAGCACCCGCCACCAACCTCTGCTTCACCATCTGCTGAGAGGGAGAGGGGACCAAGGTCGTGCTCGGAGACTATGGCTGTCGCTATTCTAACTTGCTGCCTGTGTGTCTGGTTCTCGCCTCTACTTCAGCCAGAGAACTCCTACTTATCCTCTGAGTGCCCAATGCTGATGCTCCAGCTCCAAGGACACCTTTCCCTACAAGCATTTGTTTCCTAGGGCTGCTGTAACAAATGGGAAGCGACAGAAATTCATTTTCTAAGTTCCAGAGGCCAGAAACCTGGAATAAATCCAGGCAGCACAGGTGCCTTGCTCCCTCTGAAGGCTGGGGGAAGGTCCTGGAGTTCTTCAGCTTGTGGGGGCCTGGGCCTCAGTCTCTGCCTCCATCTCCCTCATCTTCCTGTGTCTTCTCTTTTTCTGCTCTTATGGGGACACTTGACACTGGATTCAAGGCTCGCCCTAACCCAGGAGGGGCTCACTTCAAGACACTTACTTGAATTATAGCTGCAGGGGGACCCTTATTCTTCTAGGCAAGTTCACAATCCCAGCATATCTTTGGGGGGCGGTGCACTACATTTTATTCAGTTTCTTTGCTTGCTGTGGCACGGTGCAGAATGGCTGCTTTGTGAGCTAAGCACAGCCAATTCCCAAGCAGGGGACCATTTGCCTCCTGTCACGCGTGCGCTCTCCAGTCAGAAGCTTCCAGGGCAGATCGAAGCCATGGCAGCCACCTCTCCTTCTCACGGCACCACTGGGTCCCCATCTCCATGTGTGTGAGGAGCAGCTCCAGTCTGGGCACCGTGGAGGAGGAAGGCCAAGCTGAAGGCTAAGAGGGTTCACTTCTCCAGAAGCTCCTCTGCAGGCACCGTCCAGAGAGAGGTCTATGTCCCATGGACTGGAGCTGTCCCCTGGCTGGAGGAGGGTTTTTAGCTGGGTCCGTGGCTGCTGCCCTGTGCCCCAAAGGGAGGAGTAGAGATGAGCATCAGCCATAAGCAACGCTAACACAGTCCCTCTAAGAACATCGGCATGTGCATTTCAGGTGCGCATTTCCCCTGCTATCCCAGGAGACTCACAAGGATGATTCTGAAGGACACACATGTGTGGATGTCTTGTAACTTTTTTCAACCTTGTCCCTTCCCCACAGTCTCCTTTCTGGCCACTAGAGCCTGGTTCTGAGGAGATACATTGTGCAGGTGACCCCAGGGGCACCACAGGGTGCAGCGGCCAGTGGTAAGGACACCATGGGAGTCGGCCAGACCTCAGAGCCGTCCCTCGATGGTGTTCTGAACACTGGGTCAAGCCAGGAAGGAGAGAATAAAAAGAACCATGTAGAAGCTCCTCTGTCTCTTTAGAATGGGGGGGGGTCCATCCGTGAGACACCTGTGCTTGATGAAAATGTGGTGAATGATAGACCGAGCCAGGAGGGTACAGGAGGTGAGAGGGATTTTTAATGGCCTGTCACATTCTTGTCACTAAGACATAAAACCAGATATCCACAGCTTAAAGGAAGAGAGCTTTATTTTGGCTCATGTTTTCCACCCATGGCACACTGGCTCCAAGGCAGGAAGGACGCGGTGTGGGGTCCGGCAGACTATCATGGGGAACTCACATCATGGGGAACCAGGAAGCAGAAAGCCTGGGAGGGAGTTATGCTCTCCAGCTGACGGCCCCAGTGACCCACCTCTTCTGCCAGATCTCCCCGTCTAACAAGTCCACTATGTCACCCCTGTGATTCAGTCACATTCCAAAAGCTCTGCCTATGAGCACAGGAGGCCTTGGGGAAATATTCTTGATCTAAACCATGTGTCTGTGAGCTCCTCGAGGTTGGGAACAATGTGCTAAGTGGACTCGCCTGCTGTGCATGAGTTCCTTGCACAATTTCTTCCTGTACCATTTGCTCACCTCTCCTGACAGGACACTCACTACCTCATGGGATGAGTTGTCCTCCTGACCAACCCTAGCTCAGGGAAAGATCAAGTTCAAAATTCAAAGTGTGGTTTCTACTGGCTGTGCATAGCTCCCACACCATCATGGAGCCAAGATACCATGAGTCCAGCCATTGTAGGTTCCCCCCTGCATCCATCCACCCACATGCCTATTGGTTCCGCCTGTCTGGAGAGCCTTGATTAATATGAATTGTTTTCCTATCTGTAGTTGTAGGCATTCTCTGTATACTCAGGAGACTAAGCCCTCCCTGCAGATGTGATTTGCACTTACTTTCATGCCTTGGAGAAGACAGAAGAGTGGAGAAGCAGTGAGTTGCACAGAACCCCAAGCAGTGCCCTCCCCCAAGTGGAAGCTGCAGAAAAGCAGCCCGCTAGGTTTGTTGACTGCCCACCCCACTGTGCTAGACACTCAGCAGGTGCACAATAAAATTCTCCTGGGTAAAGATGGGCGACTAAACTTGGGTGTTGGGTGGGAATGAAAACTGCTCCCTCATTTAGCCTGAGGCCTGTGTGGTGAGAGAATGGTGGTCCCTGCACAAAGCGGTGAAGGACCGATGGAGGAGCGGCAGCACTGGTGAGGCCAGAGACGCTGCCTGGGACCCTGTGGATGGTACAGGGGAAGCTGAGGGAGGAAGACACGGGCTCCAGCTCCCGATTTCTTTTGGTTTCCATTCTGATTCTGTCTCCACTGGGCAAAGACTGGGGTCCAGCAGATGTGTTCTGGGGTCTCTGTTTCCTCACCCGCACACTGGGCAGTTGCAAGGGCTCTCCTGGCCTGAACCGCACAGCTGGGGCAGCTGATCTTAGCCCCAGGTGCGACCCTCAAAAATTCCAGGTACCGCAGACCTCCCGCCTCCTCCTGGCATGGCACCCCTGGAGGTACAGGGGTGCGCACAGAAAAGAGCAGGGGTGCAGGCTGCCCACGTCACATCTGGCTGGTCAGTGCCAAGCACAAGCGGGAAGAGAGCACCAGGCTTCTGTGCCATGGGCTAAGCTGCCTCCTGATTTCTAAATAAACCTGGTTATCTGCCTCAACTGCTCGACTCCTCCCGGCCTGTTGTTTCAGCGAGGCAGGGTGGGGAGTGGGGACCTCACCTTGGTGATCAGAGCAGACAGGAGGCTTGGGAAGCCCCGGGTGTCACCGGTGTGACACAAGAAGGTAACGCTCTGAGGCACCTGGCTGGCTGGGCTGGGCACAGGAGGCACCCGGAAACTACCTGTCACAGGCAAGCAATCAAAATCAAAATGGAATCGCTGGTGTCACCCTTAAACAACACCAGCAATGACAAAGGCGGGAGGTTAGGAGGGAAGGGTTCTTCCCCTCCATGGCCTGGGAGTGACTGTCACAAAAGATGATGCCATAACCACAGCCTCGCACAGAGTCGGTTGCAGTGTCCAGCAGATGCATATCCGCAGGGACGTCTGCTCAGCCTCAGCCCGATGTCACCTGGCCATTCGTCACTGTGGCCAAAGGGTAATGTTTCCAAACATCTGATGTTTGGATGAGGAGAGCCCTCGGTTCTGCCGTTAAGACAGTTTCCCAGGGCACCTGTTTCCCCACTGGGATTGTCTGCTTCTCACATCGAAAACCTCTTTCCAGATAAAACTGATTTTACTTCAATTTTATTTTTGTGCTCTTCTTGATTGACAGTCGCATGAAGAGATGGTTCCCCTTTTTGTTTGTTTTGGAGACATTGTCTTGCCGTGTAGCCCATGCCAGCCTCAAACTTGCAGGCAGTCCTCCTACCTCAGAGTTCCTGAATGCTGGGGTTATAGACATGGCCACGATGTCCAGCTAGACCTTCTGCTTCTTTTTGTTTTTTCATGTGTAAAATAGATTCTTTTTCTTGGGTGGTTATGGAGTGGATTAAAGACGGTGTCTTAGTGTGCTCCAGCCTTAATCACAAAATACTTTAGACTGGGTAATAAACAATAGCAGAAATTTATTTACAACAGGAGACATTTATAAACAACATAAATTTATTGCTCACAACTACGGAGGCTGTATGAACCAAGATCAAGGTGTCCACAGATCTGGTGTCTATGAGGGTGACTTTCTGTTTCATAGAAGGTGCTCCTTGCTGTGTCCTCAAGACTGAATCAGGACAATGTAACCTCCCTGGCCTCTCATATAAGGACACTCGCACCAGTTGTGAGGCCAAGGCACTTAGACCTAATCACCTCGCAAGATTCTACCCCTAGCACTCTCCCATTGGTTCGATTTCAGGGTATGGGTTTCGGAGGACACAGCATGCAGCCTGTAGCAGGTGGTCACAACCAGTGCCTGGTACATCGTAGATGCTCAAAAGAGGAAGAGGCAGATTTGCAAGTCAGCTTCATCCGGCTGCAAGCTGCAGCCCAGCATCATCATATTCCCCAAGCCTGCGGCCAAAAGGGGGGCTGCCAGCCTCGGCTTCTCCTGTCCCTCCCTGGACAGACTCTGCTCCACTGCTCTGCACCCTGGCCCTCCTGCCCCCACTTCCCTGCCGCCTCCCAGCTCAGGGCCATCGGTGCACCCCGGGATCATTCCCTGCTCTGCCACTGGGGTGGGTTTGGGGCTCCTCCCCCCTCGCTCCCAGCCTGGCTCAGACAGCAGCGGTCCAGCCTGGAGGCTCCTAGCCTGGCAGGAAGGGCAGGCACTCTCTCCCCATGAAGGGAGAGCCCCAGTGCGGGGGCGGAGGGTGCTGAGGAGGGTGTCTGGGTGGTGGCTGGGGGATGCAGGAGGGGAGGGCCGCTGCCCGAGTCCCTCCTTCCTGCTGAGCTGCAGGTTCCTCACGGCATCGTGGCAAGGGTGGGACCAACCCTGTCGTCCTCTGTGCTCTGGGACCTGGATACCCAGGGCCTCTCTGGCAGTCTGCATACAAACCTCACATGCCAGGCCCCGGGACCTAGCAGGAAAACCTGTAGGCCGAGCAGAATAGTCCAGGCTGAGGGCCGAGGTGGGGACCGGGCCGGGAGAGACCGTGCCCCACTCCAAGCAGAGCACACTGATCCCACGTACACTGTGCAAAGGCTGGGGAAGGGAAGAGAAGGCCAGCGGAAAGACTGGGAGCCCACGGTGGCGGTCCAGGGACTCCCGGAGTGGGTTCCGCCGGTGCCTCTCAGAGACTGGGAGGAGCCAGGCCGCACGTACACGGTGTGGGTCACGGGATAGAAAGCGTCACACCCGGGTGGGAGCGGGGAGACGTAAAGTTCTGGCTGAAGGTGGTTTAGGAGTTTGACACCCAGGCCACTTGGATCCACTGAGTCACGGCTCCCCCGTGATTGGGCCCTGGATTGCACCCTGTTGGCAGAGGGTGCAAGAGATGGGCCACCTGAGGAGCTGTGTCGGAGGTCCCAGGAGGGGGCGTGGGGAATGGGGGCGTCAGTGTCACAACATCTCCCAGCCACACTGCTGAGCTCCCCTCACTGTCCCCCAGTGCAGTAAGCACCCATTTCACTCCAGCTCTGCCTCCCTGACCAGGCAACCCCAAGAGTCCTGGCTTTCTTGCTTGTTAAAGCAAGTGCAACAGTGTCTGTCACCAAACTCCCTTTTAATTAGCACGCGTTTGCAGTACGTGATTCCAATTATCGTGGGGAACCGGTACACGTGCATAACACAGCTTCACCCTGTTTTACTCTCTTGTTTTTCATCCACCACCCTTCCCCTCCCTCCCCGCTCCCTCCAACTCTTGGTCCCCTTGCTGTCGCCTCCGGTGGGTGGGAGTCTGTTGGGGGGATGGGAGTCCCCCGAAATGACCCTCAGCCTCTCTTCAGGTCCTCGCCCTCACCCCAGCAAATAATGGAGAAGAAGTGAGGCTCTCGGTGAGAAATGCGGGAGTCAGGACTGATACAGGGAGAGGCAAGCGCTTATTTAAAGGGTGACAAGTGAGGCAGGAGCGGAAGCAGAGCTATCTTAACGGTAGAGTGAGCTGCAAGATAGGGGGTCCCAGGTGGGACGCCCGGTGAGCGTGAGATGCGCCCACACCTGCAGGGCGGGCTGTTTTGTTGATCCACGTGGGCCGGGCCAGTCAGGTCTTAGCCTTCGTTTCTGGGAAGGGGACAAGGGCAGCACACAGGAGGCCCGAGTAGCACATTCATAAGGTACAGTGGGGCACATTTCTCCAAGCACTGGGTACACGATAAGCAGGCGATGGTCTTACAGTCATCAGCCAGAGAAGCGTGTGATGACTTTACAAGGCCAGCCATCTGGGGTTCGGCCTGGAGTTTTTATGTCCTTCTAATCTGCCCTACATCCCCCGCTGACTTGACCATCTCACTCCCACAGGATGCGGGACGGGGTGGGGATTGCTCCGGCTGCTTCTTGCCAATTAGGAGCAATGTGAAGGTAAACCGCTTCAGCCAGAACTTCACGTCTCCCCGCTCACGCGCGGGTGTGACGCTTTCTATCCCGTGACCCACACCGTGTACGTGCGGCCTGGCTCCTCCCAGTCACTGAGAGGCACCGGCGGAACCCACTCCGGGAGTCCCTGGACCGCCACCGTGGGCTCCCAGTCTTCGCTGGCCTTTCTGGTGATGTCGGTGGAGGAGGGACAGTGGAGGAGGCTGTGGCGGAAGGAGGCTGGTAGCTCCACGGCAGGCTTTACCTGTGGGGCCATGTGCATTTTGATAGCACTGATGCTTTACAGATGCAAGTGTTTGCTGTGACACAGAGGCTATCTCTCCTCTGCTTCTTTAAGGAAGTTAGTCATCCATGTTTTGCCCTGGGGTTTTTAGGTGCCTCTAATTTGCCCCTGCATTCCCATTTGCAAAATCTCTATTTTCATAATTTTCCCCCATTAATTATTTTTCATTCCCTCCCCCTTCTTCTGTCTCTTGTTACCCATCCATTTAAAAAAGATCTCCCGCCGGGCGTGGTGGCCCACACCTGTAATCCCAGCCCACGGGAGGCTGAGGCAGGAGGATCACTGTGAGTCCGAGACCAGCCTGGGCTACATAGTGAGTTCCAGGTCAGACACAACTACATAGTGAGACCTTGTCTCAAAAAAACAAAAACAAAAAATTAAATAAATAAAAAAGATCTCCCTACTTCTTTATCTATCTTCTATTTTGCTATGTCTGTCTGTCTACCTATCTATCTATCTATCTATCTATCTATCTATCTATCTGTCTCAGAAACCATGCAATATTTAGATTTATGTGTCTGACTTATTTCACTTAATATTGCAGCCCCAAGTTTTACCCATTTACCTATGAACGCCTCAAGTTTATCTTCACTGCAGAGTAGCACTCCACTGTGTGTAAATACCACATTTTCTTTATCCATTCATCTTGTTGATGGGCATATAGACCATTTCCAAGATTTATCTATTACCAACTGTGCTGCTAAAAATATGGGTATGTATGTATCACTGTCATATGATGCCTTTGGCTCTTTTAGGAAGGTACTTAGAAGAGGAATAACTGGGTCAAACGGAATTTCTAGTTTTGGTTTTTTAAGAAATTTCCACACTAGTTTCCATTGTGGTTTTACTAGTTAGCATTCCCTCCAACAGAGAAGTGTTCATTTTTCCCCCACATCCTTGCCAGCATTAGTTATTATTTGCTTCTTGATGATGACCTTCTTTCGGGAGTAAGATGGAATCTCAGTGTTTTCTTAATCTGCATTTCTCTGACAGCTGGTGACGTTGAGCATCTTTTTATGTGCGTATTGGCCTTTTATGCCTCTTCTGAGAAGCATCTATTCACTTTGCTTACACATTTTTGATTGGGCTCTTTATTTTGGGAGAGTCTAATTTTTTTAAGTTCTTTATCTATTCAGATGTCCCTCATCAAACTCTTGTAAGAGAAGGCACTGAAATGGAGGCTTTACCAGAACTCCCCCCCACACCCCTCAACTCTTGCTGTTGTCCTGGGCCAGCGCACAGAGGCACAGGTGACAAAGGGATTGCCAGCCTTGCAGGGGAAGCCAGTGCCTCCTTGCGCTGGCTGGAAGCCAAGGTCCTGTGCCCCCCGAGAGATTAAAGGCCTTTGCTGTCCAGAACCTACACTGTGTGGGGTGAGACAGGAGGCACGCAGGCCAGTGCAATTCCGTCGGTGAGGCTGCTGTCCCCACAGTCCCCTGGGCCTGTCCCCTGCCGGGCTCCTGGATGGTTCTGGTTCTCTGGTTCCAGGAGGAGGAGCCCAGGACTCTTCTTGCTCCCAAAGGGCCCCAGAACAGGCTACTCTCTTCCTCCTCCCAACCCCATCAGGTGTCTCGGTGACCGAAGTTGTTCCCCACTCCCAGGCCCTCATGAAAACATGAGTCCAAGCTGGTCCTGAAAGGCATGTGGAGCACGTAGGCACATTCTTGTCTCACGCCTGCCTGCGCACTCTTGCACATTTCCACTGCCAGGCTAGTCCGGAACCACTGCTAGGCCACTCCCATTTCCCTGCAAAGCCACACCCACTCCCCCACCACCTGCTTTTCCGCCTTCATTTCCCGGGAAGCTGTGTTCCCAGGGCCCTTTGGGGCTTCCTGTGGCTTCTGATCAGTTCATAATTCCAGTCTCCACCATGAGGCTCGCTCTGCCTGGCTGCCACCTGAAGGTGCTCTGTCCAGCCCTGTCTCACTGAGCTCAGGGGAAGGGGATGGGGGAGCCCCCGGTGTGGCTCAGGGAGATGCACCCCAGCACCTCCTACCAGCCAGGGATCTCTGCAGAGAACTCTCCCAAGGCAGCCCTGCAGGGCACCCCGGCCTCTGGCTCCTGGCCTCATTTCCGCAGACTCCCTTCTCCTTTCTGCAGGTGGACACGATCCGTGATCCCTCCTCCCACCCACTGACACAGGCCCTTCAGGTGACTTCTCACTTTTTTGGTCCTGTTCCTCCTGCATTTGCAAACTGTGTGACCTTGGATGAACATTTAAATTCCTGGGCCTTAGGTTCCTCATCTACACAAGGCCAATGGTACTGCATGGGGCTGTTGTGCTGATGGAATCCTGGAAAGTGCTCAGCATAGAGCAAGAGCTTAATAAACATTGGCTACTGCTGTTAATGGGAGGAAGTCTAGCCTCTTGGACAGATGGTAAAAGTAACTCTGTCTTGCAGATCTTACTACAGGTACACCTTGTGCTGAGCGTTGCCATTAGGGCATAATCTGGTTGATATTGCCTCAGTTCCTTGATCCAGCTATTCCTGAAGCTGACTGTTTGAGCACATAAGCCAATCAAGTCTTTTTATCCTTCCTCTTTTACTCAGGTTACTTTGACCTGGGTTTCTAACAAAAGGACTCATGATGGGTGTCCACCCATACACTTGTATTCAAAAGCCAACCCCGGCCCAGGCCTGGGTCCCCCTCACAGGCAGAGCCCAATTGGTACAGCCTTTATTGTTCCTCCAGCATTTTCCAGAAGAATGGTGTCGTTTGAGGGCTGCAGGGGACAGGGAGAGTAAAAAATAACATAAACAAACTGAACCCAAACAAAGGAGGGTGACAAGAGGGGCTGAGACGGGGCGTCCAGGGCAGAGAGGTGGGGCCTGGGGCCATCAGAACCGCTTAGCTTTCAGCCACCAGACTGGAGAATTCTGCAAAAGACAAGGACAAAGGTGAGTGAGTCACAGAGGGAGAGTGCAGGGACCCTGCCCGGCACAGGCACAGCACCCGGCCTCCTTGCAGTCCTTGCTCCTGCTACGGCCAACCTGGAGCGAAGGAATCAGTGAGTGCAGGACTAAGTGGACGGACGAAGGCAGGAAAGAATGAATGAAAAGTAAAGGGGCTTACCTGTCATCAGCGAGGGCAGCACCGGTGATGGCCCCAGCGCCGGTCACCCACGACCCTCGCCGGGCGCTGTTTTAGACACTTTCTGTACAACGTTTCATTTGACCCAGCCCTCGTCCCACCGTGTCTTAGAATGTCTGCTCTAGAGGAGGAAATGGAGGCTCAGGCTCGGCGATATTTCTGGGCTTCTCTGCAGTTTTTCTCTCCCCGAGACAAGAGAGGACAAGGCGTTCACCACCAGGCACCGCTCTGACTCTGCCGGGGAATGCAGTCCCTGGCACCTCTAGAAAACACGGTGTTAGGAGGAGGGGATACAGACCAGGGGCTCGAAGCCCAGCCGGGCCTTATTCGGGCTTTAGTTCCTTCACCCACCGGGGGAGAGTTGGACAGTAAGAACTCCTGGGGAGAGACAGGGCGATCCCAGGTGTGCAGTGGCTTCAAAAAGGCCACAGAAAGTACCCAGGGCCCCTTGTGTGGAACACATAGGCATAACCCACCAATCGCACTCCGTGCTTTTCCTCATGCTGCATTAAATGTTATCAGGGGAGGCAGGGAAAGGGACTAGCACGACTGTTGCGCTGTTGCTTGTGTAAGTCTTAAATTGTTTCAAAATTTAAAAGTCAAAAAACAAAAAAACAGCTGAGAGTGGCTAGGTCACAGAGATGACCTCACTATCGCCCCGGCAGGTGAAAGGACAGTACTGGTCCCCTTGCCTTTCTGGGGTTTGCCCTGGGATGTAGAAACCAGCCCCTCCTGTCCGTAGGCTGCTCTGGGGCAGGAAAGGTGGGTGAGGAGGTCTAGGAACTCAAGTTGGGGGACCACAAGGGAACGCCCCCAACCCCAAGGCTCTTGGGCTGAGTGGTAACCACGTGGTGGGGATGGAACCCCAAAACAGCAAAACTCCAGGGAGTCTCAGCGGATTTCCCCCATAAGCCAGGCACCGGAGGACTCGTTTTCTTAGCCAAGGGTCCCTATGAGCTTACAGGACCTTGAAGGGGCTGTGGCTCCTTTGTGATGGCTTTTATCTCTAGAACTCTGGTTGGTACCGTTCACCTCTGAAGTTAGTAACTAGCATTAATTGAATGTCTACATGGGCGGCAGTTTGTATAACTATCTTTGAATTCTCACAGCTGTCTGTATTTTACACACGGGGAAACTGAGGCTCCAAGAGCTAAGGAGTTCGGCCATAGTCACAGCAGCAGATGTGGTTTAAGCCACACATACTCTCGGGCTTCGTTCCTTACCCCAGAGTTTTCTGACCTACTTTGACCTAGGTATAGAGTGACACATGTCCCAGCTCAAATATCGCCACTCTGGTGGCACTGTCACTGTAGCCCTTTTTTATTTACTTCATGGTACTTAGCACACTCTGAAATGATCTTATTTATGTACTTATTTTTGTCAGCCTCACCCCTCCCACTAGACTGCAAGCTCTAGGGTGACCGGGGACTTCCCTCCACTCAGCCCTCTCCTCCCGGCCCCTAGCAGGTGCCAAGCATATGGGTGGATGGGAGGAAGGGCAAATGGTTCCCCAGTCCTTAGGCTTCTGCCAGCGCTGACTTTACTGCACGTAATTCTCAGCCGGCCTAGGAGGGAAGAGGGATGATCCCCATTTGGTACATGGCGAAGGGAGGCTGGAGAGGGGAGGTGACAGGATCACATGAAAAGAGTGAGGCAGGTGGGCCGGGGATTTGGTTCAGTGTTTCCAACGCCTGCCTAGCAAGTGCAAGGGCCTGAGTTCGATTCCCAGTACCAAAAAAAAAAAAAAAAAAAAAAAAAAAGAGTGAGACAGAACTACACCTGTGCTCGGGTGTTGAAAACACCTCTCCATGAGTACGGAGGGGCTGCTCTTGGCCCAGCTTCTGTGGAAACAAGAGCTCCATCCTGCCCCCACTCTGCCACTTAATCTGGCAAACTTGGCCACAGTCACCCTTCCTTGTCCTGGGTTGCCGAGCTGTGCTTTCCTGCCTGGAACTGTGGGTCTCAGGCTGGTTCCTCAGCAAAAAGTCCCTCTGGGGCACATTGGGCAGGACCTGGTGCAGCTGGTGTGAGGGGAACCAAGGGACCATGGTGAGAACTTCCAAGAGTAGAAAGCCAGAAAGCTTGGAGCCTTACTATGGGAGATATTTGGGGCTTGTGGGGTTTTTCAGAGCCCCTAAATCAGTCCCTCTGCCCACCCTGGGATCTGCTTCGAAGCAGCTGGGATGTCACAATGACCATGTGGCCTGGCCTATTGCAGGGGACACAGGATTCTAATTTTATTCCCTCAGAACCTTGCCCAGGGTCTTTGTGGAAAAATTGAGGGCAGGGGCCACTTCTCTGTCTCTTTTCTGTCAGCCTCAGGGCAAAACTCTTCAGAACCTGCCAATTAACTAACAGCTGTCGCAGCAAAAGCTTTCCTCTAAAATGCTCAGGTCTCACCTTCAAGAAAAACAAATGACCAAAGCAACAAAGACCAGTAAAGTCTAGGTCATCAGACTTGGCGCAGGATCTGGGGTAGGGAACCAGGCGTGAAGGATGGATCCTGGCGGGTTCTGCCATGTGCTAGCATCCCTGATAAGTCGCTTTACCCTTCTTGGTCTTGGTTTTCTCCTCTGTGAGGTCCCAAGAATGTCCCGAGCTCTCACATAGGTTTGAAGCAACCCAACTGGTGTGGGAGGGTCAACTCCCATTTCTCACTTCTGTAATCTTTCTTTCTTTTTTTCACTTTTCTTTTTCGGTACCTGGAATCAAACCCAGGGCCTCCTGCTTGCCGAGCAGGCTCTGAGCCGCTGAGCTACATCCCCGGCCCTCACTTTTGTAATCTTTGATTAGATGCTCCATTGAATCATGCCTCAGTTTCCTCATCATGCAGCTCATGATGATGCCTACTTTCTGGGGCTGCTTAAGGGGCAAGCGCTATACCTCTCAATCCCAGGCCTGGTGTGCAGCAGGTGCTCAGCTCCTGGTAGCTACTGTAATCACACATGCTATTCCTCAAGTCGCTCTGAAACCAAGTCCAGAATACACCCAGCACCATCCTGGCACAGAGGGTGACTCTGTAAACTTGTTAGCCGTGGCTCCTGGGATGCTGTTTGTCCCCATCACTCCCCACCAGTTCCTGTCCCCACCTGTCACCTGCCTACCACCTGCCAGCAATCCAAGAGTGGGTTTCAGTCTTGTACCATCACCGGCCAGGTGGCCATGGTCACTCAGGTGCCTCTCTGGGCCTCAGCATTCTCATCTGTAAAGTGGGTTCTCAGTTATAAGGAGTAAATGAAGCCCTACTTGTGCAGCTATAGAACAGCAGCTGAGAAAATACAAAGAGATCCTGGCACATAGCGGGTGGCTTACAAATACTCATTTTGTCTCCTTGGGTCTCTCAGCATGACTGACATGAGTTGGATCTTTGAAAGAAGCATAAAATTCGGAAACTAAGGATACATATTTAAACACAGGACAAGGAAAACCCAAAGATTAGAAACAAGTCTCTATCGCCAGCTGTCCAGTCGAGTTGGAATCCAGCTCCAGAGCGCCCATCTGGGCTGGAGCTCATCTAGGACCCTCAGTTTCCCTGCCTGTAAAATGGGGCTACTGAGCACGTCTCTCATACACAGATCAAGTGTGATGTGGGCGTGTGCGAAGATGCGTGAGAAGTGCCTGGCACAGGGCCTGGCACACGGGGTGAATGCACCTAAAGCCACTGTCGCTAACTAGGCTTTCGGGGGAGCATTTCTTTGGAGGGACATGCATGCAGCACTACTTCTGTAATCAGAAGCCTCCCCAAGGTGCCCTGGGGCTCGCTTGCCACTGTCTTCCTTGTCCAATCGGAAGGAGATGAACAAGGTGGGGTGGGTTGGAAGGAAGGCAGTGGACAGGGATGGGCTGATTCTGTTCTTTCCCTAAGGAAACTGAAATTAGCCTAATCAGATCTGTCCCGGGCTGGGGTGCTGTGGGGATTGGACAAATTTAGCAGCTATTGACAGGTGAGATCAGCACACGCTGAGAGCCCCGAGTGAAACTGAGACTCTTGAGTCAGCGTCTGGACGCCGCAGTCCCTCCCTCTGTCTTGATGACCAGGAGGAAGGGGTGGCTTCTGGTTTATCACCTGCCTCGAAATAGCTCCCAGGCTCAGTTTCTTACAAATTCGCATTACAGACAGGGATCGCGTTGCCATCCTGCAGGGTCATTTGGGGTCAGGCCAGGCCGCCACCCGGAGGCGGCGTAAACAGTTCTGGGGCTCACTTGGTGCCAGTTGCTATGGGCTGTGTCACCCCATGTCCTCCTCCCTGGCTCTCTCATCCCCGTTTCCCTCCTGGGGAAACTGAGGCTGCGCCACTCTGCCGGGAAGTTACCAACGCCAGCGTGGCTCGTGCCCAGCTACATCTCCTTCTCAGAGATTGAGCCGTGGCCCCGCGTTCCTCCTCAAGCGGTGGCTGTGAGACGCAGAGGACAGGGACAGAGAGAGGGAACATGTTCCTCCACTCTGACCGCTGCTCCATTTTCCAGGAGGCCGGTTACATAAGCTGTGCTGCCTCCTGTCCCCTGCTCTGTCTTATCTAGTGCAGCAGAAGGCCGGAGCTGAGGAAAGTGCGCCCGGGAATAGAGACGAGCAGATTGCAAGCACCGGAACCATTTATAACCCGAACACTCAGCTCATCTTGCAGGGGTGGGGGTGCAGTCAGGAGACCTGGGTCCCGCTCGGTCAAGGATGCGCTCTGGGACCGCGGCACTTAGCATTCACCAGGCCTCAGTTTCCACATCTCTCCGTGGGTGTCACTGCCTCTGTCCCCTAGACCTCCTCCAGCTGCTTCCAGGACACACAGACAGAAGACAAAACACCGTCTGCCTCTGGACCCCGCCGTCAGGACTGTGCACTGGCCCTGACATGTACATCCCGCCCTGCTTGGAACTCAAATCCCAAAGGGGCTGGCAGGCCGGGATTACAGCACAGGAGGCAGAGAGAGTCCACCCTCTTCCTTCTCACCTCTGTCTTGGACTTCATCTTGAAGTTGTGATTCCACAACTTCTGAAAGGAGCTAAGGAGGCTTAGGAACAAAAGCGTTCACATAAATGAAGAGGAAGGAATCATTCCCGGAACATTCACTTAATTCCAGCAACCCGCCAGCGAGATGGTATTTTCATCCCCACCTTACGGCAGCAGACTGGATGCCCTGAGGAGGAAAAGCCCGTCCTTCGGCAGGGCTGGTACCCAAGGAGGGCGGTCCCACCTTCCGTCTATCCCCAAGGGCACCCGGCCCGATGGCTTCCCAGCACTCTACCTCCTCAGCTCACTAGGCTGCTGAAGGGTGAAGGAGAACAGATTTTGCCAGAAAAAGCAGAAAAGGCCAGTGCACTTAGGCACATGAGTGGTACCATGGTCAGGCAATAATTATGACTAAAATTTCCAGTAATGGCCTCAAAACACAAAAGACAGGCTCCTGATTTGGAAAAGGCTTAAAGCTTAGGAAAGTGGATCTGTTACTAGGATTGAAAAAACAAGTAATAAGGATTGCACAATCATTGGTCGAGTGCATGTGTGCATGCATGGCCTGTGGATCTCATCTAGAGCCATATACTGGGGTTGGAGTTTGAAATAAGCCCCCAGAGCTTCATAGCAAGTGGCTCTGTTTTCCTGGTTTGTGTGGGAAACAAACATGGCTTCTGGAGCTCTTGTGAGGTTTGCACCAGCCAGAAGTACAGCTGTGTGTGTTGTCTGGGATTGGATTGAACTCTAAGCCCCAGCAGTCTGAATGTCCTTTGGGGGCAGACACTGAGCTTGAGACCTGGGCTTGGGACAAGTACAGAGGGTCCTGGTAGGACCACCGAGTTTCCGGGCTGGTTCTGCTACTTAGTAGCCCTGGGCACGTGACTTAACCTCTCTATGCCTCAGTTTCTTTCCTTACCAAGTGGGGATAGCGAGGGCTCCTTTCCCAGGATTGTTGGAAGGCAGTAATTCTCAAACTGTGGTTCCCTGGACCGTCAGTATCACTAAGGGACTTGTTAGAGACGCAAACCTTTGGGCCCCTCCTATGGAATCAGAGGCTGGCTGGGGTGCGAGACACTTGTGCAGACCACGTCTGCCCGCTTTTCTGCCTCGTCTCTGCCGTGACAGTCAAGCCCTTGAGCACCTTCCGTCTCTTTCCAACTTCTCTCTTCTTTTCTGTCCTAAACCCTCCCCTAACTGGCCTGAACCAGCCTTTCAGGGTGGCTGCTGAGACTCAATCGATCACATCTATAAAAGCCTTTGAGCTTCCTGGAAATCGTCACCCCAGAGACGAGAAAGTGAAGACTTATTATTAGAGCTTTGTCTTCCCCCTCTCTCTGCAACCTGGGATCTTAAAGAACCTGGGAAACAACTGCCACCTTAGAAGGACAAACAGGGCTCAGAGCAAAGGATGCCCCGGCACCTGCAGTTACACAGCCCCCAGCCCACCTGCCCAGGTCTCCAGCCTTCACCTGCAGGTCGCCTCTCCTTGCCTCCTCTGCCCTGCACCCCCATGAACACATTCATTCAGTAAACAAACTCTTGTTCTCCTGCTATGTGCCAGGCCCCCTGCTCCAAAGGCTGGACAGCACCA
>NW_022900931.1:10170630-10177460 GCF_012274545.1 Fukomys damarensis | reverse complement strand
ACACACACACACACACACACACACACACACACACACACACACACCCCAAGTGCCTGCCCTCTGGCACTGGCATCCTAGTGGGAGAGAGAAGCAAGCATGCAACAAGCTCTTAGTGGATGCCACTAACCTTTGTGTGACTGCATGAAGCAGGCAGCACGATGCGTGTGCTTTGGGGCTGGACCAACCTGAACTCGGACCTTGAGGTTTTCTTTTCCTAGCCATGGGATTTAGGCACACATCAGCCTCTCTGAGCCTCAGTGTTCCCATCTATAAAATGGCAATAGTAACAGCATCCACTTCAAAGATAGCTAGAAGGTTAATGCTCGAAGCACTAAGCACAGTGCCCGGCACCTACTCAGTGCTCCACAATGGAAAATGTTACAACTATTATCACTCAAGGCCGCACAGCAGAGTCCAAGTCCTGATTCATGCTCCTTCATGTAGGATTAACTCTGTAGAAGCCCAGAGCTGGAAGGGACCAGTCATCTGACCCCAGTTTTGAAGATCAGACACTCAGAGGCTCGGAGAAGGTCTGTGACTTGCAGCTGAGAGTGTCTCCTGGCTGGTGAGAGGGACTCGGACCCTCTGCCTTCATAGGGAGCCAAGGGAAAGCACAGCACAGGGATCAGAACCGCCAGGGTCTCAGGAGGGCTCTGCCTGCCTTCCCACACCTGTGGGGCATCACCATGCCCACCCTTCCTGTGTCTGGGCATGGAAGCGGGGGCCAGGGCATCTGCCTCTCCCATTTAGAAAGGAGGAAGTTCGGGGTGATCCACACGGCTCACGCTCTTCATCTTTTGGCCTGGCCTCTGGGTTCTGTCCCTGCTCCCAGAGCTCAGTGCATTGGCACAGGGTGGCCCGGGGCTGGACTATGTGGTCACACAGACCCGGTTGAATCCTGGCTGTCACACTTGCTGGCCGTGTGACCTTGGACTTCTGAGTTCCTTGTCTGCATCCGCACCTATGTCCTCTGTCATCCCAAGGTGAAATAAAGTGATACCTGTACGGAGCTCAGCACTGACCTGGGTGCACTCTCTGTACCCAGCACTGATTCTCCTCTCTCCAAGAAAGCTGCTCTTCCTGCCCCTTTCTAAACCTGCCCTCGCCGTCCTCTGCTGCTGTTAGCGCCTTACCTGAGCCTCTCTGTGCCCCTCCCAGTGCGTAGCACAGCAGCCTCTCTCCTCTAGGTCTGTCAGTGCCCATCGCCTGTGCTCCCTGCTCTGCCCCGCACAGGTTGAACACCTCTAGTCCCCAAATCTGAAACTATTGGAGTGCCAAAGGGATACTGTGCAAATATTTCAAAATCTGAAAAGCTCCAGAACCCGACACACTTCTGGTCCCAAGCATTTCGGTGAAGGGGCCCTCAACCTGGAGCACCATTGACATGTGGAACTGTAAACAATGTGTAGATAGAATAAAAATACCATCCCAGCATTTACTCCATGTTGGGTGCTGCACTCAAGACCTGCGTGTTGTCATGGGCGGTTTACACATGAGGGAAGTGGGGCCTGGATCACAGAGCCACAGAGCAGGACTGGTGCTCATCTAAGTTGGGCTTAGAGCCTTCGCTTCTGCCTTCCCCGGTGCTAGACGCTGAGTTGCTATTCAGGAAATGTCTACTGGGTCTGTTGAATAACAAAGTTGGCTCCTTAAGACCCAATTATGGCAGAGAGGGAGACAGGGAACCAGGCCAGGAGCTGCCCTGTTTTTTTTTTTTTTGTTTTGTTTTGTTTTTTTCCCACCATTTAGGTTACCTGTGAACAGCCAGCCATAAAGACCCACCTATAATTCCTGAGCTGTGGTTTATTGGCTGCAAATAAAAAAATGGGAGGCCCATCCGGAAGCCCAGGTTGGGGTTATAGTGGGACCCGGGGCTTGCTGTGGCCCTGTGAGGATGGGAGGTCACCAAAGGCAGACAAGCCAGCAATGCTCACCAGTGCCCTCTCTCTCTGGCCCCTTAAAAACTACCTCCCTCCTTCCCAGGAGAAAGAAGCTGCTGGGTCAGACGGCTGGAACACTCCCCACACCTCTCACCTCGGTAGATATTCTCTATTCTTGTTTCTGGCAAAGCAACCCTTAATAAACTCGCACCCACTTTCAGAACCCTTATTCTTTTCCCAGATAAAGCGCGTGTCCGTAGCCACTGAAATCACATAACAAGCCCAAGCAGGTGATAGGATAAGTGTGTACATTCTGTCCCTTGCTGGGCAAAGGAACCCAGATGTGGTCACAGATGGCGAGGGGCGAAAAAGGAAGCTGGGCCTGGGGGCCTGGGGGCCTGGGACCTGGGCTTCATACACAGGCAACAGATGTTTAATTAAGTACTTGCTTTGTATCAAGTACTGTTGAATGGCAGGAATAAAAGGGCACATGCAGTCTCATCCTGGTGTCATTTTGATTGGGTCGACAGACACATAGGCAGCAGTGGCTCTGTGGCTCACCAGTTCTGAGCGCCGTACACCATTCTGAGCACATATCTAATCCTCATGATAAGAATCATCATTGCTGCAGTTGATAGCTGGGAACACTGAGGCCCAGGGCAGTTAGGCAAACTCCTCAAGGTCACATGGCTGCAGAGGCTGGGATCGGAACTCAAAGAAAGCTCTATACAGTTTTCTCTGACGTGATCAGAAAGGCAATGATAGAGTGGGTGGTGGGGCAGAGCAGGCTGTAAAGACACCTGCAGACCTGGTTCTAAATCCCTGCCCCATCACCACATCCTGGCTCCCTGAACTAGGCCAAGCCCCTTCAATGTCCGTGTCTGCAAAATGCACAACGTTAAGAGAGACAACAGTGACAACACCAGGATGCACCCCACCAATGGCAGGTAGGGCCAGACGGACAAGGAGGTGGGTGGAGGACTGCCAGAGCCTCCCCTGTGCTCACTAAGAGCAAAGTTTGGGAAGCAGACTCAGTAATTCCCAGCTGGCTCCTGGCTGGCTGCTTCTCCTATAGGGTTGGAGTGGCCTATTTGAGTGACACCAAAACCTAACTGGAGACGAGGTTATAGGACACTGAGACAAGAGGCTGAGGAGGGTGAGAGATAAGGAGTTTCCACCCCTGGAACTGGAGACTGAGAGCCAGCAGGTCCTAGGGAACCATTGGCCTCATCTAGGGTTACAGATGGGAGCCTCCGGTTCAGAGGAGGAGAGAGATGGCCCAAGGTCACACAGCCAGGATAGGCAGAGCCGGGACCAGAACCCAGGCAAAGTGCAGAGAAAATCTCAAATTTTCCTTGATCCCCTACTCAGCAGGGAAAAAAGAAAGAAAGAAAAAGAAAAGGAGCCATTTTCCCTGGGTCATTCAAATTTAGAAAAATACAGCAGTTTTGGTAATCTTTTCCTTTTGCCTGGCTGTATGACAAAGCCCTCAGACCCAGTGGATTGCCTTTTTGGTCTAACTCTCCTCTCCTTGTGACAGATTTCTGAACGCTCAGCATCCAAACATTCCAGAATGCACAATCCACCCTGAGCCCGCGTCATGGCACCCACCGTCAGCCCCGATTTTGCCATCTCCATCTTTGTCTCCAGCAGCCATCAGAGTCTTGGTTTCTGCAGAAGATAGGTCTCTGGCATTCACAGCAAAGCCCTTTAGGATGGATCTGGGGGAAGACAGGAGGAAGCAGGAGAGGGAGTCAGGCCAAGGTCACCTTGCAGAAACATAGTGTGGGTGGCGGTGGGCTGGCATCTGTGCAGGAAAGGGGTGCCCGGGAAAGGCAGCGAGCCGTGGGCATGGGTGCAGCTGGGCTGGCCAGGGAGCCTGGTCCGCAGCCACGCCTGCGTGCATGAGTGTGGGGAGGACTGGCTGTCTGCTGAGCAGGGTCCACCTCAAATGCCCACTGAGGGCCTTGTCTACGTCCAGGCTATGCTGGAGACTGGAGACGCTGTGGTGGTCTCAGAAAGCCACCTGAATAAGGGGGCTGCAGGTCAGAGCACCCATACGGAGTGATGTGGACTTTGACAGCGGTGTTCAGAGGGGACAGAGGCGTGGGGGAGCCCTCCCGGAGAAGGTGGACAGGGAGGAGATGGCCAGTGGGGGGGCGTGGAGCAGATAGGAGAAGGCTCCAGACAGAGCACAACCTTGTAGAACAGTTTGGGGAAGAGACAGGAAAGGTAGGAGAAGTTCCTGATTAGAAGAGCTCTCTCCCTACCCTGCCCTTTCTCTTTTTTGACAAAAAACCAAGGCAGTCTTGGCCAGAGAGTGACATAAGGCACAGCTGGGCCTTCAGACATCGGCTGGGTGGCTGAAGCAGGTGACAAAGCAGGGTTCTGTGCCGAATCAGTGCTGCACTGCCTGGTCCTGGCCTCCTCCTGTCTACTTCGTTCCACGCATCCCTAAGGCCCCAGAGCTGGCCTGGAGATGGCTCTGGTCCAGAAGGGGTGGGGGCTGCAGGATGGTGGAGGTGGAAATCGACGCAATCCCATCCCGTGGGCTTCGGCTTTGCCCGAGTACAACAAGGACAACTGCCTCTTCATTTGTATTGAATTATTAAGGAGCATCATTCCATTAGCAATATTAAGTGGCTATAATTTAACCTAGTTAGTTGCACTTTGAGCTGAGGCTTTGGTTCTTCCGGAAGCATCATCGCTGTGAACTATTTCCCCCTGGAGCCCTGGGTCTCAGTGCTGCCTGTGGGTGAGGGGTGCAGAGAGAGAGGCGGCTCTGATGGGAATTTGAAAGCAAGAGCCCCCCTCAGCCTCAGTTTACCCCAGCTCTTCCTCCTCGATGAAGCCACTCTTGTCTTTATCTAGGATGTGAAACACCTTCTTCACGTCTTCCGGGCTCTTGTTCTTCAGGCCAACCATCTGGAAGAACTTTTTGTGGTCGAAGGACTCGGCAGCTGTGGAAGGGGCATCAGGTTAAGATGGGGACATAGAGGGGGCTGTAGGGAAGGGTGGGAGAATGGCAGGTGTCGGGCGGGCACTGACGATCAGTTCCAGAGTGGCCTCGTGGGAATGCACCTCCACTGAGGGTTAAGGAGTCCATGCAAGGGGAGGATGTGTCCTCAAAGGTCATGTGCTAGCGGGAAAAGGTGGCCCTGGACCCCCGCCTCTCAAGCCTGGCCCCTGCCTCTCTCCACGCTTTGCCATCTGTGGGGTTAGCATCAAAGACCCAAACAGAGGCCTTTGGCTTCCTGACAACCTTGTTTCCCCGAAGCATTAGGGTGGCAGCAGGGTGGGAGTGGGCCTGGGAATTGAAGCTGGGTGAGGCGAGGGTGTGCACCAGGTGGGGGAGGGGCAGCCTCCCTCCCTTCCTGACCTTGCACTGTGTTGTTGGAAAATCAACACAGAGGACACGTTTCTGTCAAGGTCACGCGGTGGGAGGAGGCAGGGAGGACCTAGAAGTCCTGGCTTTGCTGCAGAAATCCATTCTGGTGAGAGCGTGCATGTGTGTGCCGGCCAAGCCCCAGCCCCGACCAGGGGCGCTCAGCTAAGTTTCTTCTCAGAGGTGGCAAGGTGGCTCCAGGCAGAGCAGATGGGTCACACTGTGCCAGAGAAGAGTGGCTTTCCAGAGCTTCCTGTGCCCAGGGGAAGGTGCCAGGCAGAAAGGAAGTGGACCCCTCCTGCCCCCCAATTTTCTTTTTTTTTCATTTGTTATTTTTTGGGTTTTTGAGACAGGGTCTCACTATGTAGTTGAGACTGACCTGGAACTCACTATGTAGCCCAGGCTGGTCTCGGACTCACAGCGATCCTCCTGTCTCAGCCTCCCGGGTGCTGGGATTACAGGCATGCGCCACCATGCCCGGCTCACCCCCAATTTTCTATGTCTTATGAGCTCCTTGCTAAAGCATCCAGTAAAGAGTAGAACCTGAGACTGTGTATCTGTGTGTGTAAGGGGACTGGAGAGGGTGAGGGTTGCTGGGATGTTCTCTCCTCTGCCCAGAGCTGAGGGAGGAAAGTTGCACTCTGGCACTAGAGTGGGGACCAAGCACACCTGGACAGCACCCCATTCTAATCCCTCTCCTGCCAGGCTGGTGACCTTGGGCAGGTCACCCAGCCTCCCTGAGCCTCAGTTTCCCCAACTGGGTGAAGGGAATGGGACGAGGGGCAGCTAAAACAGGAAATCCAGGAGCAGCCAGAAGAGAGGAGGCAGTGGCTCCCATCCACAGAGGCTGAGAACTGGGGTACCGTGGGGTGCAGCACAAGTTGGGCAAAGCCCGGAGCCTGCTTCCGGAAGGTCACCTCTGTCAGTGAGGGACTCTGAAGCCTGGGAAAGGAGATCGCAGTCGGGGGTCGGACAAGGGCCCATGGCTTTGTCTTGTCCAGAATGGGGGTCTCTGAGAGACCCTTTGCACCTATCTTAAGGGAGTCTCAGCTAGCGCAAGACCGCTCCTGCCCCCGGTGCCTCCTCTAACCCTGGTCTTTGGCCTTGGTCCTGGACCCACAGCCCTCCCAGAGGGGCCACCCTCGGGGGAGGGGGGCTCAAGTTTGTGTCGCTCCAGCCCATGGCAGAGCCCTTCCCCAAGTCTCTCCGGCCCCAGAATTTGGGAAAAGCTGGGCATCCTGCCTGCCCAGACCCGCCTGTGCCCTGCAGGCTGCGTGGGCATTTGGAGGCAGAGGAGGTCTGACCAGTTGAGCCACTGGGGTGCACAGCCCAAGGCGACAGATGAGGGAACAGGGCTGGGGAGGGGAGTGTGCAACTCACCGGTAAAGGCTCCGACCGCCTTCCTGATGTCCTCCGCGTTGAGCAAGTCTGTCATCGACATCCTGCAACTGTTTGAGCGGGCAGAGCAAGTGCGAAAAGATTAAAAAGTGCTTTTCTCATCATTTCTGCTCATATGACCAGCGCTGCAGTGCCGCGCGCCAGGCGCACGCCCGCCCGCCCGGCCT
>NW_022900931.1:10146452-10170565 GCF_012274545.1 Fukomys damarensis | reverse complement strand
CCTCAGGCTGCCGCGCCAGCCCTGGTTCTTGGGACCCCGGGGGTAGCCCAGTGTTCGAGGGCCGGGGCGCGACCTCTGGGATTTAGGGGGGCGCCCCCCACCCCCAGCCCGCTGGTCTGGAAAGTTGCCGGCCGGCCCGTCAAGGGCACTCAGGAAGCTCCGGGCTGCTCGCTCAGCTCTCGGATCTCAGCGCCCGGCAGAGGCTGTCCTGCTGCTCTGGGAAGATGCTCGAACACGTTGGGGGCCAGCCCGCACCCCTGGGGGCCCCCAGGCCGGCAATCAGACTTTCTCTTCTCCTCCCTCAGCCTCCTCTGTTGTCTGTCCTGGATGCAAATTTATGCTACAAAATCCAAGCGCTGAGGTCGCAGAAACTTGACCCACTTGGGACTAGGGAGGGGTGGGAGGGACAGGGACTGACATCTGACCTGGGTGCACATTCTCAAACCCGGTTTAATTGCATTTAATCCATTTATTGTCTTGGCCAGCTTGACTTCTCCGAGACCCGCCCTTAGATCTCCACTGACTACTTCCTTCCCAGACTCCCCTTGTCCCCCACCCCTCTTTGGGTCAGTTGGGGTGTGGGAAGCTACTGTAAAGTCTCTGTGCTCTGGCAGGAGGCTGGTGTGCATTGGGGGAGGGGTGGCGCCTTCAGACCACACTGTGCAGACCCCGGCTTTGTGGTCTGAGCCATCACCTGTGCGAGATGTGACATTTCCTATGCCGCCAGAGACTAGCTGCATCTTCCTTGAGGTCTCCCGAGGATTCAGTTTGCAGCCAGGCTGCCTCTAGACTGTGGGAGCACTGGACAGGAGGCCTGGGTTCCAGCTCAGGGGCTGCACTAAGACCCTGCATGACCACGCATCGTGACCATCTTCATCTCTGGGTTTTAGTCTGCCTGTGTTGTGTTGGAGGCATGGGTGGGCCCTGTAGTAGGACCTGGAGATTCCAATTTAAGGCACCGGCAGGTGGGGTGGGGTGGGACGGTGGCGGCCCTTGGTGGTAGGGACCAAGGACAGCTGCTCCGCTGTCCAGTAGCTCAAGTTCCCTGACACTTGCTGACAACACCATCTCCCCTGGCTCAGCCCTGGCCCTGGATGGCTGCCCTTCCTGGAAACCTTAAGGAGTGGGTTGCTCCACCTGCCTGCTCTCGGTGAGTCAGCTCCCTCAGGCCACTACTGGCCAGCTGGCTTCCAGGGTGCCGAGGCTGCAGATCCTGACCTGAGAGCTCTGGGCATGAGGCCTCCCCGGCCCCTCAGCTGCCCTGGCCCTGCCATGGCGGCCATGGCTTCCCCATTCCTGGGTGGACTGATGGCTCCGATGTGCTGGGCTGCTGGGCTCCCAGGCTTCATTCACTCCACGCCTTGGTGGAGATGTGTTTCCTCAGCTAAGGATCCTCAGGCAATACAAGTGGGGAAACTGAGGCTCGGGAGAGTCTGCGCGGCCTAAGGACAGGTCATGAGGCAACAGCAGAGCAAGATCCACTTCTGAGTCCACTAACTTGGAGGCAGTGGCTGTCTTGGAGGGGCCTCCATTGGTGCCCAGGACCCAGTGCTCTCCAGCCCTGCGAATCTGAGGCACACCCTAGCTCCTGGACAGTCCCCAGGCATCCTGCCTCGGACAAGGGCTGGCACCTCCGTCCTTCTGCCCTCTCCCTGTTCCTGACTTCTCAATTCCCCCCTCTAGGCCTGAGTCCCCTCCACAGGGCATCAGACAGTGCCGTTAGGCCCATCAGTCTGCCCTCTGCAATCTTTCCTCTTTCCTCTCTGCCCTCTGGGTCCTCTCTGCTGTCATCCCCAGAGTCCACAGGGGTCTACCTCTGTCCCTTGTGATGCACAGATGGGAACCTGAGGTTCAGCCAGTGGGAAGGAGTTGCCCTGGTCACCCCCCAGAGCCAAACTATCAGCCCTGGCTTCCACTGCTACCCCAATGCAGCTCCCCACTCCTGGTTACAGTGGCAAAAAGGGGAGAAGTGGCTGCCCCTTCCAGCTGGCCTCATCCCTCCATCCTCCCCCACCCCAGAGCTGCCACTTACCTGGGGTGGGGGTGAGGGCTGGAGCCTGCACTGGAAACAGGGCTGGTGGGAGGTCTGGCGGGAAGTGAGCCGGCCAGTGGGAGGACCACTTAAATAGGCCTCTGCCCTGGCTATTTTGGGAGGCGGCGCTCCCCGCTGACCCCACCCCCCGCCAGTGTCAGGTACTCCCCAACCGTGGTGCTGAGTGTCTGTATCACAGTCACCCTTCCTGGGCCCACTGAGCCAGACCTATTAATAACCTTTGGCCCCGCTTTCCTCCGGCACCCAATGTTGAGGCCCAGGCAGGGCTTGCCTCCTCCACGAAGCCTTCCACAATGACTTTGGGTGGCAGCAATGTTTCCTTCCTCCAAAGCCTGCAAAGAAGGTTTTTTTTTGTTTGTTTTTTTTTTGTACTGGCGATCAACTTATGACCTTGTCATTGCAAGGCAGGCGGTGGAACCACTGAGCTAAATCTCTGGCCCCAAAAGTCTGCAAAGAAAGGAAGAGAAAAGGCCAGGGAAAGAACGGGACAGCTCCTGTCCCACATGTGAGGGCTAGGGCAGGTCCTCATGTGACACGCTGTCCTGACTGCAAGCTTGCAGCACAGGTGGGGAGACAGGGGGAGATGCAGGGCATTCAGGGTCCTCCTGTCCCCGGCCATGGTCTGGGAATGGGAGAGGAGCCTGCACTTTCACACTTTCCTTCTGCCCGAGGGACAGAGTCTGTGTGTCCTCAGACTGTCCTTCCTTTGTGTCTTAGGCTCTCACCTGTGCACCGTCAGGGGTCTGCCACTAGTTTGATTCATTTCACCTGGGCTTTAATGCCAGATAATGATCTGTCAGCCAGGTCTGTTTTGACTCTGATGACTCCGATGGCAAGGGGTGGTTAGTGACTCCTGCAACTCATGAGAAGCCCCCACGTGCTCAGAATGGCCACCCTGAGGCCACAAGAGGACAGTCCCCTGCATCGCCCAAGCGCAGTGGGGAAGGGGGAGGCCTGGTGGAAGCCTGACCTGAGGCTGCGATTAGCCAGGTTGGTCCCACATCGTCCCCACACTGGCCACTGTCATGATCGGCCTTGTGGGGGCGCTGTCCCTGAGGGCCTCCAGGCCCTTACCTTCAGAGCTCAGGAAGCAGTCATGGAGGTGGGGCTTGGGGTGCTCAGGGGTACCGGGCACGAGTCCTCTGTGAGTTTGGTGATTGTGTAGATACGCTTGTGAGAACGATTCTCTCTGAGACCCTCAGAGGTCTTCCTGGCCTTGAGACCCCAGCTGCCCTCTGCCCGCTGTGGAACCTAAGGGTCAGCTTAAAGGTGGCAGCAGAGCCTGGTGGAATTTTCCATTGTAGAGATTTCAGTTCTGACACAGGCCAGGTGCTGAGCAGGTGGGCAGATATTACTAATTGCCTTCTTCTGTCTCTTGGGTCCTAATATTTTTCATAGCCATCTGCTGAACATTTCCATATAGTGCCAGCAATGTATATGTTACCACTGTTTTCTTTTTACAGATGAGGAAAACTCGGGTTCAGAGAAGTCAAGCCACTTGCATAAGGTCACACAGCATGTCAGGACCAGAGCCCGGTCTCTCTGCCTCCACTCAGGTCCGAAGCCTGCTCGGGCCTCCCAGCTGGTGAACGAGTGGAGGCCAGCATGTGTGGGTCAGCAGTCTGTGCCACCGTCTGCCAGGAGACGGACACTCAGCTGTTAGCTGATATTTCATTAGTTCACACTATTTCCACCTGCTGCAGCTGGGAACAGGATACAGGGCTCCTCACATCCAGGGCCTGGCGGGCTGGGCGGATGCTGCAGGATCTCATATTTATGCGGTGAGCCGTGTGGGATGACGTGTATTAACTCGAAAGAATCTCTGCCCCTTTCCTGAAAGCCTGGTCCCCAGGCTGCAGCCTTGCTCCCCACCCAGAGGGGGGCCAGAGGAAGGGTTCTGGGGAAGCTGTAGTAGGCATGCACAGCTCTGGCTCCCACCTGGCTCTGCTGCTTGCCCCTGTGCGACCTTGAGCCAGTGACTTTGCCTCTCTGGGCCTCGGTTTCTCTGTCTGTGAAGCCGACCTAAAGAAGCAGCTGGGATGGGTCTTGTCTGGGAAAGGAGTCGAGCTACAGGTCCTAGCCCACTGGCAATCGGGACGGGTCTCATGGGGGAATCTGCACTTGGACCCATCCTGCCACTGACCCAGAGGACCTGCAGCCTTCTGGGCTGGCACACGGACAGCACAGTGCTGACCCCAGCCACCTTCTGCAGGAAGGTGTGCAGGACCAGGACAGGGACTCCCAGGAGCCACACCAATGAGCACAGAGGACAGAGAGGGCACAGGCTGGGCCAGGAGTGGAGCTGGACAAGGCCAGGATGAGGGGCCGGGGATGAGGAGCCAGGTACAGGAGCTCTTGGCACCAGGGTTTGTGTCCCTCCCTTGCCTCCTACCTGTCTCTGGTGTCCAGGGAAATGGGAGACCCTGATCCCATGGGGCTGGAGCTGTAGAGGGGATGAGGCAGCGTGAGTCCTGGCTTCGGGACTGGAGGGTGGAGTGGGGGCGCAGAAGGAGCTGACAGCGTCACCTGGGGCCCTGCTTAGATCCCCGAGGGGCCACAGGCTGCAGAGGCAGGTCCAGCACTCTGACTACCTCATTCTCCCATGCCCCCGTCCCCTCTGACCCATCACGCCACACATCACATCCTGAAACAAGACACAGGAAGGTCACTGAAAGAAGTGTGTGTGTGTGTGTGTGTGTGTGTGTGTGTGTGTGTGTGTAGTATTGTGAGATGATTACATGGTGGGAGTGCATTCATGTGTGCCTCTGTGTGTGAGGTGTGTGTGTGTGGGCGAGTGTGTCTTGGTGTCTGCACGGCACGTGGGTGTCTGAGTGTGTCATAGTGTGGTGTGTGAGGCATGTGTGCATTGGCCAGTCTGCCTGTGTGTCTGTGTGGCGTGTATGTGTTGATGTGTGTGTCCGTGTAGCACACACGTGTGGTATGTGCTCTGTGTGGTGGGCGTGCATTTGTCGGGGGGAAGAGGATGGGTCTCCAGGAGTCTCTCCAGTGCCCCGTGGTGCCCATGTCTGGCACCCTGGACAGCTGGCACTGGCCCTTTCTCTTGAGTGGCCGAGGTGCACCATGGTCCCCTTGCATCCTCGCCAGCAGCAGCATCTGTGTGCCAACCCTGAGCAGGTGAGAATGTCCTGAACTCTGCCCAGCAGAGGGGCGAACGGAGGGCTCAGTGCTAAGCATCACTAGTACCGGGCACTACGGGCCAAGTCGTGGTCCCCAAAACTCCTGTGTGGAGTCCTAAGCCCCAAGACCTCAGAGGCTAATAGGAGACAGGGTCTTTACAGAGGGGACTAATTTAAAACGAGGCCACACGCATGAGCCCCAGTCCAGTCTGACCGGTGACCTAAGGAGAAGAGGATGTTAGACTCAGACACAGATATGACCGAGAGGTCGTGTGAAGACACAGGGAGAAGCTGGCCTCATTCTGGCCTCGGAGAGAGGCACTGAAGACCCCGTTCAAAGCAAAACACCTGTGTTTCCTTTCTTTTGGAAACTCCTTTATAAAAGTGATTTATAGAAACAATGGAAACTAGAGAGGCTAAGGAGAAAGGGGCATCACCATGGGCCATGGCTACAGTTCATGTGACTTTTGCTGTTAGAGGCCGTGCTCTCTCCCACCCACTGGTCTGTCCACCTGCTCACAACCAGGTGTCACCTCCTCTGAGAAGTCCTCTGTGTTCGTTCACCGCCCTCCTACCCTCCTGCATTCTCGTGTGTCCTCTTGGTGTTTCTGAGGGCTGTTTAGTGGGGACTTTGAGGCACACACAGGCATCCAGCCTCTCTCCAGGATGGACTCCAAGGAGAATAAATCAAACCGAGGCTGTTATTTTTGGTAATGCAGACACTGGGGTTGTTCTCTAAAACATTCTTGGATACCTACTTAGAATGCTGTTGAAATCCATCCATTCACCTGCCCTTCAGGAGCACCTGCTGGTGAGAAATTACTCTTTCAGAGCCTGTGGCTGTCCCTCGGGGCTCTGAACCCCAGGAAGCCAGGCTGGGAAAATTTGCAGCAAATCTTCCTCGTCTTCACCACATCTTGGTGTCCTTCTGGCCAGTGGGATGGGGCTTGTTGAAACCTGGTGTGAAAAACCTGCTGGATACAGCAGTGTGCTTTCAGGGTGTCACTGGACCATTTGCTTCTTATGAAATATTTACTGCCTCCATCCTGATTCTGGGACAAATTCTACTGCAAAAATGTTTACTCTTAGAGGCTGAATCAATTTGAAAACCCAGTGGTTCCCATCTGGCTTCAGTTCTGCCTAGGAACCTGCAGATCAAGTTTGTACCAGGGCTGAGCTTGGCAGAGCAACCAGCATGGCAGCCTCCCCTCCCCTCCCCACTGCTCTGCCCTCCCCCATCTTCTTCTTCCCCTCCCTCCCCCTCCCCCTACTTCTGCTGCACCCCCTAACTTTCTCTCTCCTTTATTTCTCCTTTCCTTTGAGTCTCTTTGACTGGATTTTCTTTTCCCCAAGACTCAATTATGAACCCTTATCTTATAGTTCTGTAGGATTGGGGTGCCCCTAGTCATCAATCCCACATCTCAATTTTTTATGTTTTCTTTGTATTTTTTAAAAATTTTTTAAAAACGTCAAATAATGTACAATTTTACCATCTTGATCATGTATAAGTCAGAGTCCAGCACTCTGGGAGGTTGAGGCAGGAAGATTACAGGTTTGAGACCAGCATGGACAACTTAGTGAGACCCTATCTTAACATAAAATAGAAAACAAAACAAGAAAGGGCTGGGGATATAGTTTTCTGTGAAGGCCCTGGGCTCAACCCCAAACAGACAGACAGATAGACAGACAGACAGACAGAGTTTATTAGTGTTAAGTATATTTCCATCATTTATCAACTGTCCCGCTTTGCAGAGGGGCAGCCTGAGACTAAAAGAAGCTATCACAGGTCCTGGGAAAATAGCAGAGGAAGGAACCACACCCAGACCTCTGGACCCCACATCTGGGACCCTGATGCAGGACAGCACAAGGCAAGGTGGGGAGAGCAGGGGAGGACAGCGGAGAGGCCGGGCATGGGCAGGGATGATCTGTCATCTTTAGGCCATGAGCTGAGCTGCACACTCTCTTTCCCAACCAGAAAAGCCATAAAATGTTCAAGATAAGTTCTACAGCAGACAGAAGCCAGGCACAAAAGGGCCCCCTCTCATGATTCCACTTATGTGAGACACGCAGAATAGGCAGCTCCAGACTCTAAAGCAAGTAGGTGGTTGTGGGGCTGGGTGGGTCCCTCTTGGATTCGAATTGTGGCTTGGCCGATGCAGCTGCTCCGTCACCCAGGGACAAGCTGCTTAATGTCTGCGAATGGCAGTTCTGCATCTGGAGAATGAAAAGCATATTTTTCTTTTGGGGATTGGGTGAGGTAGTCTTGGATATGTAATTATTACCTGTATGGTTTTCAACTTTTGTACTTATATCCTTATGCTGTCTTTGCTTTCCCTGTAGTTTCTGATCATTTTCAAACCATCTCAAAGAGCAGATGAGTAATAGTGTGGACGGGAGGCCCAGCTTCTGGGGTGACCTGGAGTCTACTAGGGGTGCCCAGCTGGGCCAGAGGACAGCTGGGGGAGCTCTGAGCTTCTGTTTCTACCTCTACAAATCAGAAGTCACTGGTGGCCTTTCTTTCCGTGTTGCAACAGTGAAATGGGCCCGGGAATGGGATGACCTAATGCATGGGGCATAGGAAGAACCCCAAAAGGGCAGAGGCGCAGGTGGGTTCCCACGACCCCCGCAGCACCCCTCTGCTGTGAAGATAGCATTTCTACTGCTTCCCCTGCCTTTGCCACACTTTACATAAACTTCGCTTCACACCATACCAGTCTTGACTCCCCCATTACTCAGTGAGAGCCCTGCTCTCCGTTCTTGGTCGGAGTGAAGGCAAGGACCCAAAGCGAGGCAGAGGGTCCTCACAGGGAACTCTGACCCGCCTCAGAGACACCCTTCTCCCACTGGATGTGACATTTTGTGCTTTGGGTGGAAAATCAAAGAAAGGACGACTGGAGACTGGGACACAATTAACACACCCAGCCCAAGCAGGAGTCCATGCAAGAGGACGCTTTGTCCTCTTCTCAACTGACTTTCTGGAGAGCCCCCAACACAATCTAGCACGGTGAGTCTCCTTCCAGGTGTTAAGGGAGCCCAGTTTCCAGGAGGACGGAGTGCGGTCTCTGAATGTCAAGGAGACGTGGACTTTATCCTCATAGGGCTGAGCGGTGGATCTGCCTGAGCGCTGGAACTCTGTGCTAAGAGTGGATCCCTCAGGGCTGGTGGGAGTCAGTGCCCATAGGTATGGGGTGTGGGAACCAGGAGCCCGGTCCATCTTCAGACATTCTCTGCCCAGAAACGTTAGGCTTTCCTTTAGCTCCTCTGTCAGCGCCAGCTGCCAGGATGGATCACGGGCTTGCTTGGCCATGCGGCTTTCTGTAGAAGTAAGGGAAATACTTTTTTTTTCCTCTCTGGTGACCCGCTTTTTTAGCACACCGTAGCTTGGTTGATTCTTTTTTATTTTCCAGCTTTAATTGAGTTTATTGGTACATTTTAGGTATACAGTACAGTTACATTCATTGTTGGGATCTTGTACCTCTACGTGACAAGTCTTGGTTCTCATTTTTTCCCCTTGTCCCTGCCCTCCCTTCACCCGCTTGGTTGATTCTTATTCTTTGGGGTCTAACAATCTCCTTGCTCAGGAGGTTGGGTGACTCAGCAAAGTTATAGGATCTTCTAGGAAAGGGTCTCCTCTTGTCCAGGGTCCTTGGAGGGCCAGGTCTAAAGTATTGGCAGCCTTCTTAGTCTGGTTTTCTTTTGAGCTCTGGTCTCTAAACCTCAGCTGTTGAACACCCAGAAGGATTAGTTATACCAGCATTGTAATGGGAGCATTAGGATTAATTTTATGGTCTTACTTAGATATTAAACTTCTTTCCAGCTGTTGCTTTCTATCTCACAAAAGAAAAACTACAGATGATTTTGAAAGCACGCTGTCCACCCGCAAGGTTGTCATTTTTTTTACAAACATAATAAGAACAAGAGCTTTAATCGGTATTATAAGAAGACTGTAGTCTGTTGGTGACAACCCAGAAATGATACTTCTATGCCGAGTCACCTTTTCTGTCATAAAAATGTCACCAATTAAAAAAACGTAAATCCCTGGAAAGATGAGCTAGTTTCTAATCCCCTTGGATTATGGCCTGAGTTAAAAAAAAAAAAAACAAATTTAAATATCCCTAGTGAGAGCCGGTTTACTCTCCCTTCTCTTCCTGGCCTGTTATTGATACTCTGTGGCCTTGAATTTCAACACTCCAACTGTGGGACTGGATTCCCCTTGGTGGATAAAAGGCAACTGCCTGAAATTGATTTCTTTCAGTTTTTTCCCACTAATGGTACTACTAATGATTCCTTTGTTCTAGCCTCATGGGGAACTCACCCTAACACACCTTGCTAAATGTTATTGTAATGTTTGCTTCGGCTATCATCAAAAGGTTAAGTTGTCTATGGGTATTTGATCCCCATAGAAAAAGAAGTTCTCCATGGGTAAAACAATGAGGTTTTCTTATTAAGGGATGCTCAAACACTGTATAGTCCAGACAATGTACAAATTGAGGGATTCAACTTTTAAGACAATCAAGAGGAGGACAAGAGGAGACCCTTTCCTAGAAGATCCTATAACTTTGCTGAGTCACCCAACCTCCTGAGCAAGGAGATTGTTAGACCCCAAAGAATAAGAATCAACCAAGCTACGGTGTGCTAAAAAAGCCGGTCACCAGAGAGGAAAAAAAATATTTCCCTTACTTCTACAGGAAGCCACATGGCCAAGCAAGCCCGTGATCCATCCTGGCAGCTGACGCTGACAGAGGAGCTAAAGGATCCACAGATGGTCCCACAAGTAACTCACGAAGAGACTTAACTGACCTTGATATTTGGCAGAAGGTTAATTTTGATTAATACCGGTCTCACTTTAGCTTGGCCTTAAATACCCGGCAGAAAAATATAACCAAAGATATAAAACTTATAATAATACAAACCGGAGGGAAATAAGGGGCTTCAGTTACTAACCCCTGCTGGCAGTTTCCAGCCACACCAAGAGATAGATCTGAGAGCCAGCTGGTTACAGATGTCCTTTCCCTACTTGTGCTCTGCTTTAGCCATACATGCTTTAATCCCTTGGTGGGGCTTTTTGTTCTCACGCAGGGGCTACCAAACTCCAAGTGATCAGACAGATGGTTCTCCAGATAAAACCCACCATGGGAGCTACCAGCCTCCTTCTGCCACAGCCACCTCGACCGCCCCCCTCAACCATCATCTGCCCTTCTTGTTGCCCCCTCCCAGCAGCAAGAAGCAGCCAGAGCCTGCGTCCCCCACCCTACGGAAGTAGGATGATCAAGTCAGAGGGAGGAATTTACTAAGGGCAGATTAGAGGGACCAGGGTAAAACACGGATGACTAACACTGTGACATCATCACGTGCTTATGTGTGGCTGATGACTATAATGTTTATCTGTGGCTGATGATTGTAAGAACTTCACAGGCTTATCATGTACGATGTGCTTGAAAGAAATGTGCCCTACCATATCCTTATGAAAATGTTACTCACACTTAAGAAATCACCAACTAACCTTGGCTCCTTCCCAGAAACAAAGACCAAGACCTTAATTAACCTAGCCCACATCAGTCAACAAAACAGTTTACCCCTACAAGCACGGGCACATTTCCTACTCACTGGGGCATCTGCCTTTAAGAGAGCTTTTCTTTTGCTACATTAAAAATAAGCCTGAAATAAATTTTCACTTCACACTGTATCAGTCTTGAATCCCCCATTTCTTGCTAAGAGCCTCACTTCTCTATTCTTTACCAGAGTGAGGGCAAGGCCCCAAAGAGAGGCAGAGGGTCCCTCAGAGACCCCCCCCAGAGGAAACACCAGGTATTGGACAAAGGGTCCAGTCAACATCAATGCAAATACAGTCAGCTATTGGCTGGATTGTGAACAAAATCTTCAGAAAACAAGCTTTCAAGAACTCCAAATTGCTATCCAAATTCTTAAAATGAGTTGCAAGAAAGGGAGTTGCAGTCCTTGGGGCTGCAGTTGGAGGGGTGAGTGGGTAAGAGCTGGGGATGCAGAGGCAGGAAGAAGCAATGCCCATAGGTTGTGGTTCAAGACCCCCCCACGTTCACAGGCTGTGTGGGAGGGGTAAGGGGAGCAGCCGGGGCCCAGGCAAGGTCCAGTTCCAAAGATGGGTGACTTTTGAGGGAGAGGGTACATAGGCCGTTACATTCAGGCTGAGGGTCCCAGAACAAGCCTCTCAGAGGACTCCAAATTCCAAGGTGGGAGCGAATTAAATTCTTGGATGTATAAGTGATAAAACAACCTCAGCCGAGTGAGTCCCAAACATGGGCCCGAAGTCCCTTCTCTTATTTCCCTCCCTACACCTTGTAACAAAGGAAATGGACCGTGAATTCTAGACCACCGCTGACCACCTGAGCTCAGTTTCCCCTTCTGTCAGTGAGCATAATCTACCCACACCACAGATTCCTGTCTGAGACACCGGAAGTCCCTGTTTGGGGCTGCATATGCACGCTCAGTCCTCCTGTCCCTTCTCCCTTACCTCTCCAGGCCTTGGTGCTTTTCCCAGGAGGATGAGAACAGTGTGCCTGGGCCCTGCTGAGGGGAGGCTCATGGCTGGATAGGCAGCAGTGGGACCTTCAGTCCCTTCTGAGACCCCACAAGTGCTAAGTGCAAAGCAGAGGATTGGAGAAGGGTCTGACAGAGGAAACCAGGGCCCCGAGCTCAGCTTCACCCTCAGTCTGTCCCCCATTCTAGGCCACGCGGGTCTTCTCCTGGCCCATGTTCACCACACCAGCCAGGCCCCAACACCTACTCCCTCAGCAAAACACCCAGGAGCACCCAGCCTGGCCTCCCTGCAGATATCGGTGCAGTATTTGGGAAGGATGTAGAGGCATGCAACTTTGCAGGCATAATGTAAATTTGTAACACACCCAGAGTATTTCCTCACAGGTCCCTGTGCCCTAAATACAGTTCAGGCCACTGCCCTGTTCTCCTCAGCCCACAACAGAAAATACTCAGATAAGATACCCAGACATACAGCCGTTGATACCACTCTTATGAGGTGCTCAAGCCTGGGGTGTAATTCCAAACGTGTTTGCAACTCATTTATCCTCCATCGCTGTTGTCATCTTCACTGTTCGGAGGAGGAAACTGAAGCATTAGAGAGGCAAAAGCACTTGCCCCAAGTCACACAGCAGGTCAGTGGGGAAGTAGGGGTTGCACCTAGGCATCTGGCACCACAGCCTGTGTCCTGTGGCCCTGACCCTGCATGCTCTGGACATTTTGCCCACAGCAGCCTCTGCTGTGCCCTCTGTCTGCAGTCAGCTCCTCACATACTCCGCCGGGACCGCACATTGCTTAAAGTGTCCAGGAGCCTCCTGGAGTCTCTGCGGGCGCCAGGGAAGCCCGATCCTGTCTGCTGTCCTCCCTTGTTTTTAGCACAACCCCTTTGCAACATGCTTTTGTGACCAGTGATTCTCAGTCCTTTTTAGTATAAATCCTCCTTCACGATATCAAAATAATTCCTGGACCAAGCATGGTCATAGTTCTACTTTTGCAGTCTACTGATCAAGAAAACATCTTCTGAGAAAAAGCCACCAGCAGTTCAGCAGCACTTTTAAATACATGGGATGAATTGTTGTGTGTGGTATATTAATGTTTTTCAGTCTAGAGAAGAGATGGGCTTTAGAAATAGACTCTGACCTTGTAATGAGCCTTAAACGTGCAGACCCTTAGCTCAGCTGGGAAACCATTTGTCTTTTCTTTCTTTTTTTCTTCATTCTGTCAAAGTCTTTCAGATTCCTGAGGTGTATTTGAACGTGTTTCCTGGTCCAGGGCTGACCCTCACTCAAGGCCTGGCCCAGACACCTCTGTCCCTAATTTATCACCTATCGGGGCCCAGCAAGTAGCTGAGCCCTGTCACTCTGAACACGTCTGCCGTCACTGGGATCATCGCCTTGTCTTTGTTTGCACCCCTAAGGCACAATTAGGCCGTTAAGAGGAGGTGCTTTGGCTTCTGTGAGACCCAGGTTCCTCTTTCAGCTACAGCATCTTCTAGATTGGTGAATTCGGGCAAGTCTTGCCCTTCACTTTTTCTTAGGGCCAGATTCTTCACCATCTGCAGAAGGAGGACGTCAGTATCATCTGTCTGCCCAGGCTTCCTTAATCCTTTTCCGGTAACAGAGCCCCTTCCTTCCTTCCTTCCTTCCTTCCTCCCTCCTCTCCCTTCTTCCGTCCTAGTCTCCTTCCTTGCTTCCTTCCCTCCTTTCTGATCTATTTTTTTTAAATAAAGAACTTATCCATGTTATTTTTTAAATTTATTTATTTATTCTTTTTGTTTTTTGTTTTTTTGAGACAGGGTCTCACTATGTAGTGAGACTGACCTGGAACTCACTATGTAGCCCAGGCTGTTCTCGAACTCTCAGCGATCCTCCTGCCTCAGCCTCCTGAGTGCTGGGATTACAGGCGTGCGCCACCACACCCAGCCTATCTATGTGATTTGATAGGGCTACAGTAAGGAGCAGGTATCCTAAACTTACCAATAAGAGTGTTCAATCCCCTGATCCCAGTGATCTGCTCAGACAGGCATGTTACCTCAAGTGTGCTAACCCTGATCTGCCTGCAATGTCCTGTCAAGAGGATAGGAAGAGACTGGCTCTTCACACAGGGTGCCTAAACTGCTAGGCTATGGTTCTGGGGTAGCAGTGGTGAGTCTATGGTTCTCATGCTGGGATGGGCTATTTGTGTCTTTGAAGCCCGAAAAGGATTGCCATCACTGTTCTAGGGGTATGAGCAGCTATCTTACCAACCACATAGGGAGAGACTGTTTGAGAAGTGGAAAGATACAGGAAACCTTAATGATATCTATAAAGTGCTTGGTCCAGCCATTTCTGAGACAGTGCACATCTAGACAAAGCCAAAATTCCTCCTCTCCCACCCGTCTTAAAAAATACTTTAGTTACTATAAGTCCAGTTTATTTTATTGCAACAGACACAGTCTTGACTGTGACAGTCTATTACATTGTGGTTTCTGGTGAAGCACACAAAATCCATGCCTTTGAGTTACTTGTCCTTTTGACTATGAGCAGCGTCCACAGATTTCTTTAAATTATGGGCATCCAAACTTCTTGCTTACCTGGGTCACAATGAGTGAGGAGAAATTCTCTTGGGCAGCATAAAAAAGCATATGGCTTGAAATACATGGTGGTAAAAATATGCCGTGAATGTTTACATTTTTGAAAGTTTATTACAGTAAAGGACATGGCCATTAATCCACCACAAAAGACTCCCACTTTCTTCAAACACACGTATCCCATTGTCTTGGCCACTTTTCTGAAGCAGTTCTGCAAGTCCTCTTTTGTGACAGTCTTTAGGAGGTGTGACCAAGAAATCTGGTAGATCTGCTGCCAAGTGCTACCAACAGAAAGGTGAAAACATTCCGGTGTGTCCCCTTCCACCTTATTCACTAAATCTGGCACTTTGGGAGGTCTGGCTCCTCTCTAAGGACAAAATAACTGTTGAAGGTGTTATGGCTTGGGTCTAGGTGTCCCCCCAAAGCCTCATGCAGTCATAGATGGGGCTTTTTCAGAGATGGCTGAATCTAAAGTGTGTCACTGACTCACGGTGCAGTGCTAGAATTTAGGGTGCTAGGATTAAGGGTGGGTGATTACTAAATCAGCCCACTGAATGCTTTGGTTCAGCCCTGATCCCTGGTACTCTGGATACAATAGAAGGGACAGAAAGAGGCGTGTCTTCTCCCTTGCTTGTTTCTTTTGCTATCTTCTGCTGGCCATGCACTGTTTCTCCTCCGTGATGCCCCTCTGCCAAGCCCCCGGCCTTGGAGCCAGCTGATTATGGACTGAAACCTCTACAGACTGTGAGCCAAGTAAACCTTTCCTCCTTTAACTTTGGGTGTTGGGGTTTTTGTCTTAGCAACAAGTAACTAAGACGAAAGGTAAACATTTAAAATCTCTTCAGGACATCAAGGCAGCCACAAGCACTCAACTAGAGAAAAAGAAGGCCTCAAGAACTGCTTCAAAATGTGGCAAAACTATAGGATGAGCATGTTTGAGGCAAGGCGGAGTGTTTTGAGGGGATTCATAGGAATATGTCTTTACTGTAATAATTTAAAAGATTTAAACATTCCCATATAATTCGATTACACTTCGTATAGTATAATTAATGTATATAAGAAGCCAAACTTCATTTATTTTCTAGTATTTTCATTATAACAATTTCAGTAGTAGTGATGTTGTATACATAACTATACCAATATCATGGGCAAAAAGCTATTTGATACATTTTTGAGCTTCCTGTACCACAGCTGCTAAAAAGCTACTTTAACTTATTAAGTTATTGTATGAAAAAGCCTAACAAACCTATGTTTGATCATTAAGAAAACTTACATATGTTCTTAATAACTGTAAATGCCTGTCCTCACAGGCGCATGGGTAGGTTACTTGAAATAGTGCTGTTGATAATCGCTGTGTTTCATTCTCCAAGTCATACAACACCATGCAGAGGCTGATAAGGCCGTTTCTGTTCAAGTGAGTGTGTGTGGCAGGCACAAGAAAGAGAGGTGGTGCTGCACTGTGTCCCCCTTCATGGAGTCTGTTGTCACCTACACAATCTGAGCTCAAACACTGTGCAACTGAGTCATGGAAAATATTGCTAATATAATAGTCAAAGTTTACAATCTTACAAGGCTGGCTTACTAGCTGTCAGGGCTGCATGTGGCCCACAAGCCACAGATTGGGCACGCTGCATTTATACCTTGGTGTGGTTGACTCTGGGCCAGCCCTGGGCTGAAGCCTAAAACCTCCTGACACCTCGTGCTTTGGAGAGCTGGAATCTGCCGTGTAAATGTCAGGTACCTTGCTGGGGAGGCCACATGGGAGAGGGGAGAGTCCAGAGACCACATGGACAGGCAGAAGTCCACTCCTGGTGGACCAGGTGAGCCCAGCCTCAGCCAACATGCTAACTGCATATGGCCATAAATAACGTGCTGGCCCCAGGCAAGAGCAGAAGGACTTCCTCAGGGAGCTCAGTTCAGATGCCAGAACTTGGAGAAGCGATTGCATGATTGCTACCTTAGGCCACTCTGTTCTGAAATAATTTGTTACACAGCAGTATATAACTGGAGCACTGACTGACACATCACTCAATGGGTTGGTTGTTAGCACTGAGCAAGACATTTACTTACATATAATTTGCTTTGCATAAGGCCTGCCATGCAGAAAATGCACATTAAATATCAATGATTCATACTGCCCAAGTCATGAGGTCTCAGAGGACAACAGGGCATATCACAGCACAGGATATGGATGTAGTAGGCATTCAGCCTGTGAAGCTTTCAATGAATGGATGATTGGATGGATGGACGGTGGGGGGGGTGTGGATGCATGGATGGGTGGATGGATGGATGACAGTTGTATAGGTGAATAGCAAATGGAAATGTTTGAAAAGTGCGAAACCTAAGAGCTTTGTGTATAACTTGTCCCTGGCCTGTTTTTTTATTTGAGCATACTGTACGTGGAATTCAGTCTAATGGTTATATGGGCCTCTGGCTTGATCACAAGTATGGAGAGACCTTAACTGCTATGGAGACTCAGGAAGAAGGTGGGACCATTGGGACTGGGTGAGTGAGGCTTCTTGGATAAGGTAGGTTTGGATCTAGGCTTGGAGTAGAGTGGATAGGAGGGGTAACTCTCCTCACTCCTCATCTTACAGAGAGAGCATTCAGTAACTTGTGAGGCCTTGGATGGAGATTAATTTTGGTTTTTAAAAAATCAGCGGATACAAGACTAAGCCAGTATAGTAAAATAGTATTGATAGATTATCAGCAGTGGGTGTATGGGGTTCATTGTTAAATTGTTTCAACTTTCCTATTTGAAAATGTTCATGATACAGCGTCAAACATTTTAAGTTTTCATTTACTTTTGGAATAGGAATATATTTATATGTTTCAAAATTCAAATGGTACAACAAAGTTAAACAGTAAAGAAGTCTCCCTCCTCTCTCACACCTCTAGTTCCCCCCATGAAGGCAACCAATGTTCTCAGCTTCCTGTGTTTCTTTCCAGAGATATCTGGTGTCTACACGGGATTCCAAGCACACGCAGTCTCCCCCACGATGCCCTGCCCCCCGGCATCCAGCTGCACACTCCGGCCTGCATCCAGGACTCTTCTCTGCACCCGCTGAATGCGTTGCACCCTTTACCTGGGTTAGCTCTCCTGACACCTGGGAGGGGGGCGTTATTATCCCCATTTACCGATGAGAAAATGGAAGCTCAGAGAGATCAAGTGATTTCTCCTAGGTTCCATGGCTAATGACTGGCAGTGTCAGGATCTGAACCTAGGTGTTTGGACCCCACATCCTGTGACCTAGGCCACCCTTTGCATCACTTGTATCCGGGCCATAGTGGTGGTGACACTGTCTTATGAATGAAGCCAGAGATGACAGCCTGTGCACCTTGGGGTGAACCAGCCCTGGCAGGAGCTCCAGAGGCTCTGAGCATACCCACCCATTTCCTCCAAGAGTCTTCCCATCAGTGTCTCCAGAATGGAAGCAGATGTGCGTCACCTTAACAGAGTGGGTACAACTAGAAAGCGACGGCATGTCCCCCCCGTCCCACACTGCAGCGCTGGTTCTGCTGCCAATCCTGGAGAATGTTCCTTTACTCTTGATAATAGAAAGCTCTCATATTGCTGGCTACAAACACATGTCCAGGTTAGTTTAAGAATCAAAACCTTGGTCTTTATTCAGAGATGAAGCTCTACCCCTCTCTAGCAGGAGCCCGGCACAGGGAGAGTCTGTGATGTGGCCCTCCTTGGGATATAAGTTTCCAGGATCCTTGGGTCAACTTTTCCCATTGGTCTTCTTGGAGCTTCAAAAGCCTGCTATGGTGGATTAACCCACAGAGATGGCCCCAACAGTTCCTCGCTCTGAATGTTTGTACCATTGCTCTTCTCTTGGAATCTCTTCCTCGACCTTTTGCTGGGTAGAGATGACCTGTGTCATACTTTGGTCAATGAAAAGATCAAAATGAACTATGCATATTCTGGAGCCTGGATCTCAGGACACTGTGCAGTGCCCACTTTTGCTTTTTGGGAACCCAGCTGCCTTGTACAAAACTGTGGGCCACACTAAGGAGTGAGGAGGAACCCACTGGCCTAGTCAGCTCCCCTCCATTCCAACCACCCCAGATTGCAGCTGGAAGTGGCCACCAGGAGTGACCCTTGCTGGCACTGTGTGGGGAAGAACTGCTCAGGGGACCCACAGACTCCCGAGACATGGTACAGCGCTGTTTAAGCCAACAAGTGCCACAGAAAAAAATGGAAATAGAAACTGGCATCCAGAAGTGGGTGCTGCTGGCACAAAACCTAAGCGACATGGCATTGGCCTTTGGGCTAGAAGGGTGGGTGGAGATGGCTGCAGAGGGTGCAGGAGTGCAGCGGAAGTAGCTGCCAGAGGCTGTGGAAAGGGGCACCCTTTGTGCAGTCGCAGGACTTACAGTGACATTTTCACCTCCAGTGGTGCAGATAATAGAAAAAGTATTTCCTACATCTGTGACTCTTCTAAGCAGATTTTCAGGCAGGATGTGGAAATCAACAATTGGCTTCTTTTAGTGATCTACAGTAAAGTATTGCAAACAGTGAATTAGATGAGGAATGGTTTAATTCTGAAGCAGAATCCTAGGAAACAGAGGGCCCAGGACAGTTCCATCAGTCAGCAGAAAGTTCTCTCAGTAAGAGACAGCTGTAGGGCAAAGATAAATCCCAGGGGTGCTGCCAGAAAGCTACAGCCCCAGGATAAAGGTGTAGAGGAGGCAGGAGGCCTCTTTCAAGGCCTCTGAAGATTTAGCTTTGCACCTCCTAGAGCCTTTCAGCTAGACAAAGACGTGTAAACAATCTTCAGCGTGTTTTCTCACGTGACGAGCACAGTCCACTGTGCTCAAAGAGCGGAACTGGAAAGGATCAGGGCTATTTTTAGGGGCATAGGGCAAATCCCAGTTAGATCCATGGACACTCTACGAAGTGATTATGGAAAGTGATTGGTGCAAAGGCAATCCAGCCGGGTGTGGTAGCTCATACCTGTAATGCCAGCATACTGGGGTTTGAACCTAGCCTCTCACACATGCCCTCTATCACTAAGCTATATCCCCAGTCCTTATTTCAGTAACTAATTTATTTATTCATCCATTCATTTTTTGAGATATTGAGAATTAAGTTGACTCAACTGAGCTCGAACTTTGAATCCTCTTGCCTCAGTCTCCCAGAGTGCTGGGATCACCAGCTTGTGCCACAATGCACTACTAAATATACCATTTCCTGTGGAAAAAGAAAGGTGACTTGGAAGGTGGAGCTGAGAGTTCAGAGGGCAGAGGGCAGAGCAACAGGTTAGGGGACTGTTCCATGATAAAGGAACATCTCTTGCCCTATAGTCTGGGAAAGTGGCACCCCAGGTCCAGACAGTTTCTGGAAATGATGTGGCCACGCTACAGCCTTCCTCTTCCTCCTCCCTTTGAATCACAGTGTTGGTTGTGGTAACCTTGTCCCTGTGCCACCATTGTACGTTGGGTGGGTAGGGAAGCAAAACACTTGTGATTTTAGTTCCCAAATCTTTGAACAAAGAAGAAACACTACAAGAAGCTACTTCTGAGGAGCCTCTGATCCTGAGATCTAGGACCTACCGCCCAGTATGCTGATGGGACGACTTCAAGGTCCAGGGAGAAGAGAGGACCTCTTAAACATGGGAAGATTTATACATCTGTGACCAGAAGGGAGATTATGGAGGATGAACCATAGTCACGAATCCTTCACCTTGTCTCATTGGGAAATAGAGTCAATTCTTCTCTTTTGGAACCTTGGCTACCCCTGTAGCCCACGAAAGGCAATCTGATCATGCTGCCGGGGAGATGGGACCCTTGGACAGCGGGACCCTGGAGAATGACAGATGAAGGCACTGGAGCCCGGGAATTTTAGGCCTGAGCCAGACACGCCAGGCATGGCTCAATGGATGGCTCAGTGGAGCCATCTTGGATCTTCTAGCCCAGGGGGAACTAACTTAGCTAGCACCACAGGGAGCAGAGCTGAGCTGTTCCCACTACATCTTGCATAGCTGCAGAATCATGAGCAAATGGATGATTCTTATTTTCAGACATTAAACGTTAGGCTTTGGATATACCTCGGTAGTGGTAGAGTGCTAGCATAGCATGCACAAAATCCTAGGTTTGATCCCCACAAATGCAAAAAAAAAAAGAAAAAAAAAAGAAAGGAAGGAAGGAAGAAAGAAAATAAAGGACATTAAATATTAGGTTTAGCTGGGCACAGTGATGCAAGCCTATAAAACCATTTATTGTGGAAGCCAAAACAGGAGGATTGCAAATTTCAGTCAGCCTGGAAAATTTGGTGAAAACTTGTCTTGAAATTAAAAAGGACTGGAAATGTAGCTCAGTGCAAGGCCCTAAGTTTAATCCCCAGTGCTGCTAATACTACTCCTACTAATAAAATTAAAATATTAGGTTTAACTTTATTCAGCAATGGAAAACTGAATCAGAACTTGGTACCAGAAGTGGGATCTGAACTCAGAAATGTAGCCAGCTGGATTTTTAATTGCTGTATGGCTATCTAGGACTCATATACCCACCGCCCCTATAAATGGAGGATGTTTACAAGGAAGAGGTGGTACAAATAAATGATCCTTTTAGTTCGTAGGTCAGCCTTTCAGAAAGAGATGCCCTTGTGGAGCCTCCTCCACATCTGGGCCTTCTGCACATTCTTGACCACTGCCTTTCAGGCACTGCAGTCTTTGCATAGACTTCTGCTGGTCTGGGGAAGGAGTGGGTGTCTTTCTCCTATTGGAGAATTGTAAACTTTGCAGCCAGTGGGAAGACTGCTGTAGATCACCTCCAAAGATAGCTACCAACAGTTCCTCCCATCCTTGTGTGGGCATGCATCCCGTCAAGAGGTGGAATCTAAATCTCCATCCTCTTGGCCCTGGGATATCCTTGTGACTTTCTTTGACCGACAGGACTCACAACAATATGCTTCCAGAGAGTCTCTGCCCCTGTCCTGCTGCTATAACGAAGTACTCAAATCTGGGTCATTTACCCCTTTGACTCAGGCCCTGGAGGCTGGGATGCTGAAGAGCATGGCTCTATCCTCTGCCTGGGTCCTGGTGAGGTTTCTGCTGGGTTATGATGCAGTACAGGGTGTCACATAGGAGACAGATGAAGCAAGCTGGCTTGGTCTCTTCCTCTCAGAAAGCCACAAATGTCATGATGGAGACCCCACCCTCACTATCTCATCTAAGCCTAATAAAGCTTCCAAATGTGCCACCTCCAAAGATCATTAACCTATGACTTGGGCACTAAGATCCCAACAAATGAGCTCTTGGGGACACATTGAATCATGGCACGATGTCAGCCTGAGGACCAGCTGAGTCATCCCAGTGACCCACTTGGAACAGAAGAGCCACCCAGCTACCCAGCCCAAAGAACCACTGGAAATAGTGTGTCCTTACAGATTTGATTGGTGACTTTTTTTTCCCAACAGTAAAATATATACCAACAATTTCCCTTCAAGGCTGGGATTATAGCTCTTTTGTTTTACAACCTGCAGCTTTCAACTTCTCTACTTCTCTACCGTTAGTGCTTTTGTATCTTCCAAGAATCACAAAACTGTTTTTATACAATCAGCATAAGGAGTCTAGAACAGGAGTTGAAAACAGCAGCCTATGGGTCAAATCCAGTTAGCCATCCTCTCTTTTGTTGGCTGTACTGAATTCAGAGAAGCTCTACTACTGAGCTACATCCCCATTCCTTTTTGCTTTTTATTTTGAAACAAGATCTCATTAAGTTGCTCAAGCTACCTCTGATCTTACAATCCTCCTGCCTCAGCCCCCCAAGTAGCTGGGATTTTAGGCATACCACCAGACCTGGCAGTTAGTTTTTTTTAAATGGCCACAAGGCCTAAAGGATTTACTCTTTTCTTTTGGTACCTGGGATCGAACTCAGGTCCCTGCACTTTCCAGGCAGGTGGCAGAACCACTGAGCTAAATCACTGGTCCAGGATTTACTTTTACTATTTGAAGAAAATATTCACCAAGATGGACTCTTACTTTGAAATGTGGGGATATTTGGCAGCTCTTGTCTGGGACCCCAAATGAAAAATCAGATTATGGCAATAGTTTTCATTTTAACATACAGGTGTTGGTGAACAGAGCTTTCATTTCATGCCAAATGTATTTGAGAAATACACAATAAAGAAAATAAAATGTAAATAAGCTTCTTTAACTGCAGTCTTCTCTCCATGAGAGTAGGATGAGGCTTATAATTTGCCTGTGTCCTAAATCTCCTGGAGGCCCTTCCTGTCTTCTGTGAACCACTGAGGGACCATTTGCTTTTCTGGCAAGAGGTGGCCACAGAGAAAGGCTCTACCCTGTGTCCTCATCTTGCCCTTTGTGCTTCATTTCTGATTGTCTAATCATTGTACATATTTGTGGGGAACAGTGTGATGGTCTGGTCCACGTTTACTTGCATACATCAAGGTACACAATCCCTGTTTGATATCCAAATCACCCTTAGCCCTCTTGGGGTGACAAGTTTGAAAATCCTCTCTCCTACCTATTTCGAACTATGCAATATGATATTGTGTACCATAGTCACCCTGCCACATGATGGAACTTTCCCTCCCATCTAATTGGGACCAGCATCTCCCCAGCTGCGCACTGTCCTCTCAGCCTCTGCAACATACTGTGAATTTCCTTTGGAGAAGGACCCAGCAGTGGAATCACTGGATCACAAGCTAGTTCTACTTTTAGTTTTTTGAGGAGCCTCCTACTGTTTTGCACAGTGGCTGTACCATTATGGCTTTACCTTCCCCCAACAGTGTGCAGAAAAATCCCTTTTCTTCCTTCATTTTCACCATTTGTATCTTTTTCTTCCTGAGGTTCTCCAGCTGTCTGCCCCTCTGGTCAGAAAGTCTAATTCCTACTACAGTGTGAGAGACTCCAAGTTGGCACCTGGAGAGGAGGAGAGGGCTGGAGATTTAGCTATAGAGGAATGACAGGAGAGGGCACAACTGAAAGTAGTGAGGCTTACTTTTTCTCTTTGCCACCATCAGAGCTGTGATTTACCACTCAGCACATCTCTTGTGACAGTTCTGTGGTTTGCTGGAGTTACTCCTGAGCAGATTTCTTTCTGATCAGTAGAGAGCTTATGCCAGAGGAGATGCATCTGCTTGTCCTTGCTACCTGTTCCCTTGGTGTGCAAGAGCCTCTGTCACCAGCAGTGTTGACCTCCGGCTTCTCCTTTGAAGCATTCAGAAGCCTCAACAGCTCTGGGCCAGTACCCTAACTCCAGAGGGCTTTGAGCTCCTGTTTACCTCTGTCCTAGGAAGTGAAACCGGACTGACTCACCCTGGGAATTGTAAAGCGCTCTTTTCTCTCTGGAAAGCTAATTCTGGACTAGAGGAAGATTTATGCAGGAAGACTCGAGACTGTTAAAAGAAGCAGTGGTTACGTTTGCTTTTGGGTGGACCAACAGGTGGCATTTGCACACATGACTCTGGCAGATTCTCTCACACCCAGCACTTTGGTGATTTACCTGCAAAGACAGCCTTTTCTGATGGACATAATCTGTACCTCCAAGGGGGATTTGTAGTGGCATCTACTGCTCCATATGTTCAGTACAACTCCAAGGGAGAGGCCTGATTCTGTCTGTGCCTGCACCATGATGGTGTCATGGTGCAGAATTTGGTGGCCCAAGAGGACCTCAATGTTGGCATCTGGGGCTTAACAATGAAATTATGGAATTGTATTTGGGTCTGAGAGCCTTCATTCTGCAGAAGTGAATGATGGGGCCTCTCTGTAGAGCAGACTGTGTGTGTGCGTGCATGCATGCGTGCGTGCGTGTGTGTGTGTGTGTGTGTGTGTGTGTGTGATCAAGTCTACACACTGTGGTCCAGCTTCTA
>NW_022900931.1:10064982-10146350 GCF_012274545.1 Fukomys damarensis | reverse complement strand
GTGTGTGTGTGTGTGTGTGTGTGTGTGATCAAGTCTACACACTGTGGTCCAGCTTCTACTGAGTGGTCCCTGACTCTCCTTTCTCCAGAGCCCCTGGGGAGGTGGGAATCTGTATAATTGGACAGGGAGTTGGGGAAGATGAGCTGGTATTTACCCAGCTGTGACCCCACCAGCTGTTCGTGGAGTGTGGCTTGATTCTGTGGAGCGTTGCTCCTCCTGCAGGCCTCCTTGTGAGCTGGCTCAGGGCTGCACATCTGGCTCAGCTCTGGGTGCCTCAGCCAGTTCAACAATGGAGGCTTCAGCATCCGGGGCCAGACCTGGTCTGCAGTAGAACTACACCTCATGATCACCCCCTACCGGTCCTGGCTGGTCCTCAGAGGCCAGTCTGAGCAGCTGAGGCCCAAAACAGGGCTGTGAGGTCACAGTTGGACCCAGCAGGCAGTTTGCTGAGCTTGTGCGTCTAGGTGCATTTCGGGGTTTCCTCGCTGCTGATGAGAGGGACACAGATAAACTTTCCTAGGTGGTGACTCTGTGCCCTGCAAGGAGGGCCCTGGGTACCTCCCCAGGGATGACGAACATAGAGAAGAGCTGAACGGAAGCAAAATAGTAAAAAGTTTATTTGCCAGAAAAGGTGGAGTCACACTCAAAACGGCAGTGCCAGAGATCGACCTCCTATTGGGTTGCAGCTTCCTCTTTATAGGTTTTACAGCTATGATCTCATTCAGGTGGTTACAGTTCATTTCCTCAGTTCACATTGCCCATGTACGAATCATGTAACAAGACAGCTCACTTTAAGCCAGATGTAACAATTCCTCGTAGTTAGGGAGTTACCTTAAGATTCATCTAGCTGTCTACTCTAGGGCACAGGAAGGGGGTGTTCAAGGTCAGGGATGAGGCCAGATGTCCCGCTTCATGGTCATTGTCACCGGCGTCTGTTAATTTTGAACTGAACCAAGCTGATTGCTGTTAGAGACAGCAGAAGTCATTTTTACATTTTCCTAACATTTTGTAGGCTTTTAGATTATTTACAAAAGTTCTCTGCATGGACAGGAGCAGCATCAGCTACACTCCTCTGCTCAGTCAGACCGTTCGCTGTCAGAGCGGTGCTCTTGTGCTTGAACTCTTGCCGTCAGAGTCACATGGAGCCCGCATCCCTCTCCCTCCTCTTCCCTTTCTGTGTCCCGCTGCTGGTGAGGGTCAGTGCACCAAGCCCACTGGTGATGGGAATTAGATGTCCCACTCCTCCCGGGTCGCAGTGCTCCCATCTCTTCCCAACACTAGAGGAGGCCAATCCCAGCTCCTTCCCCTCCCCAGCCAGGCTCTGTGTGGTTCACTGCACCCTCACCTCCCACCCAGCCCTTCCTCCCTTGCCATGGGCCCAGGCCACCTGCTGGTCTGAGGGTGTGCCACATACGTGCCAGGTCCTACCTGGGGTGACTTCACCCCACGGTCCCTCTGCCCGGAACCTTCTTCCCCAAATGCCCACACAGCTCTCTAGGATTTCTTCTGAGTCTCCAAAGTGTACATATTACATCATCAGAGAGGCCTTCCCTGCCTTCTCCCCGCGCCGCCCTCTGTGCTTCAGTTTCTTTGAGGCGCTGGGGCTGCCGAGTGGGGATTCTCTACTCATTGGCTCCTCATCGCTCCTCCTCTGGAAACAAACCTGCCAGGGTCTTCCCACCTCCGGAAAGACGCCTGACCAATACTAGGCACTCCATACTAGGCTGAATCTTTGCAACGGTGGGAGTAACTCAGTATCAATGCTGCTGGGGTGGCAGGAGGGACAATAGTGCTACAGGGGAAAGAGATGCCGTCACCAGGAGCTTGACCCCTGGCCGTCAGGACAGACGGGGCGTGGCTACTCCCACCACGCTCACTGGGGTGCATCTGATACACCGAGTCCGCCACTCCAAAGTTTAATTTAGCTGATGTCTTGGCTGCAAGTAACAGCTGGTAAATTTAGTTGGAGGATTAAGGAACGTATAAGATGCGTAGCTCCTTAAAAGGCTCTGGACGTCAGGGAGAAGCAAAGCCGGTGCATCCCAGAGTTGGCCGCGTAAGGTGGGGCAGAGGCGCTCCTGGTGCAGGCCAAGGGGCTGTTTGCTGAATCTCCTGAGGGGCAGCACAGGGGCAGCACGGGGTGAGGCTGTTCCTCCACCCTGCTGACAGGGACAGGGGTGGCCCTCGTGCTGCCTGGGAACCATAAATAAGTAGACTGACAAGCATTACTGTAGAGAAATGTGAAACCTCCCCCAGGCCAAAAGCACCTGTGACAAAGTCAAAAGCAATCAGCAAAATGGGAATAAAAACCTTGGGCACACGCGCAATGGAGAAAGAACCGACACTATGGACATGCAGGAGCTGGTAACCAGTAAGCAAAAGATGAACAAGCTAACGGAGGAAAAGGATCTCGACCACAGACAGGAGGGTGAAAGATGAGAAACACAAAGTGCCTGGCGGTGTGTGGGAAAAGGCTCAGTCTCCTCTGCCTGTGAAGAAGCACAAGTCAAAATCAGAGACTGGGTTTGTCAACTGGGCAAGCATTTCTACCTGCGAGCCTATAAGGTGGGGGAATGGAAGCTCCCCTCTAAGGAGTAAGGTTTGGTGATTTCTATTCAGATTAAAAATGCAGAAGCTGGGGGGGTTAGCTGAGTGGTTCTCCTGCCTGCCTCACAAGTGCAAGGTCCCGAGTTTGATCCCCGGTTAAAAAAAAAAAAAAGAAAAAAAAAGAAAGAAAAGAAAAATTTAGAGCCAGGAATTTATCTCGCTGGCACTGAGCCTGCCTTGCAAGGGTCCTGAGTTTGATTCCTGATGCCTGGAATTTTTTTTTTTTTTTAAAAAGCACATGCCCTTTGACCCAGGAAGTCCACCTCGAGTTTACCTCTAAGTATTTTTGTATTCTTGATATATTAGGTAAATACATAATATAAATATATTTAGAAATACTATCCAGAAGGAATGTCCATTTGAGAATATTTTAGGAATAGCAAATATAAACTGTAAATAATTTAAATTTTCACCACTGAGATATATTTATGGATTAGCTATATAATACACCATACTGTGGAAGTATTTTTATTTTCTTGTACATGATTTATTTTTATATATAAAAAAAAGGGGTGGGGTAATCTGAATTGCAGGATGACTGACCCATTTCTTTCCTGACTTAAGAAATCTATAATAAGTAATCCATTATAGAAAAGAAATCCATTATAAGTAATAAGAAATGGAATAGAAAAACTTGCAAATTCCATGTGCACTGTCTGGAGATTGCACGGGAACGTGGCTTTGCAACAGCCATGTAACCTCTGGGTACCTTGGTCCCTTCATTCTTCACGTGGGAGCCACGATTCCTGCTTGCATTGTGACTGCGGGAGGGTTTGACTTCTGTAATCCTCTGGCCCCTTAGCTCTAAAATATGGGTGACGGCTGTGACTCCACTCTCAGGGGTGTGGGGAGTAAATGGAACAATGCACGAAAACACTCAGCACAGGGCCGGGGATTTAGCTCAGTGGTTCCACCTCCTGCCTTGCAAACACAAAGACCCGAGTTCGGTCCCCGGTACCAAAAAAAATTTCTCGACCCAAGTTTCTTTCTTGGGCTGGGAATTTAGCTCAGTGGTTCCACTGCCTACCTTGCAAGCTAAGGGCCAAGTTCGATTCCTGGTACAAACAAAAAACAAAACAAAACAAAACCACAAACAGCACAGCACCTAGATGGTAGGCGCCTGATAGATGATCATGATGACAACTCTGATGACTGTGACAAGAAGGATGATGCTGGAGGAGCAGGAGGAGCTGAGGAAGGGCCAAGATGAAAAGAGCAGCTGGACACCCACTGTGTGCCAGGAACTTGTCATCATTTCTCAGGAAGTCCTGCAGCGCACGGAAGCACCTCCACCTGAGTTCTATGACCGAGGACACAGACACCGACGTGGTGACTTGCTGAGGTCACCCAGCACTTGAACACGCAGCTGTGGATATTTCTTTTAGACTCCAGTCCTCCCCACAGTGCCCAGCACGGCCGTTGGTACATGGTAGGTGCTCACTAAACATGAGATAAATCCTAATTTATCTCTTCAAGTGTTTCCCTTTATGCTGGGCCTCAGAATTGCTTGGAGGCCTGTGTCCCATTTCCTGGTGAGTCCCTGGCAGTGAAGGTGGCCTTCCTCCAGAGTGCTGTGGTTTTTAAGCATTTGTCTTGAGTGAGCTGCACCTTGACCTTTCCTGGTTGTTATGGCTTGTGTCAAGATGTCTCCCCAAACCCTCACGCAGTTATAGGCAGGTCTTTTTCAGCTGAGGCTCGATCTAACGTGTGTGGTTGATTCGTGTTGTGATCCTGGGATTAAGGGTGCTAGGATTAAGGGTGGGTGATTACTAAATCAGTCCACGGATTGGTTTGGCACTGCCCTAATCCTGGCAGCCTGGACGCAATATAAAGGACAGAAAAAGACTTGTCTTGCCTCTGGCCTAGTTTACTACCTTCTGTCTGCCATGAACTGTTTCTCCTCTACCATGCTCTCCTGCCTTGGAGCCAGCCAATTATGGACTGAAACCTCTTCAAACTGGGAGCTAAATAAACCATTCCCCCTTTAATTTTGGGTGTTGGGTGTTCGGTCTCAGCAACAAAAGAAAAGTAAGACACTGGTTCTGGGGCCAGGATTCTTCACACCCATTTCTGCACTGCCAGCTGCATCCTGCAAGGCACTGCCACTACAGGGGGCACTACAGGGAAAATGAGGCTGGCGTAAAAGCCTGGCTATGTCCCTTCTGGTTGCGACCCCTGGTCACCTCACATCACTTCTTCCCACTGACTCTTTTATCCTGAAGCTGCTCCCAGCTGCCCACCTCCAGTTTTCTCTCACCCTTTCCTACTCCCTCCAGATCTCAGAGCCAGCTGGCTAGTGCTTGTCCGGCTCCTCCTCCTGGGGCAGTTCCCCGATCTGGGGAGTCCTTTTTCTTGTTTTGTTCCCCCAACCGTGAGGGTGATTGTACTTCCTGAAGCCACAATCTCTGGTTACCTCAGGGTTCCCTTCCACCTCCCCAGTCCTCCGAGATCAGTCTGATCAGTTCCCTGTAGTAAATTCTCTCCTGGGGTATGTGTGCTTTCTGATTTTGACTGGGCCCTGACCGGTGTATGAGGTCAGTTAGATTTTGGACAGTAAGCATCCTTCAGACCTCAGTCTTGGGGAATAGGTAGGGGAGTCAGGCTGGCTAACACTTTCTTGTATCAGAAATAAGACTTGGCCAGTGTTATGGATCAAAAACAACCCCCACAAGGCTCATGTGTTCAGAGGCGGCGTTATGGAAGGCGACTAGATCAAGAGGTGCCAACGTCCTCAGTGGGTTAATTCATGGAAGAGTTCATCACGGAATGAGCTGTTAGGAGGTGGGGCCTAGTTAGGGGAAGCTGATTATCGGGGTGTAGCCTGGAAGAGGCTATCTTATTCCAGTCCTTTCCCTGTCCTGCCCTCCCTGCCCGACCGCCATGATGTTGTACCTCGCCACAGCCCAGAAAGAAAGGACCCAATCATGGATGGAAGTCAGGGCTCAAATGAAGTTTGTGTCCTTTAAAGTTGACTTTCCCAGGTTTTTTGTCACAGAGATAGAAAGCTGGCTAACACGAAATGGATTTTTTATCATATGACCTACCACGCTGTCTCCTCTGTGTGGTTTTCGTTTCCTTCTCTTGCAGCCCTGACAGGAAGGGCATGAGCAAGGGGACACACAGGCACAGCATGGAGTCAGGACCTTCCCAAGAGGCGGGGCCTGACCCCTTTCAACACTTCCACTCTGGCCTCCGGGACCAGCAAGGGGCGCAGCACCCTTTTAATGTTCTGGCCAAATGAGGACCTCAGACTCTTTCCTGGATTTTCTCTTAGAATGTCAGAATCAGACTGAAACTGTCAAAGGACTACAAATTGCTCAGGAGGAGCTAAAGAGAAGGAAGCACAGAAGGTGGGCATTTGGTAAGGCTTGCTCAGCCCCAGCCCAGTGCTTACAGCCTGTCCTTTAAGAGTGAAGGAAGAGCGCTCTCTTGGGTCCCAAGGTGCTGCTTCCCTGAGCTCAGTGGCCTGCCAGTGATCCCAGTTGTCTGCTTGGCTTGCCGGCCCGTCAGTGATGAGGATGGTGACCACGGTGAGCTCATTCATGCACCAGCTCATTTAACATCCTGGGAGGTAGACATTACTCTTCGCCCAGTCCCCTTTTTTGCAGCACTGGAGATTGAACCCAAGGCCTTCTCACTCAGCCATCCCCCCAGTCCCTTTTAAATTTTTGATTGTGAGACCAGGTCTCCCTGAGTCATTATGGCTGGTGTCCAGATGCCCCCCGAAGCCTCCTGTGGTCATAAGTGGGGCTTTTCAGAGCTGGCTGGATCTAGACTGTGTGATGCTGGGATCAAGGGTGTATAATTACAAATCAGTCCACGGATTGGTTTGATTAAGGTTGTGAGTGCTGTCGCTCTTAGGGAGAGAAAGAGGATCGCTGCGTGTCCCTTGTCGTCCTTTGTCTCTGGCTGCTTGCTGCCTTCTGCTTGCCTGCTCTGCCAGGCCCCCCAGCTGTGCAGCCCTGCCTTGGAGCCAGCCTGCTATGACCTGAAACCTCTACAACCCCTGAGCCAAATACACCTTTCCTCCTTTAGTTTTGGGTGTTGGGTGTTTTGTCTCATTAATAAGAAAAGTAACTAAGACATAAATTGTCCAGGCTAGGCCTGAACTTGTGATTAGCCTGCCTCAGCCTCCCAGAGTGCTGGGTGGTGTGCACCACCATAACTGGCTCTCCTAGCCTTATTTTACTGATTTTTGTTTTTTTTTTTTGTATCAGGGATTGAACTCAGGACCTTGAGCTTTTGGGGCAGTCGTTGGCACCACTGAGCTAAATCCCTGGCCCTGTCTTATTTTACTGATGACAAAACTGAGCCACAGAGAGGCCAAGTAACTTTCCTAAAAGTCACTCAGCCAGAGTAGTACACTCGGACTCGAACCTAGTGAACTGGATCCAGCCTCCCTGTTACTCCAGCCTCTCAGCCGACACCCCTTCTCCAGGCAGCTGCTCTGCAGGGGCACAGCCTCAGCCTCCGTGTTTGCATTGACCTTGCTTCACAAGGAAGTTTGGATTGGTAGAAGATTCTTTCTATTTCACTGCCTTTTCCTTCTAGTTCCTTCTACCACTCTCCTCAGAATTTCCTCTTAAAGACAGAGTGACTCTTCATTTCTTCAAAGCCACCATGAGTCTCTCTGAGTTTTCTTCTTTTCTCACATTTCTGGGTCTCATCTGGCTCTGCCGAAAGTGTGTCTTTGCCCACTCTGCCTTGGTTTCCTCATCTGTGAAATGGGAATAATACGAATATCTGCCTCACTGGGTATTTAACTGAAGAGACCCAGAAGCAGTCTCAACCATACATACAGTCAGAACTCAATAAAGGAGAGTTGCTCTTTTCATTCTGCAGCCTTAATATGCCCAGTCTTTCAAATGGGATTAGCCACTGAAAGCTGCTCAGTGTTACCAACTCTGGATCCCAAGCCAGGTCCTCTTTCCCCTCCCAGAATCGTAAAACCAATAACAAGACCAGTGCCCGTGGAGCAGTAAAGATTTTATTCTTGATTAAGAACAGGACAAAGGCCAGGGATTTAGCTCAGTGGTTTCACTACCTGCCTGGCAAGTGTAAGGTGCCGAGTTCGATCCCCGATACCAAAAAAAAAAAAAAAGACAAGAAAGTTGTAAAAATAGGGTAAAAGGAATGGGGGACAGGATTGGGGAATAATAAGGGGGAAAATGTTTATATCTTTTGGGTTCTGGAAGGAGATTTTCTGGGGTTTAGGACCCATCTCTTTTCACTTTTATTGTTCTTTCTGGTCATAATCATGGTAGTGGTCTGCAGTCCTGGAGCCGGGGCAGTCAGTTAGCATGTGGATGGGATTAGACTGAAAGTGGAGGTTGTCCAGGGGTCACTGTGGCAGTTAGCTTAGACCCTACTGGTTTTGGCCCACCCACCTGAAGAGGAGCCTCTGCCCTCAAAGATAAACAAGATCAGGATGGGACAGAGCTTCAACTCCATCAAGCAGGCAGACAGACTGGGCAGGGTGACATCATTACCTGGCGATGGAGCCAGCCATGGATCTGTGACCCAGCCACCTGCCTGTCTAGTCTCTTTCAACTCTCATCCTCAGATACACGTAGCTCAGCCTTGGGTTCTGGTCTTTCCAGAGCTCAACTCTTCTTCCTCTGAGCTTCTGCCTCCCTCAGGATCACTCAGGCTGGTCCTGCTCAGATCCCTCCAAGGCCTCATGGGAGTTTCTCTCTGGCCTGTCTCCACCTGACCTCTCCACCCCTCCTGCTCCATCTTTGTCCGGATGACCCAACTCCCAGTTCCTGACTTTGCACTGCTCCTGCCCTAAGTGACCTGCAGAGCCCAGCACAGTGCCTGACACCCTGGGCTCTGCAGATCTTGGCTGGCCAGTGCTCTGTGAGCCTGGATGGCATCCATGTCTGCTAATGTCATTGTTTTCTTCCAGCTCAGACTCAATATCTTTAACCACTAAACCACAAACATCAGGCCTGAGTGCAATGTCCAGGGGCCTCCTGGCGGTCTGAGCACTAAGCCTTTATTTGCTCTACTGTGAGGAGGTTCTGGAGTCTGTGTGGTTGCTGGGAGGTGTTGGTGCTCTTCATTGATGGTATGGACATATTTCACTATTTTGACAAATGGCTCAGCTCTGCCTTTCCCCTCAGAAAGTTCTTTCTCATCCCTGGGCCCTGTCTCCTTCTCCTCCCTCAGCTGCCTCAGGCCTCTCCCCATTGCTCTCCCCACCCCCCTGCCCCTACTCCCAACTCACTACTCTTTGGAGGCTTTTATTTTGAAGCCTGAACAGAGTTCAAAAAACAGTGACCTGCTTTTCCCAGGGTTTGTCCCCAGGGCCTGGAAAGCATCCTTGGACACATGGCTCTGTGAACACCCATCTGGACCAATGCTTTTGCCTAAAGATCTCTCACCCCCAGGACCCTCCCCATCAGAACAGGGACCTGGAGCTCAGAGCCTGCTCTCCTCAGCTTTCCCCAACAGAGATTGAACAGGGGGCACACGGAGGCGTGTGGGACCATTACTCCCCACCAGAGTCCACATTCAAGCAGGTTTGCAAGCCGGGCTTGGTGGTGCACACCTTTGATGCCACCACTCTGGGAGACTGAGGCAGGAGGATCACAAGTTTGAGGCCAGCCTGGGCAACTTAGCAAGACCCTGTCTCAAAATGAAAAATAAAAATGGGCTGGGGAAGCAGCTCAGTGCAAAGGCCCTGGGTTCAAACCCCAGTAGTGTAAAAAGAATAGATTTGCAAATTGGATCAGTTACTGAACAACAGTTTAGTAACCACACAGAATGCACCTACAGTCCCAGATACTCAGGAGACTGAGGCAGCAGGATTGCTTGAGACCAGCCTGGGAAAAGAGAGAGACATAATACTGCCTCTCCAGTGACAAGGACTGAGAGCTCTGGAGCTTGTTGGAGTCCTGCATGATTGCTTCTCTGGGCCCTGGGTCCTCATCAGTCAGGCAGAGGGGAAACCCTGCCAAGTAATTTCATGTTCTGCAAGGCACCCATCTTTGAACAACTGAAACACGTTGAAATGTCTGCAGGGAAGCAGCTGCAAGTGTTAGGGGTCAGCCTTTTGGGCAACACTCTCGAGCGGCCAGCCTGTTAGTGGGTCACCTTGGCAGTTCTGAGCCTCAGTTTACTCATGTGTAAAACAGGGACCGTTGGCACCAACAGAGCTGAGAGCAGAAGGTAAATCACCTGACTGCCCTGGGGACCTGCACCTGGCTTCTCCGTTAGGTGAGTCTCTGCTGCCTCAGCCTAGTGCTATTCAGGAAGTAACAGGTGCTTGGTGATGAGAGGCAAGGAACTCAAGTCCCTGCCACTTCTGTGACCTTGGGCAAGTCTTTCTCTTCTCTCCCAGCTGCAGTTTCCTCATCTGTGAAGTGAAAGGAAGAATATAAAGAAAAGAAAAAAGACACATTGCAAATGTTAAAAGTGAAATGCCTGTCCAGCTGTGGTCCTTGCAGGGAGAGAAGCAGAGACTTCTTGCTTCAGGAAAGCACTGTGATGAATGTTTCTGTTGTTATGGTGAGAATAGGGAGGCCCTGGGCATAGTCTGCATGGGAAGCATTTGTTTACACATCCCCAAAGTGACAACTTCTTTGTAGAGAAAGCTACAGGCATTGACCTCGCCTTCCTCCTGAGCACTCTCTAACACAGAGAAAATATGCATATAAAAAGTATAATCCCTCAAGAGCAAAGAGGAGAGGAGCTTCAACCGAGAAGAAACTGCAGCACTCTGGTGGAAAACAGGCCTCGAGGGAGGAATCGATGTATTAGAAAGAGCAGAGGAAATGACAAAGCTCAGAGGGGAGGAGAGTACCAGCGAGAAGAAAATGAACAAACCCCAGAACCCCCAAAGCCCATGATTTAAGGGGGAACAGGTGGAGAGGACGGTGGCCGTGCATTGAGAGCCAGTAGTCAAGAGCTTAGCCTTGAGCCTCCTGCAGGAAGTACATTTTCCAAAGATGGTTGAGAAGAGACTGTAGCAGAGGACAGGACAAGACATTGAGCTGAAAACAGGGTATTGACTGGAGTCAGCCCTCTGCGTGGTCAGAGCATCCTCTCAGCCCCAGCATATCATAGCTCATTTCCGTATTTCAAGCACAGCTTCTCATCTGCCACACTAATTCCTGGAGAAATTTCTTAAGGAAAAAGACTTTCACTACTGTCATTTGTGGGCATCCCAATAACATAGTCCCCCCCCACACACACACCAAATATCCATATGGACACCTAGCACCCCACAAGCTCTCATCCATGATGCAGAGCCTCTAGCAGCCTTAGAAGCTTAGAAGCTTCTTTGTCTCCAAAATGAATGCAGAGCAAATAAGTGTTAGGTATATGAGGAAAGCTCCCATGTGAAGCAGAGATGTCAAAAAAGATCAAAAAGGAAACAGGAAGAAACATTGTTCCTCTAAATTGAATTCAGGAATGAGCCACTTGGGAGAGAATGATTTTTGTCAAGGTACAGATACATGAGGAAGAACAAATTGCTTATTGTTATGGAAGTTACACAGCATAAGCTGACTGATGCAATTCATAAAACAAGAATAGGATGCTATGATGCTGAATAATTGGAGAACAGGAGAGAGACTTTTAAATTCAGTATGAAGTGGATAAAATAAGAATTTCAGTAACAGATATGGAAAATAAATCAGAAATAATTTCAAGGGCATGATAGGAAGTATAGGAGATAAGAAATATAGTGGCAAAAAACAAACATCTAGGAGATCTAACATCTGACTTAGAGGCATTAAGAGAGGAAAACAAGAAAAGAAAAACAGAATAGGGGAAAACTTCAAAGACTAATAGGAGAAAAATTCCCAAAACTACAGATTTTATATCACCAGGTTGAGCAGGTATACCATGGAGTAGCAAAATGAATGATAAATAATCTATACAACACACATCATGCAACTCCAGAAGACTAGAGTCCCAAAAGTTTCTAAAGAATAACAAAAAGGTTGAATATAATGAAACAAAAATCAGAATGGCATTGGTGTTTACGTTTTTCTCAAGATCAACATAGAATGCAAGAAGACAAGCAAAACTGTCTTCAATAATCTGAGGTAAATGATTTTCAACAAATAATTCTCTAGTTGGCTAAATCAATAAAAATGTGAGGATTAAACAAAAGACATTTTCAGGCATGCAAAGTTTCAACATTTCCTTACAGTGCATCTAGTTTAGAGAAATATCACAGGATGTGCTCCAGCAAAATGAAGGAGTAAAAAAATATATATAGGAATATGGTGTCCAGGAAATGGCAGATCCAAATCAGGAGAATGAGAAAAATGGGAAAAAGCCTCAGGAAGGAATAGAGGGCAGTAAGCTGGGTTGACAGCCCAAAGGTTTTGAGAAAAAAGGAGGTTCAGTAGAGCAGGTGATAAGTTACATGACATCACAGAGCATATGAAAAAAAATCACAATATATGAAACATTGCTACATGTAAAAATTCAAAGCATTTACTAACTAGAAAAAGAAAAGTTGCTCAAAAGAAAAAGTTAATCATTATATAATGATGACTCTTGAAAGAGTAATGTACATAATCATAAATAAGTACACAAAGTTACTGTTTTTTTTTTGTTGTTTTGTTTGGTACCAGAAACTGAACTTGGGACCTTGCACTTGTGAGGGAGGTGGCAGAACCACTGAGCCAAATCCGCAGCCCTCAGAGTTACTGTTTTAACCAAAATTAGTGATACAGATATCTTGGAAGGACAAGAGGAAGGTGGAATATTGGGTGTTAGACATATGCATGTGCTTCCAAGGGAATTGAATTCACATTTACAATAAGAGGAGACTAATATATAATATCTAAAAATCAATCAATCAATAAAGATGCCAATATATGCCTATAATTTGGTCAGACTTTTTTTTTGTACCAGGGATTGAACTAGGGACCTTGCACTTGCGAGGTGGGTGGCAAAACCACTGAGCTAAATCCCCGACCCTAATGCCTATAATTTAGAAATATAGAGACACTTAGGAGAAGTAATGAGAAAGGTTTAAGTCATTCTTTGGAGGGTGGAACAGGGATTTCTCAATACTCTTTTTTCTGGTTATAGTCTTAGAACCTGTGATTTTGATTCAAATACTGAAAAATCAATGCAAAGAAATAACATGGGTGGAGGCAGAGGAGAAGGATTGGGAGGGAAGATTCACACGGGGGAAAGTGTCTCACACTGATCCAGGTGTCCAGCCCATGGAGCTGCTGGGTGGGTGAGAAGTTTCCTGTGGTGTGTGTGTGGGGGTGGAGATCCTCACTGTGGTCATCCCAGTGTCTTTCCTTTCCATGTAAGTGTGTAAGTAAATGTGGTCTGGGGGAATGAGGGACAGGGCCACGCAGGGGTGTGGTGGGAGGGCCCAGCTGCAGAGCACAGCAGAGCAAGCTCCTCCACCTCCTCATACTACAAGAAGGAGGCTCTTAGGAAGAACCAGGGTCTGATTCTGGAAAAAAAATCACATTCTGCTGTTCAGTGGCCTGAGGAAGAGGTGACCTTGCCCTCTACTGCCCACTGCTCTGAACATCAAATGTCATCGACTCGATGACAAGATGGCACGAAAGCAGTGATATCAAGATCTTTGGTGTCACTTCCTACCCCCAGCCTCTGGTCTCCCCCTGTAACATAGCTATCTTTTTTTTTTTTTTTTTTGGTACCGGGGATTGAACTCGGGTCTTTGCGCTTGCGAGGCAGGCCACCAAACCGCTGAGCTAAATCCCCGGCCCTAACATAGCTATCTTAACTACCCTGTCTTGAGCACCTACTGTGTACCAGGCAGGCACCCCAACTCTCATCCTGGGACAGTGGATGGTATGTGGTCTTCAAGGGAGACAGAAACTGGTGAGGCAGAGACGCGGGAGAGGGTGAAGGCATCAGTGTGCAAAGGTCTGGGGATCCCGTGGACTGAGCTGCTGCACCTCGAGCTCCTGCTGGAAGGGCGGGAGGAACAGGCTGGAGTCAGGGCCTCCTCCATTCTGGAGTCAGAATGGCAGGGCTTCCTTCTCTTAACCATGGGGACACCTGCAGGGGTGAGAGACACAGGCGAGTCAGATTTCAGAAAGTCCTCCAGAAATACAGTGTGGATGGTAGACCATCGGACCAAGGTGGGACAGGAAGCCAGAAGGCCACTGCTGACACAGTTCAGGAGAGAGACAGGGCTGTAGTGTTGGGATGGGGCGGTCGGAGGTGCTGCACAGAAGTGAATGCATTCCTGACCCATGAGCTGAGGCAGGTAGAGGTCTCAAGAGGCCAAGGAGGCTTCCACCTTCTGCTCTGGTGAACAACAGAAACAACATTCACGAGGAGGAGCTGCTACAGAAAGAAAGGCTGGGTGGGAGTAGGGGGCTCAGCACTCAGTGAGAGACTGGGGAACCAGGGCGGTGCAAGGAGAGCAGGTGGGGCAAGAAGGTGGCCAAGAAGGAGCTGCACAGGAAGAGGAGAAGCAGCCAGAGCCGTGGCAGCATTGTGGCATCTGCAGTGACCAGAGTTGGGGGTGGGGACGCTGAGGGCAACAGCCAGGAGAGCACGGGTGGCAGTCTGTCGTCACAGAGAGTGGAGCTGCAAAGACAGTTGCAGATTTCTATCTCCTTCTGGGGCAAAGCTCTCGGGGTTTTGGGCTGCGCCATTTGGAGGAGGCGGGCCCTCTGGCAGTCACTGCCATGCTGTGGGCACAAGGAAGGAACGAAGTCTAAAGAAGGCGCACAGAACTCGGAGGAGGAGAAAACGCAGGTTTCTGGTCCCAGCAGGAGGGGGCACTCTGGGGCTGAGCCCAGTTGCTCTGCCGTCTCCCCACCTCCCTGCATCTTCCTATCCTTCCTCCCCTTTGTTCTGGACGCGGGAAATTCACAGATGAACATGACACAATGGTTGCCCCAAATGTTCCCTGTTGCGTCCTAATCCTTCACAGGATGGTGTGGAGGTCGAAAGAGTCAAGAAGACGCTAGAGGTAAATATAGTGACCAAGCCATGAGAGCTGGGGTGGGCAGTCCCTGGCCTTCAAGAGACATCTTTGACAGGTTTTGAATCTAGGGTGATGCAAAGAATCAAAAAGATTTTTTTTTTAAAGCCATCAGAGCAGGGGCCTGGAAGAAGGGAAACATCTCAGAGAGGTCAAGTTGGGAGAACTGGTACCGTGCTGTGTGGACTTACAGCTTCCAAAACTGTGTGCTCCATGGCTTCATTATGGGGGTGAGAAATGGGCTGAGTTGGGAAATGTTGTCCTTAGCTGGCTGGTCATGAGCACACCTGCCAGCGGGGAACTTCATCAGGAAAGGAGAGGAGAGGAGAGGAGGGAAATGTGTTCTGGACACATCAGCAGTCTCCGCCACACTTAAGAAAAATAAAAACGTAGATTCGGGGGATGGGGATACATTCCCTGCAGGATACCAGTATAAAATGATAATATGCCCAAATTATGTAGATGTCCTTCCTGAAATGTTTCTTAATTCTGCAATTATATCAGGTCCCGAGTGCCTTTCACAGAGAGGTAAACTGAGGCTTGCGGTAGCCGAGTGAGTAGTCTGAGGACCCAGGGCAAGACAGTAGGCAGCCCTTCTGCTCCTCATCATCTCTTCCTCCCTCCTGCTTGTTCCCCCAGCCTTTTCTGCAGTTGAGGGGCTGGATCTTGTTGTCTGCTTAGCTGGCTGGGGGTAATAGTTAACCGACTGTGTCAGCTTCAGTGGGAAACACCCAACTAAACTGAATCAGCATAGTTTTGGGTGTGGAAGACCCATCTGAGTAGGTTTGTCTCTTGAATGGTCTAAAAGGGAGACAAAGAAGGAAGGCTCACCTCTGTTTCCTTGGAGCTCCTCCAGTCTTCACCTTCACCTTGGAGATCTCCTAGCTTCCAGTGCAGACCCATCAAACTCCCACCTCAGACCCTCTGGCCTCCTGATATGGAATCGCCCAGAACAGCACAGTGAGCTCCAGGCCTTCAACTGGATCCTTCAGATCTCCGGTGCAAAGATAGACCTTTTGCACTCCTCCATACCTGACTCTGTGGCGGGGGGCATTGTACGCCTACCTTGTAAATTCTTATATATTTGCATATCTTGCTTTAAATCTGTAAGAAGGAAGGCTCACCTCTGTTTCCTTGGAGCTCCTCCAGTCTTCACCTTCACCTTGGAGATCATCTCCTGGTGGGGGTGTAATAGTTAACCGACTGTGTCAGCTTCAGTGGGAAACACCCAACTAAACTGAATCAGCATAGTTCTGGGTGTGGAAGACCCATCTGAGTAGGTTTGTCTCTTGAATGGTCTAAAAGGGAGACAAAGAAGGAAGGCTCACCTCTGTTTCCTTGGAGCTCCTCCAGTCTTCACCTTCACCTTGGAGATCATCTCCTGGCTTCCAATAGTTAACCGACTGTGTCAGCTTCAGTGGGAAACACCCAACTAAACTGAATCAGCATAGTTCTGGGTGTGGAAGACCCATCTGAGTAGGTTTGTCTCTTGAATGGTCTAAAAGGGAGACAAAGAAGGAAGGCTCACCTCTGTTTCCTTGGAGCTCCTCCAGTCTTCACCTTCACCTTGGAGATCATCTCCTGGCTTCCAGTGCAGACCCATCAAACTCCCACCTCAGACCCTCTGGCCTCCTGATATGGAATCGCCCAGAACAGCACAGTGAGCTCCAGGCCTTCAACTGGATCCTTCAGATCTCCGGTGCAAAGATAGACCTTTTGCACTCCTCCATACTGGACTCTGTGGCTGGGGGCATTGTACGCCTACCTTGTAAATTCTTATATATTTGCATATCTTGCTTTAAATCTATTTCTCTAGTAAGCACTGACTGATACACCGGGTTTTGGGAAAACAGAATGCAGACATGTTTTTCAACAGGGAAAACTTAAAACAGGGGATTGGTTGACAAGATCTTGGAAGTGAAGACTAAGGAAGGCAAAAGACACTGAGCAACCAGCTAGGAACTGCAGGAAGCAGCCACGACCCTTGTGACTGTGAGAAGATGAGGAAGAAATCTGGGTGATCACAACCCAGAAACTAGGAGGAGGATGAGCCCTGGGTAGCTGGCACCCAGGACGTCAGACCTCTGGGAAGGGGGTGAGTTGACACTGGTCTTGGGAAAGACCAGAAGCTGACATTCACCTTGGAAACAATGTAGAGCAGTTGGCTACAGCCAGCAGTTCAAAGAAGCAAGCCCCTTCCTCCCTCAACTCCCTCCAGCCTCCTCCAGGACCCACATTTGGTAGAAACTAATGGGATTCAGCTAACAGGGGATTGGTTGACAAGATCTTGGAAGACTAAGGAAGGCAAAAGACACTGAGCAACCAGCGAGGAACTGCAGGAAGCAGCCACGACCCTTGTGACTGTCAGAAGATGAGGAAGAAATCTGGGTGATCACAACCCAGAAACTTGGAGGAGGATGAGCCCTGGGTAGCTGGCACCCAGGACGTCAGACCTCTGGGAAGGGGGTGAGTTGACACTGGTCTTGGGAAAGACCAGAAGCTGACATTCACCTTGGAAGCAATGTAGAGCAGTTGGCTACAGCCAGCAGTTCAAAGAAGCAAGCCTCTTCCTCCCCTCAACTCCCTCCAGCCTCCTCCAGGACCCACATTTAGTAAAAACTAATGGGATTCAGTGGGGCAAAGCAGAAACAACATTTGTAGTCACAGCCGACACCATATAGCCGAGCACAGAAGGTAGGTTTGGAGCCAAGCAGAGAGAATTTAATGACTAACCAGAGACTTTGAGTGCACGTACAGCGCAAGCGTCTACAGACCTGAAGCTACCTTCTCTGAGCCAGTGGGACCAGGTATCTTGAGCGTCTGTCTTTTGATATATCGGCTTGGAGGGACGGGTTCTGGTTTAGATTTTTTTTAAAAGTGTCTCCCAAATTCTCATGTATTCAGAGGCAGGGCTTTCAAAAGGGCTCTCACTTTGTCATTAGCTGAACCCTTTGACGAGGTCATAAATATTGTCACGAAGACAGAGAGCTGGCTAACCCAGAATGCAAAAATAGTGCCATCACTTTGAAATAGTTTTCTTACAAAGTTAAATATGCATGTGCTGTACAACATGGCAGCCCTCACTTAGATATTTATAAAGACGAAAAGAAAACCCCTGCCCATGCCAACATGTCTATGCTCCAATGTTTGTAGCAGTTTTGTTTCCACACAAACTAGAAACAGCTCCAATGTCCATGAATTTGTGAATAGATAACAAACCATGGTATAGTCACAAAATAAAATACTCCTTGGCAGTAAAAAGAATGAATTACTGATGTCTACCTCAACATTAATGAATTTCGACAGCATTATACTATGTGAAAAAAGCCAGGTGCAAGAATTATCTACTCTGACTCTTTTAGGACATTTCAGAAAGGACAACAGAAAAATGCTAGAAAGTAGATCAGTGACCATCAGGCCTGGAGCTGGAGGGAGGTGACCAGCTGCAAAGGAGCAAGAGGAATCCTTGGGGACCATAGATGTGTCTTCCACCGTGGCTATGGTGGTAGTTACATAATTGTCAGAAACCACAGTGTTGTGTATTTTGAGTTGGTGAGTTTGATGAGCATGAATTATAGCTTGATAGAGCTGATTTTAAAAAAACCAAATAAAATGTTACTGGAAGAGGTACTTCCTTCTCTTGCTACCCATCCCACCAAGCATAAATCCAGCAATGTCACTTCTTACTGAAAACATTCAGAGGTGTTCTTTCCTCTTTGAATGAAATCCAGGCGAATACAGTGGCCTACAAGTCCATTTGCTCTGATTACTCCCTGCAACGCTTTGAGGGCCAGAAGCAAGAGCAGAAGAAGAGGTCCATACATCACGATCCTAATTCTGCACAGTTCCAAGTCAAGCCAAGCAACTGCCAAAGAGCAAGTTCCAACCTCCACTCTTGACAACCTGGAAGTTCAGGTTCAAACTAAGAGTCGCTTGAGTCCTTGGCATGCTGTGCCAGAAGCTGATGGCATTGACAGCCAGGCTGCAGCCTAAGTCCCTTCTCACCTTTCCAGCCCCGTCCCATCTAAAACTGAGGCTCCTTGCCAGGCCCCTGTGTAAGTTCATGTTTGCCAACCCCTGAGGGGCTGTTGCTGGAGATGGAACCAGGCAGACTGGATGTTAAGTATGTTTCTCCACGAATGGTACTTGGCTCTGTGCGCATGCAGGCGTGTGTGCATATGTGCGTGTAAGCTCGTGTGGTGTGTGTGTTTATTCAACAGCAGTGTGAGCTGCTTGAAGGCAGCTATAACTCTGCTGCCCGCTGCAACGCAGATGCTAAATGAATGCTGGTACAGTGAATGAGTGAACCAATGCTGGAATAGCAGTTATTAACAGTGCGAGTTTTGAAGCAGCCACAGTGAAGGTTCAAATGTCACTCTGACACTCACTTTGGCTTAATCTCCTAATCCCCTCCTAAAGCCTTCATTTCCTCCTCTCCACAACAGGGATAAGCATATCACTCATTGTATGGGTGTGGTGTGAGGATTAAATAACAATAATCAAAGCCAACGTGTACTGAACTGGACTGTGGGGCGAGCACTGTTTTAAGGGCTTTCCAAGTGCTGACTCACACGCAGCTCCCTGCAATGTTACGGGGGTGGATGGTTACACTGAGTGAACTCTCGGTGCACCTTGGCTGTTGTCATATTTATGATCGAAGGAGAGAAGGTCAGTATCACAAGCCGGGGACTCTCCTGAGTCCTTCTCAGACTGACCGATGGTAGTTTCCAGGAGACACAGTGGGTTCCAGCAGGGGACCATCTGCCCGGCTACCACACAACTCCTACCCTAGGCTGGACTGGTCCTTCTATCGCACTTAGCACATCTATCCTCGAGGTGGCGCTGCAGAGAGCGAGAGAGCCCGGCCGCCGAGTCGCAGCCTCAATAGAGGTGGTCGGGTTTCAACAACGCTGTGGTTAGTACCAAGCTTTTCCACCAGAGGGCTAGGCAAGAGTGGATGACAGATAACGGGGTGGGAAGAGAGAGGTGGATGTGATTGGTTGTATGATAGAGAGGAGCAAGGGCAGGGGAGATAAAGAAGGGAAGGACCAGGTCATATGAAGGAAATTTTCATCTAGAGCCTGGCACATAGTAGGTGTTTGGCACATAATAGGTGCTTGATGCATTTTTGAGCAGACGATTAGTACATAGATCCTATGAGGCAAATGTTATTATGACCATTTGGAAAAATAAACAAGGAGAGTCGTGGTCTGGGAGGCGTGCGGTAGAGCCAGGGCGTGTGCGCTCCAGAGTCAGTCGGCTTCCTGGAGGAGGGTGGGCGCCCTGCCTTCAGGACAGTTGCTGTCTCGCTGGCTCCTTCCACACCCTTCTTGCCTTCAAATGCTGTCCCAGGCCTGCCAGGGCTGCCTATTTATGGCTCAGGGATGAGGTCCAGCAAAACTCCCCTCATAAATTATAATGGCAAGCACATGTGGGCCAGGATTGGGGAATTCAGTGTGAGAGAGATCCCCAGGAATCTTGCTCAGTGTAATCAGGGATTTTCCTTCTCTTCCCCAGGAGAGCAGCTGACGCAGACAGTGGGCATCTGCTGGTCCCTGAATGAGCACCTGGCCTCTCCAGGTCCTGCGCTGAAGCCTTGGGCCCTGACCACTTCTGCTTAGAGGCAGTTTCTTCACCCCCACATGGGGCTCTTATCTGTGCACCTGGCACCTCCACGAGGAAGGTATGAGAGGCGCTGTGCACCCTGAAATCTGCACATCCTTCCCTTGTTTAGGCTCTGGGTGCATATTCAGCCTGCCCCGTGTGAGAAGATTATGAAGGGGCATCCGTGCAAACACTCAGGACGTGCAGAGATGCTGCCCCCAGCATTAGCTTTTGAGTCCTTGAGTCTATCTTTTCAGCATCCCATGCTTTCTGTCACCTGCTTCAGATATCAAAGTTGACAGTTTGGGGTGTGCTCTCAAAGCAACCTGGAGGGAAGGGAGACCCCGGTGCTTTCTTCTGGGAATTAAATGTACAAACTGGTAAGGTGGGCTTTGGGCTCACAGTTGGAGACACTCGATGGTGTTTTCATTTGGATGGAGAGAGGAGGTTATCAGAAGTTGGTTATCAGAAGTCTGTTTGGGAGAGTTTGGGGGGGGGTCTCTGAGGGAGAGGGACTTACTCAGAAAAGAAACACTAAATAGCATGGCACAGGGGGTTGAGCTCTGAGGAGCAGAGAGCCAGATCTTTATTTGTTCCTCTTTTTATATCCTACACAGTGAGCTGCTACATGTCACTAGTCACAAGCTACATTAATTGTTACAGAAGGTAAAACCTTACAGAGGTTATACATGGCAACAGTAAATTTTGTTTCTAGAGCCAAGGTATGGCAAGCATATGTCTGAATAAACGGACTCAGGGAGCCGTTCTTTCCTTATCTACAAGGATCAGAGAGTACCTGGGACACTGCAAGTGCACGACTGGGAGATCATCCTTGATCTCTTGCTGTCAGGACTTCCTCACAACTCCGTGAATGCACACACAGGTCACCCAGCGGTCTCCTGCACTGAGACAATTCCAACAGAAGAGGTCAAGTCAGGCGTCCTTTCGTACCTGCCCCGAGGCAAACACTTGCCTAGGAAATGTGCCAAGAATCTGGCTTCTCTTCCGGATCATTCTGTCCCCTGAAGAGGTGACAGCAGCCAGGGGGCGCCTAGAGTGGGAGAGTTGGCAAAGGGACAGGGGAGAAGGCCAGGAACCCCTACACAGCAGCAGGATTGCCACCCACTGCTGACAGAGTGTCTGGTCTCAAATTACACTGTATCAGAGCTCTGGCATAAAATTAGCAGCAATGTTCTGTGTGAGAGCAGCCAGAGAAATCCTCATATTCAGCAGAACCAGGCAGGCGCAGAAGAGAAAGAAGGAAGCTGGGAGGGAAAGGGACACACCTGCGTCCCCCGCTGCAGAGGTGGCTGCCCCGCTGCTGAATCAGGGTCACAGGAGAGCTCTTGGGGTAGAGGGGAGGTTGGGATGAGGGGAGGCAAGATCGGGGGAAACCTGGAGTCGTGAACTTGAGGAATTGTCTCACCTGAAACTCACACACACACACACACACACACACACACACACTGCAATTGAGGAACACGAATAAGAGAATTCCAGAGGTTTTACATGTTTCATACATTTTTGGCATTGTTTTGCCACAACCCCACTAAGTAAGCCTGTCTTTGCAGATGAATGAAGGAAGGTTCAAAGAGACTGCAGTGGTGTCCCCGGGACACGCCACTGAAACACACCTGTGACGATACCCACTTCAATTTGCAGGTGGATATTCTTCCTGTTCAGTGTCACCATCAGAGGACACGGTACAAACAGGTGCGCACATGCCTACACATAGTATGAGTTTATACACACGTGTGTGTTTTCAGCTACACACAAGATGCACTCGCAGCTTACACAAGCCCATGTCGTGCTCAACCGCACTTCCCCGCTGAGATGGTTCTGCCACTTCCTGTCCCTCCTGCCCGGTGCCTCCTTTCTGGTTGGCCCTGGCCAAATGCCTGTCCCTCTCTCCACTTGCCATGAACAGGCCTGGGCCACTGCTGCTCCATCCGTTGGTGCCTGCTGGAGACACGGCCTGGTCTGCGTCGTAGTTGGTATCATCTCTAGCTCCTCAGGTGTGAATCCCTCCACATGCTGCATCTGTGTGCTATCACATCCTTTATGCAACTCACAGTTCCAGTCCTGAGCTCCCCGAAGCCTCGGTGACTTCAAACTATTTTTATGCAACAGTTCAGCTGACCATTTCTGCACTGTGCAGGCAGCTTACACCTGGACCTTACACCGGTGCAGGTTACAGGCTTGAGGCTCTGGGAGGGTGTGGTGTCCCTCAACTCCTGTGGTGACCCCAGGCTGGCAGCAGAATTCTGGCCCCGTCATCGGTTCCGACACCCAGCTTCGAATTGGGAGCTCAGGTTCACATTCATGACAACAGAAGGACTGGTAGCCTGATCCCAGTGTCAAACTAGGCATTAAAATTTCAGCCGTTAGCGCTCTGGGAGGCAGAAGCAGGAAGACTAAAAGTTCAAGTATAGTCTGGGTGATTTAGTGACTTAGTGAGACCCCGTCTCAAAATAAAAACTAAAAAAGGGCAGGGGATGTGGCTCAGTATCAGTGTTCCAGGTTCAATCCTTAGTACTGCCAAAAAGGAAACAAAAAACCTCAACCCAATAACGTGTACCAAGCCCTGCTATTCCCGTGGGCTATGTGGGCTGTGATCCCCTCTTACTTGTATAATTCCCTGGTCCCTCTCTTCAAACCTGAAAATTACATGTTCTTGTTTCTGAGCTGGGATTTGTATGCTTAAAATACCTAAAATCATGTCACCCAGCATTTTATGCACTCGGAGTATCACGGGAAATTTCACCTTCTGTTCATCCTGACATCTTGATTTCCCTCTGCAGTTCAAACCAGTACCCTTCTCCCTCTTTCTGCCTTCTTGTCCCCTCCTTGAACTTCCTCCACTTCTGTGTCAGGCTTTCAGGGAACCCTCAAAAGGTGCTGGTCTCAGTGGCGCCCACCGCCCTGCCTGGCTGGCTGACTTCACTGGGCCAGGGGTGCGGGGCTGGGCACACGGCAGGTCCCATCCTGAGCATTCACGCTCCACCCTGGGCTGTGTGGGGGACAGCAGGCCCCCTGGGGTGGCTGGGTGGAGCGAGGACAAGTTTCAGAGGAAGGACTTGCGACTACCAGCAGCTCTGTTCTCGAGCAAGACAGCCCACGAGGGCCAAGGTTGGGTCCTGTCCCACTCCTGTTGTCTGGGATGTGAGAGATCTGGGGGTGCTGCAGGCCCCCCTAGGCTGGCTTTGTCCCCACAGACCCCTGTCCAAGCACAGCATCGGTTTAGGGCACAGGGGCAGCAGGCTGGGCTGTGAGAAAGGCCCATGGCAGTGAAGAGTCCCCTGCTGCCTCCTCTCCTCCCCACTCTGCTGTTTTTCTGCTCTGTGTCCACGACGCGTGCGTACGCTCGGGTGTGAATACGAGCGTCTGAGCGTGTGTGACAGTGGGTTCCCAGGGTGACCGCGCTTCCTGCAGGTTCTCATAGCCATGCGCACCAGCAGGAGCTGTTCATCCATTCTCCGGGCGGCCGGGTGTCGGCAGAGCTGCAGGAGCACCGTGGGCTTCCCGGCCTGCAGGGGCCTCACTTCGGGGGATGGGTCCGGGAAGGCCTCACCAAAGGGCGGACTTCCAGACAAGACCTGCGGGGGCCGGGAAGATGGCATTTGTCGCAGAGGAAGCAGCACACAAGCAGGCCCCGAGGAGCGGCCCTGGGTCCTGGCGGGGAGGGAAGAGCGAGTGTGGCAGAGGAGGCAAAGCACACGGGGCTGTGGGACTCCCGAGGCTGCAGGGCCAGGGGTGGGGACTCCCTCCCAGCACAGGAGGGTTGTGACCAGGTTTCCAAAGCTCCCTGTGGCTGACAGCCCCGAGGAAGGGCAAGCTGGGCATGGGGACCGAGGTCAGTGCGGCCCAGGGTGCGTGGGTAAGGTGCCCAAACCAACCTTCACACTCTAGCATGACAGAGGTGGGGGAAGCAGGGAGGCCTCCTTGGAGGAAATGGCATCGGGCTGCACCTAAGGCGTGGCAGGCAGCGGGGAGCCTGCGTGCTGGGCCGGGAGGAGAGCGGGGCAGAGGCTGGGCAGCATGGGAGGGAGGGTCATCTCGTGCCAGAGGATGGGCAGTGGCTCCTCACAGTCACTCCCCCTGCAGGCTAGGCCAGCACCAGGACTGGGTCTCTGGTAGGGTGGGGGCTCCCGATGCTCTGCCAAAGCCTGGAACCGGAGGGTGGCCACTTCCCCAACTGCTGTGCATCTGGGTAGAGTGACAGGAAGTGCAGGCCCAGGGTGGCTGGAAAGGACTCGGGTGACTGGGGAGGAGGAGCCTGAGCTGGGGCCCCAGGAGGCAGGGTGGGGCCTCCTCAAGGCGGCTCCTGGGGACTCCCGGGATCACAGGCCACAGCCAGACACCGGGAGCCTGGAGGAAGTGAGAGGTGACGTCCTGGAGCACCCATTGCCATGGCCCTGGCCCAGCAGCTGCGGGCAGAGAGGTGAGTGTGGGGCACCCCCTCCCGGCCTCCCCTCTGCTCCCTGCAGGCCTTGGTGTGGAGCAGAGGTGAACCCTTCTGTTGCCCCCTCCCACGCACAACTTGAGGTGCTGGGTTGAGTTTGAACGTGAAACACGGAACTGTAGCTCTTGGAACTGTGTTCAGGAGCCTTGACGTAATGACTCACCGGCCTCAGGCACGACGAGGACAGAGAAGCTCAGAGAGCGGTAGTGACTTGCCCAGGTTGCACACCTCTTTCAGCCCAAATGTCACCTCCTCCGCAATGCCTTCCCTGACAGCCCCTACCTCTGCTCTCTGAACCCTTGCACTGTTTGCTTTTTCTACACAGTCCTTATATCGCTGGTGTCACGTTATATTCTCCCTTTTTGTTTTTATTTCTTTGTCCTTGCCATTATCTTTATCCATTTGTCCGTTTTGGCCAAGGCAGTGATATAGAACAGCACTGGCCCAGGAAGAATGGGGTAAATGTCACTAAAGTGATTAATGCATGGATCGCTGAACTAAAGAATGGCTTAGATCCTTCTAGGCCAATGCTACCATCATACAGATGGGAAAACCGAGCCCCAGGGGAGGACACAGGATTTCCCTGGGGCTGAGTAAGTGGCAGGACTGGGCCTTACCTCTCAGTAGCCAGACCTGCCACTCCCAGCTCTGGGGACCCTGAGGTCAGAGTGCGGCTCCTGTCCCCTGGATAGGAACAGCAGTGATATTAGGGGCAAGTGCCTACATTAGCCACTTGAGTGCTGTGGGACAGAGGCCAGGCCCAGTAGGAGCAGAGGGTCCAAGGCAGAGCCTGGGGCTGGAAGAGGAAGCAGGGGAAGAATTTCCCAAGGTCTAAGGTCAGAAAAAGGGCTCAACCCTGTGAAGGCGGCAGGGGCAGCGAGGTGCCTGCCTAGAGGTGGGCGATCCCAGTGACTTCCCGTGGCACCCAGGGGCCGAGTGAGGTCATCTGGATTCCAGATCCTCTTCCCCACAGGTGCTCAGGAGAGACAGTGAATTCACTCCCCCAGAAGCAGCAGCAGCTTGGGGCTGGGCCACTTCCTGCTTCAGCAGATGATGCGAGGACTGGCCCACAGGACTGTGGGCTTCCTGCTTCCCATACTGCCCCTCTGACGGAAACCTTAACCCAGGGAGCAACACCCCGACTCCCTCCCTCATGGGCCTCCCCGCGTCTCCAGCGCTTCTGGGAAGCTGGGCCCCCTCGCTCTGCCTGAGGCCACAGCAAAGGACACACCACAAACTTTCCAGAACCCCGAGGTGTGACGATGGGCAGGGCCATCCCAGTGGTGGCTGAGAATTTGACCTCTAAGCCACATTCTGGGGATTATTGTGTGCCAGTGCCTTTCAGGGCCCTTGTGGTCCTCAGTCTGCCCTCCTGGGCCCCTCAGAACCTCTCAAGAATTGCACATGTGTCTTGAGCCCAGCATCCTAGCCCAGTAGGACCTGAAGCCAGCGAGGGAGCGGCTACACTGGGGGAGCCCTGCTGGGCTCGCTGTGCCAGTCCCCCCCCACCCAGCTGCCTCCTTGTTCCCTCGCATGCAGCCTGGCCACTGTCATACTCTGACAGAGGTGGCAGCTGTGTGTTGAGCACCTACTAAGTGTCTAGGGCCCTCCTCGGCCCTGGGGACACAGTGTGGGCCGAGTCCCGCCCCCGTGGGGTTTAGCCTGTGCTTGCAACAGGGGGGGCATCCTGACCAGCCTGAGACAGTACTTCCATTGTCCCCACTTTGAAAGGGGTGGAAGGGGCTGGTGCACAGAGAGGCATCTTCCCAGGGTCCACACTGGCCGTGGTCCAGCGGGAACTTGTCTTCACAGAGCTAGACCGGAGCCCTGACCAGCGTCCTGTGTCTGCTCAGATCTGCCCTGCTCAGCCTACCTGTCGGCGACCTCCATCCCAGGAAAAAGCTGAGGCTCCTCATAGCGGCACAAAGACGCCCCCTGTGGGGCTGGGAGGACTGAACAGGAAGCCACCCTCAGGGCACTCAGCCCAGGGTCAGGCCTGTGCTTAACGCTACACAGGGTTTGCTAAGAAAGGGACCATTGCACATGTGGGCTTCAAGGAACCTGGGTTTGTCCAAGTCCACCCACAGCTGACGGGGGCTTTCAGTGACAGTGTAGCTGTGTTCTGAGAGAATATTCTGGAACCAGGCTGACTGGGCTCAAATCCCAGCTTCTGATTTCCTTGGGCAAGCTAGTTAATCTCTCTGTGCCTCAGTTTCCTCATCTGTAAAATGACAGAATCCTCTCAGAGGAATTCTGAGTGTCCAGCGCACAACCCGGAAGTAGCTTGCTGTATGCAGTTAGTGTTACCCAACTTGCTCAGCCAATAGCTGCCCAGAGCTGTTTGGCCTCTAGTAACTTCCGGGCCCTCCCCATCTTGCTACATTTGAAAGGTTCATGAAATACACAGCCTGTGGGGAGAAAGTAGAGATAGCAGCTCCTCCTAGGGGAAGAAAGTGAGAGGGAAGGTTGCTCAGCAGCCACAGAGTTCCCAGAGGCTCAGGGCAGGGATTTCTCCCTCCTGCCCACTGCTCCCCTGAGTCACTTTCCAGTGGTGACCATGGTCTCACCCACGTGATGGGTGCAGCCACTGATGCAGACCTGGATGTGGGCAGACCAGGTCACATGGGGAAAGCATGGACTGGGACGAGGGCTCCTGCAGTCCCAACCAGCAATGAGCCCTTGAGTGTGGGGTCCACCCCATCTCCCAACTGTGCGGACAGAAGAATCACAGCTGCTTCCTGTTTCCGCCTCTGTGCACAAGGGGCCGAGCCTCCCTCGTTCCTCTGCTGCCTACATTCTTACCTCTGTCCCACCCGGCCCTCTTTTCCACACCAGATGGCTGTCGCCTCAGCCACTCCACTGAGCTCCACATATGAACCCCAGCCTCCTGCTGGGCACCGACAAGCTGCCCCAAACTGAGTCCCTTACCCACCTGAAATGTGGGCATCACCTTGGCATTGCTCTTGCTTTCACCTCCACATCCAAAAACTGCTCACACCCTGCTGGTCTCAATTTGCAGACTGGTAATGTGTCCCTAGCAAAGGCATTAGGCTGCAGGAGAAAGAGGAACTGAGAGGGGCTTAAACAACGAACAGGGTATGTTTTGTCACATAATAAAAAGGTCAAATTCAAACTACCGCTGGTTACGCCAGGACTAGCATCCCAGAGACTCATTTGCTTTTCTTCATGTTTTTGCCTCATGGACACAGTGAGGCTGCTAGTGATCCAGATGTCACATTTGCTTTCAAGGGAGAAGACCAAACCAGCCTTGCCCATCTCTCCAGATCAGTAAAACAAACATTTGAGAAGCTCCTGCACCAGACTTCCTCTTAGGTCTCATTGGCCAGAGCAGGTCACAAGGCCATTCTGTGCTGCTAGGGGACTGAGAAACAGGACAGGATTATTATGTTTGGTTCAGACAAGCATGACCTGTCACCTCTGGTCTAGGCACACGGCCACTTTGAACAGAGTTGACACTTAGCCAGGAAGAAGCAGGAACACAGCAGATACTAACAGCCTGCCAAGTGTCTGCCGACACCATCCCTGGTATAATTAGCCATTTCTGTGTGTGGCTCTGTGTGGGTCAGCTTTGTGTTACTATGAGACAATACCTGAGGCAAGTAGCTTATAAGGATAGCAGGTTTAGCTAGGTCCACGGTGCTGGAGGTTCCAGTCTGAGCTCTGGGCCTCCGGCGAGGCAGAGTACATCGTGGCAGGAGCACATGGCAGACCAGACCACTTACATCAAGGGCCAGCTGTCAGCAGAGACTCAGGATGAACAGGGTCCCCTTCAAGGTCATGGCCCAGTGACCTAAGGACCTCCACCGAGGCCCCGCCTCCCGAGGGCCCACACAACCTCCCAGTAGCCCCACTCTGGGGACAAAGTCTTTATCCGTAGCCCTTTAGGGGGCTCCTCCAGACCACAGTGGGATCCCAGGGTACTCTGTCCAGGATAGCTGTGGCCTTGCTTATCCCGGAGACCATCCTGGTGACCCATCCACTGCACAGCGGCCTGTTAGACCAAGACCTGGCCAGCGCCACCTGTCCCTCATCTTCTCGCCCTCACCCCCAAGGCCTGCTCCGTGTGTGTCATCTCCGGGTTCCCAGCACCCGCGGGGGCCTGGCACAGGGAGGAGCACCCATGAGGACTGCAGGCTACTCCATCAGCCTTCTCTGCACCGGCCTCACACCCAGCAGGCTTGGAGCTCAGCGGTGATAACCAGGATCCTTCCCTCTTCCCGCCCTAGTGACTTTGAACAGCTTCCGGATGACGTGGCCGTATCAGCCAACATCGCCGACATCGAGGAGAAGAGGGGCTTCACCAGCCACTTTGTGAGAACGACCCCTGCCCCATGGCCCTCCGGCCTGAGTCTCCAACTCGTCATCTCTTGTCTCTCCATTTTCAAGAGGGCCGACTGGCCCCTTTGGGGGACGTTGGCCAATCTCTGAGACTCTCTCCCCGCTGCCTCTCGGGCGGGACTGCTGCCGGTGCCCAGTAGGAACAAACAGAGGGAGGGTCCAGGAGGAGGACTTGGGGGACCTGTGGTGAGGATCCAGGGGAAGAATCCAGGCGGGTCAAGGAGGTGTCTGAAGGGATCTGGAGGGGATCCAGGGAGACCCTTCCGGAAGCGGGGGAAAGGCAAGGGGTTGGGGAAAGGGTTGGGGCTGCCGCTATACACAGGTGGCTCCGTGAAGGGTTACCGCCCAGTGCAGCTCTGTGGGGGAGCCCCCACTCTCTCCGTGTGACCTCTGAGCCACCAGCCTCTGCCTTCCAGCTTCGCTCCGACCTAGAGCCCCTGCCCTCCCCTCTTCCACCCTCCTAGGTTTTTGTCATCGAGGTGAAGACAAAAGGAGGATCCAAGTACCTCATCTACCGCCGCTACCGCCAGTTCTACGCCCTGCAGAGCAAGCTGGAGGAGCGCTACGGGCCAGAGAACAAGAGCAGCCCGACCACCTGCCGCCTGCCCCCGCTCCCAGGTGGTTGCGCCAGGCTCCCCCTGCAGCTCCCGACTCCACCACGCTTTCACTTCAGCCCACGTGGAAACCATTGCTTTGGCCTGGCAGTGGCGACCACGGACCCTCCCTTTCTGCTGCCACTTCCGTCTTCCAGGGCTCTACCTTGGAGCTCTTGACCCCTACAGGCTTTTGCTTATTTTTAATTCCTTTTTTGTAGTACTGGGAGTTAAACCCAAGCCCCAGGGCATTCACACCATGCTACATCCCCAGTCCTTAATTTTTTATTTTTGAGATAGGGTCTTGCTAAGTCAAAAAATTGCTGAGGCTGGACTTGAACTCCTGATCCTCCTGTCTCGGTCTCCCAGAGTGCTGGGAGGACAGGCGTGCACCACCACATCCAGGCCCTGATGGCTTTTTCAGCCTCCCTAATTCAGCCACCTACCTCCCGGGTGGCCATTGCACGGGGCACGGCCACACCTGTCCTCTCTGCCTGGGGACAGGAATCCTCCCTCTGCCTCCTTAAGCACACAGGGCACCTGCAGCTGCCCTCTTCCTCCACTCTGCCTCCAGTGTCCTGTGGCTCACCTCCCTGCCCTGGCCCTCCGGGAAGTGCAGCACCACAGTCCCGTTTGGGGACAGCCCCCTTACCCACACCTTGCCCTCCCTCCCTGCCCGCCTGTCCTCATCCATACCTTTGGCAGCTCCAAACCCCTCTAACTTCACAGCTCTTGCACTGCCTTTTGACCCCTGAGAAAACCCAGCACCCGTGTGTTAAGGGGGTGGGCTCAGCAGGGTCCTCCAGGTCCTGCAGGACAGGCCTGCACCCTTCCCAAGCCTCCGAGACCCTGCCCAACTTCCCCTTCTTCCCAATGCCCCACTGTGTACAAACCCCCTAAACCACCTATCTATCATCTATCACCTATCTATCTATATCTATCTCTATCTCTATCTCAATCAATGACCACATTCAGCTCCAGCCTCTCATTTCCCCTCTGTTCCTTGGGCTGCAAGTAAGGAGGTGGGGCTCACCCACCGGAAGTGACTTCTCCCCTAGCACCCTGTCCTAAGGGGTACAGCTGTGGGCAGAGCAGGCAAAGATCCTGCTCCCTTGGAACACACACAAGAATATACAGCACGGATGTCAGCAGTGGATGGTGCAGGTCAGGGGAATGCAGCTGAGTGGTGGCCAGACTGCCCACCTCATTGCCATGGAAAGATAAAGGGAAACTCTGAGCCAGAGATGGGGCCTGGCACTTCAAGGATGGCTCTGAGGATAGTTCTTCTCTCCTTAGCCAAAGTCTACATGGGCGTGAAGCAGGAGATAGCGGAGATGCGGATCCCGGCCCTCAATGCCTACATGAAGGTATCTGCAGCCTGTGGCCTGTGCTGGGGAGGGCACTGCCTGTGTGCTGTGGGAGGTACCACCCTGGCACCATGTGGGAAGTGGCTGGCTCTCTGGCTCCCATGGCCCCATCTTTAGTCCTTGAGGGCCTGGTTTGGGGAAAGAAGCTGGACGAGCGTTTAGGGTTCTATAGGTTAGGCCAGGAGCAAGGAAAAGGTACAGGGAGCCACGCTTTGAATGGATAAATCTTCAGTTAGCAGTCCAAGCCCACCGGTGAGGGTACAGTGTGAGCATACTGTGGTAGACGAGGGCCGATGCTTGCCCCGAGGTGCCCAGCGGGAACAAGTGCGGGGTGAAGCCGGAAATCACACGGAAGCAGGGATATGCCCAGGTCAGGGGCAGGACGGCCCAGGTCAGGGGCAGGACGGTCCAGGCCACGCCCACTGAGGCAGCTCTTTGCGCCAACTAGAGGAGGACGCCCACCCCCAGGCTGACACGGCCCCTCCCTTAAACTCAGGCTGGATTTTAGCTGCACTTGCTGTTCTGTTTGGACACCCTGGTGTATTCCCCAACCTTCAACCTATCCACATCCCTAAAAATTGGGACACGGGGGTAGGAGCTTCCTAAAGGCAGAGGCGGGGTCTTCCACAAAGGACTCTGAGCCAAGAGTGCCTGGTCACTGGCTATTGTTTTCGTCCACGAGCCCGCTGGCGGAACAAGGTTCAGGGGCCGGACTGGGAGGGCAAGGAGCGGAATCACGACAGAAACTTCCGGAAGGTTTCTGGAACGCTTCCGCTTTATTCCGGAAATGCACAGGCTTATATTGGGAACCATGGGAGGAGCAGTCACGTTTGGCGATATCTTATTGGCCAGACATGGCGGAGTGATTTTTCTTGGGTGAGGCAAAAGAGTCATGGACTGGGGCAGAGGTGTAGCCGGTTGGACCCAGCATCTACGCACTTGGGCGAGTTAGCTCAGCCTTAGCAAGGTCTTCGAGTTAGCTCAGGCGACAGGAGTGCGGCTCAGCTGGCCCAGCCAGGCTTGAACTTCTCCCACAACCAGCGGCATTCAGGCCATGGCTTCAGAGCAGCCTCAGGAGGGAGGGGAAGGAAACTGTCTTCATAGTCTTCAGGTGTCCTCACAACTGAAGAGCACTGAACTGGGAGTCTCGTCGTCGCTTTGATGTAGACGGCTGGGTGACGTGGGTTGACTTGACCCTGCTCTAGAGAGGTTTCAGTTTTCTCACCTGCAAGCTGGGCCAGCACCTCCTGCCTCTGGTTAGGATCTGTGGAGAAAAGGGTGGGAAGGTGCTCTGTGAGCTTGAATCTGCTTGTAACAGCTCCGACTCCTGGCAGAGGGAGGAAGCAGGGGGGCCGCAGCGGGCAGCAGGGCGGAGAATGGGCAGCCACAGTGGTTGCAGTAATTCTGGGCTCTGAACAAGGAAGAGGGAGGGAAGCCAGCGGCTGCAGCACTGGAGGCGCTGCCCTCAAGGGGGCGCTGTGACCACTGCTGGTGGCTGAGGCTCTAGTCTGCTGCGGGCTGGTAGAAGGGTGACGCTCTGGACTGAGGAGCAGATGGGAAGAGAGGCTGCAAAGCTAGAGGTTTTTGCCTCACAACCAATCTTAGCAACCAGCCTCCCAGGGGATCCTCTCTCTGCTTTTGTCTGATTGGGGTCCTGCAAGCCTTCAGGGCAGTGAAGCCGTCCTATCCTGCACTTGCACACCTTCAGAGATGGCGAGCTCACTACCAGTCTACCCGGATCAAGGCTGCTTGTTCCACTGTTGGATAGCTACTAGTAAAGCCCGATTCCTTATAAATCTCACCCCTGGACTTACCCCGTCCTCATGAGGACCAAGAGTCACATGGTCACGACAGCTCACTGGGACGGTGTCGGTTCTTTGGCAAGCAGAAGGCTCTTGATATACCTTTGTGGGGGTAAATGGATCATTTCATTTAATCCCCTCCAAAACTTGTGAGTTTGCTACTATGACCTCCATTTACAAATGGGGGGAAAGGGGGACTGAGGGGTGAAGATACAGGGTGTCACAGGGCAGTTGGATAGGACTTGAGCCACACCTGCCACTCCAGGCTTTGACTTCTACCCAGCGGGCTGGGATGTAGTAAAATGACAACACACACGAGAATGGTTGGTGCCTAGATGCCTAGTAGTGAGCGCTAGTTAGTTATTAACCCTCATGTAACCCCACCGGGAAGAGACTATTCTTGTCCCCCATCATTAATGAACATCAGGTCACCCTGCAGGTGAGCAGTAGAGCTGGGATCCTGACGCCCCTGCCCTCCCTGGGTCCCAGCCCAGTCTTTCCAGGCTCCAGAACCCCAGTGCTTCTGGGGTGATCCCCTGTCCTGCATTCTTTGGGTGACTCCTATGCTGTGGCCTCCAAACCCTCCTCTGAACACGTGGGACAGGGCGGTGGAGGGCGTGGCTGGGCTCCCCGCCAGGCTGAGGCTCCAGGACCTCACAGCATGGGGGCGTGTAGCCAGCACAAGTGGAGCGAGGAGTCTGGGGCTCAAGTTCCCACAGTGCCGCTTTCCAGCTCTGCCCCTGAGCCGAGCCCTTTGGCTCTCTGGGCCTCAGTTTCCCCAACTGTGAGATGAAAATGACAAGAAGCGTTTTGAGAGCTGCAGTGCCACGATCGGTTGTCAATTTGGTTATTTAGGGAACTAAGAGGTGGGCTTCAGTGGCTGATGGCTCTGGGTGCCTCAGCTCTTTCACTCTCTAGGCTGTGTGGCCTTAGACTGGTCCCTTCCCGCTCTGATCCTAAACGAGGCAGACAGAGGCTACGTGTGTGGTGCTCAGCTCAGTGGCTGGCACAGTCAGCGCCAGGTCGTGGTCCCCATCCTCACCACTGTCGTTGTTTGGGGGACCTTTAGGTGTTTCCAGATAAACTTCCCTTGCGCCAGGGGGGCCCCTGCTAACCTAGTGCCCAGGAGCAACCTTGTGAAATGTTACCTCCAGCCTGCTGAGTTTCGGAAAGAAGCTGCTTTCTATCATCAGGCATAAGATACGTTTGTGGAGACCGGAGGGCTAGCAGCAGGAGGCGGAGGCTGCACAGCTGGACTGGCTTCCCCATCTTCCTGCTGAGCCCTGTCCCACCTGCTCGCCCCACAGAGCCTCCTCAGTCTGCCGGTCTGGGTGCTGATGGACGCCGATGTCAGGATCTTCTTTTACCAGTCGCGCTATGATGCGGAACAGGTGCCGCAGGCCCTCCGCCGGCTCCGCCCTCGCACCCGGAAAGTGTGAGTAGCTGTACATGGTCGGTGCCTCCTGCCCTGGGAAGGGAGAGGGAGGAGGGCCGGTTCTGCTCCTGGATGCTCCCGCACAGTTTGGCAATTGGATGAGTCTGGAGAACCAAATTTGGGGCTATAGGGAGTGTGTTTTGCTGTGTGATGGTCAGGTGTGGAGGTCGAGGACCAGGATGGTGGCCCGGAAGGGTCTGGTGCCACGGCAACTGCTGGGGGTTGCTAAGGCTTCCTGGAAAGAGGAGGAGCTGGCCGGGAGAGAGACACTCCATGCAAACTGTCCCTCCTCAGACACTTTGTCCCTAATATTAGGGTTCCCCTGGGCCAGCTGCGGCCTGGCCCTCCAATCAGGGGACGCTGCTGCTCCCCACTGCCAACAGGAAAAGACTTACCACGCCCTTCCTGCCCTGCCCCAAGCAGAAAATGCTACCCATACTCCCAGCCACTGGCTTCAGCCACCCAAACTTCCAAAGCCAAGTCTGCTGATTGTAAGAATTCCAGGGAAGAAGCAGGCGTGGCTTCCACACCAGTAATCCCAGTACTCAGGAGGCTGAGGCAGGAAGATTATGATTTGGAAGCCGGCCTGGACAACTGAGGGAGGCTTTGTCTCAACAAAAAACCAGAAAAGGCAGGACAGGAGATCCAAGCCCAGCCTATACCTCCCAGCTCTCCTCTTTGCTCCAGCAGTGTCTCCTGCTCTCAATCAGCACCTGATGTCACCCCTGTGTACCCAGAAAAGTGTGGCCTGAGCCCCAGCTGTGTCTCACAGAACAGGGCTTGTCACATCTCCAAGCCTTTGTTTCCCCAGCTAGAAAATTTAGCGGAGGGTAGCTGTCAGGAGCAGGAGAAAGAACAGTGGTGGAGGCTCCAAAAATTGAGGGGGCCAAGGGAAGGTCCTTCATCCTCTTCCCAGCCCCCTCAGCCTCGCTTCTGGGCTCACACAGGGGAGAAAGTCCCACCTCCAGACTGCCCGGAGAGCGGCAGGAGAAGCACAGGGGAAGGACAAGTTCTTGCGGTGCTGCGCTTTAATGTCCTCTCCCTCCCTGCCTGTCCTGCCCCTCTGAACACAAAGACAGGAGAATTGGGAAGCTGACCGGTCCCTCCTCCCTGTCCACAGCAAGAACGTGTCCCCACAAGGTACCGGCTTGGACCACCTGGCGGCCCCACGTGCAGAGGTACCCCCACCACAGTGGCAGTCGGGGGTGGGTGAGGGGCGCCTCCATCCCACTGAGGGGAGAGCAGAGACCAGCAGACAGGGTCCGGGGCAGGGGAGAAGGCTCCTCAGGGTCAGCACCGCCATGAAGACTGAAGTCTCAGAAGTGACTCAGATAAGACTTTGTCCCTCAGCTCGCAGTGTGCTGGGCACATACCTACAGATGGTGCGGGCAGTGCCTGGGGGACAGCAGCTGGGTCAGGGGAAGCCGGAGCATGCACGTGCTCCAAGCATCACCATCCAGGGCCAGGTTCCTCCACTAACAAATGGAGAAGCCTCAGATCAGGGAATTGCCCGCTTGAGCCTCAGTTTCCTCACTTGTGTATGTGCGGCCGAAGCGAGCACATCCTCACTTGTAAATAGGACACGAAAGGATGGAAAGAGCTTCAGGAAGAGCTTGGTGAACGCCTGTTCCCTACACACCCTGCTCTTCTCCCCAGGCCCTGTTCGATTTCACGGGGAACAGCAAGCTGGAGCTGAATTTCAAGGCTGGAGATGTGATCACCCTTCTCAGTCGGATCAACAAAGACTGGCTGGAGGTGAGTGGCAGGGGAGGAGGGAGGAGGGGGGAAGTGAGGATGAGGATGGGGTGCAGAAGGGAGAAAGAGGTGAGGATGGAGGTGAAAACACTTCAGGAGAGTTTGGCAAGGCCAGGGCCACTTGGGAAGGCCAGGGAAGGCCTTAGGAAGACCCCAGGTGATGACACCCTGGCAGGTTTGGGGAACCTGCGGGAATCCAGGCCCTAGGGAGAGAAGCATAAGGTGGAAAGAGAAGATGCGGGAGTCTGTGACCTTCCCTATGGTTCTAGCTCCAAAGCTCATGTCCCTTTGGGTACAGACATTTGCTCCCTGAGCTTATTTCTTGGTCTTCCTAGCAACGGCACTATTGACCTTTGGAGCTAGACAGTGCTGGCGAGGGGCATTCCTGTACAGCCTGGGGTGCGCAGCAGTATCCCTGCCCTCCCCATGAGGTGTCAGTTGCGACAGTCATACAGGTCTCTAGACATTTGCTCGTGGGGACAACATCACCCGCGGTGGAGACCCTGGTCTGTGATGTGGGATAACATTACTCACCTTGCAGGTAGCAAAACAGATTGCAATTAAGAGTGTGAGCCCTAGAATCCTCCTGCGTGGGTCATTTCCTAGCTCCGTTTCTGATGGTCTGCTCATTTGTTTTGCTTTTGAGTGTCTTGCCAGGTGGCCCAGGTTGGCCAGGAACTCGTGGGCTCAGGTGATCCTCCCACCTCCCAAGTGGCCCAGACTGCAAGCATGCACCACGACAACCAGCTCCTAGCTCTGTTGTGCAGTAGCCTTGTGGACTTTTGGGAACTCACCTGGCCCCTCAGTGCCCTTTCCTGTAAATGGAGAAGCACTGACAGGTTCCTCCCAGCTTCCTGGAGGGATAAGGAGAGGCAGATGCACAGGGCTTGTTCACACAGAGCCTAGGTGCCTGATGTCTGGCAGGGTCCTGGTGTGACTTTGATAAAACTCGGAACCTGCTCTAGTCTTCACTTTGTCCCAGCATGGTCCTAGAAGAGGGACCCATAAGGACTCTGTGAGAGGACGGAGGGGGCCACATGCAGAAGTCCTGGCCTTTTGTGTCAAATCCCATTGTTATTAAAGAGATGCTCTTTGCTTAGTGCCCCTGGGCTGTGTCTGAAGGAGGTTCTAGGATACGCCGAGGCAGGGCCAGCTCCAGTGGACCATCGCCACTGGGGGGTAGGGTGGGGTCCCTGGTGTCTAGAGGCTGGAGAGGAAAAAGAGGCATCTGGTGTAGGTCCTGGAGCGCCATTGCAAACAGCTGGCTGCTCTCACGATCGCTGGAGGGCCCACTCTGATCATTCTGCAGAACGAGGAAATGCTATTGCCTTCCTGTTTTCTGGAAAGTCCTATGAGTCAGGGTGCTGGTCACCTTTTGGCCTCAGGTTACAGGGGCCAGGGGAGCAGGAAGCGGCCACTGTGGTCCTCAGCGTGTGCCTGCAATAGCTTGTGAAGAAGGCGGTCTTCCACCCTGCCGTCGGAAAGGTGGGCCCCCACATGCCGTCCGAGCAGGCAGGGAGAGAGGCCTGGGCTGGAGGGAAAGATTTCCGGCTGTTCAGTCACCGTAGGGGTGTCAGTGGTGCCTGGGGAATGAATGAAAGAGTGGGAGTCACCTGCAGGCCCCTCCACACCCCTTCCCATCCCTCTCTCCTGTCCTGTCTCCCTCCATCACACCTGCCACCACCTGGTCTCTACGCAGCCACCTGTGTGCCAGCTTCCACTGTAACAGGTGCTCCAAGCTGGCGCAGGCACTGATGTACCTTGAGTGCCCAGAGCCTGCATATAGATGGTGCTCAAGAAGTCTTGGTTGAAGCCAGGTGTGGTGGCTCATGCTTGTAATCCCAGCGCTCAGGAGGCTGAGGCAGGAGGATCCCTGTGAGTTTGAGACCAGCCTGGGCTGCATAGGGAGTTCCAGGTCAGTCTCAACTACACAGTGAGACCCTGTCTCAGAAATAAAACAGCCAAACAAAACAACAACAACAAAAGAAGCCTTGGTTGATTGAATGAACGAATGAGGGGCGATGGTTGCACTATTACCTCTAAGGGCATTCAGTGATCTTAACACCTGCCTCCAGGCCCCACCCCTTAAAGGCTGGAGACCACCAGCAATCACCTGGAGACCGACCCCCAAACACACGGAATCTGGGGACAGTCAGAGCCCATAGCACTCTCCCTCTGTTTGAGGGGAGCAGGATGTCGCCTGTTTTCCTCATCATTATGAAAGGCCTGGGGCTGCAAGCCATTGCCCTGCTCCCTCCCCTCTGCACACCAGGAGCCCCTTCTTCCTCTCCTTAGGGAACTGCCAAGGGAGTGACGGGCATCTTCCCAGTCTCCTTTGTGAAGATCCTCAAGGACTTTCCTGAGGAGGACGACCCCACCAACTGGCTGCGCTGCTACTACTATGAAGACAGGATCAGCACCATCAAGTTTGTGGCTGGCTGGGAGAAGGGGCTGGGCTACCTTTCCTGCCACTCCTCCAGTCTCTGTGCCCCATTCTACATTCTCATGTCGTCTGCTGACCGCTCCAAAGCCTGCTGTGGCTCCCACTGTCTTCCCAATCAGTCCAGCCTTATTCCCAGCCCACCCCCCCGACCTATGTTCCCACTCAGGCTGATGCCCCTCTCCCCTTCCTGTTGCCCTTAGGGACATCGCGGTGGAGGAGGACCTCAACAGCACTCCACTGTTCAAAGACCTGCTGGAGCTTATGAGGTAAGGGGCCCAGAGCAGAGTTCAGAGGGGTCACTGCCTGCAGGTCAGACTGGGGAGCACTGCTGGCCCCTAAGGTGCAGGAGTCTGAGTCCATCTTGCCCTCTTGCTGTGCTCCTGGCCCTGAAGGCTGAGCATTGTCTCCCAGGTGAGACATGAGCCAGAAGACAGCAACAGAGAGGCCAAGGGGCTACCTCAGGTTACACAGTGTGTGGCCAGAGATTCGCACTAGAACTAAAGTCTCTCTAGCTAACAGCCCTGAACTTGGACACAGTACTGTCAGGGAAATCACTGCTCCTCCAGATCCAGGGCATCACTGAATAGTTATTCCATGGAACAGTAGTAGTGTGGTTATATTTCTTACTATAAAAGTAAAGCCTACTCACACACACACACATGCATACACACGTGCGTCGTTTGGTGGATACACTAGAATTAAGGCGAAATGACTTTTGTCGGGCACCTAGTCCCCTCCCACGGTGATACTACCATAAACTAACATGGGAGCATCTTTGTCCCCATATTTGATGTCCCATCTGATTATTTCCTTGAGATCATAATCCAGAAGTGGAATGCAGGGATCCAAGTATGTGCAGTGGCACCCCTTGGGTCAAATTTCCTCTAGGGAGTTCAGGTCAATTTTTACTTCCACCACCAGGGGGAGGATACCTGGGCCCTGCAGCCCTCATCAGACAACCCGGTTCTCTCCAGGAGCCAGGTCCTCCTGCACAGCTCACACAGGGCTCTGTCTCTCAGTCTCTGTCTCCATCTCTCTCTGCCCCCACCTCTGCTCTACTCTGTGCCCTCCCAAGCCATTTTCTCTTCCTGTGACAATTCCTCAGCCCTAGCAAAATCACGTGCAGGACATTCAGGCTCTGCCTGTATTTATTGTGAAAATCCCTTCTCCCCTCTAGATCTGTTTCCCCATCTGAGTAGCACGAAGAAGCTCTTCTTAGACGCCAAGAGTCCATATCAAGTTCTGACCTCCTTTGGTTCTCAGATCCAAACTACAAGCATCTCCCTGCTCCTCTGCATAGGCCCAAGGCCTCTGGGTTCTCTCCTTGGCCCTTGGGTTAACCCTCACTTTCCCCACCCAGGAGGGAGTTCCAGAGGGAAGACATCGCCCTCAATTACCGGGACGCTCGGGGGGACCTGGTGCGGCTGCTATCAGACGAGGATGTGGGGCTCATGGTGAGGCAGGCACAAGGCATTCCCACCCAGAAGCGCCTCTTCTCCTGGAAGCTGCACGTCACCCAGCAGGACAACTACAGTGTCTACAACACGATGCCCCGATCCACTTGGAGATGAGAACCTTCTGGAAAGATGGGAAGGACTAAGAAGACCTCCAGGTTCAGAGGCTGTGAACCCCCCCTGGGCTTGATAGTGTGTTGTCAGTGTCTACACTTAACTCTGGATTAAATAAACCTTTTCATCTCACAGGGCCTGCCTGGGGAAATAGTTTCTTTTGGAGAGAGAGAGAAGTGAGATTAAAATACCATTGTCTGAGTATCATCTGTGGCCATTTACATCTAGCAGGGAGAAATCCAGGGACACCCATTCCGCTGCCTGCTGTCCCTTTGTCCCCTTGCCCCTCCCCCACCCCCTTTTCCTGGTACTGGCTGTCTGCTCCTGGGCCCCTGGGGTCCCTCTGATGCCCATCCTTGTTGTGTGATGAGCTCAGGACTTCTTCTGCCCCCTTGGTGCCATTGCCTGGCAGAGCAGAGGAAGATAGATGGATCTTGGTGCCAGTTGTCAGTACTGCAGATAGGGGTGAGGTCAGAGGTGAGCAAGGGCTTTGATCTTTCCGGAGATGAGGGGGAGCCCGAGTCACGAGGTCTTCTGTGAGCTGGAGCTCCTTCCACCCAAAGCCATCAGAGTTCAGCAGATGTCTCTTCCAGAATGGTAGTGTGAGGAGTGCGAGGGGCCCTCTCGCCAGTGAAGCACCCATTTAACACATGGAAGCACCCACTGCCAGCCAGTTGGAGTCTCTAGGGCATTAAGCAGTTGGAGGAAGACTTATTGGTGGAAGATCGCTGAATGTCAATGAGAAGAACCGACTCCACGGCCCATGAGCTCCAGCACGCTTCCACCTACGACCAGAGAAGAAGGGAGAAGGGGCAAGCTATGCCTTTCAAAGGCAAGTACTCAGTGACTTAATTCCCTACACTGGGCTCCACCTCCCAGGACCACATCCAGCTGTGCATTCATCAATGGGTTAATCCATTGACGCAGATCTAATCACCTCCCACAGCCCCATCTCTGAACACATGAGATTTGGGGAGGACATTTAAACCACAATAGATTCCACACAAAGAGGGATATCCTAAAACAACAAATCAACACCACCCCACACTCTAGTGTTCACGTAGAAGAGGCTGTCAAGAGGAAGATGTCACTCCAGGCGAAGCATCTTGCTTCCCTGCCCTAGTTCTGTTGTAGTGGTGCAAAGGTTCTGCCGGTGGAGAGAGATAAGACTGAAGGATGGAGAATCCCGTAGCTTTACCTGAGGGAACTGACTTTTGGAAGGAGACTTGAGGCATTGTCACAATTAATGGAAATCTCAGTGGACAGAAATTAAGAGACTAATAGCTCCAAGATAATAATCACAAGAAATGAAATGCAAGGTCATAAATGCAATGGAGATCCGAGGAAAGATACAACCAAGTTTAGCTTCTCTAGGATTACAGTTATCCTTGGGAGTTGTAGAAGACTATTTCTGCAGGTGGCACCCACTTAGGAGAAATCAGAGTAGGAACAGTGGCAGACTTAAAATAATTCTGTAAACCGCATGCAGATCTATCAGAAAAACACACTTAGCCATAACTTCTGATGAAACAGTGGATGCATAGTAAGATACTATCATTCACAGATTCTTAGGAAGCTGAAATTATGTTCATTTCCTGGTGGTCTAGAAGACTGTGTGCAGTGTGCGCTGTGCATGCCCATGGCTGCTTGCTCTCAGGAATGAATGGAGAAAGAAATTCTGAACAAACATGAGACAAAATTATAAACACTCCAAGCTGTGAAAGCAGTCTCCAACCCACAAACACAATCCAAGATGAAGGATAAAACTATTTGGAAAAGGGACTTGGGCACAACCATTCACCAAGAAGTGTCTTGTGGAGATCCAAGGGCAATTCCTAGGAACAAGCTTTAAAAACTAAGGAGAAAAATTCTAAACAGGGACATCAGAGGCAGCTGCACACTGTGAGGAAAATCAATGTTACAAAAATTAGTTCATCTAAGACAAATGACCAATCAATAATAGCAGCATTAAACCCCAGAGGGATAAGGAGGATTTATATCCAAAGTCATTATAATTTGTTATCTAAAATAGTCAATTCTCTACAAACATAATTATGAGAATTTCAAAGAAAGAAGAAAGTAGTACCTATCTATGGGAGGGAAAGTATCAGGCAACAGAAACTGCCTGTGAGGAGGGGCTAGATATTGGACTTAGCTAATGAGGACTTCAAAGCATATATAAATGTGTTCAAAGTACTGAAAGAAATCGTGTTTAAATAAAAGAAAGAAAGGGGCAGGATTTGGCTCAGTGGTTCCACCAACTGCCTTGCAAGCACAAGGGCCTGAGTTTGATCCCAGGTACAAATAAATAAATAAATAAATGAAAGAAGGTATAGTAACAATCACTTATTAAATGGGGAAGAGCGATATAAAGGCAAAATGATTTTTAAAAGAGAAGCCAAATTGAAAGTCTAGAGTTAAAAAGTACAATAATGGAAATGAAAAATTCCCTAATGTCTCAAGACTAGATTTTAATTGGCTGAAGAAAGAATAAGTAACCTGAGAAATGGATCAATAGAATATGTGAACTTAGTAAAGAAACATGAATAAAGAAAAGTGAACAGAATCTCAGAGAAATATGGCACACTATTAAGCGTACTAGCATATGCATAATGGCAATACCAGACAGAAAATAAAGAGAAAGAAAAAAGATTAGAAGAAACAATGGTTGAAAGCTTCACAGATGTTAGGGAAAATACTAATCTATATGTTAAAAAGCTAAAAATATCCCTAAGTAGTATACAAAGAGAGCCACAACATCTATCATAGTCAAAATATAGGCAGACAAATACAATAATACCTCACTTCATGAATGGTGTTACTGTATTTGTGATTAGCAAAATGTTGCTTCCATTCATGAACTTTGCATGAGGCGATGAACACAACCATGGCCATCATACCGGCACGAAGTCACATGTAGTCATCTTTCCCAGAACGGTGGAATGGATGCTAGTGAACTGAGGTGTCACTGTACAAAGAGAGCAATGACTCACCCATGTAAGAGGAGTAGCATACAATAGGAGCAACAACTGACTTCTCATCTAAAACGGGGGAGGCCGAAAGACAATGGCGATGACAAATTCAAATAGTTGAAAGTAAAAAGTAACTGTCAGTCAAGAATTCTGTATTGAGCAAGCTGTCTTTCAAAAATTAAAGTGAAATGAAAACATTCCAAGATGTGTGAAAACTGAGAGAATGCATTGTTAAAGCACACTTGTTGTACAAAAAATATTAAAAACTCTTCAGGTTGAAAGGAGCTTTCAATAAATAATAATTCAAATCCACACACAAAAAAATAGGAAGTTTTGATAAGGTAATTATACAGTGAATAATAAAGGACAGTATGGATGCCCATTTCTTTTTCCTTCATCTCTTAAGTGATTTAAAAAGAAACCTGGAAAAAGTATAAAATTGTAACATTAAACCTATATAGAAATACAATGTATTTGACAATAACAACACAAAAGAGAGGGTAGGAATCATTAGAGTAGAAAAATGGCTGTAGATGGTAATTTGAGTCCATGGGAAGAAATTATGACAGACAAGAGTAGTAAGTAAGATGATAATTCATCTCCTTCATCCTCTTACTTAAAAGACTTAAGATTGTGTACAGCAATCATCATAATGTATTACTGTGTTTGTGTCACATTTAGCACACAGAGAGCAGGGAATGGAGCTATTTAGGTAAAAGGTTTCTGTATCTTGCTGGAATTGTTAGCACATATCAGAAGCATATTCTGATCATTTCGACTAGATATCATAAACCTGGTAGCCACCACTAAGAGCTAAGAATATGATTCCAAAAAGATCTAAAAATTTTCAGTAGATTAAATTAATGCAAGTATTAGTTTGCTAGGGCTACCACACGAGCAACCAAACACTAGGTGTCCTCAACAACATCTGAAATATATCACAGGCTGGAGCCTGGAAGTCTGAATTCAAGGTGTTTGCAGGGTTGGTTCATGCCGAGGACTGTGTGAGAAGGACCAGTTCCAGGCCTCTCTCCTTAGGTTGTAAGCGGCCATCTTCTCCTTGTGTTTTTCATATTGCCATCCTTCTATTCAAGCCTGTCTAAAACTCCATTTTCATGAAGACACTGCTCTCATGACCTCGTTATAACTTGATCACCTTTGCAAAGACTATATTTTCGTTTAAGGTCGCATTCCTGAGTAGGAATCCAGCATATATTTTTTGGAAAGGAAGGACACATTTTAACCCATAACAGTACGTTCTAATCTATTTGAAAAAGAAGTAAAATGGCTTCTCAATGTGTGCTCTTCCAAACCCAGTCATTTGGCTTCTCAGGTGGTGCCTGACCAGATTCACTGAAGAACCCTCTTCATAGAGAACACCTCCATCCTGGCTAGGACATAGTCTTGGAGGATCCAGGACCCCTGCAAGAAGCTGGGGTTCCTCCAAGAATCCTTCTACACACTAAAAAAAGTCTTTGCTCAGAGAAGAAAAACAATGGCTCTTGTTCTGAAGAATAAAGATCATGCTGTTGTCAGAGACAGAGCCTGAGAGGTCAGGCTGGGGCTTCTGTGCTAGGTCAAGTCTCTGGAGTGAGAGCTGTAGGAGTCCTGGGTGAGGGGCATTTCTAGCTCCAAACAGAAGAAAAGGAAGTCTCCTCTGGACTAAAATGTCCCTAGTGTAGGCTGATAGGCATCACTCAGAGTAAGATCAAGCAAAGTCTGACAGTCAAAGACCAACAAATCTGTGAATGAGAAGGCCAGTGACAGCTTTAGAGCCCAGTGCCTACAGAATGTTAAACTACATGACTAAAATGTGTGAAGATGTGAACAATGAGGTCAAAAGACAAATGAGTAAAAGAAGATACCAGGCAAACTTTCAGATTTGCAAAGGACACTTACATGACTAAAATGTGTGAAGATGTGAACAATGAGGTCAAAAGACAAATGAGTAAAAGAAGATGACCAGGCAAACTTTCAGATTTGCAAAGGACACACACACACACACACACACACACAGAGATACTAGGGATTGTATAAAAGTTCATGCACTGGAAGCTTGGGCTCCAATGTGGTGATGTTGATGTGGTGAAACTATTAAGAGAAGTGTTTTCTGAATGATTAGTGGTGACTTTATACCAGTGGAATAAACTTATTGTAGCCATTCTGGACTGGAAAATACAACTGTAAAATGTTATCATCCCTGGAAAACTGCTATGCACAGCCCTTTCCTAAACTTCTTGTAAAAGGCAGTGTTTCAGCTTTTACTTCTCCCCGGTGGGATGTGTATTATTGCCTGTGTACAAAGAATTTTAGAGGAAGAGTTGTGTTTTCCAACCTTCTGCAAGCTACAACCACATAGTCTGAGACTCCGTGACTCCAAGAAGTGCAAGCTTGGCAATGCCATTTACACAATTACCAATATTGAATACAATGCTGGTAAATCAACATTAACAAATTCTTGACACACACTCTGGCTTCAATGATGTTTGCAAAAAAAAAAAAACCAAACAAATCAAAACAAAACAAAAATTCCCTATGAAGGCTTGAAGAATAAATTTTATAACTAACAGGAAGACTGTGATGTAAACTTCATTCTTACACAAAAACATTTATCAGCCGAAAGTGTGAGTAAATTAGAGGACCTGATATGAAAGGATGAGTTAAACACTGTGACTAACCTACAGGTCATTGTTTCCATGATGGGGAAGTTGCTGGTAAATTCAGATAAGGTTTAACCAGTAGTGATGATGATAATGATGATGATGATAGATGAACACAGATGAAAATATGTCCATTGATAATATGGTAATGTTGAGTAGTTGATTACCTTTCCTGAACAGTTAGCACTTCACGATGAGCAGGAGATAACAGCAAATTACCCAATTAGAAATAGACTTCGTAGGTAGCAATCTAAGATGATGGTATAGAGCCCTGGAAGAAGTCATTAAAGAGGCAATTGGCTGGGCTGGGGACTTAGCTCAGTGGTTCTGCCACCTGCCTTAGGACCCGAGTTCGATCCCCGGTACCAAAAAAAAACCAAACACACAAAAAAGAGGCAATTGTCTGAGTGAGCTACTGTTGGAGGACCTTTCCTGACTCCTGATCACTAGATAATCAGTAGAAACAATATGGTGTCCTCTGGCCAGAATAATTCAGAGAGCTTAATAAAGGGATTATTTATAAAGATATAAGCAATATGTAGGAAAATCACAATACTTTACTATTCCAAAGAAAGGACCATGGGCCCCCCCGCAAAAAAATTGATGGTATTTACAGCACCTGTAAGGAGAGGACACCCTTGAGATGACCAATGCACTTTCGTTGGTGCACACAATCAGCACAGAGGGAACTAGAAGAATAAACACCCATCCTCGCTAGCCTTCCTCCTGCTGATCTCCATTAGGGAAAATGACTCCCTTACCAGAACCTGCTGGAAGCTGTAGGACGAGACTGTTATAACTCAAAGTGGCTGTGAATGGGCAAATGAAAAGGTCTGGTACAATCCACCCATTTTACCCTTTACTAGCTACTCTCCTCCTTTATCGGTGAGAAAACGCCATGTTCCCAAGACAGGGGACATGGGAAGTCCCATCAGCTCTAAAGTCATTGCACATTCATATTGACACAGACATACTCTCACCTGAAAACTAAAGCATTGACTGCTATGGGCTTTCTTTACATAAAGCAGCAGGGAAGGTGATGAGTTAAACAATATACGCATAATTGCTACAGTTCCAAGTTGGCAATTCAAGCTACTTTTTGTTTTGCAGCACATTCGTCAAACAGGGTCATCATTTAGTGCAGTCACCAAAGAATTTATTCCTGTGGGATCTGAGTCCTTGTTACATCAGAACTTCTCAGTATTCCATGGGGTGGGAAATACCAAGAGGCAGCTGTGGTCCTGGACATAGACATTGTGCCTTCTCTGTGTAGTAGCAATTTAATTTCTTCTTGGTGGGGACCTGTCACTCTAGACAATAGAACAACTCTTTTCTCTATCTATTGCCTCTATGGCACAAAGAGCCTCAAATGTCTCTGCTTTTTTTAAATGTCACTTTGCCATATTCCTCAAATTCTGATGTCTTATATTGTCATTTGATTGTAAATCTTTAAATTCGATCGTGATTATTTTCTTTGAGCTTGTGGCTATTACGGTGTATGTTTTAAAATTTCTAAATGTATGAGGAGTTTTTAAAATATTTTAGTTGTTAAATGTAACAATACAGAAAATACATAAAAAGAAAAATGACTGGAAATCAATAGAATTAGAAGAAATTAATAAAAAGAAGAAGAAATTAATAATAAAGATAAACTTACAACTGAACATCAGCAACAAAATATACAATAGTAAAGATAAACCAATCCAAAAATAGGTTCTTTGGGAAGTCTTTAATGAGAATAAAAATAAAGAAGAAGAAATTGTATTTCAAAATGAAAAAGACTGTAATTATAGGTAAAGCAGAGATTTAAGAGATGTAGAGAGAATTCTATCAAAAGCTTTATATCATCATTTAAAAAATTGAAATTAAATAAAAACTTAGAATGGTATAACTTGGTTTAGAAAGTCAGAAGAATAAGCAGTCTGGATTTTCTTTTCATAATTAAAGAAGTTAAAGCAGAAGAGTTACCTCGCTATGCATACACAGCTTTACAGAACAATCTTGATATCTGTCTTAGCCCATTTTGTGCAGCTGTAACAGAATGCCACAGACTGAGTGATTCATAAAGAGCAGAAATGTGTTCCTCCAAGTTCTGGGGCCTGGAAGTCCAAGAAGGAGGCACCAACCCCTTAGAATCCAATATGTCAGCTACCACAATGGAGAGTCAAGGCCATGTCCTTTGCGGGGAGGAAGACTACATCCATGCAAGGCAGAAGAACCAAAGAGAGAAAACCCACTCCACAAGTCCTCTTACAGCAGTATTAAGCTGTTCCTATGGGCTCTGCCTAAAATCTTGTTTGGATTTTTTTGAGATCAGTGCATTTCCCAGAAGACCCTACCTGCTAGCACTATGGTGTTGTGGATTAAGTTTTCAACACACGAATTTTGCAGGACACATTCAGGTTATTGCAAAACTCAAACAAAAATGGTACACAAGACCTGTCATGTAAAGGTACAAGATCCCAATGATGAATGTAACTGTACTGTATACCTAGAATGTACCCATAAACTCAATGAGAGAAAAAAATGGTACAAATAGCAAAAAGTATAATAAGCCAGTTACATATATGAACATCAAAATTTTAGCAAATTCAATAAATAAGGTAAACTTAATCAACAAAAGCTCAGTAACACAAATACTTATGTTAGGTTTAACCTAGGCATAAAAGGAAGGCTTAGCATTTAAATATATGCAAATATTATCTATCACCATACAAAAGAATAAACTAAGAAATGTCCAAAAGATGTGGGAAGGAGAATTTTATATGATGTAAGACCCACTCATGATTTAAATTGTACTCTATACACACATCTCTTAGTATACTGGAATAAAAGAATGTCCGTAACATATCAATGTCATCTTCAATAAAACCTACAAGCAAATATCATTCTTAATGGGAAAACAGAAGAATAATAGCAGGAATTCTTTGAGAAGGCAGAAAAAAGGCAGGACTTGCCATTATTATCACTTAGCTATTCAACATTGGAGACCTTAGCCAGACTCACAGGGCATTACAAAGAAACAAAAGCACAGGACTGGGAAGCAAAAGCATATCTATTATCATTCACATTTAACATAGTTGTCTATATTATAAATCCACTAGAATATAGAGGCAAATTATTAGATGTAGTCGTGATTTCCACTATGTGGCTGATTATATAAATAGCAAAAAATTAATTTCTTTTCTACAGGACAGCAATAATTAATTTGAAGAACATTTCTAAAACAGGCACAATTTACAACATTGATTGATATCTTTAGACTACTTAGAAATAAATCTAACTAAAAATATACAGGACTCATTTGTATAAAAGTCTAAAGCAATGGAAAAATTAAAAGCAACCAAAATAAAGGGAAAAACAGCACATTTTCATGACTAGGAAACTAATACCATACAGATGTCAGTTCTCCCAACTGACCCATAGATAGCCACTGGTCTGATGTGATTCAAAAAAAGTCTAATAATTTCTTTCTGTTGTTTTGTTTTGCTTTGAGTTTCGTACACTTCGGCTAAATTTTATGCAGAAGAGCTCAGGGCCTGAAATAGCCAAGTTGCTCCTGAAGAAGTATAAAGTGATGGTCGATTTCCCCTGGAAAGCAGGCTTATTTATAAAGCAATGAAAATGCAAATGGTGGTTGTTGGCACAGGAATGGACAGTCTCCCATGAGCCAGAGTAGAGTGTGTGGAAATACCATGCACACATGGAGGTTGAAGAGGTAGCTTTGCAGATCAGTGGAAAAGAGAAACAAAATCTAGGAATGGTGTTTGTCAAGTGCTCGGTTACATGGAGCACAAATCAAATGAGATTGGAGCCAAATATAAACTACTCCAAATGGCCATTGTAGATGCACTCAATTGTAACAAGGAAAACAATACTTTGAGAAGGTGTATAGAATACTATCGCTTCAGTTATGGAAGGGTTTCTTAAAACAAAAGTAAATAACTTAAAGATGTGACTATATTAAGTTTAAGACAATCTCTTTACAAAAGACACGAGATAAACCAAACACTTTTGCAAGACATGTAACTGATAAAATATTAGTATGCGTAGAATATGTAAAATATGTTAAGAATTTCTGCACCTTGGTAAGAAAAATTCAGTTATATAAAAATGAGCAAAGTCATACATAAGGAGGAAAAAAGCAAATTGTCAGTAGATCTAGGAAAAGATGCTCAGGAGACATAAGAGAAATGCAAATTAGTTCAATCTCTTTGGAAGGCTATTTGTGATTACTTTGTATTTTTAAAAATTCAAGTATTGGGCTGGGGATTTAGCTCAGTGATTCTGCCACCTGCCTTGCAAGCTCAAGGTCCTGAGTTCGATCCTCGGTACCAAAAAAAAAAAAAAAAAAATCAAGTGTTTTACAATTCAGGAATGAACTCTTACCTACCACCAGGGCACACAGGCAGGAATAGTTACAGCATCTTTCTTTGTAACAGCTCCCGTGCAGGTGAACAACATACCTGTCTAGAGCCTAGAAAACTCGTCCAGTGGTTATAGCACAAGAACAAATTGAGTGATTCTTAAAAACATAATTAAATTAGAAAATCAAGCATTGGGAGATATGAGTCTATTTTTAGGTAGCTTAAAACCAGGAACAAAACATAGCAAATGCAAATTCAGGATGAGAGTTATGAAGAGAGTGGAGGTGGGGGAGGGGGACAGCAAGGAGAGAAAGACATAGGGCAATTTGGTCTCAGGCTTGAGGTGGGGAGGGAGGCCCCCAGCTCTTTCGTATATTATACTTTACGCTTTCATCTATGTTATAGGTTTGTATGTCTCAAATATGACCTTAAAGATATCATATAGATTTAAGGTTTTAAAATTGGTTTCCATGGAAGATTCACATTATCTATTTGTACTTCGTTTCGTATGAGTTGGACTTCATTTTGTGCAAGTTAGACATTCTGATCTACGATGGCAAAAGTTTTAGCATTGTGTGCAGACTGTGGGTCAGTGCACAGTTCTTCAAAACAATTTTATTGATATATACTAATTGTACGTATGCAGAGGGTATAGTGTAATATTTCCACACAGAAATTTAGTATTTAGTCATTAAATCAGGGACAGTAACATTTACATGGTCCTGGTCATTTCCTTATGTTTGGGGTCTTCAAGTCCCTGTCTTTCCAATCTTCATAAAGTGCAGACTATGGCATTACCCACAGTGCTTCAGGACACCAGGATTTATTCCTTCTATCCAATTGTGTTTTGGTACCTGGAACCACCTCCCTCTAGTGCCGTGTCTCCTTCCCCTTTCGAGCCTCTAGGCATCTCTGCTCTACATAGTGATGGGCTTTTCCAGCTTCCATGAATGAGAGAGAATAGGTAGCATCTGTCCCTCTGTATCTGGCCTATTTCACTTACCAGAGAGCCTTCCAGTCCCATCCATGGAAATGTGCATGGTTTTGGTATGTGACACCAAATGCTCTCTCTCCTGGCCACAGAAAGGTTTGGCAGGGTGAGGGCGGCCTTTCACCTCTCTGCAATGCTTGCATGATGCCAGTAACTGCGAGGGACTGGCTTCCATTCTTTGTCGTGACCACGGCTGTGACCTGGACCACAGTATGTTTTCTCTGCTCTATTGGCTGACGTGATGGAGTGAGGGGCTTTCCTGCAAGACAAGGCAGGATGACGCTTGGGCTGGGTGAGCCTCCCTTTGGAGAAGAAAGGCCAAGGCAGGAGTCCAAGTCTAGTGCTGTTGTCAGGAAGGACGCGGAACTCTCTTTCCAAGGTGAAAACTTGGGGACTTTCCACTTAGGATGTTCCGGTTAATTCTCACTTTGCCTGCAGATGCTTGCAGTAATACCTGATGGGTGCTGTGGTTGGAGGTTTGCCTTTAGGGCCAATGAGGGATGGAACAAAAGGAAGGAAGTGTAGATCCGGCTGGGTGTGGAGGGTGTGTGCTCAACACGAAAGGTGGACAGCCACCCTTTGCCGGCTGCTCTGAAGAGGAGGGAAGCAGGGGAGGCCATGAGACCCTGTGGGGGAAGCGTGAATCTGTCTCCACCACTTCCTCAATGGATGACTTGGGGAGGAGACTTAGTTTCCCTGTCTGCAAAATGGCCTAGTAATAGCAGCTTCCTCTGTCATAGAGTTTTTGTAAAAATAAGAAAATATATTTTGTACATAGCCTGGCACAGGGTACCTACTCAATAAAAAGAAGACAGCCTAAAGGGAAGTCACCCAAGCTTTCTTCCTTTCTTTCATTTATTTATTTGTTTGTTTGTTTATTTATTTATTCCATGCTGGGAGTTGAACCCAGGGCCTCATGCATGCCAGGCAAGGGCTTTATCATTGAGCTACATTCCCAGCCTTCCCTGAGCTTTGATAAGAAACAAGAAATGCTGCGGAGTTTGGAATAGGCGGTGTATAATGGAGCACCACGGCGGGCCCTGGGGACTTCTGAGGGAATTTGGGGCACCTCCATCCCGTTTCCACTGCTCCCAGGGCCGCCTTGCTAAACCAATCCTGGCACGACTCCTTCAAGAAAGCAAACCGCCCTAGAAGCAGGACACAGTCCAGGAGCCACATGATGACATGACTGTGACCACTCAGTGGCCTTTCACAAGCTGTTTATGAGAAATCAGCAACCTGTTCCCTGCAGGGCAAGATGGGCTCCTTTCCCTGGTGCACACTGAAACAACACAAGGCCCCACCTAACAGCAGCAGGGAGGTTTGCTGAGTTTGCCTGGGGCTTCTGCTCTCCCCCTTGGTAAGCCGAGCCCTGGAGGAGGAGCAGCTCCCACAGATCCTACCAGCCTTGCACACTGGACAGCCAGAGTCCAGAATCCGTGTGACCAAGACACAGGACCTGCAGATAAGAGTGATTGAGAGTGTGAGCGTGCATTCATGCTTGTGTGTGTGTGTGTGCGAGCACGCGTGTGCATGTGCACACATGCATTGGGAGGGGGCTAGGGCAGGAAACAACAAAAGACGCTTGGGACCGGCCAGGCTGACATTGTGCGAAAACGACAAAATGTTTCTGACCCCCGAAGAGGAAGACAGCGCTGAGTGGAATAAATCATACACACAAGTTTAAATACCACACCGTTTCTCTTACTGGAGAGACCCCAAGTGTAAGTAATCGGAAGAGCAAAATAGAAGACAGGCGATAGGAACGGGAGGGCAGATCTTCTGCAAATGGCAACGGGACAAGAAGAGAGAAGGGGAAGTGGAAGGGCGAGGCGGGGAAGCAGAGAGAATTCGGGGATGGGACACACGCGACTCCCTACCGCGATGTAATCATTAAGTGCTGCAAACACGCACTAATACAAATTTCAGAAACTAACAAAGAAAGAACGGGAGCTTTCCACCACCTAATAAACATGAAACAATCAAAAAGGAAAGAAAGAAATCAACCCACAAACCCTGGTTCCAATGCTGCCCGTTCACTGGATTCAACATTTTTTTTCCATATTTACTTTCCTTCCTCTCTGAAATACTGTTAAGTGGAGTGTTCATATTTATTGCAACACCTCTGCCAATGCAGAGGGGCCAACTCCGCATCTCGTGCGGCTTTGCAGACCTCTTGCCCTCGTCTTTCCGTCCCAGAGGTGGCTCCGCGACCCTTTTGCAGCGCGGATTCCGTTTCCTGAGTTCTGGAAAGATGCACCCTGAGGCCGTCAGAGTGCTCGGAACAGAGACGCCCAGGGAATTCTCTGAGTAATTTGGCCTCAGAATTTAACCTTTCCCAACCTGCCCTCAGCCTGTTTCCTCATTTTCCTTCCACGTGAACAACCTGCCAAGGCTGGTTGCGGAGGTGTTGTCTCAGCTCCAAGCCTGTCTGTCCTTCCACACTAGGCTGGGCTGCAGCACTCTTTGGGATTCCCCTGCCATACTCTGCAGTCAGCTGGATTCCAAGGCAAGTGATGAGGCTGGGGCCTGAGAGGATCTGTGCAGTTTAGTAGTTTTCCAACACCAGCGGAACTGGCTCCATTGAGTGGCTCTGGCTTTCCCCACCCAAAACACCAGCGCCACCCAGGCAGTGCTCCCCAGCCCCAGGCCTGAGGTGCTCCTTCAGGGCGCTCCTCTTCCTAAGTCTTTGTAATTCAAACCCCTGCCCTGTGTTCTCCAGTCTGGCTGCTTCCTACTGTTGCTACCTGCAAGATATCTTCAACTTTTTCTCTCCATCTCGCTCTGTCTTTATTTTACAGGTTTTTTAGCTAACAGCTTTATACTTCATTAACAATTCTTTATGTGAAACTCTCTCTGGTCAAATGACTAGTACGGCTTCTGCTTCTGGACTGGTCCCTGATAGACAAAATAAACAGAAACTAGTTGTAATTATTACTTTATCATTATATGCATCTTAGAAAGTCTGTGTCTCAGGCCTGAATCTACTACTGGAATATAACACAACTGTCTTCTCTCTTACTCTGTTCCCATCCTTTCAGTTTACAAAGTTCTGCCTGCTAGGCTGTTCTCATTTCCAGGAAATAATCATAGCCTAAGGTTTCTGGTTGTCGTGCATCACAAAATTCCGTATTTCTACCTTCACAAAACATACCACAGATGCTAGTATTAACTCCCGGTCACGAACAAAGACATTAAAACCCAGAAGGGTCCAGAGATTTGGGGAAGGACATGAAGGTGTAGGTAGCCGCGCCGGGTGGTAGCTGGTTCAAACTCTGTGCTTCCCTTACTGGCTGGGGATGGGGTGGGAAAAACCAAGTCTGGGTCCAATTCTGCCGCTAAGAAAATGAGCGACCACGAGGCTGAAGTATGGGATGGATGGACTTTGGGAAATGCTGATCTAAGGAGGGAAAGGGAAGGAGCCTGCAAGCCTCAATCCCCCTGGATCTGTGAAGGCAGATGGGCTCATTAGTAGGAGATGCCCTCAACGCTGAAAGGCAAGGGTAAAATTTGCTGCCACGAACTTCAAAACCAAGCAAGTGACAGGACCATGTGATAAACATCCTTCAACGGAGAGAGAGGCAAGGTGCTCAGGGGAGGTTTGAAGGTGCCAGCAATGGGTGGCTGAGGTGACAGGGACGTATTATCTCTGTGCTGGAGGCCAGAGGTGGAGACCAGTGTCAGCAGGGTTGCTCCCTTCCCAGGGTTGTGCAGAAATCTCCTCCAGGCCTTTCTTCTTGGCCTGCAGGCCACGTTCAGGGTGACACGGTGTTCTGAAGGGACGCGCCCACCCTAATGACCCCATTAGATGTGATTCTTCCATGGGTCGCTATCTTTAAGTAGGTCCACATTTAGAGCATTGGACTGAGGGGTGGGAACAGAATTCAACCCATAGGAGGAGCAAAGGGAGTGGTCAGGGAAGAGACAGAGGAGGCAGCTCTCCGTGGAGGCCCCGGAGGGGACCCATAGAAACCATGAGTCCCACGAAAGAATGGAGGATCACACAGGAGCCTGAGGAGGACATGTGCAAGTACTCCAGGATGAATTGCTGCATCTCAGGGATTCTCAGTGCTCTGGGCTTCTTTCCGGCAGTGATGGGGGCGAAGCACGAAGTCGATATGCTGGACCTGGTCCCCGCACTCTATTGGGGAAGGCGGTAACCGTCAGGCAGCTGACCTCTCCTGTATTCTGGATCGTTTGGTACCACATGGGACTGACTCCTCCTCAGGGCCACTCTGTTAGGCAGCCTTGGGATGGGTGGGGTTCATCCTCCTAGACGTAAAGGGCAGGAGGCCCCCGGGACCACGGTAGCAGTTGGTGGCGCAGATCACCGCTACTGCTCAGCACAGGGCCTGGGCAGGGTCCACCGGCCCTGAACCTCAGCCCCAACCCCGGATTTACCAGATGTGTTCCCACCCTCAGATGTCCTCCAAGTGTTCTGTACCACAGAGAAAGCAAGGACCCCCAGGGCTGCTGCAGGTGGGCCCCTTTGTCAGCGAGAGATGACACGGAATTTCTGGGCCTACAGGAAGACCAGTTCCGTGAAAGGCCGCCCATCAGCCAGGCCATGGAAGGAGCAGTGCTTGGGGTCAAGGCCCTCGGGAGCCCTAATCAGGTAGGGCGTCGATGGTTTGGGGCTGGTGTTGATGACCCCACAGAGCCTGAACCTCTTCAGCTCTCCTCCTCTGTCTCCTTCACCCTCAACCGTCCCTGCCCTGCCAGAGGCCGTCCAGTGTGAGTGACCGGGAGTCTGCTGCTCCCCACCAGCCCACACTAATCACCCCACAACATGGTTCACCACTTCCTTGGTTTTGCTCAGGCAGCTATCGATTCAAAGGAATCAAATTATGCAACTGAGGGAGAGGAAAGTAGTGCTCTGGCCCTGGCCAAGTGAGACCCTGGAGGGAAGCAGGGTTTCTGAGGCCTCTGGGAACCAAGTGATGGAAACTACAGATAGAGTGTGAGCATCCATGCACCCTGGACAGGGCCCCCAGCCTAGCCTGGCCTCTCTGGGTATCTGCAGTGACCACACACCTGGCTTCTGCCCCAGGTCCTCTCCCCATAACTGAGTCCCCTGACTCCTACCCGCAGCTGGCATCTCAGCTCCATCTTCAGCCCTATTCTAAAACAGGACAGATGCCCAGGATCCGGACTGTTTCTGACCCTGTCCTGAGCCTTGCTTCTCATCCTTGGGGCCAGCCTGGGTTTGGGGAGCTGGGATCCACACATACTCACAGATGGGACAACTGAATTCCTGCCTTCCTCCCACGCCAGGGTCCCTGTCTCACAAGGCTCAAGTTGGAGGCCCACACCCGAGGCTCCGGGGCCCAGCTCCCTGTGAACAACCAGTCCTCAGAACAATACTGCTGTCCCTGTCCCCGTGGTCAGCCTGGCCCGGGGACACCCCTCTCCTGGATGACTCTTCTTGCCACTAGTGATTGCCAGAGTCTCTGGGCTCTGGTCTCCTGCCAGCGACCTGGCTTAGAGAAGGGTGCTGCTGGTGGGCAGGGGTCTGGAGCTCTTCCCTTCAGAGCAGCTGTCCTACCCTCCCTCCTCAGATCAGGCACCAACAGGCTCTCGACCAGGTCAGGACTCCCGACCACGATGCTGGTTCCTGGTATCTCTTTCACCACCTTGGCCCACACTCCGAAAGCAGCCCATGGTTTTGCGGGTGGAGGCTGAGGCCTTCTCTGTAGTTTGCCATTTTCGACTCAGGATGCTCCTGCAGAGGGGAGATGTGAGCTGTCCATTTCTACAGTGGGGAAGAGGTGGTCGTCCAAGGTAAGGCTGTGGAGATGGCCCAGAAAGAAGCAGCATGGGACCCTGAGGCCACCAAGCACAGACTGGTTCTCTACACCAGGGGGGCAGAGCAGCTCTCACTGCCAAGGACACTAGTTCACTCCATAAACCTCTCCCCTGGCAGAGCCCAGCGCTGGTCCATGCCAACTGCCATGGGCGTCTTTGTCCGCACACCCTGCTCCGGCTCCACCACTCACCCACCCACCCTTCCCAGTTCCTTCATGCCCCGAATGATGTGACCACCAAGCCCCGTGACTCTGTCCCTTAAACACCTCTGCAATTCACTCTTCCCCTCATTGTCACCCACAGAGTCCCAAGCAGTCAGCACCGCCGTCCTCATGGTGACACGGTGACCCTTCCCACCCGTTCTCAGCCCATCTTTTCAATCTTAGTATACGTGCGCCAAAGCGAGCTCTCGGCTCATCTTTGCAAAAGGCAACTCTGATCACAAGATGTGCTGCATGAAACCCTCACATCTGAGTGCGTGATAAGGTCCCCGATCTACTGCAGCTCAGAATCTCTCCAGAATCAGCCCTCACCACATCCCCATCCTCTCGCAGCCCCAACTCTCCTTTCCTCCTCGAGCCTCCATCCTGGCTCCTCCCAGTTCCCTAAATGTAATCTGCAAATGATTATTCTCTTCAAATGATTGCACAGATAGTGTATCCTAGGTGAAACTTTGGGAACGCTCATGTGACCCACCTGGTTAGTGTTTCTCTACCTCTCCCCCGCTGTACCCACATCTCTTTTCTTTTCCTTTCTTTTCTTTTTTGCGTGTGTATGTGGTATTGGGATTGGACCCGGGGCCTTCACACTGAGCTACATCTCCAGCTCCTTTTACTTTTTATTTTGAGACAGGGTCTTACTAAGTCACGAAATTTCCCAGGCTGGGTTTGAACTTGCCATCCTTCTGCCTCAGACTTGCAGAGTACTGGGATTACAGGCGTGTGTCATCACACTCGGCTCTCCTATTCATTTTGTTGGAGAGCAGTCTTAGTCGCTTTCCCCATAGCTGGGACAAAACACGGGACACCTGCAACTCAAAGGAGGACAGCTTTATTGTGACCCATATTTTTATTTCATATTAGGGCAGCGTCGAGGCAGGACAGCGAGGCCAAGGGCTTGGCAGAGGAAAACTGCTCACCTCATGGCAATTGGGAAGCAGAAAGAGTCACAGGAGGAGCTGGAAAGACAGGTTCCCCTCCCAGGTCACTTCCACAGTGACCCGCCTCTTCAGATCAGATCCTACCCCCTAACAGCAAGTCAGCTACAACACCTCATAATTCAGTCACCTTCCAAAATCCCTCCCTGCTTATGAGGTTTGGGGGACATCTAGATCTAAATCACCCAAGAGGAAAGAGCTCACTTCCTACCTGCTTCTGGACATAGAAACTCAAAACTGTAGAACAAGCCTCTGTATGACACAGCCATGTCCGTGATGGGCTTAGCAGGAAAGGCCACCTTGTAACCCAGTGCACTCCTGGGGAAAAGCATTTTAAGTGGAAATTAGGAATCATATTAAAGCAAATAGAAGACATAGGATCCCTTCTAACTTCTGAAGTCCTGTCCAGGTTCTCAGATGATCAAGGAAAAGATGAGCAATTCCTCTCAGAGGGAACAGCGATTTCCCGAGAACTTCCTAGTGGTCCATAAAGAAAGGCACAAGCGGGGGTCAGAAAGTGGACCTTTACCAGTGCTGAGGGCTCCCACCTCACCAAGGGCAGGGGCCAGGGGCAGAAAGGGGGGCCTTGCTGACCTGTCAGCTCAGCTTCCACAGATAGAGGAAGTGAGATACAGTGAGATACGGTGACAGAGGGTATAGAGAGGCCCCTGCAAAAAGGCCAAGTTTCTCCATGGAGGCCGACACTGGCTGTCACCTGTAAAGCTGGGACCTGCCCCCTCCTTACCACCTAGTCCTCTTAATGGCTCTGCTTCTTTTTAACATGATATTCATACTCACCTTTCAGAATACTCTTTCGTTTTTGTCAAGGTCATTGTGTTTTGGGTATTTTCCCTGTGATGATAGTGGTTCCGAAGGTATAGAGTCTGGTCCATTCTGGTCACTGACTACGTTCGTGGCTGAAGGAAACTCTGTACCAACAGCGCAGGAGAGAGAAGCGGGAATGAATGACACCAAGTGTTAGGGAAGAAGAGTTTCGGTGCCGGCCTGGAGCGGACGGCCTGATTTAGGGAAATTTTGAGCCAGAGACTGAGTGGGAGGTACAGGCTCATGGGAATCCCGGGGTGACGGTTTCCCTGAGCAAGAGAGAGGCTGAGCCTCTGGTGACCACTCAGGGTCACTGTGTTGCACAGCCAGCCCCAACCCCACGGAATGTTGTGAACGGTGCCCAGGGTCAGGCAACATGGTGGCCTCATTCGGAAGGGCTGGTGCAGAGAGGGTTGCAAGGCAGGACGAGGGTGGCAGAGGGGACAGGCACAGTCATGGATGGCTGAGGTTTTGCCATAGCAGAAAGGACACAGATTCAGATCTGAGGGCAGGAGGGGTGGTAAGAGGGCCAGGTGGACCTTCGGGACAGTGGCTGGCTGTGCCTGGGAGATAACGAATTGAGGTTTTGGTAGTTGCAGTTGCTCAAGAAAGAAGAAGGAAGTCCACTTAGATATAAAATTGGAGAAGAAGAAAAATAAAAAACCAAAGGATGTTTGCAGACTGATTCCCAGATAAGAGAATCTAACACTTACTCATAAGAGGACCTTTGGAAGAGCCTGTAATGTGTGATCAATGGAGGAAGACACTGAGCCCTGCTGAAGTAATCTCCTGGTGCATTTACCATTGGCCCTCAACCCCACCCCATCCTGTCCACTCCATTCAATTCAACTCCATAAAACCAACACTGATTGAGCATCTACAACTCCATAGCACTGTGGATGAGAAATTAACAGTGTGGTTCCTGCTCACTGGCTGTCAAGCTAGCAAGGGAGACAAGAGACCAAGCAGCTGCACCAGAGCATGTGAGATGCTACAACAAAGGTTCTTCGGGGAAAGCAGGATAGGTGGGGATGTCTCTCACAGAGGTTCCCATGAACACCAGGCCTAATGAGCTTCCTTTGGTTATGTTTCTCCCCAAGGCTCAAGGAGTGGGGTGCACGGCACGAAGAAAGGTGCAGAAGGCTTAGAACCACACATTTGCTCTCTTGCTGTGGCCTAGAGAGGTCGGGTTGGCCTCAGCTCAGCATCTAATTGGTTATGACCTTGGGGAAGACAGAGTTTGGGTTCAGTCTTATTCCAGGCATCCTCTTTAACTGGCCAGGTCAATAAGCAGACCCCTTTCGAGTTACTATCTCCAGGAAGATATTCCTTTCCCTCTACCTGGGAAGAGCCTCCCTCCATTCTCTCCCAGGCCCAGCTCTGGGGACAGTTCCTCTGTGCATCATCCTCTGGCCCCTCAAGAGATGAGTCTCTGGCTTCCCCTGGCTTCAGACAAAAGGTTTGAGCATCACCTATGAGCACACGGCTGGTACTCAGTTTTCATGAATCAATGATAATGAGTGAATGTCAAAACTTTATATCCTTTGAAACCCAGTGCCCATGTCCCTGCCCCCAGAAGTCTTCTCTTGTCCCCTAGGTGCAGGCCATGTCTTTTTCTCACACTCCGTATGATGCTATTTGGATGCCTATACAAGCACAGGGCTGGCTATGAAGGACCAGATACTGCAGTAAAACAAGGCTTTGCTGGCCATATGGTCTCTCATCTACTCAACTTTGCCACTTTAATGCAAAACTGTAGCGTGCCCGAAGAGGACAAAAGACAGAACATTGCTGTATAAGCTACTGACGGAAACTGAAATTTTACTAATTTCATGTAATTTCCATATGGCACAAAATACTATTCTTCTCTTGATTTTTTTTTTCCCAACCATTTAAAACAGTTTAAGCCATTTTTAGCTCCCAGGCTGAACAAAAACAGGATGCAGGCTCTGTTCAACCAGCAGGAGATAGCACACCAGTCCCTACCAGAAAACCTATTAAGATCTGCTTGATAATAGGCTTATTTTGGTCTCTCTAATTAGTCTATAAAAATAGCAAAATCATTAAGGACAGAGGCTCTAGATGCAGATGGGTCTGTATTCAAATTCTGATTCTTCTCTTCCTTCCTTTACAGCCACAGTCACTAACTAAACTGTCCCAAGAGTCCCAAAGGCAGCCCCAGGCTGGCTAGCACCAATATAAGGGGTGCAGTGGGGTCCTTGGGTTGTGACACATCATCAAAATTTAGATGGCTTAAAGCAACATGTATTTATTGTCTCACTATTCTGGGAGCTAGAAGTCCAAAATCAAGATGGCAGCAGACGCATCATCTTCCATAGCCCCAGGTGAGAATCTTTCCTGACGTCTTCTGGCCTCTGGCATTTGCCGGCAATCCTTGGTCATGCTTGTCTCACAGACGTGTTGCCCTAGTCATAGGCCATCTCCTCATTCCCTCTCCTCTGTTCTGACTCTGTCTCCAAATTTTCCCTTTCTATATTGGATTAGAGCCCACCCTAGGCCTTCTTTTAACTTGATCACGTCTGTAAAGACCCTATTTCCAAAAAAGGTCACTGTAGGAAGCACTAGGAGTTTAGACTTCAGCAAGTCTATTTTGGGGGACACAATCCAAACCCATCGCAAAGGGCACAAGGGCAGGGCAAGGGGCCACCAAGCAGGAAAGGAGGGCTGCTTGGGTGTAGCAGAGGGGTGAACAGCTCAGTAAATGTCCTGACGATAGAAGTCAGTGTCCTCAAAGGCCAGAAGGAAGGTGCAGACAGACAGAGATAAAACTGCAGTGAGATTTGTGGTGTGGCATTGAAACTGAGTGTCAGTGTGGAATTACGATTTTTCAAAATGACAGGTGCAGAGACACAGAGAGCAGTGAGTATGTACATTCATTCATTTATTGGTCTACCCACCCATCCATTCCTTGGCTCTGTCCATTTCGGGGCCTGAGGACAGTCGTCCCCAGCAGTAGGAAACAAGTACACTTGTGGCCCCAAATGTCATTCTCCAATAAGAGGAATCGAAGCCATTGGAGAAATGGTTGGGTCCGCGGCTGGGGCAAGACAAGTGCAGAACGAGATTGCAGCACCTGACAGAGGCCGGGAAGGTCCTAGAGAAAGTGGAGGAGATGCACAAAGGATGCGGACCAGTGGGAAGGGCCTCCTGCCGGCCAAATCTGGGGTGATGTAAGCAGCCAAAAATAATTTCAAAATCTCCCTTTAGCCGTCATTGTTACCATAATAATTAATGAAAGGAACAGGACTCCCTGCTGAGGTTGGCCAGGGAGGTGGAGTGAGACGATTTCACAGAATCGCTACACCAAAGGCTTATTCGCTACAAAAAGAGGAGGATAATAGCGTCACAGTGGGGAAACTTGGCCAACACCATCTTAATCAAGTCAGCAGCGTGAACCTCATTAGTGACAAACTGCCCTGAGAATAATTCCGCATCCCTTCTCCATTATTCTGGTCACAAATGCATAATCGGGGTCTACAGGCCAATCCAAACAGAGGGACATTCTGGAGAACAACTGGCAGACAGCAAGAGAAACCGAGGCACCTACCCTGACCAGAAGGGATCAGAGAGTCGTGTCAACTAAATGTCATGCACGGTCCAGGATGGGATCCTGCGCTGCATAAGGCATTGCTGAGACGATTCATGGAACTCAAAGGAGGTTTCCCCTTGAAACGTGTGTGAGAGCTCTTTGTACCACCTGGAATGGTTTCTTGAAAAAGTTTCAAAATTAAAAAAAGAAAAGAAAGTGGGAAAAAGATGCCCGGCTGCCATATGCCTAGGTTACTACTTTTGATGATTTGTTTTTCTGCCTCAGTTTCTCCATCTGTACACGAAGATAGTAACAGTGACCCAAAGGCTATTGGGAGGCATGGAGGAAGAGGTGGGGGAATTCCTCTTCTTATGTCTGGCTGCTATGTAAATGTTCAGTCCCTGGTTGCCATGACTCCGACACTCCGCGGACATTCTGCTGGGTTTCTCAGACCCCGTAAAATGGCCTCAACTGTAAGACGTGCTATTTTATATACCCCTGGGGGTGTGCTCAATTAAACCCAGACAGAACGCTTCTTCTCGCTGAGAATATTTAACATTTATTGAAGGAGCTGTCTTAGACTCATTCAAATGGGAATTTTTATACTATAACACTCTGCATTAAAATGGAAAGAGAGGGCCAAGGAAATAGTGGTGGGATTCCTAAGATTTCTTTGCATTTGAGGACCTCATCTCTCTGTCTCCTCCAAGGGCATCCTTGTGCCTTCAAGGGCATCAGAGGTACAGCCCTTCTTATGAGGGCTCTGCTGTTACCTGCAACTTCCTCCAGCCACTGATGCCCGCCATCCTAGGTACATTCAGATTTGGAGTATGGGTAAAATAGAAGACAAAGGAGAAAAGAGGGCAGAAGAGTAGGGGAGAAAGAGTGACCGTGAGCTTTGCCTCTGCCTTTCCTGCAGCTATGTTTTATACCTAGTATCTGACGATCCCACTATGTGTGTTTCTTGGGGGTCCACCCAGCAGCTCATCTGCTTCCTTGTGAGTTTGTTGACGACTCATTGAAGATGCCTCTCTGCTAAGAGATTCGCCTGTGCTGCTGCTGGGAGGCAGGGCTTTTACAGCCCTGGAATCCATTTAGATCCCCTAGAATTAAGGAAGAATTTCAGGTTCAGCTGCCCCATGTTGCCGGAAGCCCAAGGTTTCAATTTCAGACTGTCAGAACTGCTGATTGACATCTGTACTGATAATTCGTTTGATGCTATTTCCTGTTTGCCTAAAGTTCAGGCTTCAGCTCATTATTTTTGTTTATCGTATGTTTTTTTGTTTGTTTGTTTGGGTGAGGAGCCTTAGAGAATTCCTTCACTTCCGGGGAAATCCAGCAGTGCATTTACAGTCTATGTTTCTCCAGAATCTAGTTTGTAGTGTAATGGATCCTCAGCATGTCCACACAGCCGCACAAAAGGTATAACTGTTTTCCTTTTGGGGGAAAACTAACTCACTGTGGAGAAGGTGAAGCACGCTGAGTCGTTTTGGGTGCCGTGCAGGTGACTGGGTGACACGAAGACCCTCAAAGTCGTGTTCCCAGGTTTGAGTAGACCTTATTCCTTAGCACTTTCCTCAGCTTTCTCTTCACGAGAAGGACATCTCTGTCGGGCTTTGTCGACTTGCCTTCTTTTCAATGTTGCTTCTGGCTGCAGGGACAGAGAAACTCCTACCAGACACCCCCAGGACTTTCCTCATATCCAGTGTGACGCTGAGACCAGAGGGTGGTTCCGTTTCCTCAGTGGTCACTTTGGTTGTGATCATTCATTTGGATCCGTTCCGTGGAGATGATGCCTTTGATTGTTGCTTTATTCTGTCATTTCATCTGGAAATCTAAAATCTGCATCTCTACCAGTTCATCAGAAGTACAGGTGGTCTTTGGACCAGAATTTGAGGTTCAGATACAGGGAAAGGAAGGCAGAAGGAAAGAGCAGAACTGAGCAGGCTCTTGGTACCAGGGAGCCTTCACCTATTAGTGCAATGGAAGTATTTAAGGCAAAGCAGGTATAAAGCAATTCCATACCAGAGATGCCTAAACACAACTCAATAGTGGCTCCTCAAAAATTTAGCCAGAGAGTCGGGCATGGTGGTGAGACCAGGACTTCGGAGGCTGAGGCAGGAGGATCACCATTAGTTCGAGGTCAGCCTAAACTACATAGCAAGACCCTGTCTCAAAAAAAAAAAAAAAAAAAAAAAAAAAAAAAAAAAAAAAAAAAAAAAAGGAAAAAAAGAAAAAATTTATCCACTGCCTGCCTTGCAAGCATAAGGATGTGAGTTCGATCCCGGTCCACAAAACAAACAAACAACAACAACAAAAAAGTAAAGAAAAAATCTAGCCAGAGAATTAGCATATAATCAGTGATTCTTTTCTGAGCAAACCCAAAGTACAGGAAGCAGGGGCTTGACCAGGCAGTTGTGCACGTCTGCTGAGACCAGCATTATTTGTACTTGTCACGAGGCAGAGAGAATCTGAGAGTCCAGGAAAAACAAGTAAATAAGCAATGGTAGTTTATCCATACCATCAAATATCACCCTGCCTTAAAAGGAAGGTGTAACGGTTTATATCTAAATGTCCCCCAAGAGCCTCACACCTCACACCTCAGAGGTGCAGCTTTGGGGAGGTGACTGATTGGAATATGGAGACTTATTGCTGACTTGTTAGGAGGTAGGGACTGCTCGGAAGATGTGGGTCACTGTGGCGGTGACCTGGAAGTGTATAACTTCCTTTGAGGCTACTCCCTTCACTCTCTCTGCTCCGGTCCCCATGAGGTAAGCAGTTCTCCTCCGCCAGGTCCCTCTGTCATACCGTCTTACTTGGAGCCAGCTGATGATGGACTGAAACAGGAGTCAAAATAAACCTCTCCTCTTTTAGGTTTCTGGGTATGGTGCCTCAGTGACCAGGAAAGTGCCTAAGACAGAAGGAAGTTCTGTCAGATGCTGTGACCCGGATGAACCTTGAGGACATTGAGCTAAGTGAGACAAAACAGGCACAAAAGCACAAATCCCATATGATGCCGCTCATGTGAGCTCCTGACGGTGGCTTTCAGAGGCTCAGAGAGGTGGGGATGACATGGCTGACTAGTGGGTACCAAGACTCAGTTTGGAAACTGAGGGAAGGGTTTCTGGGGACAGATAGCTGTGATGGCTGCCTGCATAACACAAACGTCCCTAAGGCCACTGAATTGTACACTTAAAAATGGTAAAAATGACAAATGTTCTGCTTGGAATATTTTACCACAATATTAAAAAAGAAAGAAAGAAAAAAGCAGGCACAACTGGGTCAAAGTGAGAGAAATCAGGGTGGTGGTCGCCTTTGAGAGACAGTGATTGCAAGAGGATGACAGAAGCCTCGGGGGTCGTTCTACTCAGTCTGCAGGTAGCTGTGTGGCCAGGTGGTTATGAATATTCACTACTCCGTACACTCGAGATCTGTGCACATTGGTGTATGGAAATTTAAAATTCTCTGGTGGAATGGTGGTCCAGGCTCCCCGTGGTAACCTGAAGATGGGGCATCACAGTGGCCAGGAGCCTGTGATCCCTCGCTGGATGGTACAAAGTTGGCTGCACCAATCCTGCTCTGTGCCCCCTGGAAGGCAAGGTCAAGATCAGGTGGATTGGCACAGACTGGCCCTTATCTCACCGTTGAAGCCTGAGACAAAAGCCTGGGGTGTTTATAGATCCTGGAAGGAAGGGGGAAGTCACTGGACACAGTCAGGGTGGGAACAGGTGTCCTCAAATTTGTCCTCCCATGACATTGAAGACACCTCAGCTGCAGTGCACCGTGAAGGCCGCAGCCCAAGTTCTCAGAAAGGGGCACAAGGATGCCACTCCTGGCTAGGAACACAAAGATGGGGAAGGGGCCACAGCACCCCCAGAAGGGAGCTCTGAACCCCACACAGTTTCTACCTGAGCCGATTACTCACTGGCTGTGTCTCTGGGCCTCTCTTGGTGAGCAGTAGAGTCAGGCCTTCCCTGAGCAAAAGACAGACCTCCCAACTTCCGGATGACAGAAATTCATTCCTGGCCTGGTGGTCCGGGGACGAGCCAAGCTCACGATGAGAAGACGCTGCCCACCCCTGACCTACAGGCCCAGCACTGTACTCCAGACTGAGTGCCTGGTGGCCAGCTCTGGCTGCAACCCTTTTCCAGGTCCCCGGTCTCAGCCCAGCATGACGGGGAACTTAGGGAAGGAGGCCTGATGGGGGCGGCAGGACAGAAGAGCAGGGCCATCGCTTCTAGTCCTTCCTTCCAGCCCTACGTAAGCCCTGCCTGGCCTTGCCACTCCAGGGAGGGACAGGGACATCAGGAGACTGCAGCCCCAACAGGAGAACCAGAGTCCTCTGAGGCCTGCAGCCACCTCAATGCCTCCTCCTGGTGCTTCCTGGCCAGCCCTGGCCTTCCAGTCAGGGGACAATAAGGAACAGCAGGCCAGAAGTCAGTGGCTTCTCAGCAGGTCCTGTTCCTACCCTCCCACTGGTCCTTTCCAGGTGGCCCCTGGGCCATCTCCGCACCTCTCATGGGAGAAATACAACCACTTTTCCCTTTGCCACTCCAGTGTGGCACAGCCAAGCACAGGGGCTGATCCTGTCTTTATTTAAACGTTTGGTTTTTTGTTGTTGTTGTTCATCATGACTATTCTTGCATTTTTATTTTTTTACCATATTGCATTAAAATATCACTTGTTTTGGTGACTGAGATTTTCGGTGCCACTTATAACCTCGACACCAGGGGATGCCCTACACATCCCGCCCAGCCTTGCTTGTACAGGGAGTTACTCATTCGTTCGTTCCTTCCTTTCTTCATTCACTCCAGATGCGGTAGTCACTAAGGGCCTCCCCTGTGCCAGGCTGGACCCCGGGAGAGAGAATGTGAGCTGTCAGCAAGGCAGCCCTGCACCCCCCTGGGAAAAGGGGCACGGCGTCAGAGGATGGGGGACTCCAAGAACTCATAATGCCACCAGCCCCCTGCATATCTTGGCTCCCATGTGCCCAACTCCAAGCTGAGATCGGCCCAAGCAGCACCTCCCTGGGTGCCCTCAATAGCCCTGCCAGGTGCACAGATTCTCCTGTGAAAGTTAACAGATGGGGTCCTGAGGCTTGGAGAAGCCACGTGCAGGTGGTGGGCACAAGGTGGCGCTCTAAGAGGCAGTGGATTTGCAGTCCTATGCAGGGCTGTCTGGTCCTAGGCTTTTCTGCTCTGGCAAGGGCCGCCTCCCTCTGCCTCCCCAGGGTGCAGTCAGGGCGGGCTGTGTGCAGCAGGCACACCGAGCACAGAGACCTGCAGGGTGCGTAGGCGTTTACGGGGAGAGTCATTAGGGAAAAGTTGCATCTGGGGCTGTCAGCAAGCGATGTCGTGTCCACAATTCTGAGAAGCTGGGCAATCTTATGAAAGGGCATGTGTGTAGAAACAGGCTTCGCTTCCTCTTTCCGAGTCTCTGTTTCCTCACAAGAGCGGCATACTGACGAGGAGGCTCCCGGAGGAGCTGGCTGTTAGGTCAGAGGTAGGCCCGGCTCGCGGGGCAAGGCAGGGAGTGACTGGGACTGGGAGGGAAAGCACGGGGGGCTGCCGGGGCGGGGGGCAGCCTGCTGCGGGTTTTGGGGAGACTGGAGCTCAGAGCCCTCGGGTGGCCAGTGGGTGAGGGCGTGGCTGGGCCACTGTGCGAGGGCTCTGAGCGTCTGGACCTCACTAGAGGGACCCGGTTGTGCTGGGAGGGGGGATGCCTGGCAGCTCCCCTGGGGGTCACACCCTGTCACCCTGTGCTTTGCAGATGAGGTGTTGGTGGCAGCAAGTGCGTCCCCTCCCTGCCCTGGGCTCTGTCTCCTCCTCGTCAGTCCGGGGAATCGGACTGGGGAGAATGTGGAGTCCCCGCTGCCCTGGCTTAGAAAGAGGGAGGCCGGGGAGGGTGGCAGGGTGCAGAGGCTGGGAGGTGGAGGATGTCATCTGGAACCTGGCCGGGCCAGAGCCCGAAGTTACAGGGTGCGACTTAGGAAGTTCACCTGGAACTTGAGAAGAGACTCAGTCCCTGGCCCGGACTGGCTTCCAGCCAGCAATCAGTCTCTGTGTGCGAGCACATGCGTGTAATCACTATCGTTATGCCCTGCAGAACCAGCCTTGCTTATTTGGGTTTGGGTCCAGATGCGCGTGTTCTGTCCCGGAGCGTGGGTACCCAGGGCTGGGCACAGGCTGTCCGCTGCAGCCTCTGTCCCAGAGGTGTTTGCCCGGGCTGAGGGGCAGGTGTCTTCGCACAACAGGTGTCTGTGCCAGATGTGGTCTTTAGTCTTCAAAGGCCCTGCTGTTACATATTTCTGCATAACTGGGTTTTCTTTCTTTTTTTCTGTTCCTCTCTCCTGCTTTGTAATAACGTTTACAGTTTCAATGACCTTTCAATTAGCTCCTGGTCACTGTTTTCATTCATCAATTATATATGTATTGGTGGTAGCCTTGCAACTGTGTCTAACATTAAAAGAGCAAATACATAGATACTTTCTCCATTAAAAATTAGGATAATCCAGGGCCGGGGATTTAGCTCAGTGGCACTGTGCCTGCCTTGCAAGCACAAGGTCCTGAGTTCAATCCCTGGTATAAAAAAATTAGCATAATCCAGAATAGCATAAAAGGCAATGTCGCAGGCACTCTGCCCATTCCCTTTGATGCAGGTGTCGTTCTAGAACATTATTCTAAGCGTGACACAACTGCAAAGCTTTTCTTTACAGCTGGAATTATAATAAAATGGATTATAGCACACACATTGTTCTAGGGCTTATTTTTTCACTCCTAATACATTGTGGAAAGCATTTCCCAATAATGAAAATAGACTGGACTTAATTAACCTAAGGACTATAGGCCACCTATTAGTATGGGTATCACAGATCACCTAATCCGGGAGTGAGCGACTCTTAGCTTCCAGCCTTACACAACGTGAAAGTGTTTCTGTAGCCTGGATTGTGGGCGAGAGGTACACATTTAAAATTTTAATAAATATTTTCAGATCATCCTCAGAGTAGCTGAATTGAGATGCATGCAAAAGAGCCTAAGAAGCTAATTTATCTTTAGAGAAAGCATCAATGGTTTCGTTTTGTTCAGTGGAATGGATAAAAATTATCTCACTGTGTCTGAATTTTTTTCCTTTCCCCTGATTATTGCTGAGTGGTTTATATCCCTTTGTTTTTTGGTTATTTGGATTTCATTTACGATGAACACGTACAAGTCTTTTTTGTGTTCTTTATCTTTTACATCTTAACTTTCAGAGTGATTCATTTATTATGTGTATTATTTACATAGGTTAAAAACAGCGTCCCAGATTAATGCTTATCTTTTTTCTTGGCTGTGTTTAAGCCATCTCATATCATATAAAATATTTTGTTTGTAAGTCAAAGCTCCCATTATTTTTTACTAAAATAGTTCCTGGTTTTGTTGTCTTGTTCAGCCCTAAGACTAAAGAGATATTTTTAATGTTATATCACTTTAATTTTAACTTTAGGTTTTTTAATTCATTTGGAATTTAAGGGGTGGGTAATATGTAAAGTAATAATCTAACTTTTTAAAGAAATAATCTAATCGTCTAAAAATCATTAATTACAAGCATGCAGTCTCTTTGCTTCTTTGAAATGTCACCACACCTTCCTAAAATCTGGTATTTTCTTGGTTATTTTTCTTATTGTTTTCTGTCCTAGCTGAAGACTATTATATTGCTTAGGATTTTTCGAGCTAATACAGCAAGTCTCTCATCTTTTATTTGCTGTAATTTAAAATCAGCTTGTCTAGGGCCAGGGATTTAGCTCAGTGGTTCCGCCGCCTGCCTGGTGAGTGCAAGGTCCTGAGTTCAATCCCCGGTACAAAAATAAACAAACAAAAAACAGCTTGTCTAGCCTATGAAAAATCTCTTTGGAGCCAGGTGTGGTGGTGCACATCTGTAATCCCATCACCCTGGGTAGCTGAGGCAGGAGGAGCACAAGTTCCTTACCAGTTTGGGCAATTTAGGGAGACCCTGTCTCAAAAAGGGCTGGGGTGTAGCTCAGGACAAAGACCTAGGTACAGTCCCCCTATCTGCAAAAACAAAACAAAACAAAACAAGCCTGTTTGGAGTCTTCACTGTGATTTTACAGGATGATCCGGGTGCTGGGGACAGAGTGGAGGGAGCCTTACCAGGAGGCTATCTATGCACGGTGCCCTAGGACTCTGTGCCGTAGCATTTCTGGCAGATACTCAGCAACGCCATATTTTCTCCAGTTTTGTGTTTTCCAAGGTCTGTCTGCTTCTCTAACCCAGAATGACTGGCGCACGTCACCTGTGTTGGAGCATCTTTCAAGATAAACTTACCCTTCGCGTTTCCTTTGGTCTGTTTGTCTCTCTCTTTCCCAGGAAGACTGCTTCCTCCTCCCCCGTCGTGTGGAAGATGTTCCTTGCCTGGCCACGGGGATTTCTCCTTTAAGAAATCTATTTTCCTATTGCCCTCTGATACTCTTGTCTGGAGTGAACTTATGTTTTGCTTCCCCCACACCTTTTAGTTTTTATTCTTATCATGAAGCCTCTTCACAAGGTGGTCAGTTGTGACGTGCACATTTCTCTGGTGTGAGAGGCCTTTAGTTTTCCTGTTCCGATTGTACCCTTTTGTCTCTCTACCCCTAACTCTTCTGTCTCTCCTCTCCCCAGCCCCAGGACTGGAAATTGAATTCAGTCCTGTGCCAGGCAAGTGCTCTACACCCAAGCTCAGCTCCACTCCTATCTTATTGCTTGATTTTGAGACACAGCTTCCCTAGGTCACCCAGGCTGGCCTCTAAGCTGTAATCTTCCTGCCTCGGCCTCCTAAGTAGGTGGGATTACAGGTGTGTTCTGCGAAACTTTATTTATTGTATTTATTTATTTTTGGTACCGGGGATCAATCTCGGGAGCTTATGCTTTCGAGGCAGGTAGTGAAACCACTGAGCTAAATCCCCGGCCCTAGGAAACTTTATTTTTTTGTGATTCTGGGTTACACATGTCTACCCGGGTATTTTCAAGACCTCACTGATTAAATAGAGTTCGGGGTTACCTGAGAGATGTCTCTTGCCAATCTGACCTTTTTCCTATTGAAAGTGACCTGCTTGCCCGGGTTACTCTTTTATTCTCAGAAGACTGAAAGGTCCTAGCAACATGTAACTGGTTATGACATTATCATAAAGGAATAGCCTAATCTCACTCCCTTACTACAAACACCATTGTAGTAGCCTCTTCCTTTGATAAATTCTTCCTTTTTGTCTTTATGGGAAAAAATGAAGCTTGATTTTTCACTTTGTGGATTGTAGTCTTTTTGAAACCTTGTGACATTTTCTTCTGTTTTCAATTGCTTCTGTGAATAACAGTAATTGTATTTCTGCTCATATAAGAAAAGTGCAGAGGTAGTAATCTCAGGCTGGTGTGGTTGCTCCAATGTGACAAGAAGAATCTAGTTTTCCTCTCCTTCTTTTGCAAAGAGCTCCCATCTTTAAGCCAACTTTATACTTCAAAATGGCTGCTGTGGTGCCAGCCATCATTAATAAGATGCAGGCTGGAGAAAGGAGAAAAAGTAGAAGGGCAGAAATAGATCCTTCTCATCTGAGTCAACTCCTTTTAAGCAACTACTTTTTTTTTTTAATGTCACACACTGCTTCCATTCATATCTTTTTGCACAACATTTAGTCACAGGATCATGCCCTAGTAACCAGAGAAAGCGAGAAATATAACCTTTTACTCTGTGTAGCAATAAGCCCAGCTATAACTTGGGGTTCTGTTGTCAAAGAGGAAGGGGACTGCTAGGTGGGTGACGCTATTGCCATACGTGCCCTTTATTTCCTCTGTCCTCTGCTTCTGGGGTTTGGAATTCTATATCTTTTCCAGGTTTCAATGTTTCTTTAAAACTTCTCATCCTTTTGCCTATTCGCTCTGCCTTTAATACCCACTTTTATAAGATGGTCATTTGTGGTGTTCACTCTGGCCCATTGTTAAATTGATTTTTTTAAAAAATTATGGATGCTATACCTTTAAACTGTTATCCTTTGCACAGCAAAACTTGAGGCTACAGAGCTCTGAGCCTGCCTGGAGGATCCCACCTGTCCCCAACTGGCTGTGTGATGCAGGACCTGTTACCAAATACCCCTGTTTGGTTTGCCCCTAAAAAGTGAAGCCTCGAACAGTAGCCCATACCCAATGTGTTCACATCTGTAAGTGTTTTGAACAGTGCCTGGTTTATGGTAAGCGGCAAAAAATAAATAAATAAATAAAATGCCAGCCGATAGCCAGGTGTGGTGGCACAATCAGTAATCCCAGGACTCAGGAGGCTGAGGCAGGAGGATCAGTCAAATTCAAGACCCTTCACACCGAGCTACATCTTCAAGATTTTTTTTTTTTTTTTTTTTTTGGAGACAGGGTCTTACTATATAGCCCAGGTTGGCCTTGAACTCACATTGGTCAGTGGCACAGCTGGAGTTTGTGCTGCTGAGGGTGGGAGGAATCAATTTACAGTCCTCTAACATATCTGAATATGTTAACCTATTTAAATAGAAAGCTAACAGGATAAATATAGAGAAAAATGTGCCCCAGGAGGCAGTGATCCTCCTGCCTCAGCTTCCAGAGTGCTGGGATGACAGGTGTGCACCACCATACCCAGCTTCTTTTTTTGTTTGCTTGTGTTTTTTTTTTGTTTTTTTTTTGAGACAGGGTCTCAGACTGGTTTGGAACTTGCCTCCCTCATCCTCCCAGAGTGCTGAAATTAAAGGCATGCGCAGCCATGCCCGTGGATCTCTGCTCATCTTTGAAATGCGTCAAGAGTCCCAGGACCTGCAGCACTGATACAATAGTGAGGGCTGAGAAGTTCACGTCCCTCAGCCCGGGGTAGCCTGGGCTCCTTCCCTAGTCTCTCCCCTCCACCCTTTGAGCCCGGAAGCTGCCCTGGACCATTCTGCATAACCTCAGACCAAGGCACCTTCAGCACTTCTCTCTTGCCTGAAAGCCCGATTGGTCTTCAGGGCTTGCAGCATTCCTTTTCCGTCACCCCCAGCACCATTTCCCTGTAATCTTCAATAAGTCCAGCTCAAGGGGAGGCTGAGGCAGGAGATTCACCAGGAGTTCAAGGTAGGCCTGAATAGTGAGACCCTGTTTCAAAATAAAATAAACCTGCTTTTCCCTAAAAAAAAAAAAAGTTTAAAGGCCAGCCTGAACTCCATAGTGAGACTGTCTCAAAACAAAAAAGGTTAGCCACTAACTCTAGATCTCTGCAAGAATGTAAGGACTCTGATAAGATCAGTTTGTTTTGATCTTTCTCTGTGGAAGACAATAACCTCTTCTTTGTAACTTTTGTCTCTCTGTTCTGTGTCCACAAAACTCATGTTGAGCCAGGCGTGGTGGTGGTGGCTCGTGCCTGTAATCCCAGCACTCAGGAGGAGGCTGAGGCAGGAGGATCGCTGTGAGTTTGAGACCAGCCTGGGCTACATAGTGAGTTCCAGGTCAGTCTCAACTACATAGTGAGACCCTGTCTCAAAAACAAAAAAAAACCTCATGTTGAAACCTGATTCCCAAAGACAGACCACTTGGAGGCGGGGCCTCTGAGAAGGGCGGGGCCTGAGGACTGAGCCCCTCAGGAGCAGGATTAGCACCTTCCACAGAGGCCTGAGGACGCCCTCACGCCTTCCTCCCCACTAGCATTACCTCGAGGAGTCCACGGTTGGGTGGGCCCAACATACTCCATATATCCCACACCTGGACCTTGCTCTTCCCCCCTCCAGAACTGTGAGGGTCAAATCTGTTGTGCACAAACGCTTCTATGGTTTGAAGATTAATGTGGTTTCACTTTTTAATTCCATTTTTAATTCACTTCATGTTTGAGGAATAGTGTGAGGTGGGAGTTTTGTTATTCAATTAGCATTTTAATTGAATGTGCCATCATTTCATATTGTTTACTAATTCCTCCTTCATCATATAGAGAATTCTTGGGTAACATAGAATTGTTTCCAGCCAGTGTGTCCACAGATGATGGAAAGATAGATAGGTAGATAATTAGATATATAAGAAGATAGATGCTTAGATAGATAATTAGATAGATAAATACATAGATAAATACCTAAATGAGTAGACACATAGGTAGGTAAATAGATGGATAGACAGACAGACAGACAGATGGATCAATGCATAGATTTATAGGTGGATACATAAGTGAGTACCTAGACAGTCACATAGACACAGGGACAGCTGTGCTCTGGGTACTTCCCAGGGCAGGACATAATGACAAAAAAGGAAATTCCCACCCTGCGGGGAAAGCAGAACTGGTAGAGAGTGACAGACAGAGATGTCAGGGAGTAAATGACGGTAAACAGAGCCAGCCAGGGGCAGCACCAGGTCCCTCTGTGTGTGTGTGTGTGTGTGTGTGTGTGTGTGCTGGAGAAAGAAAGATTAATGCCACCAAGCAATCCAACCCCCCTCCATCCCGGTGACTCTCCAAAGCATCGCCCACAAGGAGCCTGGTTGCCATCAAAGCCTCGCCTCCCCCTCTGGGGCTGTTGTCTCAACGCACTGCTTGTTGGTACCCAGAATCCTTCATGCCCGTCTCCTGCACCACCTTGCTTGGGAGACAATCTCAAGGGACTGGGACTGACTGCACAGGCTAGGTCTTGGGCAGCTCCCATGAAGTCATCCTTCTGCAGGCCCAGAGGAGGCAGATTCTTGGAGTCACAAGAGCCAGTGACATGAGTCTGGCCCAGCCCTCAGCCAGGCAGAGATGGGAGACTTCAGAGCAATGAGGACACCCACCTGCCCATAACCAGCATCCAACGGGCGCCAACCTGCAGGTCCAGAGCTCACCGGCAGATGGCGCTGCTCCCAGGCCCGCTCCTCGTGGCCTTGCTGGCTCTGTGCTGGGGACCCAGTGTGGAAGGGTCACAGGGTGAGTCTGAGGCTCTGTCCCCGTCCTCATCCCACGTCTCACTCCTGAACATGTCGGGGACACCCCCACTGCACCCTGGAAGCTTTTGGACACCCACACCTCTCCTTTCTTCCTATCTTGCTCCTTTCTGTCCTCTCCACCTGGTCACCTGGGCTCTCCTCTAAGGTCCACACACCCCTGTCACTCTCCCCTGGAGCCTGAGCGTCCCACTGAGGGAGGCCCTGTCTCTGCCTGCCCATCTCACTATGGCACTCAAGCAAGGCCCTGACTTCAGGTGGGTCCAGCCTCTTCTCTGCTCCCCACCCCCCTCCCCTCTTCTCCCGGGAGGCTCTGATTCCCTCTGGCAGCCTTGGCCTGGGGCTCTCTCTGAAGCAGCCCAGCCACCTCTGCTGCTAGGAGGCCCTCTGGGGGCTCCTGGGGCTCTGAGACAGAAGGAGCCCCCCCCAGTGCCCCCAGACTGGCTTCTGTCACGACCTCAGGAATGACAGCCCCTTTTCCAAGCCCGGATCAGGCAGGCAGAGGACGGACAGAAGCCTGAGTGTGGACCTGGGTGGTACCTCTTTCTGGGGGGCACTGTGGGGTGCAGGGGTGGGGCTGTGCCTGACACTGGTCCCCTCCTGAGGGCACCCTGCCCTAGGCCAGCACACGGGGCCCTGTAACGTGCTGAGGGTAAGCTAGAAGCTGTGTTTCTGTGGGGAGAAGAGTCGTGGACGTTCCCCCCCGCCCAGCCCCGCTCTGCCCAGGGCGTCTGCAGGAACCTGGTTCCCTCCCCAGGACTGGGCATCCTGGAGATGCTTGGGGGCAGTGGCAAGGGGCTGAAGGAGAGCGACCCTTCTGCGTGTCCCTGCAGGTACCGTCCCGCTGCAGACCCTGCGCTGCTACAATGACTACACCAGCCGCCTTGTGTGCAGCTGGGCAGACACCGAGACTGCTGGGCAGCTCATCAACGTGACCCTCCATCGCAGGCTAAAAGGGTGAGAAAGGGGGACAGGAGACTGAAGGTGCCTTTCTGTGTCTGGGTGCCTGGCATGGGGCTGCAGAGGGCACAAGGACATGACAGATGCCAGGGTTCTCAGACACTAATGGTCCTGCTGCTATAGATGGTGACAGTCTTCTCTTACTGACACCGTTTCACAAAGTTTCCCCACGTGACTCAGTTCATCCTCCCTAAGAGGCAGCTGGAAGGACATGATGCCCAGATCACAGGGAGGCCACATAAGTGACCAGGGAGCTGAGGCCCTCACCAGCCACAGGTTGGGGAGGGACAGAGCAGCGACAGTGTGCAAGGGTGTAAGATCCAAGACCCCACCTGCAGCATGGGCTTGCTGCCTTCCGGTCCCTGGCCTCCTGCACCTAAGCCACTTAGGAAGGCAATGACATCAATTGGGGGAATTGAGAGTGTAATCTGCCATGGGTAAAGGGGCCATACAAATGAAGTCCAGGGAATGAAGGAGACTCTGGGGAGGTGCCCTTGGGGAGCCGGCTCCACTGTACAGCGTCTTCTTGCCACAGCTCTGTCCTTCTCCTCCTGGGCCATCACCACTTCCTCTCAAGGGCTGTCTGCAGTCACTGTACCTGATGCCTTTTCAGTCTGTCCTCCCTGAACACGCTCCCCCAGGCCACCCTCGCTTCTCCTGTCTGTGAGCAGTACCCCTGCAGTTAGGTGGAGTGGTCAGGAGTTGGCCCTCTTCCTCCCTGACCATGGCCAGCAGCTGACCATGAAGAATCCAGTGTCCTCCCTGGAGCTCATCTTCACCCAATTTCTGGCCTCCAGTCTCACCAGTTCCCCCGTGTGCCCACCCCATTCACCCTCTTTTCTCTCTTGCTTCCTGTCTGTCTCTCCACAGGGGGTGACAGAACTTGACTTTGGTCCTTGGACTTCCTCTTTTTTATTTGTACCCAGTCTTTGAAGATCCCACCTCAGGCTATGGGCAGCAACTTCAGATGCAAATTTCTAGCCGACCACTGACCATTAACCAGTGCACTTGCCTCTCTGTGTTTCAATTAGATTAGAGGTATCGCTGACTCTAACTTCCCTTGATTTCTGCTCCCACCCTGAGATGCTCATGTCTCAGTCTTCCCTAGCTCATTCCGCTGGGAAGAGACGAGCACTTGGGCTAAACAAATGGGAGGCAGTTGTTTGGTTTTTAAATCTCCTTTCCTTCCCCACTGCAGCATCTGACCCACCAGCAAATGCCGTCAAATTTGTCTTCAAACAGAATGCGAATCTGACCAGTGCTGACCCACCTCCCTGCTCCAAACCTCTTTTAGTCATTTGGATGTTCCAGAAGCCACCTAGCTGGTCTCCACCCTCTTCACCATCTTTCATCAAAATAGGTCTTTCCTCTTTTTCATAAGTCTCTAAGCATGTGAAATCCAAATTCCTTGTGCTGTGTTACTGGACCCAAGTCTGTTCTGCTCACCGCTTGAAAGCTGATACTCGAGGACAAGTTGGAGCAAGGAAAAATATTCACTTGGAAAATCAGCACAGCAAGGAAGATGGGAGGCTCTTGCTAAGAAAGATCATTTTGCTTAAGGGTCACAGGGTATCTTTTCAGTCCTAGATCAGCTGGTAGAGGAACTCCAGGGTTGTTAGCAATTCCCAGGCAGTCTGCTTCCCTGGTTAACATGATGCTTTTATGGGGAGGTTACTCAACCTTCTGGGTTCTGTAAATCTAGAGGAAAGAAACCAACTAGTAAGTTTTATGACTAAAGCCTTTTTAGTTTCTTTTCTCAGATAGGTAGCAGTCTAAGATACAGAATCTTGGAGGAGAGCAGAAAGTATCTTGCATCAGAGTTTTAATCTATTAAGTAGCCTCAGTTACAGAGGTCCTCTAGAGGAAAGCTAGTGGGAAGCCAGAAATAAATTGTTCACCTGTGTGACCTTCTTCAATTAGAGAAAGGTAAACCCTACTAAAAGCCAGTGAGGTGAGAGGCTTTCTTCAGGTTTTCTCTTGGTTACACTTAGATTTCTTCAAAGCACTGTATGATCAGACTAATTAACTAGTCTCCTAGACCTCCCGCCCTGACAAGCTCCCTTCCCTTCATGCTGGTAAAATGGTGCCGCTTCCAACTGTGCCTGCCCAAGGGACTTTGCACTTTCTGGCCATTTCTCAAAATCCCCTTTCACCAAGATTTTCGTGCTCTCTCTCCGTGTGCTTGGACACACTTTTCGCTCAGTCTTCTCAAACTGCACTCCCCTCTTTCAAACTGCATTGCTAATCCAACACCTAGATTCATCCTTCTCCTTCCTTGCTTTGCCCTACTACATGATGTTTTCTCACACTACAGAGGTGGTCAAAATATACAGTGAATATTTAAAATTTTGAAAAATTATTACAGTAGAAGACACATTGCTATAGGTCCCCCTCAAAATACTCCATTTCATGCCATGTATGTCTCCAGTGGGTTACCTTGCTCCTCTTCAGCGAGGATGCCAGCGTCATAGTGGGCATCTGTGAGTGTGTGGTTCACTGCCAGCCCTTGACACTGGACAAAGCCTGGCACATGGCACGACTCACTAAATACTACGAATTATGATTAATTCAGAGCCAACCAATCGAAGTCCTCTCCCCACAGGGACCATCCCCAGCCAGTGTCCTGTGAACTCACGGAGAGCCTGCTCTGGTCACTGTGCCCATCTCCGCCCTGTGTGCCTAGAAGATGCCATTCCCTATCCAGGGCTTGGTCTCTGTCTAGACAGCGGGGGCCAGGGACAGCCGGGCCAGAGCAGAAGGGCCAGGCAGTGAGTGTCCGAGGCTCAGTTGGGATGGGATGCGGTGTCCCCGGGATGGTGACAGTAGAGCAGGTGTGATGAGACGGCCACGCCCACGCTGCCTGCCCTGCCCCAGCTGCTGCCACCACCCACCAAGCCCCTGGCCTCGAGCCCTGACAGCTTCCCTCCAAGGGGAACCAAGCCGAGGAGTCGCGTGGAAACCGAACAGCCACAGGATGGCATTTCTGCCACCGCCCATCTGTGGATGAGGCCCTTGAGGTCCAGAGGGTTCCAAAGTTCTGCCAGTGGGACAGGTCCAGTCCCCACAGGCTTCCAGCCCATGGGACACAGAGCTGTCGCCTCACTGCCCTCGCTGGGCCCCGGGGTGCACGGTGGGTTCACAGAGGCCAGGAAACCAGCAGGATCTGGGCTGGGTGCAGATGGCCACTCATACAGCGAGGTCTGCGTGAGTTTCCTGTGGAAGGAAACACAAGCGTGGATTCCAGGCAGTGTCACCCCAGGGAGGCCGGATGAAAAGGGGAGTCCTCCGACAAATGTTTGGGGTGACATGCCGAGCCCGTGTGTGTGGTGGGTGTTGAGGAAGCTGCAACTCTTGTCCTCTTCCCCAAACAGCATCAGAGAGGTGTCCCTGTCACTGTCTTTTGGTTTTGGGACTTGCCCAAGGCCTCTCAGCCACTGGGGGCTGCAAGGAGTTTGGGCCCAGGCGGGTTCCTTCCTGCCTCTGATCCTGCCCTGGGCCTGCTGCTCCTGGCATGAGTCCAGGGAGGATCTGCTCTTCTTAGATGGGAGGGTCCCTCGGGGAGCTCAGAGCTGCAGCCTGGAGACCAGGAAACACAGAACATTGTCCTGTGTGCTGAGTGCAGGCAGCAGACAGCCTGCACCAGGACAGGCTCCCCAGAAGGAGGGAAGAGGTTTGTCACTGAGATGTGAAGGCTGTGGAGGAGCTCAGGGTGGAGGTACATTCCTGGTGGGGATGTAACTGTATGTGCCACGGCTCCGGAGGCTCAGGAGGAGCAGCGTGCTGGGAAGACCCCATCACCGTGTCGGGGAGCATCACATTCCTATGCTGGACAGTGGGAGGAAGAAGCGGGGGACACAGGCAGGACCTGAGGCTGGACAGGACTCTGCCCTGCAAGGGAGTGTACAGGGCCCTGTGCAGGTGACAGAGAGCCTCTGAGGCAGTGTGACCCAAGTGGATGTTGGTGTGAGGAGGCTGGGGACAGGCAGTGCACAGGTGATAAATTGGGCAGTGGTGACAGGAAGAATGGGGTCCAGTACGTGAACTAAGGCACACGGCACAGAGGGAAGGGAAAAGGTCCCAGCTGGCTGTGGCTGGGGCGGGAACGAGGGCAGATGCAATCCCAGATGGGATGGACAAGCGACCCATGCTGGTGCCCTGCTGGCTCACTCCGCAACTGTTCAGGCCAGCAGGGTGGTGAACAAGGGACCGGCAGTATGGCCACAGGGAGCTGAGCACCTGAACGTGGGCAGGCTGCACTGGAGATGGGATGGTGGAGGGCAAGGAGAGGACAGTGGCACTCTGCTTCCTGAAGTGTAAGCTGAGTAGGGGCACTCTGGTACTCCCCGATAGGGCACAATTGATCTGACAATCCCGCAGTTGAGATCTGAGACATTTCATTTCCTCTGTCACCTTCTCCAGCTGTGAAATGAGCCAGTGGAATAAAATGGCAAAAACTGGATGAATAGGGCAGAAAAGCCCCCGGTCTGGCCAACTGGCAAGAGCCGTCTGAGCTCTCTGCTGAGACAGACGCCCATTCCGCATCCGTGGTGGGCTTAGGGTGCCATGATGGATTAGTGATGTCTGTCCTGGCTGAGTGGGCGAGGGTGGAGCTTGCTGTGCACCAGCCACTGTGGGCTAATGCCTGCTGTGGGGCTGCAGCTGGGACCGGCTTTAAGCAGCCAAGTCCCATGACCAGCATAGAATGTTCACAAACTACTGTGTGAATGTTTTGGATGTGAAAATCACGTTTGGCTCTCAGACAGAGAAACTTCAGGAGCCCAGAGCCATCGTACTCAGGACTGGGCTTCTTCATGAGACTGTGAGGTGCCAGCAGGGTAGCTTTTAGGAGTGGCGGGAAGCGATGGCTGAGAGCCTGAGGACTGCGCTGACGTGCGCATTCCTTCCTTCAGTCCTTCGTCCTCTCTCCCACCCTCATTCACCAGGCAGCTGCATGGAGACCTGGAGGTGGGAGGGTCAGTAGAGAGTCCCCAGCCTTCCCCAAGCTCCTCCTTTACCAGGGAAGGCGAAACAGAAACAGCAAAACCTCCGGGATGCAGGGGATCTTGGGGGGCGGGTTACAAGGAGAGAAGAAACAGAAAAAAGAACACGGAAACAAGGCAGTCCTAAGAAAAGGACAAATTTAAACTGGCCAGTGAGAGTGGTGAGGGACCCCGGCAGGGAGGAGAGCGGATGACAGCAGGAAAGGGAGGCTCCTGACTGCAGCGC
>NW_022900931.1:10040491-10062853 GCF_012274545.1 Fukomys damarensis | reverse complement strand
GGGAGGAGAGCGGATGACAGCAGGAAAGGGAGGCTCCTGACTGCAGCGCTTCTCCTGGCCAGGAGGTCACACTGCGTGCCGGGCAGGGGTGGCTTCACAGAGAGTTGAGTGCCAGCCCCTCCACTGGAGCTGGCCGTGCATGGGACAGCAGCCCGCACAGCCGTCATTGCTGTCACGTTTCCGTACACAGGGCCGCAGGTGAGGGCCTGAGGCTGCAGAGGGAGGGCCTTGTTCACTGTCCCAGCTGATGGCCAGCGCTGGGCCTAGGACCCAAGCGTGGCCCCCTGAGGCCAGGCAGGCCGCTCTGCCCCACGGCCCAGCCTCAGGAGCCCTGTGCTTCCTGTCCCTGCAGTGCAGCCGCCCCCACCCCGAGACGTCCAGATTTATGCCACTGGGGACCAATTCTGGCTGACCTGGAGCGTGGCCCTCGGTGGTCCCAAGATGTCCTGGCTGTCACAGGAGGATCTGGAGTTCGAGGTGGTCTACAAGCGGCTTCACGAGTCCTGGGAGGTAGGACCCAGAGTCAGCTGTGCCCCAGCCCCGGGGGTCACGTGGCCAGCGCCTCCTACAGTGCCCCCTCTGTCCACAGGATGCCACCACCGTGCAGTCCAACTCCTCACAGGTCTCCCTGGGGCCCGAGCTCCTCCTGCCCAGCAGCACTTATGTGGCCCGAGTGCGGACCCGGCTGGCCCCAGACTCAGACTTCTCAGGGCGGCCCAGCCAGTGGAGCCCCGAGGTTCAATGGGACTCACAGCCAGGTATGGGGTCCGGGTGGGACCTGTCCCTCTGGGCGGGCGGGCTCCTTAGAGTCCCAGGCAGTAGGAGTCTGAGTCAGTGCCTGGGCCTTCCAGGCCTGGGCTGCTGCGTGTCCTCATCAGAGAGTCTGTGGAGAACTCTGCCCAGTCAGGCTCAGGCCTGCACACTCCAGATCCAGCTCCTGTGAATGTCAGCTGATGACAGTCGCAGTCACAGCAGCTGTGTCACTGGCCGCCATGTGTCACCGAGGGCTTTACTCTTCAAGACTGCGTCCGCACCTTGGGACAGATTCCTTGGAGCTATGGGCACGTAGATGGCAGGACCACGATGAGATCAGATCCTGGTCTCGTTATCCTGAGGCCCGAGACCTCCCTGTGGTGGTCACAGGGTGTCCCGGGAGCTATGGCGTGAGGGAGGGGAGTGACCGAGGGCTGTCTGCACTGCAGGGGACGAGGCCCAGCCCCAGAACCTGCAGTGCTTCTTCGGCTTCGGTGGGACTCACGTGCTCAGCTGCTCCTGGGAGGTGAGGGCCCCGGTGACCAGCTCGGTCTCCTTCGGCCTCTTCTACAGGTCCAGCCCGGATGCAGGGTGAGCATGGTCCCTCCTCCGTCCCTTCCCTGCTCTCAACCTCCCCTGCCCAGGCTTCCTCCTGTCCCCAGGGCCCTGGCACAAGCCCCGGGCCTGCTGAGGGCCAGGCGGTCCTTGTTCCCGCCCTGCACCCTGACCTCAGCTGTGTGCGCCCCCCAGGGAGAAGGAGTGTCCCCAGGTGCAGAAGGAGGAGCTCGGTGGCCTCTACATCCGCCACTCCTGCCAGATCCGGGTCGGCAGCCTGAGGCCCGACGGCCAGTACACGGTGGCTGTGCGCCCGCAGAAGGAAGAGATGTTCATAAAGAGCTCAGAGCACAGTGAGTCTGTCCTGCTTCCTGTGGGTTCTCGGGGCTGCACGGGAGCCTGGGGTCACCCCTGGAATCCCAGGCTTCCTCCTGCCCCAATCTTCCTACTCATCACCTTCAAAGAAAGTCAGAGCATTCACTCAAAATGAACAAATTCTTCTGATGTTCGTGTATGTTCTCAAGGAGTAGTGGTTTAGCAGTAAGGGGTAGGGAGGGGAAGATTGATTACACAGAGACCAGGTCTTTATTTTTATTTATTTATTTATTTATTTATTTATTTATTTATTTATTTATTTATTTATTTTTGGTACTGGAGATTGAACTTGGGTCCTTGCGCTTGCAAGGCAGGCCCCTAGAGACCAGGCCTCTAAACCAGGTCTCCCGATCCTTCTCTCCAGGCTCTTTTTCTGGAGTGATTCCACAGCATCCCCCTCAGCCCACACCCTCTACGCCCTCCCACCAAACCACTCCCCTTCTCTGATTGGGTTTTTCATTTACTGATTTCCAAAGTCATCCCCTAACTAATATCCTCATTTTTGTATATATTGATGTACGATTTATTTTTCTACTGTGGGCAGGGTGTTGGCACATAGACTGTGGGTCAAAGTCACTCATTCCCCTCAGGTAGCCAAGACCACAATCCAAGGGAACCACCCGTGTACGGTGGCTCCTGATGGCCAAGCTCCTCCAGACATGCTTTAGGGCTTATTAAGAGCAGCAGCCCATTCATGTGGGTTGTAATCCACCACTTACATTCGTGCGGTCTGCCCTGGGAACGCAGTTCCTAGAGTAGAAGTGCCAGAAGGGCCTAGAATGATGCATGGCACATGGGACACCTCACATTGTTTTATAAAAGCCCTGTGAAGCTGTCACGATTAAGAGCATTCTTCTGATGGCTAGACTGAAGCTCAGAGTAGTTGAGCGACTGGTCAGTGGGAGGTGATTCAAGGCTGGAATGCAGAACTTCTAAATTCACTCCTACTTCCTGCATTCTCTGTCCTTATGGACTGAAAAGACCAAGTGGGAGGAGCTGGTGCAAAAGGGCTTAATCTGTCTGGTTATCACCAGGATGGGTAGTGGGTCACCCAAGGTGGTTGCAGGCTCAGTGCTGTGACCTGGTGGTTTTTCGGGTGGTGAGAGCCTGTGAGCCCGGGCAGGCTCCAGACACCTCCTATGGCTTGGGGTGGGGTAGCCCAGCGAGATGATCCCAGGGACTCTGGAGTAGTTGAGAGGAGCAGCTGGACAGGACTGCACAGCCCAGCTCTGGGTGTTGTGTTTGCAGAACATGGTCGGAGTTCCAGAATCAACCGACTCGTGCTGCTTGTACTTAGACTCCAGATAGCAGGAGGAACCCACACATCAACACAGGCATCTCTGACATCTCCCAAGAAAGGGGCTGATTAGGTTTCTATAGGAGAAAAAGTGCAAAAGGGACCTCAAAAACCCCAAGTGGCCAGGACATGACTAACATAGGTGACAGGAATTTCCCCTGGAGGGTGGAGGTCAGGACCATCTCTAAAAGAACACCTCCCTCCAGTCCAGATGGAGGCCCCGACCCTCAATGTGACCAAGGATGGGGACAGCTACAGCCTACACTGGGAGGTGAAGAAAATGTACTATTCCCACATTGAAAACACCTTCCAGATCCAGTACCGGATAGATGAGGAGAAGTGGGAGGTGAGTGCTTGGCCGGGGCACAGGGAAGCAGAAAAAGGAGGAAGCACACAGAAGAGCACCCTGTCCCCAAGATGTACACATAGAGGCGGTGAGCCTGCCTCTGTGGGCCCAGTGTCCCATCTCTTGGGGAAGAAGCTGAGGCTCTGAGAGGTGAGGTGACCAGGCCACGTGACCACAGCAAGTCTGAGCTCCCAGGGACAGACACCCTCAGGGCAGCTTGGGCTCACACCACTGAGAAGAACTTGCTTCAGAAATCACCAAGCCCCAGAGACATTTCCTCTGGGGAAGCTTATCTGCCTCATAAGTGTAGTCTGTGCAGACCTCAGGCTCCTCAGAGCCCACGGAGCAATCACAGGTTGGCCCAGAGGGGGCACTGAGACCCGAAAGGTGGTCAGCACTGACTGAGGAAAAGGCCACGCTCCTCAGCTCCTGTCTCAGGGCCCAGCCCAGTCAACCTGCTCCTCATGCTTGGATCAGCAGGGATTGGGGTGCAGGGTGTGCCCAGAAACCTGGGGGCCCACTCTCCACTTGAGGGCAGTTGGAGGACTCTGTGGACTCTGGTCCCTGGCATCCCCATCTGTGCTGTCGGAGGTGGACCTGGCACCACAGGGGACCTAGGAGAGCAGGGTAAGGGAGGCCACTGCACCCTGCACCAGGCCAGGCCTCAGCCTCAGCCCCTGCTCCCACAGGACAGCAAGACCGAGACCCTGAAGAACGCCCACAGCATGCCGCTGCCCCCCCTGCAGCCCGCCACCACCTACTGGGCCAGGGTGAGGGTCAGGCCCAGCCCAGGAGGTGCCTACAACGGGATCTGGAGCGAGTGGAGCGAGGAGCAGGCCTGGACCACCGCGTGGGGTAGGTCTCCTGGCTCCGCTCGTCCTGGACACGGCCCCTTCCCCTCACCTGTCACTCGTCCCCAGGACAGTGGTGACGCAGCCGTGGCACCAGGACCACACGGGCATACACAGCCCTCTGTGGGCACAGGAGCCAAGTCGCCGCGTTGGATATCAGCTGTTTTTCCTGAACTAAAACCTGTGTTCAGGTTCAGTCGCAGTGTGGAATAGCACCTGATGCGAACACAGAATAACAGGAGGACGTGCAGGTCTCCCCAGGCCTCCTCCTTCACACTGGAGAGGAGGCTCCCGTCAGCGCGGCCCTAGGTTTTGTTACCTTCAAGGCGGCCACCACCCAGTGACTGGGCAGCCCGGGTCTCCTGGAAGCAGGGCTCCTGAGGACCTTTGCTCACTGCTCCCTGCCCAGTGCTCCTCTTCCTCTACCCCCGGTGCTCCGGCACCCTGCGGCCCAGCGCCCAAGCCATCTCCTCAGGATGTCCCGACACTCTTGTGTCCCCAGCAGAGCTCTGTGGGGTCTGCCCTGTCCCGCTCTCCTGTGAACCACGGCCTCCCTACCCAGGCCCCCCACGCAGCGCGCAGGCCCACAGAAGACCTGGGGACCCCGACCTCAGCCCCACCTTTCCCTCCTCCCTAACCACTCTCCTCCTGCTCCCACCAGCGCTGCCCACCTGGTTGCTGGCACCCGTCCTGGTCTTTGTCACTCTGGCCCTGGTCCTGGCCCTGCGCTTCTGTGTCCTCCATGGGTACAGGTGAGGCACTCAGGGCCCTCAGGACTCCAGGGGTGGCAGAACCGGGCTCCTTCCCTCTCCACCCTATCCCCGGGGCTCATGGCGTGGGAGCAGCTGGCCCTGAGGGGTCTGATGACTGTCCCCTCCCTGGTGTGTTCCAGCCTGAGCAAGAAGTGGGAGGAACGAATCCCCGACCCCAGCAAGAGCCACCTCTTCCAGGTAGGAGCCACTTGTGGAGCTGGGTGGGGGCTCTGCTCCTGCCCCTGTGTCCCCCCTGCCACCCGCTCCCTGGCCTGCAATGTGTCCGGATCAGGTGCGAGGGAGCTGGGCAGCAGGAAGAAGGAGGAACACAAGTCCCATCCCTGCTGGAGCTCTGCCTGGGGCCAGGCGGGGACCTGAGAGCTGGTGCCCTGCAGCCAGGGTGAGCTCAGGAGGGGCCCTGCCCTCTCGCGATGGGGTGGTGGGAGACAGAGCAGCTCCCAGAGCAGCACTGAGCTGAGCCTGAAGGACCTGGGGGGAGCCAGGCAGGACAGTGGCTCAGCAAGGACGTCTGGAAGATGGAGACAGGACCTTCCTGAGGGCACTGAGCTGCGACAGTCAGGATGCCTTTGCTAGGCCTGGTGTCCGGTGTGCAGGTGCTGGGGTGAGAGCAGAAGACGCCCCGCTTGTCCCAGGACGGGCATCCTGTCCCAGGCTGCCTGGGAGCCGGGCCGCTGCAGCCCCTCCCTGGCCTGGGCTTGCTGGTGGCAGAAGGCTGTGGCTGGTCTGGACCACGGGGAGATGAGTGCTGTGTCTGGAGATACTCAGTCCTCCCTCCCTGCGTCCCACCCACGGGCCATGTGTCCTTCTCCTCCAGAGTGGAAGTGCTGGGCTCCTCCTCCCAGGCAGCATGAAGGCCTTCATGGGCAGGAGCACGCCTCAGCAGGGGCCCTGGGGTGGCCTCTCCTCGGAGCTGGATGGGTGAGTGTGGGGCCGGCGGCTCCTGTCCCTGGTGAGCAGCGGGGGCTGCCCAGTGCACACATGTGGGGCTGGTGGGAGGGCCTGTGGCTCCCTGGGAAGAGGTCCTAGGAGGTGGCTTGGCCCCAAAGCAGATGGCACCAGGCTGGGCATAGGAAGAACCTCCCGACTCTTGGTAGTTGTCCTCCTGCATCCTCATGGATCTCTACGTAGTTGACCCTCCATGCCCTGCTGACCTGGCAGTGTCCCTACTGCAGAGGCCACAGGCTGGGGCCATAAATGGAAATACAAGGGTGTCAGCTTTCTGTCAGAGAGAGTTGGTGGCACAGTGGGTACAGTGAGAGGAGCAGTCATCAAGGCCTCACCTGTCCCAGACACTGCCACAGCGGAGAATGAGGGGACACCTACAGGGGAGGCCTTGAATTAAGCACTATGGACACATCGTGGGGAGGCTCTCCTTGTGCCCCACCTGCCCTGGTGATCCAGGTGAGGCCTGGGTGGGCTCAGGCCTTCTTGGGTCCTCCAGGCTCTGTGCATGTCCTGGGTCCACTGCCAGGTGGCCTGTGCATCTCTGTATCTCTGCCTCTGTGCTCCCCACAGGCTGTGCACTGTAGATCACAGGGACAGCGAGGTGTCAGCTCTCACCACAGAGGACCCTAAAGTTGTCTGTGACCCTCCCTCCGGGCCTCATTCCACTCCTGCCGCCTCAGACCTGGCTCCAGAATGTCCCCCCAGCACTCAGCCAAGTCCACCTGCTACCCAGGGCCGGCCTGAGGACCAGCTCGCCACCTTTGACTTCAATGGTCCCTACCTGGGGCCGCCACAAAGCCGCTCCCTGCCTGACCTCACAGGCCAGCAGGAGTCCCCACAGGGTCCCAAGCCAGCACTGCCCAGCTCCCTGGAGTACCTGTGTCTGCCCCCTGGGGGACAGGTACAGCTGATCCCCCTGGCCCAGGTCACAGGGCAGGGCCAAGCTGCCCATGAGGAGTGTCTGCCTGGGCCTGGCACCCAGGCCAGCCCCTACCTGGAAGCTGGGGGAGGCCCTGCCCCTCCTGCATCTGAGCCCCGAGGCCAGGCACAGGACCCAGAGGACAGCCCAGTCGCTCTGCCCACAAGCTCTGGGGACCCTGAGCACCCGGTCATGGCCTCTGGTTATGTCACCACTGCAGACCTGGCACTCACCTTGTCCACAGGGGCCTCATCTGTCTCCCTGGCCTCCCCTCCAGGCCTGCAGAACCCCAGCCTCTGTCCAGGGCTGCTCCCTGCAGGGCCCCCCTCAGCCCCACCCCCTGAGAAGCCTGGGTTCGAAGGCTACGTGGAGCTCCCTCCAACCATGGGGCCACCCCCCACATCCCCTGTGGGCAGTCCCATCCCTCCTGCACCCAGCAGCCCTGTGCTGAGCCCGGGGGAGCCCTGGGCAGGTGTGTCCCTGCTGTTCCCTACCCCCATGGCCTCCTCCTGAAGGACATTGGGGACTACTGCCTCCCCTCCAGCATCGGAGCCTGCCAGTTTCCTTTTTAGATCTGGCCCTCTGCTCCTGGAAGGGGGAGCTCAGACTAATATATCCCGGTGAAGAGGTCCTTGCCTGGGCGTGGTCAAGGTTCAGGTGTATTGTTCCTCTTCTAAGTGATGAAACCACTGTGGGGTCTATCCCTGCTCATCAAGTGACAAGAAACAGGAAGAATGGCTGCCCCTCTGCCTCAGCCAGAGCTCTGGCTCCATCCCCTGGCTTCTTTTCCAGAATTTTCTGTGAAGTCCATTGGAGCAATGGGCAGTGGTCCTCATACTTTACCATGCAACTCCAGCTTAGGTTAACAGAGCTTTTGGTTCAGTGGGCTTCCCTGGAGTCTCAGCAGAGAGGTCGGCTGGTGCTATGGTCTGGGGTCCCACTTTGAGAACCCCTAGTGTTTCCATACTGGAAAAGGTTAAATCATGGCGATAGTAGCTAACAGGTCAGGTGACCGAGGAATTATGCCTTAGGAGAGTGACACTACTCTGTAAAGTTTTACAATGAAGGTGGGTACATGTCATTATGTATTTGTCAAAATCCATGCATTCTAGAACACCACGAGTGCACCCTGCTGTAATCTGTGGTCTTTGGGTAACAATTGTGTGCTTCTCAATTGTCACAAATGTACAATTGCTGAAATGGCCAGAGAGTTTACGCCCCTCTAAATATCACACATCACAATCCTTACAGCCATGGTCATGAGGAAAGGAGGCCTTCGGGACCTCTGCCCTCAGGATGGGGATCGATGCCCTCTAGAAGACACCCCACAGTGCCATGTGAGGACAGGGTGAGGGGATTCGTCTATGAGGAAAGGGCAGTCTCCCAGACACTGCATCGCATGGCACTTTGATCTTGGACCTCCAGCCTCAAGAACTGTGAGAAATAATCTTCTGTTCGGTGTAAGGGACCCAAGTCGTGACATTTTGATCAGAGCAATGGCTAAGACAACTGTGGTGAGGGTTAGGGGGTCTGTGTGTGCGGGGTTCCCAGGGAGCTGTGAATACTACAGCCTTCTCAGTGCTGCTGTCAACCCCAAACTGCTTTAAAAAGTAGAGTCTATCAAAGAGAGAGCGTAAGTATCCTGCACCCCATTCCTTTCCTAATCCTGGATACTGCAGTAGTCCTTCCTCCCCCAATATTTACCAGTTTGGTGAGAAAAAATAGTATCTCACTTTAATTAATGAGGATAAACTCTTTCTTTAGTTTTACTTTCCATCTGTGTTTCTGTAGAGCACTTATTCAAGCAATTTGAACACTTTTTCCACATAGTTCTCACTGTTCTGTGGAGCCACTTGATGATGACTCTTAAGACTTTCTCTTCTGCCATCTCTGGCCCATGGCAGCAGGGTCCTCCCAGCCCTGAGCCCTTTGCTTAAGACTGCCTCAGAGCCCCGTTCCATTGCCTAAGGAGGTCACCACCGCCGCACTCCTTTCCCGCCCCCAACCCCTTGTGTCCCCACATTCCAGGAGGCAACCTGCACCCCAGCTGTGTGCACTTAGCCTCTGCCTCATCTTGAGATGGCTGAGAAGCACCTGACGCTCCCCCTTTTCTTGTGCCAGCCGGAGGGCGCCATGGCTTGGCCAACAGCTTGCCCCTCCCGCTACTTTTTTCCCTCCCGCCACGGTCCCCTGAGGAGGGACTGGGGCAGCTTGCCTCATTGTCCTCCCTCCGCCCCTCAGGCAACTTGGGCTGCTCTCTGACAGGAAGTGTGGCCCAGTTGGCAGCTGCAGAGCCACCCCCTGCTCCAGACACTGCCTCCCTCTCTGAAGAAGCAGTAGGGGACCCGCCTGTAGCGAGGCAGAGAGTAGGGAGGAAGCCAGCTCCATTATTAGCACTATCGTTTCCATCTTGTCATCCAGGCCCATTATTAACATTAACAGTAAGCCGAAAACCCAAACCTCAGCAAGCTGTGGCTAACACAGCTGGGCCCTCTGAAGCTTCCTCAGTTTCAGCCCCAACATTTCCTGTGCAGACACCACAGCTGTCCAACAGCTCAAATCTCCCGGTATTCTGTGCATGATAGTTGTGGCTGTCCCGAATACCCGACAAGTGTACTGACTTCTGCAGGCTGGAGTTTAAACTTGTGCTATTTTTTTTTGTACCGGGGATCAAACTTAGGACTTTGTGCTTGCAAGACAGGTGTGGCACCACTGAACTAAATCCCCAGCCCTGTGGAATTTACACTTACTGAACCAAGGAATTGAATTTGGACCACTCAGTAGGCTTAGATCAGAAGGTTTGAATTTAAATGACTGTGCACCAATCAGGAGGCTCATATTTGGGCCAATCACAGGCCTGCTGGTGCTATATAAGCAGCAGTACTCTCACAGTCCTCAGGTTGGTCTAAAAGGGATCCTTCTAGTGTACTGATACCACCTCCACCTGCTGCAGTGCAGGTCCTGTTTGAATAAAGTCTCACTCCAGTGCTCCTGTAAGTCTGCCTGTGATGTCATTCTCTGGTAGTGTGGGCTTGGAAGGTCCTATAAATTTACTCAATATTCTTATTCTGAATACTATGGATACAGTGGTTGCTCAAAAACAAACAAACAACCCAAAACTATAAATAGAGTTGGCCCGGAATACTCCAGAGACCAGCAGCGGGTGAAGATCACTGTAGAGTAGCTACTAGCAGAATCACCCAACAGCACCTGGCACTAGCTGGTGTCAGCCATGGGTGGCTGGCAGAGGCCGAGACGACTTGCCGGGTTGGCCGATGACATCCAGCATTAACCGATGTCATCTGGTGGCATGAGGGCTGCTAGCAGAGCTATGCCTGTCAATTCATGATTTCTGTGTAATTGAGCCAAGGACCCTTCAGCCCATTGGCAACAATCTCAAATCAGTGTAGATCAGATTAGGGTCTGGTACCAAAGCTCTCCCTGAACTTCTCCACTAAAACAGCCTCAACTTTTCAGGTTCTGTGCAGACATTAGTGATTATCAGGGAAACACAGGGCATTCTACAGTCTCGCTGGATCCTCAGCCATGTTCTCTTTTCTCCCTGCTCTTCACCACTTTCTCCTCCCTCCCATCTCCCAGGAGTGGAACGTGCGTTCCTTCCTTTCCCATGCAGTGGTGGAGGGGACATGTCCTTTTGCTTGAGTGGACTCTTCAGAGTCCCAAACTCCACCCCTAAAAACTTACAAAGCCGTCTGGGAACTTCCAGTGAGTTGCAGTTCCTGTCACCTTGTTGCACATGCATTGCAATTTTTTTCACTTCTTCTACCCCTTTTGTTTCAAGTTTATGGGGGGGGCACTTTCTGAAGCAGCCCTCCTGCTGTATCTGTTAGAATGTGAAGGTCATGGTCTGTATTGAGAGCACTCGATGACCAGGAGAAGCAACGACGCCACTAAAGAGGTCCCCAAATCCCCCCTCCTGAAGAAAGTTAAGGACACAGCCCACAGCTCGCTACCTTCTCTCCCATGGGGCCTCGTGGAAGTCACGTCTTGCTACACGTAGGCTCTCTCAGGAGTGGCGCTCATGTGAAAGTGATGTGATTTACACAAGCCATTCTCCCCACGGACATTTAGATTGTCTCTGAATTTTTGCAATTGTAAATAATGCAAATGTAAACAATTTAGCACTGTTTGCTGCTGGTCAGAAGTTCAAGTCTAACTCCACAGCTTGTATTTTTGTTTGTTAAATCTGGCAATGTCTCTAGGAGGAGTGGGTGCCACACAGCCCCTCTCAGGTGGACGCCCTTCTTTCCAGGGCCCTAGAGTGCTGTGGTGTCCTCCCCAAGGCCAGAATGAAGGATGCATAGAAAGTAGCACACCTCTCTGGCTCCTGTCTGGCCCTCCTTGTCATAGTCTTCAGGGAAATTGAAGTTTTAGTTCTGTATCTGTGCATTTGCTCTTAATGAATGTCTAGCACTTAGCCAGACTTCATCACCACTGTCGGCCCCCAGTAGAACAAGCTCAACAGGGATGGAAGAGAAGGAATCACACATGTGCAGAATCTGCCAGCAAGAAATACTTTTAACACACAGATTAGGGGCTGGGGTGCAGCTCAGTGGTAGAGCACTTGCCTAGCGTGTGCAAGGCCCTGGGTTCGATCTCCAGCACCACAAATCCAGGTACCCAGGGTAACACACACAGATGTTTGAGGCCTGAGCTGGACACTGAAGCCTGGGCTGAGCTGGACGAGTGCTGGGAGCTCTCAGTCCAGGTGAGTCACGAAGATAGGAGCCAGAAATACAATGCGTGACTCAGGCAAAGGGACAAAGTTGGGGTAGGTGACACAGATGCTGAGATGTGTTCCACATGGGTGGAGGAGAGCAAGAGCTTCCCGTGAGGAGCCCACGCTTGAGTTGGGACTTGTGGGGTGATTTGGGGTGCCTGGCAGAAGTCACTTGTGCTCAGGACCCTCACCTTGCCCTAAACCACTGCCCTGCCTTTATTAATTGAGCACCACTGTGACAGTAGCCCCTGGGGCTGGGAGAGGAGAGTTTGGAGACAGAGGGAAGTTTGCTGGGGCGGGGGGTATGATCTGTCCACGACAATGATTCTGGGTAATGGATTATTCCATGAGAGGGTTGGAGACCCCTGGTGCCCAGCCACCGATGACCTGCATACTGTCTCCTTCCTTCTGTAATGTGTTCCTCTCAGGGCACCGTGGCCAAAGGCCCCATGAGGGGCCCAGCAGCTGGCCCTGTCTGTCCCACTTGGGGCTCTTCCAATAGGCGATTCTTGTTCCCAAGTCCACTACCGCTGGCAGGTGTCTTGTGAGGCCTGGACGTCCTCATGGCTTCTCTCCCAGGTGTATTTCATCCCTTCCTTCCTTTCAGTCTCCAAAAGTCCTCCACAGCTGCCGGGAGACCTGGAGCTGTGACAATTCCTTAGTACCCACCAGCCGTATACGTGCTCTGGAGTTTAGGAAAAGTCCCTTGAGATCCCAGTGCACCACAATACACACCCTCTTTTTCTGCTAATGGAGAAACGCAACATTTCCACAGTCACCACTGGCTCCATCTCCCCTGGCTGTGGAATCAACACAGTTCTGGGTTTTTCTAACTTGCCAGCCTACACAAGTTATTTCACATCCATGTGTGGATCTTTAGGAGAAAGATCTTACTTTCAAGGGAAGCCTCCCAGCCCAAGGCCAGGGTTTGAATCCTGCCACTGCCTCCAAGTGGCTGGGTGACCTGGGGCAAGTTGTATAACCTCTCTGTACCTCAATTCCCTCAATGACAAACATGGATATGATAAAGACAGGGAACAAAAGATCTCCGTCCCTTGAGTATCGATAATATCTGCTTCACAGGGCTGTGAAGATAAAATAACTTGATTCCAGAAATCCTTTGAGCAGTGTGCACAGAAATAGCTTTCAATTGTTCTCAGCTATTTTTATGGGTGATCCATTCTCTTACCTAGTTCTCCATTCCGTTGACTAGAAGTCAAATATAGGATGGCCAGTTAAATGTGAATTTCAGACAACAATGAATAATTTTTAAGTGAAACAAGGGTGTTCTTTTTTATATTTAACCACACCTGCCTGGCAAGCATAAGGTCCTGAGTTCGATTCCTGCCTGGTACAGGGTTGGGGGAGGGATCTACTATAAAGCTGGAGTGATCAGGATAGTTTAGAAAGGAAGTCTAGAAACAAAACCAGTCTAGACAGGAACTTTGTGTATCACAGAAGTGGCATTTAAAGCACAGAGACCATTCAATACCTGCGTTAAGTCACCTGATCTGTCTTTGGGGAAAACAGAGACAATCTCCAATGTTCCAAATTCATTAAAATTTTACACTAAAATCTTGAAGCAGAAGAGGAACTGGAAAAAATTAATGAGGACAAATTCAAGTTTGCTCTGGAGAAGGCTTTTATAAATTTGGCCCCCAAATTAGAGAAACAGCCCAGTGACCTATTCATGACAACATAGGTGTGAAAACGTTGAGGGCTCCCAATGCCAGCACAACGTTATAAGACAAACAACAAACCAAAGGAACAAATTAATTTGCACCATTTATAAATGGTTACACTTAAAACACTTTAAAATACTTTATCAGGAAAAAGACAACTCCTAACCAAACAAAGACCACAGTGGGCTTAGCCAGGTAAAACAAAACAAACCAATATGCAAGATACACATGAAAATATGTGCCCACTGGATAATGCTCATATAGTGCAAATGAAAACAATATAATGCCATTATTTTTGCATTATCAAAAAGGCAAAGATTTCAAAGAACCATAATCCCCAGATCTGTGGCCAGTGGGAGCCAGAGCCACACAGTCTTCTGCAGGGAGAGCAGCAGGGCCATCTGGACTAAACACTTTGAAGTGTGTATCCTCTGATACCCAGCACAGAGCAGTTTTCCCAACCTTCACACAGTTGACACAGTTGACCCTTCCTGATGTCCCCCCATTGCTAGTCTCACCAAAACTGAAGGCACCATGTGGGATTGCCAACATCAATGACTTTTCTCTGAACCCTGAGTTAGAAAAACCCCCAAGACTCCCAAGTCACTTCTGTGAGGACCAACAGAGCTTTCCAGGAATGCAGACAGCCCTGTACACCCTGCACACCCTGCACACTCAGGGCTGCGCATCCCTGCGCTGTGCCGACCCCACCCCACACCTATTTCCTGGAGTGGCAGTTGAGGAGGTAGTGGATGGTCTCCAGATCTCACCCCAAGGTGCCACCTGGCCCTCATGCAGGTGGCTCAGAAACATACACTGTGCCTGTGGAGCCTGTGGTGAGGTGGACACGATGCCCACCAGAGCCTGCAGCACGTGGGGCAGGGCTCACACTCAAGAGAGGCTTGCCTGGGACCTAACCTCACTCCACTAATGAATCAGCAACAAAGAGGAAAGACAGGATGAAGACAAGGGAACCCAATAAAAAACAAAGGAGAGGGAGGCGGATGGCCATGCATAGAAAGCTCTAATAGCTCAGAATCTAGAAATAAGTTAATCTGAAAGAAAAGTGTGTGTATGTGCGCTCTCATGAGTGTGCATGCCTGTGTGTGTCAGAGAGGAACAGTGGGACAAAGGATTTGCTGAGGGTCCAGGGGACCCTGAGGTTGGAGGGTTCTCCAGGTCCTGTCTGTGTCGGCAAGGATGCACCAATGGCTCTGGAGAGGTGACAGGGAAGATGCAGGGTACAGGGTGGCCTGCAGGTCCTCAGCATACCTCTCTGGGCCTGCTGACCTAGCAGTGGGGCACTGACAGGTAGTCCTGATGCCTCAGGGACTTGAAGAGCTGAATAGCAGGTGCCTGGACTATAGACTGGTCTGGGGGTTTCTTGACCGGGAAACCCTGATCCATGTCCCTGATCTCCTGACAGGGTCCTGGGGAAGGGGGCTGGCTTCGGGGTGACAGGGGGCCTGGGAGGAAGCAGTAGTCCCCTTCCTGATGCAGGAGAAGGAGCCCCTGGTGGGTTGGGGACAGCGGGGGCACATCTGCCCGGGGCTCCCCTGGGCTCAGCACAGGGCTGCTGGGTGCAGGAGGGACGGGACTGCCCACAGGGGATGTGGGGGGTGGCCCCATGGTTGGAGGGAGCTCCACGTAGCCTTCGAACCCAGGCTTCTCAGGGGGTGGGGCTGAGGGGGGCCCTGCAGGGAGCAGCTCTGGACAGAGGCTGGGGTTCTGCAGGCCTGGAGGGGAGGCCAGGGAGACAGATGAGGCCCCTGTGGACAAGGTGAATGCCAGGTCTGCAGTGGTGACATAACCAGAGGCCATGACCAGGTGCTCAGGGTCCCCAGAGCTTGTGGGCAGAGCGACTGGGCTGTCCTCTGGGTCCTGTGCCTGGCCTCGGGGCTCAGAAGCAGGAGGGGCAGGGCCTCCCCCAGCTTCCAGATAGTGGCTGGCCTGGGTGCCAGGCCCAGGCAGACACTCCTCATGAGCAGCCTGGTGCAGGGTGCAGTGGCCTCCCTTACCCTGCTCTCCTAGGTCCCCTGTGGTGCCGGGTCCACCTCCGACAGCACAGATGGGGATGCCAGGGACCAGAGCCCACAGAGTCCTCCAACTGCCCTCAAGTGGAGAGTGGGCCCCCAGGTTTCTGGGCACACCCTGCACCCCAATCCCTGCTGATCCAAGCATGAGGAGCAGGTTGACTGGGCTGGGCCCTGAGACAGGAGCTGAGGAGCGTGGCCTTTTCCTCAGTCAGTGCTGACCACCCTTCTGCCCTCAGTGCCCCCTCTGGGCCAACCTGTGATTGCTCCGTGGGCTCTGAGGAGCCTGAGGTCTGCACAGACTACACTTATGAGGCAGATAAGCTTCCCCAGAGGAAATGTCTCTGGGGCTTGGTGATTTCTGAAGCAAGTTCTTCTCAGTGGTGTGAGCCCAACCTGCCCTGAGGGCGTCTGTCCCTGGGAGCTCAGACTTGCTGTGGTCACGTGGCCTGGTCACCTCACCTCTCAGAGCCTGTGCTTCTTCCCCAGGAGATGGGACCATGAGCAGCTGTCATCATAGAGGCAAACTCTCCATTGGTCACACTGTGGCTGGCCTTGCGGGCAGGAACTCCTAGGATGCTTCTGCCCTCCTTTCCTCCTACCTGGTGCAGGCACTCACCTCCCACTTGGCCCTGTCATCCCAGTACTGGACCTGAATCTTGGAATCTGTTGTGCTTCTAGTCCATTCTTCTAGTGCAGGCTGTATCTGTCCCCACCCTTGGTCACATTGAGGGTTGGGGCCTCCATCTGGACTGGAGGCAGGAATATTTTTCAGGATGGGTATGATCTCCACCCTCCAGCGGACCATTTAGTTGTCCCGGCCAGTCACAGGTGCTCTCTCTACTGTCCCATCCACCCAGGTCCTGCCCATCTGGGGATGGCTTTGCCCCCATTTCTGTAGGCAGCTCCGACCCTCCCTGAGCAGTGCTTTCTTGGCTGAAGCTGAGGCCAGGGAAAGCTGCTGTGTGGTTAGCAGAAATGAGGAGCCCAGGTCTGGCTCCCCGTGGCAGTGAAGGTGGCTGAACTGGCTACCCTTTGACCATGAAGCTAAGCCCCTGCTAGGCATGAGCCATCACAGAGCCAAGGGGGAGTAGGACAGGTCTCAGCTCCACACTGCCTGACCTTCGTGGCTGCCCCTGTGAGTTATGGGAATGGATGGGCTCAGTCCATCTCAAGAGGGCCAGGAACACTGGAAATATCACTCAGAGAGCTCTGCTCCCTCTGGTCTTCAAAGTACAGCAGGGGCGAAAACACAAGGAGTGATGGAAGTATACAGTGATTGTTTACAGTTAAATATTTATATATTACAATAACAAAAATACATTGCCATTGATCCCTCTCAAAATACGCCTCACTGCAAACACACTTATCCCGTCACGCTCGCCACTTTTCTGAAGCAGCTCCGGAAGTCCCCTTTCACCAGTGTTGAGTTATGAGGCACGATAAAAACAAAAGGAAACGAAACACAACACGGCCAGGAGCCATCCAACAGAAAAGCAGACATGTAAAACATGAGAGTGTCCTCAACCGCCCTTGTCCAGTGGGTCTGGCACTGTGTGACTTCTAGCTCTTCCTCAAAGTCAAAATGTCTATGAAAGAATGTTTTGAGTCAGTTCAGGATACAAAGGCAGCCACAGTAGGACAACTAACGACACTCACATGTCAGGCCCTGTTCCAGGCACAGGAATAGCACAGCCAATAAAGCAAATTTCCCCCTCGTGAAGCCAGCATGATGAAGAAGTATGCTGTATGGCAGGTGGTGATTACTGCTGGGGAAAATGCAGGTGGATGAGGGGCTGGAGCCAGAAAGAGTGAAAATACAATTTTCAGGAAAGGCTTCATGAGAATATGGCATTGGAACAAAGGTGGGAAGTTGGGGAGGGAGAAAGCCAGGCAGATTTCAAAGGCAAAGGTTCCCAGCAGAGAAAGCAGCAGGTGCAAAGCCCCGGGAGCAGGACAATACCCATTGAGCCCTCCTCTTGTGAGGCTGCACAGGGAAAAGCCCTGGGTAGCAGAGGTCACATTTGCTGCGTGGTAACAGAGTCCCCAGGGTGGCTGGGTTGGGACAAAACTGAAGAAAAAGCAAGGATGAGAGGAGGGAGATCAGTGAGAAGGCAGAGCTAGGACCAAGGACGCAAGGTGGCTCAGACCAGGGCAAAGCAGCCCCAGCAATCAACCTGGAGTGAGCAGATTTCACAGATGGAGACGGCAGTTTGCTTGTGGACAGACCTGGCACTGAGAAGAAGGCTACGGGAAGAATGAAGCCAGGACTTCCGGTCTCAGTCACCAGAGCAGATGAGCCAGTTAGAGAGGAGGGAAGAGTGGGGACAGCAGGTGAGGGGGAGACAGACGCACATTCCCAGCACGTCCCAGGGGAAGCGGCCATGGGGCCCCCAGGGCGATGCTGGGAAGAGAATGGGGATGCAGAGAAGGAGCTCAGAGAACAGCACCCTGCAGAAGGTGGAAAAGGCCAAGGGAAAAGGAAAGCGCAGAGGACAATTTTCAAAATGGTTCTGATACATCATCAAATGCAGCAATTAAATTTTTAAACAATTTCCAATAAATATTTGAATAATTTCTTTTCATTTTGAGTGAATGCTCTGACTTTCTTTGAAGGTGGCGAACAGGAAGACCGGGGCAGGAGGAAGCCTGGGATTCCAGGGGTGACCCCAGGCTCCCGTGCAGCCCCGAGAACCCACAGGAAGCAGGACAGACTCACTGTGCTCTGAGCTCTTTATGAACATCTCTTCCTTCTGCGGGCGCACAGCCACCGTGTACTGGCCGTCGGGCCTCAGGCTGCCGACCCGGATCTGGCAGGAGTGGCGGATGTAGAGGCCACCGAGCTCCTCCTTCTGCACCTGGGGACACTCCTTCTCCCTGGGGGGCGCACACAGCTGAGGTCAGGGTGCAGGGCGGGAACAAGGACCGCCTGGCCCTCAGCAGGCCCGGGGCTTGTGCCAGGGCCCTGGGGACAGGAGGAAGCCTGGGCAGGGGAGGTTGAGAGCAGGGGAGGGACGGAGGAGGGACGCTCACCCTGCATCCGGGCTGGACCTGTAGAAGAGGCTGAAGGAGACCGAGCTGGTCACCGGGGCCCTCACCTCCCAGGAGCAGCTGAGCACGTGAGTCCCACCGAAGCTGAAGAAGCACTGCAGGTTCTGGGGCTGGGCCTCGTCCCCTGCAGTGCAGACAGCCCTCGGTCACTCCCCTCCCTCACGCCATAGCTCCCGGGACACCCTGTGACCACCACAGGGAGGTCTCGGGCCTCAGGATAACGAGACCAGGATCTGATCTCATCGTGGTCCTGCCATCTACGTGCCCATAGCTCCAAGGAATCTGTCCCAAGGTGCGGACGCAGTCTTGAAGAGTAAAGCCCTCGGTGACACATGGCGGCCAGTGACACAGCTGCTGTGACTGCGACTGTCATCAGCTGACATTCACAGGAGCTGGATCTGGAGTGTGCAGGCCTGAGCCTGACTGGGCAGAGTTCTCCACAGACTCTCTGATGAGGACACGCAGCAGCCCAGGCCTGGAAGGCCCAGGCACCGACTCAGACTCCTACTGCCTGGGACTCTAAGGAGCCCGCCCCGCCCAGAGGGACAGGTCCCACCCGGACCCCATACCTGGCTGTGAGTCCCATTGAACCTCGGGGCTCCACTGGCTGGGCCGCCCTGAGAAGTCTGAGTCTGGGGCCAGCAGGGTCCGCACTCGGGCCACATAAGTGCTGCTGGGCAGGAGGAGCTCGGGCCCCAGAGCGACCTGTGAGGAGTTGGACTGCACGGTGGTGGCATCCTGTGGACAGAGGGGGCACTGTAGGAGGCGCTGGCCACGTGACCCCCGGGGCTGGGGCACAGCTGACTCTGGGTCCTACCTCCCAGGACTCGTGAAGCCGCTTGTAGACCACCTCAAACTCCAGGTCCTCCTGTGACAGCCAGGACATCTTGGGACCACCGAGGGCCACGCTCCAGGTCAGCCAGAATTGGTCCCCAGTGGCATAAATCTGGACGTCTCGGGGTGGGGGCGGCTGCACTGCAGGGACAGGAAGCACAGGGCTCCTGAGGCTGGGCCGTGGGGCAGAGCGGCCTGCCTGGCTTCAGGGCGCCACGCTTGGGTCCTAGGCCCAGCACTGGCCATCAGCTGGGACAGTGAACAAGACCCTCCCTCTGCAGCCTCAGGCCCTCACCTGTGGCCCTGTGTGCGGAAACGTGACAGCAATGACGGCTGTGCGGGCTGCTGTCCCATGCACGGCCAGGTCCAGTGGAGGGGCTGGCACTCAACTCTCTGTGAAGCCACCCCTGCCCGGCACGCAGTGTGACCTCCTGGCCAGGAGAAGCGCTGCAGTCAGGAGCCTCCCTCTCCTGCTGTCATCCGCTCTCCTCCCTGCTGGGGCCCCTCACCACTCTCACTGGCCAGTTTAAGTGTTTCTCCCTCCGGGGACCTTCTTGCATCCCTGCTGTTGCCCCCTGTCTTCCCTCACCATTGCTCCTTATAAATCCTCCACCGGGGTCCCCCAGACCCGGGAGCTTTGTCATTTTCATGGTGCCTCTCCAGTAATAGATGAGCTTGGGGAAGGCTGGGGACTCTCTACTGACCCTCCCACCTCCAGGTCTCCATGCAGCTGCCTGGTGAATGAGGGTGGGAGAGAGGACGAAGGACTGAAGGAAGGAATGCGCACGTCAGCGCAGTCCTCAGGCTCTCAGCCATCGCTTCCCGCCACTCCTAAAAGCTACCCTGCTGGCACCTCACAGTCTCATGAAGCAGCCCAGTCCTGAGTACGATTGGCTCTGGGCTCCTGAAGTTTCTCTGTCTGAGAGCCAAACGTGATTTTCACATCCAAAACTTTCACACAGTAGTTTGTGAACATTCTATGCTGGTCATGGGACTTGGCTGCTTAAAGCCGGTCCCAGCTGCAGCCCCACAGCAGCCATTAGCCCACAGTGGCTGGTGCACAGCAAGCTCCACCCTCGCCCACTCAGCCAGGACAGACATCGCTAATCCATCATGGCACCCTAAGCCCAAGATGGACACGGAGTAGGCATCTACCCCAGCAGAGAGCTCCAGAAGGCTGCTGCCAGCCAGACAGACGGGGGGGCCAGTTCTGCCCTGATCATCCAGCTTCAGCCATTTTATTCCACTGGCTCATTTCACAGCTGGAGAAAGTGCCAGAGGAAGTGAAATACCCAAGATCTGGACTGTGGGTGTGTCAGATAGGTAGATACCCATCTGGGCCCTGCCTCATTCATCGCCAAGGTTCCAGGGGCTGGAACTAACTTCCAGACCCAGTGAACACTTCTGGAAACAAAATGCCACATTCCCTATTCCTAAGTTGTCCCTGCCTTATCCTCGGGTTACCTGACAGAAGCTCACGGGTTCCCTCTGCAGCCCTGCTCTCCTCTCCCACCCAGGATCCCACCCTGTGGCTCTCCCACCCTTGCAGGGCCTGACTTCCTCAGTCACCTGAACTTGTGACACCTGCCCACAACCCCCCACACCACAAGCTGCCCCAGTAGAGCCCAACAGGTACACATGGCTCACAGTGGTTTTACTGCCAATGATCTAAGAATATGTTTTACATTTTTATACAGCTTTTTACAGTAGAGAGGAATAATCTTGCCAGGTGTGGTGACACACACCTGCACTTCTGGAGGCTGAGGCAGAAGGGTCATAAATTCAAGCCCAGCCTGGGCAACTTAGTAACATTAAAAAATGAAGGGGGTGAAGGGGGGGCAGGGACAAGGGGAAAAAATGAGAATGAAGACCTATTATGTAAAGGTACAGAATCCCAATGATGAATGTAACTGTATTGTACACCTAGATTGTACCAATAAACTCAATAAAAAGAAAAAAATGAAAAAATGAAAAAGCATCAGGGATGCAGCTCAGCGCAAAGGCCCTGGGCTCAGTACCACACACACACCCACAAAAAGTAATCTTTTGCCATACATCACAAATGAAATCCAGGTTGTGTCCATGGACACAGCCGCACAGGCTAACACTGCTGCTAGAGTACTCTTCATATTACAATGGCAGGGGGAGGAGGTGAAGCCGAAACAAGCTCAGCACACAGCCTAAACCACTTCTCTTTGGCCTCTACCGGAGCTTGGATGGGGGGGCTCCTGTTCAGCCTCAGGTCCTGCCTGTGTCCCCCGCTTCTTCCTTCCATTGTCCAGCACAGGAATTTGATGCTCCCCGACACGGTGATGGGGTCTTCCCAGCACGCTGCCCCCCTGAGCTGCCTACCCCTGGCACATGCAGTTACCCTGCCAGGAATGCGCCTCCCACCTGCCCTCCTCCACACCTTGGTGGCAAAGCCATTTCCTTCCTTCTGGGAAGCCTGTCCTGATGCCCTAGGGCCCTCTGCTCTCTGCCGCCTGCACGCAGCACACAGGACAATGTCCCAAGTTTTCCGGTCTCCAGGCTGCAGCTCTGTGCTCCCCGAGGCAGCGACCCGACCCTCCAATCCCAGAAGAGCAGCTTTGGAAACTTCATTTCAGAGGAGTTGTCGGTGGCCAGACCCATGGCCTCTTCCAGGCAGCGGCTCCCTGAGGCTGTAGCTGAGGTAGAAAGGAAAGCAGATCCTCCCTGGACTCGTGCCAGGAGCTGCAGGACCAGGGCAGGATCAGAGGCAGGAAGGAACCCGCCTGGGCCCAAATTAGCAGCAGGCCCAGGGCAGGATCAGAGGCAGGAAGGAACCCGCCTGGGCCCAAACTCCTTGCAGTCCCCAGTAGCTGAGAGGCCTTGGGCAAGTCCCAAAACCAAAACACAGTGACAGTGACACCTCTCTGATGCCGTTTGGGGAAGAGGACAAGAGTTGCAGCTTCCTCAACACACACCACACACACGGGCTCGGCATGTCACCCCAAACATTTGTCAGAGGACTCCCCTTTTCATCCGGCCTCCCTGGGGTGACGCTGCCTGGAATCCACGCTTGTGTTTCCTTCCACAGGAAACTCACGCAGACCTCGCTGTATGAGTGGCCACCTGCACACAGCCCAGATCCTGCTGATTTCCTGGCCTCTGTGAACCCACCGTGCACCCCGGGGCCCAGAGATGGCAGTGAGGTGACAGTTCCGTGTCCCATGGGCTGGAAGCCTG
>NW_022900931.1:10039810-10040380 GCF_012274545.1 Fukomys damarensis | reverse complement strand
TTGGGGAAGAGGACAAGAGTTGCAGCTTCCTCAACACACACCACACACACGGGCTCGGCATGTCACCCCAAACATTTGTCAGAGGACTCCCCTTTTCATCCGGCCTCCCTGGGGTGACGCTGCCTGGAATCCACGCTTGTGTTTCCTTCCACAGGAAACTCACTCGGACCTCACTGTATGAGTGGCCATCTGCACCCAGCCCAGATCCTGCTGGTTTCCTGGCCTCTGTGGACCCACAGTGCACCCCGGGGCCCAGCGATGCCAGTGAGGTGACAGTTCCGTGTCCCATGGGCTGGAAGCCTGTGGGGACTGGACCTGTCCCACTGGCAGAACTTTGGAACCCTCTGTACCTCAAGGGCCTCATCCACAGATGGGCTGTGGCAGAAATGCCATCCTGTGGCTGTTCGGTTTCCACGCGACTCCTCGGCTTGGTTCCCCTTGGAGGGAAGCTGTCAGGGCTCGAGGCCAGGGGCTTGGTGGGTGGTGGCAGCAGCTGGGGCAGGGCAGGCAGCGTGGACGTGGCCGTCTCATCACACCTGCTCTACTGTCACCATCCCGGGGACACCGCAT
>NW_022900931.1:10005594-10039169 GCF_012274545.1 Fukomys damarensis | reverse complement strand
GGGGTGGGAGGTGCATCAGCCCCCAGCAAGCACCCAGCTGGACTCCTGGCCCCTCCGGCCCCAACCTGTGCTGGCCCTGCCACTCCCCTGTGCCCCCTCAGCCCTAACCAGGCACCCTGGAGACACAGCCCTTGTTTGCCTCCCTCGGTTCTTCCTCTTCACTCACCCTTTTAACCGCCAGTGGGGGGTCACGTTGATGAGCAGCAGCCCAGCAGCCTCGGTGTCTGCCCAGCTGCACACAAGGCGGCTGGTGTAGTCATTGTAGCAGCGCAGGGTCTGCAGCGGGACGGTACCTGCAGGGACACGCAGAAGGGTCGCTCTCCTTCAGCCCCTTGCCACTGCCCCCAAGCATCTCCAGGATGCCCAGTCCTGGGGAGGGAACCAGGTTCCTGCAGACGCCCTGGGCAGAGCGGGGCTGGGCGGGGGGGGAGACGACTTGTCCAGGACTCTTCTCCCCACAGAAACACAGCTTCTAGCTTACCCTCAGCACGTTACAGGGCCCCGTGTGCTGGCCTAGGGCAGGGTGCCCTCAGGAGGGGACCAGTGTCAGGCACAGCCCCACCCCTGCACCCCACAGTGCCCCCCAGAAAGAGGTACCACCCAGGTCCACACTCAGGCTTCTCTCCGTCCTCTGCCTGCCTGATCCGGGCTTGGAAAAGGGGCTGTCATTCCTGAGGTCGTGACAGAAGCCAGTCTGGGGGCACTGGGGGGGGCTCCTTCTGTCTCAGAGCCCCAGGAGCCCCCAGAGGGCCTCCTAGCAGCAGAGGTGGCTGGGCTGCTTCAGAGAGAGCCCCAGGCCAAGGCTGCCAGAGGGAATCAGAGCCTCCCGGGAGAAGAGGGGAGGGGGGTGGGGAGCAGAGAAGAGGCTGGACCCACCTGAAGTCAGGGCCTTGCTTGAGTGCCATAGTGAGATGGGCAGGCAGAGACAGGGCCTCCCTCAGTGGGACGCTCAGGCTCCAGGGGAGAGTGACAGGGGTGTGTGGACCTTAGAGGAGAGCCCAGGTGACCAGGTGGAGAGGACAGAAAGGAGCAAGATAGGAAGAAAGGAGAGGTGTGGGTGTCCAAAAGCTTCCAGGGTGCAGTGGGGGTGTCCCCGACATGTTCAGGAGTGAGACGTGGGATGAGGACGGGGACAGAGCCTCAGACTCACCCTGTGACCCTTCCACACTGGGTCCCCAGCACAGAGCCAGCAAGGCCACGAGGAGCGGGCCTGGGAGCAGCGCCATCTGCCGGTGATCTCTGGACCTGCAGGTTGGCGCCCGTTGGATGCTGGTTATGGACAGGTGGGTGTCCTCATTGCTCTGAGGTCTCGTGTCGCTGCCGGGCTGATGTAGTTGGTGTCCTACATCACCAGCTCCTTGTTCACCTGGCAGCAGCCATTCCTCCCTTGGACCTGGGAAAATGGATAGAGGACAGGTGGGGCCCAGTGCCCCTGTCTCCATATGGCAGGACGAAGGCCATGATGGGCCAGGGGGCACCTGGGCTCCTGATCCTGCTGCTGACCTCCTCACTGGGCCCTGGTTCCTCACCTGCCTTGAGGTTGCTACAAACTGTCCTGCAGTCTCTGCTTCGGAGTTTGTACCCCATGTTTGGCGCTGAGCTCCCTCACGTTTTGGGGGTCTTTCTCCCACAGGGGAGACTTCTGTGTGTCTCAGGATGCACAAACACTTTTGGGCCACACCTCCCTGATGCCATCTACTCTGCTGCCCCTCCCTCTAGGCCTGAGGCTCTTCCTGCCCCTTCCCTGTGTCCCAGGGCAGGTGGAGGCCCAGCCTGGGTTCTCGTTTCCTTGCTGTCTCTGGTGATGTTATAGGACACGTCAGATGCTCTTCCTACTCTTCCTCAAAATTCCTAAAACCTACAAAAGATATAAGCAGCACACGTTCCCCCAACATCTGCACACACACACACACACACACACGGGGACAACTGCCACAGGACCAACTGTAAGCTCTGTCTGTGGCTGTGGCAGGGAAGGAGGAGGAAGAGGAGGAGGAGGAGGGACATTGGCAGAACGATCCTGCTTTATCCTCCATGCTCATCCACCACCAAAGCTTTCCCATCTTTCTCTGTCTCTATGCAAATCCACTGTCTGGGGTCCCACTGATTCCAACCTGGTCACACCCACTTAAATTTAGGACTGCTTAACTGGGCCAGGCACCCCTCCCATCCTTGGGGGGACTCAGCCCTTGCTCCTCAGCTCTAACCTCCCCAGATCCCCCATGGCCCTCTCCTGGAAGACCCCAGTCCTGGCCCTGCACCTAGGCCTACCTCTGTGTCAGAACAGCCCCAATTTTCAGGGCTCTCCAGACAGCTGTGAGCTTCTGCCGCCCTCGAGAGGGAACAGAGAAGCCGAAAGAGGAAACAGCCTATTTCTACACACATGCGTTTTCCTGACATCACTCTGCTTCTCGGAATTGTGAGCACTAAGACAACAATTTTTTATTCTTCTAACCACCTCAGAGTGTGTGTGTGTGTGTGTGTGTGTGTGTGTGTGTGTGTGTCTGTGTGTGTGTACCGGGGATTGAACTCAGGTCCTTGCGCTTGCAAGGCAGGCGGTGGAACCACTGAGCTAAATCCCCAGTCCCCTAAAACAAATTTTTTATTCTAGCCCTTACTACTTTGAGGATGTTGTTCCTTCCGCTAGACAGAATATTGTTCCTTCTACCTGGCCTGCTCTGTCTACAGATTACTCATGCTTCAATCTCCACTCAGACAGGGCCTAGACTGGGCAGCCCTCCCTAACTTCCCCTGGCAGGGTTGCAGGCTGTCTTCACTCCTGGGTGGTCCTGCTTCCTGCCTGAACCCTCTGCTGTGCTGGGGACTGGGGAGGAGCTCAGCCTAGACAGTGTATGAAGTGAAGAATCAACCATCAGGGTAAGTCTGGGACGGCCATTCCCTGACACAGTTCTGGGAACAGCCGACAGGAGAAGCAATGCCAGTACCACTGAAACCTGCCCACCTGAGCTCCAGTCTCGGTTCTTTTGCTTGCTAGCTGTGTGTCCTTAGGCAAGTTAGGTGATCTCTTTGTACCTCTGTGTACTGATCAGTAGAGTGGAGGTGACAATGGTCCTTTGATCATGGGCTCATTACAAGGACTGTAATGTTCCATGTAAAGCACTTAGATCCTGGAGTGCAAGTGCTTGTGCTAAATGGTGACTTGTGTGTCACCACTGAAAGCACTGTGAGCACCCCCGGTGGTCTCCAGGGACCTTGATTCCCCATAGCAGAGGGGGTGTCGTGGGTCACCAGGCTGCTGTCATATTTCCTTATTTCCTTCAGAGCTTTTAATCAAAATCAATCTCCCAACCAAAGCTTCCGGTCCCAGAATTGCTCCAGGCCTTCCTGAGGAGCAGAACTTCATGCCTATTTGGTTTCTGAACCCCAAGGGTGATGGTAAAGAACCTCATCTCTGTCCTTTCTGAGCTGATGCCAGTGTCTGAAGACTGCAAGTCCACATTTCCGGACAGATTCTGCCATAAAAATAGCAGAAGGACCCCATGTTCTCATCCCCCAGAGAGGAGTCTCAGCCTTTGGTCAGCCTCTGCCTAGTCATGCCATCTCAGGAGTGTCACTTCCTGTCCCCGATCCTGGCTCTGTGCCCTCCTCAGCTGTGAAATTTGTCAGCCTTCTTCCTGGTCCCAGCTTCCATGTGACCTCAGTGCCAGGAATCAGCCTGGTCCTCCCATGGCCCAGCCGAGGTCTCCAAAGGAACCTGACTCACTTGTCATCATCAGACAACCAACTGTGGGAGGGAAGAATGACTTTGGAACATTACCTATGAAAAATTACCATGATCTTATTATCATAAATATTAGTTTTCAAACTCCAAGTGCTGATATTTTTTCTAGATACAAATACTGAATTCTCAGCCCTGCTCGCACAAGACTGCTCCTGGCTTCCTTTCCGAGATTCCCACTGTGCTTAATAACAACTCTTCTCCCAGCCCATTGGATGAGGGTCCTAATCTCCCTCTGTGGGGTAGAACAGTATTCAGATAAAAGTTTCTGATAATAAATTTCTCGAAGAAACTCTGTACGTACGATTAAGGACTCAGGAGGATTTCCTACTGCCTTCATCTTCAACATCTAAAAACAGATGGCAGCCCACAGCAATCATTTCTACAAGTTTTCGTTTAAATTTTAGCCTCCAGTGACTCAAAACTAAGAGGAATTGCCTCCCTAAAGCGCTCTTGTAAAATCTGCTGTTTTGAGGCATGAGTAGCAAAAGCAAAAACATGTTTGGAATAACTTGCATATATTTTTTCCCCCTCATTTTGGCAGTGCCAGGAATTGAACCCAGGGCCTTTACACTGTGCTACAATTCCAGGCTTTTAAGAGAATAATAATAATAATTATTATTATTATTATTATTATCATTATTGTTATTATTATTATTTTGAGACACGGTCTTGCTAAGTTGCTAAATTACCCACCCTTCTGATTTAGTCCTCCTGAGTCAGCCTCCCAGAATGTTGGGAACAGGTCTGTGCCACCATGTCTGGCTTCTTCCTCTTATTATGCCTGGCTCAAGGAGGTTTGGTAAGGATATTTTTGAACTTTTTTCTTCTTTTGAAACTGGTGACAAAATTGACATTTTGTTTCTAATATATTCCTCCCGAGATATAGAGAACTCTCCTATATGAATTTGACTTGAAGAGTCCATGGCCTAAATGGAATTAAACCACTAAACAATGAATTAGTATTCTTGAAAAGGTTTTATTTCATGTAAGGAATGCTGCTTTTTTAAGAATTAAATGCTACTTCTTTAAGCAATAAACTATCTACAAAGATGGTATTTATAATAGAATTGAACCTCTATCAATCTTCTTTTTATCATTATTTAAATTTTATAAGACCAAACAATGTAAAAGCTGGTCTTCCTGGCTCCAGCCTATAATTTCCAGAACTGTGGGAGGCTGAGGCAGAAGGATCACAAGTTTGAGTCCCAGTTGGGCAACTTAGCAGTTTAGTGAGACTCTTTGTCAATTTTTTTTGTTTTAAGAAGAGGATGGCTGAGAATGTAGCTCTGTGCAAAAGCCCTGGGTTCAAAACTCAGCAACACAGAAATGATCAACAAAAATTATAGTACTGGTCTGGGAAAATGTAGGATAGCTGATTTCCTTAGGAGAAAGGTGCAGAAAGATCAAACAAGGACACTCACAGTTCCAGGGTTGCACTAAGTGCAGTCTGCTGGGGACCTATGGACAGAAACAAGACCATGGGATCTTGCAACCTGGGTCAAAGGGAAGGCTTTATATAGCGGGCACGACAAAAGGGACTTCATCCAAGCCAGAATGTACCTGGTTTTACCTCAAGCTAAAATCTAAGAAGTCAGGACATCCCTGGCGTTAGTGCCCCCGCTCGCCACTCTAATAGCTGTGTGTAGCTAAGGCATGCTGGGAAACTAAGAGGGGAAAGAAAGAGGGTTACTCTGGGACTAACAGCTTAGCCACATCTCAAGATGGCTGCAGTCACGCCAAGCAAGATGCTTCCAGGCATTTTCCTAAAATTATCAAGCAAATGCACTCTCTTAATATTTGTATGAATGATCTATCCATCTTGCTACTCAGCTATTCAAAGTTCTTCTTGTTTGTCTTCATAAAGGAAATAGATTTTGCAATTGTTAATCATTGCAACATTTTACTCTTGCTAGATCAGATATGCATTTACAACTAACTGATTTCATTTTAGAACAAAGAGTACAAAAGCCAAAAAAAAAAATGAGTGCATAAACAAATACATTGTAAGGAGGAAAGAGGGAGAAGTTGAGGGGAGACCCACAGATTGCAATCAGGTAACACAAGCATTAGTGCTCCGAAGGGCAGCCCAGTGACAAGGCAGTAAAAAAGAGAATCAAGGGGACAGATTCTGCCACGGGAGCCAGGGTGCTGGGTCTGGGGGCCCTGGGGAGATCTGGGAGCCCGGAAAGAGTCTCTCTGTTACCCTGGGGAACGATTACATGGGTATTCACCAAACTTCATGCAGTCGGGGCACTTGTATTTAGCAATAAAACTTTTTTTAGTGAATAAAATTTCAACCTGGAAATTAAAGGAAAAACCTGGGCTCCTCTTTTCAGATTCCTTTTCCATCTCCCTGTGTTTGATCGTATTTTTCCTCTTCTTTCTTGCCTTGCTGTATCCTGGGTGAAGCTGGTTCGGCTCTACTCAGGTATGTGCAAAAAGGCTTGTTCTCGCTCCATCTTCCGTGCACCGGCTCCTCTCCTGTGATGGCCGGCGTTCATCTCTCAAGGGCCCACACCAGAAAAGATGGCTCTGTCTCCTCCTCCAAGCAACCACAAGAGGTGTTTTAATAACATACATCTCGTTACTTCAGAGGAACTCATGAGAACTGTTATAGTTGTCTTTCGCTGAAAGTTGGGCCTAAGATGGGAGCATCAGAACTTTCTTCTTACAGAGAGAGGGAATTTTTCTTTTCTTTTTCTTTTTTCCTTTCTATTCCATTCCTTTGCTTTGCTTTCTTTTCTTTTCCTTCCACCTCTCATTCTGCCTGTTCCCAAACCCTAAGTCTGTCCTACAGGGTCCCAGGGTTGCTCCTGACCAAAATGCCCTCCATGGATTTAATTTCATTAAATTTTAGGCGGACTTCTGCATGACTCCATGGGATAAGATCAGAAAATACAGTGAATGTTTACATTTTTAAACTTTATTACAGTAAAAGATACACTGTGATCAATCACCCCCAAATCCGCCCCCACTCTGAACACACCCGTCCCATGGTTCTCGCACTTTGGGAAGCAGTTCCACAGTCCTGTTTTTCATCTTCAGTTGGCACTGTTGTGGCTGCCTAAATGTCCTGAGTCCATTCAAAACATTTACCTTCCATGATTATTTTTTTCCATGATTATTTGAATTTGGGGGAAGAACCAAAAGTTGAATGGAGCCAGTGCCAATGAATCAAGTGGATGACCACACTCCATCATGTGTTTTTTCTTGTTTGTTTGTTTGTTTTTTTGTCTTTTGAGACAGGGTCTCACTGTGTAGTTGAGACTGACCTGGAACTCACTATGTAGCCCAGGCTGGTCTGGAACTCACAGCGATCCTCCTGCCTCAGCCTCCCGAGTGCTGGGATTACAGGCGTGCACCACTACGCCCGGCTCACACCGTCGTGTTTTGATGAGCCCGCCATTGCTGGATGGTGCTCAGCAACAACATGTACTGTGGCTTTTGGTTTTTCAGTTGGTTTTGTTTTTTGGTTTTTTTTAATCACACCTCTTAAAGACACTCATGAAAGAAGACTTCCAGAACTGCTTCAGAAAGAGGCAAGGACAGTGGATGAGTGAGTGTGTTTGAGGCGAGGGAGAGTCTTTTTCCAAAAATTTTAAACATACTTTCTGTGTTTTGATTAGTTCTTGTAGCTATTTTGGAATAAACTGTTGTGAGCCATATTTATCCTCCAGCACCGTAGGACACTGGAGCCTTTTCCTCCTCGATAACTGTATTTTGGTGCCCGATAACCACAGTCCTCATTCCCAGCCCTTCCTGCGCTCTGGTAACCACTATCCTGCTCTTCACTTCTACGACAGGACTTGCTTGGCCTTCGCGCAGAAGGAGAACATGTGGTACTTGCCTTTCTGGCTCACAACGCTAGGTTCAACAAGCTCAGGATGACTTTCCCAGGGCTGTAACCATCACTGAGAGTTTCATTGTCTCTGTGGATCGGGCATCTGTAAGAAACTTGCCAAACTCACTACTGAATCATTTGTGTGCACTGACATAGTTTTTGAGCCATCATCTATTTTCATAAATTATATAATTTAGCTTGAGTGATGCTTCACAAGCATTGGAAGCAACTATATTATCCACAGTCTTAATATGTGTAACAAAGACGAAATGAATGTGTTTATTAGCATCGGAGGATCTCATTTTTTTCCCCTGGGAGACAAGAGCTTGGTTTCACATAAAACAAAATGGGATTGACTTTGAGGTCTCCAGATAGCTTTTAGTTCCAGTCCACAAGTCCCTTTCTGAGAAACAGCAAGCAACCTCCAGCCTGGAAATGACCATCACCTCCCTGACCCAAGGATTCCTTTCTAAAGAGGAGCTGGTGTACTTTGTCCTGGCACTTTAGGGAAACAACAGCTGCATCGAACAAAATAGGAAATTCTCACATCTCACCCTTTCACTGGTATTACTGAAATAACATGGGGATTATCTGTCACTTAAGAGTAATTCGCCTTCTGAGAACTTAAAAATTTAAATGAGCTTAAAAACTTAAAAGAGCTCGCCTTTAAAACTCTGAAGGATTAATGCATTCAAAAGTAGTTAATTATTACATAAGCTTGTCTATGATTATCCTGCCTTGTAATATTTTATCATTTCAAAGGAGACTTGTTGGTTTCTATAAACACTCTGCCTTGGGGAAGGCTGGCATTTGCTTCCCAAGTGTCCCAGCCCGAGGCAAACACCCCATCTCAGGAGCTGGGCTTCCTTCCTACCTCCAGGCAGGCTCCTACGGTTGAGTAATCCATTGGGCACCAGATTAAAACCAACATCAGAAAGATTTTCACCTCTCTTCTTTTGCATTAGCATTTCTACTTCCTTTTGAACTGATCTTGTTAAGTTACATTTTACAGGTTAATTGTGCCTTCCCTACAGATTTTCCAAACTATTGGCATAAAATTGTACATAATATTTTCTTATAAATCTATTACTTTTCCCTATCCCCGGGGCAATATCTACTCTTTTCATTTATTCATTGTATTTGTGTTTTATTTTTAAAAACAATGTCAGCGATGGTAGCATGAAAGCCTGTAAAATACTCTGGAGAACAAAATTGTGGATACCATCTACAGGGAATAGTTAAGTGCATTCATACCCTGAGCACAAATGCAAAATGTTTTCTCGTCTGGAAGGAGGAAGAGCCCTAGTTGTACTCTTCCTGGTACTAACATGCCACCTTGTGGGGTCTTTAGAGGGTCCAAGGAATGTCCCAGGAACATTCCCAATATGGAAACTAAAACCCCGTAATACCAAAGAATTGAATTTTCCTCTTCTCATGGGGAGAAATGGAACAACCGATGGTTGGCTGCTGCCTATTTTTCTTTTCTTGGTACTGGGGATCGAACGCAGGTGGCTTGTGCTTTTGAGGCAGGCGGCAGAACCACTGAGCTAAAACCCCGGCCCTACTGCCTATTTTTCTTAAGCAGGCTGTGAGGTTTCCTGTCCCTTCCAAGAAAAGCTGGCTTATCTCACATAAGTGAGGAATGCCTCATGTCCACAATACCTTTGTTAAAACTTTCCCCTCACAAATTTGCTAAAATCCCTGCATGCCTGGAATCCCACCAGCTTGCTGTCTGTATGTGCATATACTATTCTGAAAAATTAGCAGAAATGGCAGGGGATTTAGCTCAGTGGTTCTGCTGCCTGCCTCGCAAACATAAGGACCCAAGTTCGATCCTCGGTACAAAAAAAAAAAAAAAAAAGCAGAAATGAATTACACCATCATCCTAAGTAAGATAATAGAACATTGTGAGTGGACATCGCAGGGTCCTGGCAGTTCCCCATCTGGCTGCTGCAGGGGCTCCCTGAGGCCCAGAAGAGCCCCACGCGTAGTGCTGGCCTGTGTGAAGGACCGCTGGAATGCAGGCAGACTCTAAGATGGTCCCACCTTCCAGCAGAAAAGTAAAAACCATGATGTCAGTGCCTGCTTAAAACAAGGCTTGTTATCTGAGGGTCTCTGGGTGAGAACACATGTGCTCCGCTGGGTTCTTACGAAGAGGCTAGAAGGAGTGTGTCTGCCTCTTCCACTGCGCTGAGACAGAGTGATGCTCTTTACAAGGAGCACTCCCTCACCAGGCCCTGAGTCTGTCGGCATGCTGATAGCAGAATTCCCCAGCTTCCAAAACAGTGAGCAGTAAATTCCTGTTGTGAGTAAATCACCCAGTCTAAAGACTGTGTTTCAGAAGCCCATACAGATGAAGACAACGCATGAGCCATTCCACGAGTCAGTGTACAACACGGCAGCTGCTGTCACCACAGTTAGCACAGGGGAGAGAGCAAGAGAATCAGTCTCTTCCTCCCTCAACCTGAAAGTGACATTCCTACCCCTTTACAGCATTCCACTAATTGGAAATAAGTCACAGGTCTGGCCCACAGTCTGCAAGGGGAGACACATGAGTCCAGGACCACCAGGAGGCAGGGTCACCAAGCCATTTTAGAATACTGTGTTCAGGCCAGACATGGAGGTGCACGCCTGTAATCCCAGCACTTGGGAGGCTGAGGCAGGAGGATCCCTGGGAGTTCGAGACCAGCCTGGGCTGCATAGTGAGTTCCAGGTCAGTCTCAACTATGTAGTGAGACGCTGTCTCAAAAAACCAAAAAAAAAAAAAAAATCTAGTGGTGGGCTGGGGATTTAGCTCAGTGGTGCCTCTGCCTGCCTCACAAGAACAAGGTCTAAGTTCGATCCCCAGTACCAAAAAAACAAACAAGCAAACAAAACATCTAGTGGTTTCCCTTTATGGGTGCACTGTTCCTTCCTTTGGAGAAGGACAAAAGCAATACTCACCATGTTACCATTTGGTAGTAGAGCAGGGTCCCCCTCAAAGGCTCTGAGTCCACACACTCAGCTCCGGGAACTGGACACAGGCCGCAGCTCCCTATTACAGTGACGCAGCTCACTAGACTTTAGAATTTTTGCCCTTGTACAGAATAAAACTTTAATAGGCTGCTCAACTAGGTCAGTCCTAAGGACACCGTGGCCAGTTAGGTTCTGCGAAAGATCCCTTGGGTCACACTACCCTTTCTTGCTTTGTTCTGCTTCCTGTCATGGTAACCACACTTGATGAAATCCATTCCCTGGGTCTCTCCACTGCCCAGGATCCCATCAGGCCCCAGGGAATCCATCAGCCTATTTCAAAGGCGGAATCTCCCACTGTCATCACCATCTGCAAGAGAAAACTACCACAGAGCCCTTCCGTAGGTGCTGAAATGATCGCATTTCCGAAGACTTCTAGTATGTGGGCTATCGGACAGAAATGATGCAGAGACAACAAGAATAAGGAGTCATGGTGACACAAGGACCCTCACCTAGCATGCTGTTTCTCCCAGCAATAAGTTGCACCTGTCTTAATGTCTCTGCTAAAACTGCAGAGTTGGAAACATCCAGCTGCTTTTTATCAATTTGCAAGCGCTTACACCTCGTTCTTGCTATGAGCTTGTTCTCAGGATGATTTGCTCTGAGCTGAGAGGTCACTCTTCAGGCTCATTACACATTTGTCTGAAGGCGGATGCATATCTCCAGGTTAGTGTAGCTCCTTGTCCCCAGGTGACTGCTTGGAACTGATGATTTTTTTTTTTTTTTTTTGAGACAGGGTCTCACTATGTAGTTGAGACTGATCTGGAACTCACTATGTAGCCCAGGCTGGTCTTGAACTCCTCCTGCCTCAGCCTCCCAAGTGCTGGGGTTACAGTCATGCCCCACCACACCCGGACTAGTCCTCACTATTTTGGTAAAAACACTAAAGTGTTTCTACATGGTTGAGTGCAGGCAGCGTTCTCTGTGTCACCCTTTGGGAAGGTGGAGTAGGTCATATGCACTCACCTCCCTAAGCCTGTGCATTCCCTCCTCTATAATTTACAAGGGAAAACTTGAGCATCGAGATGTCATTCAATGGTCCATGGTCTTTCGCACTGAGCAAACTCTACTCCTAGCTGCGCAGTCTGACCCATTAACCCAGTCTCTGATGAATGCTTCCGTATTAGTGAATTAAGTCTAACCCACTATGGTATTCTTTCTGCTCTGGTCTAACATCTTGAAAATTCATTTCTCGCTTATTCCCTGGGTTTCTACCAATACAAGTAGTTTCAGCATCTCCTCCCAGGTCAGCCTTTGTGCTTACCATCCTGGGGTCCACCAGGCTTCCCAGGCCAGGAAACAATGAAAAGAGGGGAAGGGGCTCTGGAGAAGGCAACATGGCCCTCAAGTCTACATCTCTGGTCAGTTAATTTAGATCTTCAGGCAAGGGAAAGCTGTCCTCCTTAGACAGAGAGAAAAAACTCCTACTGATATTAATAGGGGCTCACAGAATTGGGGGATTCTGAAATTCATCAGAATCTGCCCAAATGTCCTCATTCCTAGTCATATGGTCTCTCTTCTCAATTAATCCCTTACATTTGACATAACTGATCTAACAAGGGCATTAATTTAATTTGTATTATATTTATATTTTCACAAAATCAGATTCAGCATTTGCTTGGCAGAAATCTTGACCCTGTGATTATAAGACATAAGAAATTATTTCAGAGTTATCTAGAACTTCCTCAGTCTTCAACCTTGGCTTTGCACTCTAATTTTAAAGCCCTAAATTTGCCTTTCTTTCTTTCTTTCTCTTTAACTCCAAGTTATCTGGTATTGTGTCAGTTAGTCTAAATTATCAATTTGACTGAATTAAGAGGCTTAGATTACAGGGGCGTTGCGCTCACCAGTTCACTGCCAAAGGTGCTGCTGGGAGGTGTGGCCTGGCTGGAGGAGGTAGGTCCCTGGGTATGATTTGTGAGGGTATATCTTTTACAGGGCTCTTCCTGTGCGACCTGCTTACTGAGCAGCTCTATTTCACCATGCCCTTCTACCATGACATTGCTGCCAAAGACAACCAACCTGAAACCTGAAAAAAATGCATCCCATTTTGTTTCTCTGGCTGCTTTTGTTTCTTTCTAGCTTCTAATGTTCCTGTCCATTGGTGCCCTCTGCAGTAGTACATAATAATCACTTTTTTTAAGTGGCCCACATCGCATCTAGTAGCTGTAAAAGTTTTTTGTACTTTCTTTTTCCTCAGCAGTCAATAGGCCCTTTTTTTCTACATAGCTCCATGTACATACAAAGTTGCAAAGGCATATTTGGAATCAGTATAGATGTTAGTTTTTTGTCCTTTTCTAGCAAAAGAACCCTTGTCAAGGCTATTAGCTCTGTCTTCTTGGCTGAGGGTCTGGTAGGCAAAGGCTGAACCTCTACCACAGAGTCCAATGTCACCATTGCCTATCTTGCCAGTTGGATCCCTTCCAACATAGAACTACTTTCATTCATGAAATATTCAACATCAGGGTCTCCAAGATGGCAATCTGTGAGACCTCCCCAGCTTGGGAATATTTTATCCATGAATTTCATATAGTATGAAGGGGAGAGTTCAACTCTCAGTTCAACTGGGATCAAAGTAAACAGATTAAGGGTGTTTACTGTCTCTAGGGTTATGTGGAAATTCTCACATAGGAGCCCTTGATACTGAGTTATCCCCAGATTTGATAACCAATGGTGCTCTCTCTGGTATGCTAAGGTTACAACTGAGTGTGGTTTTCGAATGGTCAGTTTTAACCCAAGTTCAGTTTGTCAGCTTTTCTGCATCAGCAGGGCAATGGCAGCAAGTGTCCTGAAGCATGGAGGCTATCCTAGGCCCACAAAGTCTAACTGTTTTGACGAATATGCCACCAGACCATGTCAGGATCTCATGACCTGGGTTAAGACTCCTATGGCCATTCTCTTTTATTCATGGACATATAGGAAGAAAGTCTTGGTTATATCTGGCAGTCCTAAGGCTAGGGTCTGAGTCAAGCTTTCCTTGATTTTCCTAAAGGCTCTCCTCCTGGCCAGATTTTCAGAGGAGAATCTCTTTTTTCCACCAATATCTGGCTTTATATAGGAACTTGGGCATAAATGAGAAATTTGGGATCCAGGTATGGCAGAATCCCATTGCCCCCAGAAACTCTCTTATTTGACACTGGGTGGTTGGAGTTGGGAGGGCATCAACAGCTTGCTTCCACTCTATGCCTAGCTGGTGCCCCCCTTGGACCATTGTGAGATTTAGATACTTGACCTCTTGTTGGCAAATTCGTGTCTTTTTCTTGGCTACCTTATCTTTAGTCCCCCAAAGTAAATGAAGGTCTTTAGTTTCCTGATAGTAGTCTCCTCAGGTTGGGGCTGTCAATAGGTGCTAAAGACCCTTGCAATTAGGTTCTAGCACCCACCTGCCAAGTATATGATGGAGACATGAGAAAAAAAATACACTAAGAGACAGAACTAAAAGAGAGAAAGTGGGTTGCCAGGACAACCAATGCTGGTGCAACCAACAAAAGCACTGACCAGTTCCAGGCACTGATTTTTATTGGCAATCAATTGGGGAAAAGGTGAACTACGTGTGGTTTCTATAGAAATTAATGTAAACAAGGCTCATAAGGGACCAGACAAAGCATTCTCAAATTAGGAACAGAATAGACAAAATATATAGTTGTAATTAGAACATTGTCCTTCTAGTCAGAAGGTTTTAGTTGTGGGAATGGAATTTGGGTGTGAGTTACTCTGACCTTGGCACATAGGCTTCAGCCAGACTCACTTCTGTAAACAAGCCAATTGTGGGGTTAACTCTTTACAGCCTGATTTGGGCATAATCAATATTACAGGGCCAGGGATTTAGCTCAGTGGTGTCACTGCCTGCCTCTCAAGTGCAAGGTCTTGAATTTGATCCCCAGTATATATTTTTTAAAAGATTATAGTTCTTTGAAAGTAGGAGGTCATCTACATACATAGTAGGATGCAAATGTCTCCTGGTGGAATGAAAGCTTTGAAGTTTGTGGCCAGTGCCCCTCCAAAGATTGTAGCAGAGTTTTTGATCCTTTGGAAAAGCCTAGTCCAGCTCAGCTGTTCTTTTTATGTCTGTGACAGGATCCTTCCAATGAAATGTAAAGGTGGGCTGACTGACCAATGTGAGGTACAGACAGAAAAAAGCATCCTTTAAATCTAAGCAAGTAAACTAGGCAGTACTTGCCAGAATAAGTCCCATCAATGTGTATAGATTTGGTACCATTGGGTATATGGTTTTAGTGCTTGATTTATAGCATGTAAGTCTTGTACTGGTCAATATTCATTAGTTCCTCATTTGGGTGTATGCAAAAGCAGAGTGTCCTGGAATGACTGGCATTTTGTCAAGTTTCTATATTCTAAGAGCCATTTTAAATGTCCCTGAATGCCTTTTATGGCTTCCTAGGGAAGGAGGTATTGGTGGACTCAAACCAGAATTGTTCCTGCTTTTAGTTCCACAATCACTGGTGTTTGGTTTATAGCCAGCCTAGGTGGATTATCTTCAGCTCATACCCCAGGACTCTTATATGCCAGCCCATACAGTTTATTTGTTCTGGATTGTGGCTGCTTATCTAAATATAGTCCTTATTCCTCAGCCTATGGGATGGTAAAGGTCAATACCATGATCTCTGGGTGAGTCAAACTTAAAGGCATCTTTTCTGCAGCCCAAAGGGAATTTGAGCCTGTAACTTGTGGAGTAAGTCTCTTCCCAACAGCGGAACAGGGCAGTTTGGAAGATACAGGAACTCATGCTGGACCTCTTTTTCCCCTGTGACACACCTCTTAGACCAGAAAAAATGGCCTCCATTCTGAGACCCCAGTGGCTCTAACAATAGTCACTTGATTTTTGGATAGTGGCCCAATGGGTTGAGTCATTATTGAGCGCTCAGCTCCACTATCTACCAGAAAGTCCATCAATTGACCCCCTACTTTCACTGTGACCAGGGGCTTCTGAGGGCCTTAGGAGATGGAACTCAGTCTTGCCTAGTCCCCGTAACCTTCAGTTCCTGCCAGTCCAATGAGGCCAGCATCTGGTTTCTTCTGGGAGGGATAGCCTTTTGCATGTGGCCTCCTAATTTTGGAATTTTTATCATCTCTGTCATCATTTTCTGGGCACTCATTTTTCCAGTGTCCATGTTTTTTTATATTGTGCACCTTTGTGCACAATGCAATATAGCTTTGGTCGACTTGTAGATCCTGGCTTGGTTTGGCTCCTGTTTTGCCAATGTTTGCACCCCTGCCCCTTAGTGATCTCTTTTTTTCCCCATGAGTGCTGTTGCCAACAGATCTGCTTTCTTTTTGAGCCTTCAGTCAGGCTCCTGCTTTGCTTCCCAGTCAAGGTTACTGTATATTTTGGTGGCCAACTCTTAATCTTTCTTGTTCCCACTTTGTCTCTGATGCTACTGGCAGGTTGATTCTTTTTTTTTTTTTTTTTTTTTTTTTTTTTTTTTTTTCCTTTTGGCTTTTGCTCAGCTCAGGCCACAGGTGTCTTTCAGTAAGCCTCTAAACAGGGCAGTAGCCAAGAGGGTCTACATTATATTCAGCCATGAATCAATTTAAAGAACTTGGTTGGGACACCCTAGCCACCCTCTGTCTTCAGTCGCCACCCACTGTATGCATCCGATTGTTTCCCATCTATGGTCCCTTCCACTGACCACCCAACATCAAAGGAGGGCTAATTTGCTTCATAAAGGGTTCTCAACCCCACGGGGATCAATTGTAGTCCACAGTCCACAGCCGCTTTTGAAGCTGTTTAACATACATTTTTAATGGAGCGAGTTTCTACTCTGTTAAAACACAAATCATTCTTTCACACACATTTGCTTCAGGAGCAACTTGAGCTCCACCAAACTATCAAGCCAAAGCAACCCTACATATTTCTTTTGATAACGTATTTCCTCAAGCTTTTGCTCAGCGTAGGTAAGCTATCGGGTCTTGTCATTCTCTTTTTATCTCTCTAGCAGGACAAAACTTTTATCATATGAAGTCCTCTTATATCGGAAATATATCTCTCATAGCCTTCTTAGTACTTTTCCCCATCTCATTACTATAAACCTTCTATAACAAACTTGGCTGCAGCTGCTTGCAGCTCCTTTTCTTCCTTTTTTTTTTCTTTATTCACAGACTGTTACATTTTAAATTTGACTGGCTGCCAAAGGACCTCAAATAACCTTGAATCAGTGTTCTTGTCTTAAACCGAAAGAGCTGAGAAAAGGGAAAGTTAACCCTATAATTACAATTCAAGAATTTGCAATGCACAAGAAATGTTTTAAGCACACCAATTAAAATAAACACCATTCAAACTGGAAATCACAGATACATGTATCAGTTAGCTAAAATTTATAATTTGATTCCTCCTGTAAAAAAAACCACCCTCACCCTTTCTTGCTCTGCACTCTTTGGTGCTTTTCCAGGTTTTATTATTATTATTATTCCATTTATTCACATGCACTTGTTCACTTCCCCATTCCATTTTTTTTTTCTCACCCGTATGGTGCTTCGATGAGTACATAAGAAATATGCGTAGGTGCCTAACAAGAGAAAAATTTCAATCCTGCGGGAGGGGAGGAGGCATGGCCACTTTCACATCCTTTTATAAAAGGGACCTAAGTGTCAAGTTATAGAGATGACTTTAATTCTTGTATGTGTACTATTTTCTATAATAAAATGAATTGTATTTGTAGTCAGACTTTTAGAAAAAGAAACAAAATTGTTTAAATCAGTAATCAGCATACACCACGTGCCTATCATGTGTGGGGCTCTGGGTTCAGTCCCCAGTGCTACAAAAGAAGGGGCGGGGAATGGATTGGCAGTAGAATGGATTAGCTAATCCCTTCCAGACTCTTACTTTGGGAAACAGCTACACTTTCTGGAAATGAGCAGATTCCACCAGTAGCTCAAGGACGCCCACTTCTGCCGGCACCACCCACTTCCCTCCACGCCTTCACTGAGCTTTGACTCGGCGTGGTGCTGCCACCTAGAGGTCTGTGCTCGACATTACTTTCAGCCCCTCCTGCTGGAGTTTGCTGTTCTTTTACGGAGCTGGGGATTCAGGACTAAGGATGGGACAGATCTTCTTCGGGTGTGAGGACAGCCTGGGAAGAGCAAGATAGAATGAGATAGCGAATGCCAGTGCGTGCATCTGCACGTGCAAAGCCACGTGCAAAAGGAAAGTGTGGGGGGCCACTTGTTCCAAAATTCTTATGAATTTCAAACCTATGACAGTAGTGTTAAACCCAGCTGGGAACCTTCTGAGCGCGAAGCCCTGCACAATCGCGGAGGTTGCATAGCTGTGGATCCAACCCTGCTTTCACCCTTGCCTGTTGATGTGAGCTAGCAATGCTTCTGTGTCATTCCAGTGGAATTCTGTGCCTGTGGATGTGTGTCTGTAAATTTCCTTAGGCTATAGCGTTTAGGTGCTTGTTTGACGTATTGTGGCATTTGTGCATATGTGTGAGAGACAGCAGCTTTCTGTGCTCCACTGGTCAGGCCTCTGGGCAGCGGAGGAGTGGGAAGGAGGGGTTCTCTGTCCAGACTGTGCACGCTGAGGAGACCAAATTCTAGCGTGGCTTCTAGCTGCACAAGGCCACGTCCCTAGGATGGCCCCGCCGCCCGTGAGAACACCGACCCGGGAGGGCCTGCCGCCCAGCAAGGATTTACTGTATGCTCCAGCCAACTTCTCATCATGGGCCGCTGACCTCCCATTCTTAGAGCTTTGGCTAAAAAGGGCTGACAGTGGTGAATCTTCCCTCTGTCCTCAGAGATAGATATGGATCTCCTACAACTCCCGGACCTGGAAGCCATTCCTTTGAAATGGAACCATCAGGAAGCACCAGGACTTGGTGTCTCGCAGTCTCTAGGAGGACAGGATCCCAACCTTGACAATAATAACCAGTGAACAGACATGACAGCCATTCACCTTGATACTCACCAGCCTTTTGTATTTTCCCTGAGTCCCTGCTCTCTCACTTAACACCCTTGTCCTTCCTTTCAAAAGCCTTTGCAAATCAAAAAGGAGCTTGGCTCTTTTCCCTACTATTTAATTTCTTTTGAATGGTTAACTCATTTTTATTTTCTAATAAAGCTTCTAGTGACAAAATGCATGTAAAATTAAAATTTTATAATTTCCAAAATGTAAGCTGCCTTTGTTAACAAAGGTATTTGTCTGCATGTCTTGAGCTGCAAATACTTGAAGGCTCTTATAAAACTTAACATTTATTTTGAAAAGTTAACTTAAAAATTCTCACCATGGCCGGGCATGTTGGCACAGGCCTGTAATCCCAGCACTCAGGAGGCTGAGGCAGGAGAATTGCTGTGAGTTCGAGACCAGCCTGGGCTATATAGTGAGTTCCAGGTCAGTCTCAAGTATATAGTGAGACCCTGTCTCAAAAAAAATTCTCGCCGTGCTGCTGGGCATACCACTGCTGTCTCTGCTTGCGATTTTCCAACTCAGTGAGACGAGCCTGTCTGTAGGCGATGTGCATTTTGACAATTTGTTCCAGTTCCTTCATGAAGAGCAACTTTAGCCTTCCCTGGTATGCATCCATCAGCCAGCTGAAAGAGTCCCCACTTCAGAATGCAGTGAGATTTCACAGGGGCTCAAGCTTAAACTTGAAGCCGGTCAGGAATTCCTGCGGTGTGTGCAGCTGCAGGTACCAGAAGGGACTGGTTTCTCTCAGTTTGCTGTGGCTGGTGTGTGACAGGAGGAGGTTGGTCACCCTGAGGTACGCTAGGAGCACAGAGATGCCTGTCCTGAGCCTTTTTATTTGTGTGATCTATGTAATAGTTTCCAAGTTCTGAAGACTCAGCTCGTCCCCATCCAAGAGGAAGTCCTTCTCGTTCAGGAGGATGCTTGAGTTGTGTTTGTGTTATGATCTGCATAATATTTTCTCCCTCTCCTTACCCAGTCCACAGGCCAGCCAGGGGGCAGGGGCAAGTCTTCCTATCCATGGTTAGTTAAATTTCCTAAAGATGTAGCAGCAACTCTCTCAATACCCGGAGCATGCCTCCCCTGATTCTGTGGCATTCTTTGGAAGAGATCATGGTTGTATTCATAATATCTGTAGTCTTCATGCACACGATCTCCCAGTGCCCGCCTTCTCTGACCATCAAAAAAATTGCCCGAATAATAATATCGAGAACTGGAATCTCCATTTTCAACAGCAAAATTAACTTCTGTCAAAAATGACTGAGAGGAGCCACACTCCTGAGGGAAATCTGCTAGGCTCCTGGCAAGGTAAGAAGGTGCAGATAATCTGTTGCTTTCTCTGCTCCTTAGTTCATGAGGTGTTCTTTGAATTGGAGTTCTAAAGAAACTCTGGTTTCTTGAAACTACTCCATCTCCAGAAATCGAAAAAGCAGCAGAGCTTACACCGCCTGCCTTGCAAGCGCAGGGACCAGAGTTCGATCCCCGGTACCAAAAAAAAAAAAAAAAAAAAAAGGCAGCAGAGCTTGAATCTGGAAGACAGATGTCAGTTGTCTTGGAATTGTTGGACCATACCCGATAAATGAAGGCATGAGATTCCGCAGGAGAGGTGACATCTCCTTCTTGACGTACTTCCGCTGCATCTCGACCGGCTTGGACGCTGCGTTTCTCCTGGCTTCCTGGGCCGCTGGCGCAGTGCGCTGGCCGCCGCTCACTCACAGGTCCGTTCCTTCCCAGATGTTGGCCTGCTCCTTCCCGGAAGTGGCCAGCTCTGCGACCATGCCTGGGGACGCCCTGAGGGGAGGCTGGGGACGCTGGGCCCAGGCCATGGTGCACCGCCCTCCGCCTGGTCACAAATTGCAGTGTGCTCCTAAGGACGCAGCTATTCCCCAGCTGCTCAGAAGGCTGAAGTAGGAGATTCACTTGAGTCCAAGAGTTTGAGGCCAGCCTGAACAGGATAGTGGGACCTGACCTCAAATCAAATCAAATCAAATCAAATTAAACAGCAGGAGGCCATTGTTTGGGATTAAGTTCCTGTACTAGGCCCTAACAGATCAGGCTAAAAATCAAAATGGAGTCAGTCGTGCTAAACTTCAGCCTCACTGAGCTGTTCCTAAATTGTTTACCTGACCTCGCAATGAGTTGGGATTGGAGGGATAAGTGTCACATTTCCCCAACAAGCTAGTTTCAATCGACATGTTAATGAAGTCTCCTCTGCCTTAATCCTCTCACACACACAAAAAAAAGAGAACCTGAAGTAGTCTGTTGTTAATCTGGGATTTTTCTATTGTTCTATCTCCCTGTCTGGCCTTACAGAGAGAGTGTCTTTCACCTGCCCTTTGCTGTCTGAAAACCAGCCTCCTCTGCCCGCTCATTGGAACTTCTTGTGTTTTATGGCATGAAGTGGTGCCAGACTCTACAACTGACATAAAGCCAAGTAATACACTTATATAAAGTTGTCCTTTGGCAGTAATTACTGGATGAAAGTTCACTTTCACCCCTTCATTGTGTGGCCGTGATTCTCTCTGACACTGTGCCTTCCACCTGTACCATTCCAGGGTGCCCCACAGCCCAACAAACACCACCTTGGCTCCCACGGGAGGGAGCTGAGCTGGTGTCACTCTCCTCCCACCCAGAGCCCCTCCTCCAGTGCCCTTGGGTGTTGCGCGCCTGGGGAGACTGGGTCCAGCTGCTTAGTGATGTACATATTCCTCCCACTCCGCTTCTAGGAAATTCCAAATCTGAGGCTGCCCTCTGAAGCTTGTGGGCTGTTTGCTTGATTTCTCCTTGTGCAACCAGCTGGCAAGGAACATTGCAGCAGCGGGTAATGGAGATGCGTTAGCCCTGTCTGGTCTCTAGTCACCTTCTAGACTCCGCCAAATCCTCTCAGTTGTTCTGCCTCTGCTGAAAATGTTCTTCCTTTTTCTCTTTCTTTTTTAATGATCCCCGGCTAAACCACATGTGTCCATACCTACTCCGAGCCAGGCACAGCTGCAGAGGTGACAAGTTAGGACCCCTTGGTGAATGCACCCAAGCAGCAGCCCTGTGATGTGGGTTCTGACATCCCCAGTCTATAGGCGAGGACTCAGAAGACCCTTAGAGCACTTGCCTGACCCTGAGGCAGGAGATGAGGGTGTGGCCTGTCAAAGACCAAGGTTCCAGGACAGAGGGGCAGGTAGAGCCCTGCCCTTGGGACCAGAGTGCGAAGTCTTCAGCTGTTCTCTTGAGCATTTGAGCAGCTTTCAATAGGGTGGCCTAGACCTGAGGTCAGCCTGAGAACAAGAGATACAAAAGACCTTGCCATTGAGCCCCTGGCCACTGTGCTCTCTCACAGCGATCTGTCCTCACCCCATATAGGGATCACGTTTTCTACTTTTATTTGGCCCAAACTCTGCAGAGCATGTTACTTTTTGTTTTTCCCCATACCTTTGATAAATGTAAAACCTCTCTATCTTTTGCACTTGACCCGTTTTTCCTTTCAGGACAGAAAGAACCTACAAACCACTGCTAGAAGGAGACTTCTGCACCCCAAGCCCAGTAACAGGGCCTCAAGGCTGTGTGGCAAACTGTCCACAGAGGAAGAATCCCAAGAGTGGAGCCCTGATCTGCCCACTGCAAGGGTCCTCAAGGCCTGGGGTCCAATCACAGTTCTTCCTCTCACTTCCTCTGGACCTTGACGATTCATTTCTCTGTCCACATGTGCCTCGGTTTCCCTACTTTTTTTTTTTAAATATCATGCTAGCTGCAATCCATCATCCGTTACGCAACCCAGTACCCATGATTCATCTTACAACTACGGAATCAGGTAAGAGGAATAAAAATCATTTCCTTTATGAATATTGCCAAAGAAACAAGTTTTCATTAAGAAAAAATAGAAATGTCTATGTGGATGTAGGCAAATGTCTCTGCATTTAGGAAGCTATTATCATATAGAGGCTGTACCGCTTTCTTTGATCTCGCTGCACCATGATTTCAACTTCTGGGGCTTTCTTTTTTTTAGTATCCTAAAAGCAACACAATCATTTCAAAGGCTGCAGACTACACAGCAAGAATTTTTGACTGCTGAAAAAATAAATTTATCGGGCAGGGGATTTGGCTCAGTGGTGCCACCTCCTGCTTCCCAAGCACAAGGACCCAGGTTTCATCCCCAGTGCCAAATAAATTAATACATAAATTTATCTTTTGAACCAAATTATAAAATTGGAAAAATAAGCGAATTATGATCTGAGTCTTCTGACTATGGCCCCAAATTTAATAATACAAATATCTGCACATAAAACTTTTTCACAAAGCTAATTCTGCCAGCCAGATCCTAACTCAGACCTTTCCAAGTCTCTGAATTGACTGACTGACCCTATAAACCCGTCCTCGGCAAACTGTTGCTATGGAATAATAGTCACTTCCATCACTGATGAAACATAATAGAAGTTTCCCCCATTTGTTAAGGGAATAGAAGGCGACATCTCCCAAGACACTCCAGCCTTCGGCCTCATGCTCCTTAGGGTAGGGAGCTCAGTGGTGCCTACTTCAGGTTCACAGTCCAAGAGCTCGGCCACATGTGGCTGGCTGCCTGCAAATATGACTCAGGGCCACTTTCCTGGCTCTTAATCAAACCTTACCCAATGTTTCTGCAGCTTTTCCTCTTTTGCCTGCCTTTAAAAGCTTCTGGCCCTTCATTATTAAGAAGAATTTAAGGATTAGCAGAAAACATGAAAATCCCCGTGTGAACTTCCTGCTCTGGACTCTTTAAACAAACATTCTAGAAGCCTCGCCCTGACCCCTGAATTCCTGAGAAAACCATAGCTGTGCTTCCTCAGAGCAATGTGGCCTAGGGATTAAGGGCCTGGACTGCAAGAGTTAGGATCAAATCCCAGCTCCAGTACTTACCCTGGGTCAAAGGATTAGACTACATTCATTTCACTTTGAAGATCTTTAGATTTGGGATTTTTGAAACAGGATCTTGCTATGTAGCCCAGGCTGGCCTCCAACTTGTGACTCTTCTGCCTCAGCTTCCTGAGTGCTAGCATTATAGGCATTTGCCACCGTACTCAACTAGTTTAAAGATTTTAGTTGACTTTATTTATAATTCTAGAATGAAGCAGCATTAAGTGCTTGAATGAGCCAGGCACAGGAGGTTGGTTTTATAGAAACAGAGAAGCTGAAGTAAGCAGAAACAAAACAAAACAAAACAAAACTAAGATAGGTCATTTCAAAGTTCCTTTCCTTGTAAGGTGGGGATAGGGAAACTGAACAACAGAAAAATATAGGGAACTCGTGGGAAAGGGAACATTCCCAGAATGCCTGCAGTGGGTTCTGGTCTCCTGTGAGTCACTACAATACAAAGCAAATTAAAAAATAAAGACAGGAAATGAGACTTAAAGAAGGAGCTGGATTTGGGGCCTGATCAGTGCTGCTCTGGGCAGCAAAGACAAAGTCACTGCAAGTTTGCCAAGTATCAGATGACTTAGAGGGTAGCAGTAACCCTATGCTGATAAGGATCTTATGCTGATGAGGATCTTAGGTCTTAGGTGGATGAGGAGTTTATGCTGATTAGGAGGGTAAGATGAGAAAAAAAATGTTCTTACATAAATGTTCTTAGGATGATAAGGAATTTGTCCCTCCCAGGTGAAACCTTTCTACTCAGTTCTCAAAGACCCAGCATGTCTTCAGTTGATGTAACTCTTGCTCTTCAGCATCACATCATAGGACTACTGAGGCCTCAGCCAGTCCTGCTCATAATTTAACTTTGAAATGAGTTTTTCCCAAAAAATTATGAAGAATGGCTCCCAACAGGAAAAGAATTGATTAACATCAGTTTCCTTGTGTGTGTGTGTGTGTGTGTGTGTGTGTGTGTGTGTGTGTGTGAAAAGATTAAGGCAGAGGGAATTTCAACCAATTGAAACTGTCTTGTTTTGGAAATCTGATAGTCATCTCTCACCTCTCCTATTTCTTGGAAGGTCAGATAAACTGCTAGTTTCAGTTTGGTGACTTGAACTGTAGCACGAATTATTGACCCCAATCACTCAACCAAGAGTACTAAACCAGGATAACAAAGGATAAGAAAAAAATCTTTACTGCAGAAGTGGGGCCCAGGACGGTCAAAGCTCTTATCAGGCTAACACACTGTCTCCTGGAGCTTGACACTATTTATTGAACAACACAGCTTCTTGAAGCAGTAGAGGGTGTTGTAGGCAACAGTGGAGTGGAGAGCACTGGTCCTAGCAACAAAGCTAGCAGGAACAGATCGTTGACAAATAGGAAACTTAGCTTTTGCCCACAGATTAACTTTTGTTCCTATTAAAGTTTTGTGTATAAGTCATGTTGCCCTAATAGGAAGCTTGGTTTTTGCCCACAGATTAACTTTTGCTCCTATAGAAGTTTTGTGTACAAGTCATGTTGCCCTTAGCTGCGATATTGTCTTGCCATCCAGGACGTCACAGTGTCACAGATCATTGAGACCTCTGCTATGACTAGGAGCATAGGGAGTTTTTCTTTTCCACGCACCAACTGCTAGCTCTTCAGGCAAGTTATTGTGGGCTAATAGGCAGGCTCAGACTTTTAATATGAAAAGCCAGTTTATAAATTTGTAGCTTGCTCAGAGTGGTCTTCATTACTGAGTAACTCCAGTTTTGATTTTAGCCTGCTCTGTCAGGGCCCAGTGCAGAAGCCTGGTCCAAAAGAGCAGACTCCTCTAATGTTTACTTAACAGAGGTCACACACAGGTTAAGACTCATGGGAAGAAGAACCTTATAATCACTAGGGATTGGCTGCATGGGGAACATACTTGAGGGTTTAGATGTGTCCAAAGAGGATATGCTACAGGGACCAGGTGGAGAGCAAGGAAAATAGCTAGTAAATATTCCCTTTATTATAGACAACTAAGTTAGGTAGAACTATAACAGGGAGTCAGACAGGGCTGAGTCCTTGAAAGAGTGAGAAAAAAAGGTAAAAATACACCACACTTGCAGCTAGAGATTACATCAGTTGGGGGACAAGCATCAAGATGACAACAAAAGGAGCAGGCCTATGCACTCCCCAATGGATGAAATAAATGACATCACCTGGTATAATAAAGTCTAGATAGGCATCAGTCATCTCAGTGGGTGACTAAGGCCCGGGGTCCATCACCTACCTGAGAGGTTCTTTGTTCTTTCCAGGTACTCTTGCTAAGTGACTTGCTTCCTCATTGGGTCACTATTACCTAAGCAACTATACTTGTAACCTTATTGGTCGATCACAGCCTTTAACCCACATTGTGCCTTCATGGTTGTGTCCTATAAAACTTCCCTATAGGGCCAGGGATTTAGCTCAGTGGTTCCACCACCTGCCTCAAAAATGCAAGGTCCCAAGTTTGATCCCCAGTACCCCCCCAAAAAAACTTCCCTGTAAAGTAGGGTCCCCAGCTACCCATTCAGGTCCCCTCCTGCCTCTAGAAGCTATCCTCTGAATAGGTATTTTCATACTCGTAACCTCTGTTGTTCCTAAAATTCATTCTTCAATTTTAGAGAACATGAATTCAGTATATCAGACATCCAGCAGATTGGAAGAGATAATTTTTCCTTTATATCATTTGGAGGTCCTATTTCATCTTCTATAACAACCAGAGCCTGTGGTTACACCAGGCCAACTGCACTGACCCACTCTCCACATGGGAGGCCATAGCACTGGCCACAACCGGAAGTGGCCTAGCACTTGGGCCAGCATACTTCTCTGTGAGCCTGGATTAGGGGCCTCCTGCTTGTATATCTGTGTTAGTCAGCTTTGCACTGCTATAATGAAACACCTGATGTAAGTAACTTGGAACGAGAAAACACTTTGGGTCATAGTTTTTGACGTTCCAGTTGTGACCAGGGGGACCCATTGCTGTGGGCTTCTGGCGGGTGCCCAGATGTCACTAAGGCACCTGGGTCAAAAGAAAACAAACTGCTCACCTGGTGGCCAGGAAGCAAGAGGAAAGAGACACCGGGGTCCCCCAAATCCCATTCCAAGCCACAACCCAAGGTTTGCTGTGTCCCAACAGTACCACCCCGAGGAGCAGCCCTTTACCACATGACCCTTGGGGGACGGTCAACATCCAATCTACAGCAATGGCAGTGTACCTAACATCCCCATACCTGGCCTACTCTTCCCTGGGCTGGCCTGCAGTTTGAACAAAATCATTATAGTCGCAGCTATTCTTACAGTCTGTGCTAGCCCAGTGAGACACAACGAAAACTAGGCATCACAATGTGGAGTGACACGTGAACCTGCAGCATATTCAAAGTTCTGATAAGTCCTGAATGAATGAATTCCAGTGTTATTTAAACCCAAATCCACTCGACAACAGGGTAATTTTTCGCATAACATCTCTCAGCCTGTCACAGTGCTCTTTGAAACATCTATAGGGAATGGGGCCTCAGGGAAGGAAAAGAAAAAGCACGGTTTACATGCCTGTGCCTGGCTGAGTGCCGGGGGCTTGGCATGAATTTTCCCAGGCAATCCTTACAACGAGGAGCGATGACCCCCCAGTCGCTACCCTCGAAGGGGCGCCACGTCAGACACACGGGGCAGGCGGTGTCTTCCGAAGGCCTCCAGTCTCTCTAGTCTCTGGCTGCCCCTTGGCTGCAAACCTGCATCAGGATTTCCTTCTGAGCTAATCCTAATGGCCTCTGCTTATTGCAGAGACACTGAGATTCCTTGGGAGACAACAGGGCACAGATTGGCCTGCCACTGTGTCCTCATCACCGAGTTTGGGTTGGCAAAGCAGGGTTACTTCCCTTCTGCTGAGCCTCAGAGTCTCCATCTATACAATGGACCTATGGTCTGGGAGCAGAAAAGCACGGCTGGACAGATGTACCTAAAAGACCGGAGCACCCTACACTGCCGGTTTGAGGTTTCTAAAGACCGGACTGCGGTCTACGGTTCTGACACCTGGGGGCGCGCTGGACTGGGACTCTGGTTATGTGGGTGGAGCGGCCTTCTCCCCAGCCCAGCCTGACCTTAGGCTTTTACTGGGGTCTTCTTGGGTAGTTCTTGGACATGACAGAAATTATTAATATAGTTGTGAAAATGATAGACAGATGAAGTCCTGCCTGAATTCCAGGTGAATAATGTTTCCAATGCCAATTCAAACCGGGCGTGGTGACGCATACCTGTAATCCCAGCACTCGGGAGGCTGAGGAAGGAGGATCGCTGCGAGTTCGAGACCAGCCTGGGCTACATAGTGAGTTCCAGGTCAGTCTCAACTACATAGTGAGACCCTGTCTCATAGAAAGCCCCCAAAAATATATTTATTACAGCCAAAGACACATTGCAATGAACCCCCTCCTCATTTCAAACACACGTACTCCACGTTCTTGACACTTCCTGAAGCAGCCCTGGATGTCCTCTGTTGTGCAGCTTTTTAGTTGTGCTGTCAGCGCTGTCTTGATGTCCTGAATCAGTTCAAAATGTTGACCTTTCATGGTCATTTTGACCTTGGGGAAGAGCCAGAAGTTGCACAGTGCCAGGTCCAGTGAGTAAGGAAAATGAGGACGCACTGTAAGGTTTTTACAAGCCCGCTCTTCCACTGGGTGGCACTCAGCAGCAGCATTCACTGTATTTTTTAATCACGCCTCCTAAAGATACAAACTGCTTTAGAGAACTGCTCCGGGAGCTGCTTCCGAGAGAGGCAAGAATGTGGGATGTGCGTCTGAAGTGAGAGGCAGTATTTCGATTGCATTAATGGCAATGTTCTTTTACAGTCGTAATCTGTAAAAAAAAATTTTTTTTTTAATCTAAACGTTCACCATAAATTTTGATCATCCCACGTAGACCCTGCTGGGTTTTGCTCACACTTCGTCCTCTGTCTGGAGTGCTATCCCCCTTCCAGTCCTGAATGGGCCCCCTCGAGTTCAAGACTGATCTCAGGAGGGGCCTCGTCCGTGAGGCCTAAGGTCTGACTAGGGCCCTGGTGTGTCCCTGGCGACACCCATGGCAGCCACTGACCCTGCTCCTCTCCCCATCTCATGCATAAACCTTTTCTTCTGAGTCACCGGTCTCCCCAGCAGAGAGAGCTCCCGGTCAGCCACGTAGGTGAACGAGCCTCAGAACCACCTTGCTCCACACCACTCCTCCTCACACTGTAAAGTCCCAAGGACAAGGACTGCATTGCCTTTATCTTTCTGTCCCCTGCAGCACCTCGCAGGGCTGAGGCTTTGACTCTCAGTGCATATTTGGCAACACTGCCGTAGCTCCCCTGGCAAGGTACAAAGTGACTTTGGTCACAGATTGCTGGGCTTGGATCCCAGATTCTTACTGGTATAATTGTCTGCAGTTTACTTGGCCCCTGAAAACTTGTCCTCTCCTTCGTTATAAGATGTGACATCCAGATGAAACAAGGCTGTGTGTGTAAAGCATTTGGAGCTTGATTTCTGTGTCCCAACCTTATAGAGCATGCTTGAGCCACAACATGTTGGGTGACTCAAGTGTGTCTTGTGCTGGGCACATAGTAGCTGCTCAATAAAGGTGATGTTCTGCTTTCCCAGGGCCAAGAACAGTTCCTTGCAGAAAGTAGGTACCCCAAAGAGAAGTCAAACTGAACTCACCAGAGCCTTGAGCAATCACACACTTAGGTACTCAGTAAATATCTAGTCAGATTTTTTTTCCCACAGGCATCCTGGCCCAGATCCATCTTGAAGTTGTTCCCTCTTATGAGAGGAGGGTGTTGGGAGAAATGCGGAAACATGGCTTCCCTTCTCTTGGCAGTGCTTTTTGATTTTTCCCAAGCAAGACGATGACCATAACAGACTTCTGGTGGTCTCCAGCGAGTCCCTTCTGCCTGTAGCTATATCCTTATAGAGTCTCCTCCCACAAAGTCTGGGTTTGATTAGAGGGCCCTTTGGCCACGGGGACATTAATACTTGATAACAAGGGTTGATAGAATCCTTGCATACTGAATCTTGTCACTTTGAAATGCCCCTTCTTAGAACCCGGTTACCACCGCATGGAGACACCCAAGCCAGCCTTGGGGAGAGACACGCTGGGGATAGAACGATGCCCAGTCAGCCCCCACCTGCAGTACCCACCCTAGCTGCAAGGAATACCTCCAGCTGTGGTGCCCATCTCTCCTCATAGGACCCAACCCGGTTGTGGTACCCGCGCCAGCTGTAGGACCCTTCCCGGCTTAGGCACCAAGCGTGTGTGTCACAGACACACGGAGCAGGAGGGAGCCTCCTTCTGGGCCCCATTTGTGTGACTGGGAGCACGTGCAGTATTTTAAGCCATTAATTCTGGGTGAAGATAAGAAATGTCTTGAGCAGAGCAGGTCCTGGGAGAACAAGTCAGCTGGCTTAGAGACTCATCTAGTGAAAAGCTCCAGGATAGACTGTAAAGCACAGCTGCCTGGGACCCCTCCTCTGGGGGATTCCTCCCTGGGCTTCAAGTCCCCAAGTCCTCCCCCGTTGACATCAGAGATCATCATCAATTAAAGATCTTTTGGCTGCCTAAACGGGGAAGAGATGCCCCGGCTTACAGCACAGGACACCAAGTGGGCAGCTTCTACCTGGTTCACGGTGTAGCTAGTTCCTCTGGTCCTACGTTTTCTGCCAGGGGCAGCGTACACCGCTGTACAGCTCCTTGTTCAAGACAGCAGGAGTGAGGGATGCTGCCCCAGCATCCCCAGCACAGAAAAGAATTTCCCAGAAGGCACCACACACGCACACCTTTCCTTGAATCTCAGTGGTCCTCTCTGACTCACGTGCCCATTGCCGAACCAATCGCTTATGAGAGGGATAGGTGGGAAGGAGACTTGCCCTGAACCAATCAAACCCACCCCTAGATTGCAAGGAATGTGTGCACTCCAAATCCAAGTGTTCATGGTGGGAGAAGTGGCTATCTGGAAATGACTGAGGTCTGTTAGGGACGGCATGGCAGGTACAGTCCAGCAGTGTCCCCTGTAGGACACACCCACCAAGAGCAAGAGGGAGAATGGTATTTTTACTATGGTCACTGAGATGGGATGGTCCTATGCATTCTTTCCTGATCACAGCGGAAGCGGGTGGGGAGTAGCGAGGTCTAGGGGATAGTTCGGGCCCTCAGGGCTCTGACTTCCTCTGGTGGCCTATCCAACACCATGCCCTGGTCCCCATCCCGGCATGAAGCAAGCCATTGAGTGGAGGAGTAGGATTCTGATTTGTCCTTTCTTTATTGTTAGCACTTTCTTTGAGCTGAGGGTGCCTCTTCTGTGCCATATCTAGTACTTGGAGGCCCTGGATTTGCTCTTTTCTCTGTATTTCTCCTCTAGTGCTTTCTGTAAGTTCGTGTTCATGGCATTTTTCTGGTGCCACCGTCCTACAGAGAGTGGGAGAGGAGACAGCCCAGATCACCCAGCAGCCTCCAGAGGGCCTGGACCCCAGCAGTGACCTGTATCTCTCCAAGTCCACCCCAGGGCTCCCCTCTCCAGTTCCGGCTGCTGTCTGGGCCTCAGAGCCAGCACACCCTGCCAGTGAGGGAGCAGGGTGCACCTCCCACTGCCCACGATCCCACCTACCCAGGTCGTCTGTCTTCCTGCCGTGCCAGTGTTCCAAGTCCCGCACTGATTTCTCCAGCACCTCTGGCGTGTAGGAAGCTTTCATGAGGCTCTTGGTCTCTTGGGGTGGCCCTGTGGGACAACATGAAGAAATCCCCAGGATCCCAAGTCAATGGTGGTGGGGAGCTGGGTGACTTAGAACAGGCAGCAGTTTCCTCTCTGGATGGAGGGTTGTGGAAGGGAAGGGGAGGGCGAGGGTTTCAGAGTAAAACAGCTCTGGATTCAAACCCCCAGCTCTACTATTTATGGGCAGTGCGGATAAGCTTTTAAAGCTTTCTGAGCTTCAGTTTCTTCATCCAAAGGAGTAAGATTTCCTTGCAGTGTTGCAAAGATGGAATGACTGAACATTCATTCCCCAGAGCATCTGGACGTGACAGCAAATGCCTGTGTCTTCAGGAAATTTATCTCAGTGTCCCAGATTAAAGCGCAAACAAGGAAATAAACTACAGCCATGAAGAATCATCAGAAACACCAGAAAGAGGACCAAATCCTGAAAGATAGTAAGGATATAAATAATACAATGCAGGGGCTGAGAGGGTTGTGGATTGGACCCAGGGCCACATGCATGAGCACACGGCCTCTGAGCTACATCTCAGGATAAGAACTCCTTGTCTAGGCACATCCAGGTGCAACTTAGAACAGCAGAGACCAAGAACTCTTAGAGGTAGGACACAGGCAGACACGGTAGCGCACACCTGTAGTCTTAGCTACCCAGGAGGCTAAGGCAGGAAGACTGCAAGCAAGTTCAGGACCAGCCAGTTTAAGATCTTGTCTCAAAAATAAAATTTAAAAAGGGTAGGAGGTGGGGCTTGGGATGTAGCTCAGCAGAACAGCCCCTTCCTGGCAATCACAAAGTCCTGAGCTTAATCCCTGGTATTAAAAAAAAAAAAAAAAATGGCAGACGTTGCTGAGGAGTCTAGGTCAGTGGTAGAGTACTTGTCTAGCAGATGTGAAGCCCTCAGTTCAATCCCAGTACCATTTAAAAAAAAAACAGAGAAAAACCAGGCATGGTGGCACACACCTGTAATCCCAGTACTCGGGAGGCTGAGGCAGGACAATCGCTATGAGTTCGAGATCAGCCTGGGCTGCATAGTCAGTTCCAGGTCAGCCTCAACTACATGGTGAGACCCTGTCTCAAAAAAACCAAAAAGTAAATAAATAAATAAATAACCAGATAAAAGAGAGTTTACTTATAAAGATTGATAACTGATTTGCTTAACCATCAAAGACCAAAATATGCATCAATATCAAAATACTAATAGAAAGTAATTGGCAATCTAGATGTATCCATAATACACTTTTTTCTTTTGAGACAGGGTCTCACTATGTAGACCAGATGGCCTCAAACTCTTGGTGATCTTCCTGCCTCAGCCTCTTGAGTTCTGGGATGACAGGCTTGTGCCACCAGCCTGGCCTACAATCATCTTCTAAGATTAACCAAAAAATATTTTTCTAGCAAAGCCTAAAACTGATAAAAAACAAAACCTCATTACTGTGACCTTATGAACAACATTCTTGAGGAAGAAAAAAATAATCCCAGAAGAGAGCCCTGTGATAGGAGAAAGGATGGCAGACGCAGAAAGGACAAACTGAGTAAATTTAGCCATGAATTCATGATAACAACTGTGCTAGCACCTAAATTGTGAGATAAAATGATGAAGGCAATGGCCTTTAATCCAGTTCTGGGGACGGATCTCAGGGCCCTGCCTGTGCAAGGTAGACACACACCACTGAGCCACAAGCTGGGCCCACTAGTCACTTTTGAAGATTTACAGAATACAAACAGTTCTAGGAGCTTCACATGAACTCGTGCATTGAATCTTCTCAAGCAGCCAAACAAGCAGATGCAATTATTACCCTCATGTGACTGGCGAGATCACTAAAGCATGGAGAGGTTCAGTTGCTTCTTCTAAGTTACACAGTTAGTAAGTGAACATCTCGGGACTCCAGACTCAGATCCTTGGCCCAGGCTCCACAGTTTAAATGACTGTGTTCATGTAGGCAACTTTGTAAAATAATAGCATACAAGCAGACAAGGGGTGGAGAAAGCAAGGAGAAAGCCTTCCATGTCCTTACAATGTTACAAAAACCTGAATGCCTTGATTGACTTCAGAATTTGTTCATTCTGACCATTAAAATGCCCAGGAGCCAGGGAATTAGCTCAGTGGTTCTACCGCCTGCTTTGCAAGTGCAAGGTTCTGAGTTCAATCTCTGATACAAAAAAAGAAAAAAGAAAAAGAAAACACCAAAATGCCCAAGGTAGCCACTAAACGAACAGGAAACATCTTGTGGCACACACCTGTGATCTCAGCACTGAGGAGGCAGAGGCAGGAGGATCCCTGTGTATTGGAGGTCAGCCTGGACTCCATAGGGCATTCAAGGGTAGCCTGAACTACAAAGCAAGACCATGTATTAAAAAATAAAAAAGAACGAAACAGGGCCGGGATTTAGCTCAGTGTTTCCACTGCCTGCCTTGCAAGTGCAAGGACCTGAGTTCGATCCCCAGTACCACCAA
>NW_022900931.1:9978781-10005535 GCF_012274545.1 Fukomys damarensis | reverse complement strand
ATATATATAAAAGAACAGCAAGAATAGAAAAGTACACAAACAGGACTAAAAGGGCCAGGGGTGTAGCTCAGTGGCTCAGTAGTGGAGCTCTTGCTTAGCAAGTAAGAGGCCCTGGGGCTAAATCCTCAACTCTGGAAGAGGAAAAAAAAAAATGAAGTGCGGAAAATGGGAAGCTCAAGCAAATAAAAAAGGTGGGTGAGTTACTCATAGAAAAAGCACAAACAGAAAACACAAAATAAGGTCACAGAAATAAATCCAAATACTTCAATAATTCAAATAAATATAAATGAACTCAGCCTACTGCTTTAACAACAGATCAGACTACACCAAATGTTCTTCAGTTAAAAATTATTTAAATCAGACTTTTAAAAAAATACAAAGAGAAGATAAACATGAAAGGCTAGAAAAAGACAGGCCAAGCAATACTAACCAAAAGCAATCTGGTCTAGCTATATTTATAGCAGCCAAAATAGACTGCAAAACGAAGACACTGGGAGAAATAAAAATGGCTACAATTGAGCCGGGTGTGGTGGCGCACGCCTGTAATCCCAGCACTGAGGAGGCTGAGGCATGAGGATTGCTGTGAGTTCAAGATCAACCTGGGCTACACGTGAGTTCCAGGTCAGTCTAAACTATACAGTGAGACCCTGTCTCAAAAAACCAAAAAGTAAAAACAAAAATGGCTACAATTAATTAAGGTGCTGCAATAATTCTAAATTTGCTGCATTGAAAAAAAATCTCAAAATAGATAAAGCAAAATCAGCACGAAATGAAAGAAATGGACAAATCTGTGGTAGCAAAAGATTTAAAGATCCATCTTTTAGTAATTAATAGATCGGGAAAGAATATTAATAAGGAATGGCAAGATCTACAGAGATGTAATTAAGAAACTGTTGTATTAGACCAACACAAAGTCCTGTACCTGAGAGAACACTTCAAGCACACGCAAGTCTTCTTCAGAACTGTCCTTCAGCTGGTTACAGAGCAGATCCTAACAGCTTCAAAGGACTAAAAGTCATTACAGCTGTGTTCTCTGGGGACAATGCTATGGAGCCAGAAAAAGCACTTTTTAGAGTGTGGTATTTATGGTTTGAAATGCTCATGTAACACAGCGTTAAATTACAAGTTTGGATCAAAGCACTCAGTTTTGATGGCAATCAGATATCAAAGCAGCCAAGAAGCAGACCCTTCCTCTGGAACTTGGAAGCTTCAGGGTCTGAAAGCTGCCAGAGAACTCATCTCTGTGAGACTATAAAATATCTGGACTTGAAGAAAACAGCCAGGATAACCTGAAAGGTTAGTTTGTTTTGGTTTGGATTTTAGAACTCTTAGTCATCCCTCCCAGGATGGAGGTGCCCACTTTCCACCTCTCACATCAAATCTAATCAGAAGGGCTTCGTGGGTCCCTTCAGGAGCCTGTGTATAGTACTAGGGGCTGTGGAACACAAGAAGAGCAAAAAGCTTCAGCCTGAGATATAGCAGGGCGCACACACAGCCAGCGATCCCTCTACACAGGCACCCAGTGGGCACCCAGTCTCTGTCGACCAGGGTGGGCAGTGAAGAGATCAGCCCAAGGCCATGTCAATCCCACCCCAAAGCTTCTGGAGCCTGACGGGTGGCAGCAGGAAAGGTGCCAAGGGGGCAGCCCACAACATCAAAACAGCACGGAGCCACGGGACTTGCTATCAGGAGGAAAAGCGTATCATGCACAGCAGGACCCACGCACAGGGCTCCGCAGGACGCACGGAAATGCCCATGACAGAAAGACTTGGTTTCAGATCCCTGCCAGACAAGCAAGATAGCAGGAAACCATCTTCAGACAAAAGCCCCAGGTGAAACTTTAGGGATCCCCCTCCCCACCCAGCCCTGGAGCTGGGGACTGAGGCAGCAACAAGTGCCGGATTGGCCCGTGCAGGCCTAGGACCTGGAGGGACCCGTGGCCCTCCTGGACCCCCAAGCCCCACCCCGAAACTGCGGTTCCTTCACCCAGTCACTCAGAAGTTTATTTCATTTGCTCTTGAAGGATGCTTACTTAAGCGCCACGATCTAAGTACTATACATGTATAATACCCTATTCTGTGAGGCGGCTTACGTCATCAATCATATTTTACAGAGGAGGGTACTTAGGCAAAAAGGACAAAAGAACATAGCACTGGGAAGAGCTGGGCTTCAAACCCCAGCCCAGTGACTCCAAGTTGTGTCCCTGTCCCTGTGCCAGGTCCTGGTCCCCACCCGCCCCACCTGCACAGGCCCCTGCAGCCCCACCTTTGGGCCTCCAGCCCTGAATTCATCTTTGACTTCTCCCTCCAACACCCTCCACCACCACCCCACCACCCCACCATCCCAAAACCGTCAAGAAAGGCGCCTGTTCCACCTTCTGCCCACAAGCAAACTCAGCCTCTTCTCCCACTGTGGGGGGCCTGGGTGGTCTCTCAGGCTTCAACTCCTGCCCCACTGGGTTCTTTCTGGTCTTCACTCAACAGCCAAGCGGACCCTTTTAAATGGAAGTCTCTCCTCTGTGCCAAGTCCTGCCGTGGCTCCCAGTAAAAAGGCAACTGAAGGGCCCTGCCTGACCTCTCTTCTCCCAGGGCCTCATGGGGCTGCCTGCCACCTCTGAGCCTTTCCCAAGCCACCCTGTCTGTGAGCTCCTCCCACACTGGTCTCCGGCTTCATTCGCTGCAGGGTTCCTACCTAGGGGCCCGCATGCAGCAGCGACGACCTGGCCTGTCCGGCCGACATTGGCCAGAGTGATGCAGGACTCATGTACGAGCTTGCTTGCCTTCTCCCACTTTCTTGCTCCCTTCCTTCCTTCCTTCCTTCCTGCCATTCAAGACCCGGTACTGCTTAAACCGCAGAATCTCGAACTCTAATGCCCAATATACTCATTGTTGGTGTGGTACAAAGCTCCATACTTTGTTATTCTTTCTTTTATTCTGCAATAATAATCCATCTGCTCAACCGACGGTGGACCCCCTGTGGGCACCTACGGTTTCCCTTTCCCATGTCTGCCTTCCCACCCCACTGTTACAGGGCCAAGCACACACAGTGCTCAGAGCACACTAGTAGAAGGCCACAGAAAGCCTTTCTCATCGTATTCAGTTTCTACAGTAAAGCATATCTTTTGCAGTGAGGACAAACTATGGGATTAATCCCCAGGCCAAAGCAAGTCAAAAGTCACAGGTCTGAGCGTTGTTTTCCTCGAGGGAGGAGGCACATGTTGCCAAAAGTACAGGTGGTGCCACCAAGGTCACCTGAGGCCACCCTTGCTCGGGGAGGCTGCGCGTGCTGCTCGTGGTCGTGTCTGCAAGGGCACTGTGGATTCTACACACGCTTCTGTGGGGTGGCAGTTTTCACAATTAGAGCAGGTCCCCCACGGTTTAGATGCAGGAGTACAAATGTGCTTTAATATTAGGAAATCGGTTCATATGATTTGCTGCCTTAACAGACCAAAGGGAAAATCCTATGATCACCTAAAAAACTGGAGGACTATAGTTAATAAATCAACACCCCTTCATATTTTTTTGGAAAAGTGAAAGGTAAACTTAGTAGTAAGGGGACGCCTCATAACCCAACAAAGTATGCCTTCAAAATTCTCGTTAAAGCACTGTATTACTTAGCAAGACCTTGTCTCAAAATAAAAAATAGAAAAGGCCGAGGACGTAGCTCAGTGCAAAGGTCCTGGATTCAATCCCCAAAGGCCCACCCCAAAAATGTTTTTAGGGCTATGACAAATAAATGATTGCATGTAGGGATAACAATCAGGGGAGACATAACTGTAAAGACGCCTGCTTTTCCTGCTCAGATGCACCATCAAGCTAAATAAATCAACCCAGGGCCGAGGCAAAGGTAGGAAGAACTGGCAGTTGAGAATGTGAACTCTGGCCTCTGGCTGCTGGGGTTCCAATTCCAACTGCGCCTGTTCCTACCTGTGTGGCCTTAAGCAAGTTATTTAACTTTTTCATGCCTCTTTTTTTTTTTTAAATCTGAAAAACAAAACGGGAATGATAGGACAAAACGCACAGGGTTCTCCTTGTAAACTGTGTGGATTTAGAGCAATGTCTGACTTATTACATGCTGTTTAGGAAGGACGCCGTTATTATTATTCAAAAGCAGTGCCTTCAGAATCTGCAAACAAGCCTTGAAACTGGGGGAGTTGAACAAGGTTTCTGGATATAAGGTTAATATACAAAAATGAAAACTAGGGCCAGAGATGCAGCTCACTGGTTCCATCATCTGCCTCACAAGCCCAAGGTCCCCAGTTCAATCCCCAGTACCAAAAATAAAGGAAAACAAAAATGAAAATTGTGCTGGGGATGAGGGCACTGGCATGTAATCCCAGCTATTTGGGAGGCTGAGGCAGAAGGATTAAAAAATCAAACCCAGCCGGACGTGGTGGCGCGCACCTGTAATCCCAGCACTCCGGAGGCTGAGGCAGGAGGATGCTGTGAGTTCGAGACCAGCCTGGACTATATAGTGAGTTCCAAGTTAGTCTCAACTACATAATGAGGCCCTGTCTCAACAAACAAACAAAAAAAGATCAAGCCCAGGGGCCAGGGATTTAGCTCAGTGGCACCACGCCTGCCTCACAAGGTCAAGATCATGAGTTCAATCCCTGGTACCAAAAAACAAAACAAAAGAAAGATCAAGCCCAGCCTGGGAAATTTAGTGAGAATTTGTCTCAAAATTTAAAAATTAAAATAGATGAAAATGTAGTTCAGTGTTCTTCGGCATCAAATCCTGGTATTGCTAAAAGTAATTTTAAAAATTAACAAAAAAACAGTATCTTCTGTATATGCGCAGAAACAAAGTTAGAAAATGTAGTTCTTTAATTTAATTTTGTTTTTGCTGCTGAGGATTGAATATGTGCTAAGCATACATTCTACCACTAAGCAACACTCCTGCCCAGAAAATTTAATTTTTAAAATGACCATTGGATTCTGGCGCCTGTCCAGAGTTCGATCTTGGTACCAAAATAAATAAATAATAAAAAATAAAATGACCGTTGGAAATATGGCTTATTTATTTATTTTCCTGAATAAACCTAACAAATATTCATGATCTTTAGAAAAAAAAAATTGCAAACTCTCATTGACAGATAATGAGGGAAGATTTAAACGAATGAAACTATATATCATATTTATAAATTGTCAAATTTACTACTATAAAGCTGGTAAGTGTCCCTAAATTGTGCCGTAGACTTAATACGCTTCTGATTAAATTGCAACAGGGTTTCAACAGACATTGCCAAGCTAATTCTAAAACATACAGGAAAGAGTGAAAGACCTAGAAACCCACAACATTGTCTGGTGGTGGCAGGAGTGTTACCCAACCAGGTATCCAGCTACTTCTCATGCCCTGATGAATAAAAGTGTCATATTAGACCAACGGACAGCAGCAAGGGCCTGAAAACCGGTCCACACACACCGAGAAACTTGATGGCCCACAGGAGCGGCACTGCGGGCCTCTGGGGGAAAGATGTACTCAGGAAGAAGCACCGAGGCCCTCGGCAATCCACAGAGAGAAGGAATTACAAATGAGTTCCCAATTCAAGCTGAAAACAGATATCAACCCTAGGTGGATTAAAGACTTAAATGTAAAAGGAAAAACTAAGACCACTGGAAGATGAAAGAAAGGGTGATTTTCAAGATTCAGCTTGGGGACTGTTTCAGCCTCCTGGGCCCCTGTCTTTACAACCGTCTGTGTGTCCCTCCAAGCGTCTTGGAATCAGTTTAATTCATCAGCATCATCTGCTCTACCTTACACGCACAGCCATACCCCCACCCCATCATGATGGTTCACCTGCACCTCGAGTCTGAAAATTGGGGCCAGTGAAATAAGACACTTCTCAGAATAACTACAGATGCCCAGTTACGTGAAGAAAGGCTTCACATTGCTGGCCATTAGAGAAATGCAAACTGAAAAACTGAGGTTCTACCTTTCCCCCGCCCCAAAGAATGGCCATCATCATCAAGAAATCAAACAATAACAAATGTCGGTGAGGTTTTGTGAGGAAAGGAACCCTCTCCGCTGCCATGGGGGAGTAAACTAGCACAACCACCATAGAAATCAGTATTCCTCAGAAAACCGAAACATTTGACCCCAGCTCTTCCCTTTCTAAGCATATTCCTGAAAGAACTAAAGACCTTCTAGCACAGGGACGCAACAGCAAAATCTTGGAAGCAGCGTATATTCCCATCAACAGGCGAATGGATAAAGAAAGTGCAGTGTTTACACACAGTGGAGCACGACTCTGCACCAAGGGAAACAAATTTGAGCCATTTGTGGGAGAGGTATGCACCTCAAGACCATCGCGTTCAGTGAAATAAATCAGACTCACAAGCTGAAATATTGCACGGTGCCTCTTATAGGAGAAATTCAAAGTATAAATAAAGAACAAAATGAGATATGATAGGAATCAGGGAGACAGAGCTTTCTCACATGGGAAGGGGATGGAGAGATGGTGGAAAAGCAGAGGAGAGGGAAAAAGAAGAAAAAGGGAACGGAGGTGTGTTGTGTACGTGTGTCCACTCCACACAAGGAGCGCAAACATCGTGCGCTGCAAATAGTGCAAATAAATAAATAAATAGGAAGCAACCAGGGAAAACAGAAGCCAGGTCTGGCGGGAGGTTGAAGGTCATGGGGCAGCCCCTCAAAGGGATTATGGGAGCTCAACTTCTTTCTCTTCCTCTTTTGTATTCCTGGGCCATGAGGTGAGCATGTAGCCCAGGCTGGTCTCGAACTCACATGATCCTCCTGCCTCAGCCTCCCGAGTGCCGGGATTACAGGCGTGCACCACCATGCCCAGCGTGGTGAGCAGCTTTCTTCCCTCACTCTCTTCCTACCACAGAGCAGCGCCTCCCGCAGGCCCAAAGCAGTGAAATCCCCACAACTGTGGACCAAAATAGCCCTTTTTACTATATAAACTGGTTCTCTTGGACATTGTTACGGTAACAGAAAGCTGACCAACAACAGCAAGCCACCATCACCTGTTGGGCCTGAATTTTGAGTCACCTCCTCACTGGTCTCCCACTCTTGCCCTTGTTCTAGCACAGCACCCTGAGTGATCCTTTTACCTAAATCCAGCAGAGCCATTCTGCTTATAGCCCCACTGTGGCTTACTATCTCAGTCAGGGAAAAAACCTCCCTGGGGTCTTCAGACCTCACTTGCTTCCCCGCTGATTTCCCCTCTCACACCTCTGTGTGGCTACACCTGCCTCACCAGCCTCTGGCAGCGAGCACCAAGGCCAGCCCAGGCAGGTGGAGCCAGAGAGGGACACACAGACGGGGAAAGTGAGAGCAGTGTGCCGCTGTTTCCAGCGTTTGCCAGTTTCCAAAGGGTAAACACTGCTCCCATGGCCAATCTTAAGATAGCATTGAAATGCCAGTCAGTTCTAGGAACTGTAACAATCGAGCCTTGTGAGCGGGTGCACGCCGGTTCGCAGAGTCCAGTGCACCCTTGGCACAGCGCTGCTGGCCAGCTTGCGTGGTTCTATGCTGTCGTTATTCTCTTATGTTTATGGAGAGGTTTTCACGAAAAACTGTGTGTAAGATCTATGGATGATCCTTGCGGAAGAGCAAGGGGGAGAGGCAGGATCCTGGGGCCCAGAATGGGGACAATAGGAGCTGTGTTCTCGCCCTCTCCCCCAGCACCACTCCTCTCTCAACTCAAAGCAAAACTCAGAAACACTTCCAGTGTGTGTCTGGTTCCTCGGGTGACCGGGAGCCAAGCCAGGTAGGCGAGGTCAGCCAGGGCCTGGAGCTCTGGAGATGGGGAGGAAGGAAAGAGGGCCTCAGCGAGGCTGTGCTGGAGCGGAGGCCCGTGTGCCGGCCATGACCCTACGTGAGCACTGTGAGAAGTCCTCCCTCAGTCTACAGGGGCACAGGGCTGAGGTGACTGAGATCAGACCTCAGGGTCAGAAGAAAACCTTGGACCTGAGTTCCAGATCCACCTCAGATTACTAAGAGGTCCCAGGCAACTGGCCTCAAATCCACCTATAAAATGGACCTACTCGCTGCCACCACCACCTGCCCCCAGCTAGGCAGGGCTTCACGGACCCAAAGGAAACCTCCTCTAACACCACGGCCTCTCACCATCCCCCCTTTTCCCCAGGTGGTGCCCCTCACCCCAGGCTCTGGGTAAGGGAAATGGCCTGGGCAGGCACTGAGGGCTCCCCAGGGCCATAGGCCAAGTGCCTTCATTTCTTCAGAGTCCTGCCCACAACCCAGGGAGGGCCACTCCATCGTCATCCCCCCAGTGGACCCCGGAGGCAGCTGAGGCTCCAGAGGCCAAGGAGCCTGCCGAAAGTTGCACCCAGCCAGAGAGCCGCTGAGCTGAGCTATGAACCCAAGGAACCAATACTGTCACTGATCAAGGGTGTCAGGCCATTGGGGCTGGGCCTCCCACTGGCAGATTAAGAAGCCGGAAGTGTCCCGGACGTGAAGGGCTGACAGCCACCGCCCACCTGCACAGTGAGGACAGACTAGCCAGGCCCTGGACACTCCCAGCACCTATGCAGGATGGCCCAGGAGGGAGAATGTCCTTGGGAACATGATGTGAGCATCCATGGGGGTCCCGGATCTCTCAGGGGGTGGACACCCACAGGCTTTCTGTTTCCCTGCTCAATGCCCTGGGCCCATGGGTGTTCCCAGCCCCTGCTCTTGCCCTCTGGCTGACCTTGAAACAAGTTTGACCGCATGTTGTAACCCAGATCATAGTAGTCTGAAAAGATGGAGGAGATTTTCACAGGACTCTGGGTCCTACTGGACCACGAGCTTCTCTTCTTCTGGCCCTCCAAGACTTCACTGATGACCCTCCGAGCCTGGTGGACGAGCAGCAAAGGATGGGAAAGAGGCCCCCTAACTCCCCTCTCTCTGACCCCTCTCACCTCTCACACAGCCCTAGATGGCAGCCCTCAAAACCTCCACGGCTGAGGAGCTGGAGGATTGGAAGCCCTGCCCCAGCCCCACTCCTTGGTCCCTCCCGAGTGGGCCAGGAGTGTCAGGGATGGTGGTCCTCCTAAAGCCTGCCCCTACATTGAGCTCTACTGTGTGCTGTACCAAGGGGGCCCCACGGCGTGACACTATTCCCACCATTTTATACCTGAGACCACTGGGCTCGGGGGAGGCCAGACTCACCCACTCCCGTGCGTGGCTGGGGACCCAGGAGCCTTGGTTTGCTCCCCACAACCACAGCAGCACACACATCAAAGCCCTTAGCTTTCACCCAGGCCAGCTCCTTTCTTGTAGTAATGGGGAAACTGGGGCCTGAGAGGTAAAGCCTAGACCTTGGAGGCCTAGGGAATCTGGGTTTGAGTTCCAGTTCTGCCATATAGCACCTCCTGTTCCTCTTTGGGCCTCAGTTTCTCTACTTGCAAAATGTAGTAGAGGGTAGACCTACAGGGTCTTTGAAGTAGACCTTCACTGGCTCAATGATCCTTCTGATACAGGGCAGAAAAACCAGGTGTTGACTGGAGCCTGGGACGACAGCACCCATGGCAGTGATGAGAGGGCCAGTGAGGGGTCAGCACCACACCTTCAATTCAGACGGGCACAAGTCCCAAGGGTGGGCAGGGCGTTTCAGATTGTAACCTCCCAGATTGTCTGATGATCTGATGGGTGAGGTCGCTGTATCTTCAGATGACAAATAGAAAAGGAGCCTGGGAGGGCCTGACCTTCAGTCTTAGTGAGCAGAGCTCCTCCCAAGCAGGGCACACACCTTCTGGGCCTTGGTTTTACCAGGTGTTTAAAAGGAAATACTGGGATGGGGATTTAGCTCAGTGGTTCCACAGCCTGCCTTGCAAGTACGAGGTACCAAGTTCAATCCCCGGTACCAAAACAAACAAAAAAGGAAATACTATTTCCTGCCTGGCTAACAGTACCATATGGTTGCTATGAAGGTTGAGATGCTGGCTCTGATTATGTGTCAGAATGCCAGAGCAGGGAGGTTGCTTAGCATTTGACCAGAAATAGCAGGTGAATTTTATCTCCAATTTCAGTTGATTAGAATTGCCTGCCTAGAATGCCGTATCAGGTGGGAAGGAGTGTCAGCATTGATTAGTCATGTCTGCCACATATGCAGGAGGGGCCAGCTGTAGTCTGTGTGCCAAGAATTTGTCAGCCCAATCTAGCCTCTCTGCTTCACTTTACAGATGTAGATACTGATACCCACGAGGGAAAGTAACTTATCCAAAGTCACCCAGAATTCAGGAGCAGAGCCAAGATTCAAACCTAGGTCTTCTGATTCTCAATAAATGTCGTCTGTCTGCTAGGTGTTGCCTATCTTTGGATATTTCTGCAAAATGAAAATGTCCAATTCAAACAAAAAGCTATATAAATGAAAAGTCATTTGGGCCAAGGCACTAAAATCTGCCCACCCAGTTTGGATTCTGGTCCCACACAACTGAGTGAACTTGGTTAATTTAACCCATCTTAGCCTTTGGCTCTTTACCCATAAGAAACAGGGATAATAACATGACTTTCCTTACAGGGTTGTTGCAAAGATTGGGCGCTTGCTTATACGCAGGAATGTGAACAGTGCTTGCCCCTGGCACACAGCAGTGCTCAGTAAATACTGTGTCCTGCTGTAGCTACTACTGGAGTTGCCCGGTTTCTTCTGTGTTCTCATTAAGTCTCATGAGGGACCCTCTGCCACCCTTAGCCTCCCGGCCCCTGCGTAGACACCTGCTCCTCGGAGACCAGCTGGTCCACCTCTTTGCTCCCAAACTTGTGGCGAATGTTGTCAGGGATGATGCTGCCCTTCTGGCTGGGAGGCGAACTCCTTCTTCGCTCCTGGGTCTTCGCGTTGGGGCCTTCGTCCTGCCGAGGCCCCTTCAGGAGGGAAACGCAGCTCTCCTTTGAGGAGGGTCTGGAGTCCCGTTTCTTCAGAGTCCCAAGCCCTGGGCCAATCCCCAGACAGTCCTTGCTGGCAGGGCTTGGCGGGGGAGGCCGGGCTTGCTCTAGGTGGTCTTGTCCTTGGGAGCTGCCTCTGGGGCTTGAGGAAGGCGGGGTCTGGGGCTTGAACTTGGAGGTGTCCATGCCCGGGGGGCTCCCCTTGCTGCTGTTCAGGGGGCTCCTGGGCAAAGGGGTTGCACCTGAACTCAGGGAAGAGAGACAGAGGGAGGGAGGGAGACCCACAGACAGATGAAGAAAGTGGAGACATTACGGGCACAGAGGCAGCTGGGGTTGGGGGAGTCACAGACACGGCCCAGAGAGCCAGGGGCAGGACCAGGGGGAAGGACACAGAGAAGCTAGAGAGAGACAGAGAAGTGGCCAGACTTCAGGCCAGGGCTGTCTCACGCTGCTTTTGACACTCGGGGCTACAGCCTCAGCCTGTGTGGCCTTGAGGCCCAGTCTTACGGTCTAGCAGCAGTGTGTCCTCTTAGAGACATGGAAATAATGGCGCATCTTACAGCCACTGGACTGCAACTTAGAGCACATTTTGTTTGGTTTGTTTTGGGGTCCTGCAAAGTAAACCACAGGCCTTCCCACCGAGTGACATCCTCAGCCCTCCTCATCTGTTTATTTTTTGAGACAGGTTCCTGTTACGTTGGCTAGATTGGCTCAAACTCACCACCCTCTTGCCTCAGCTTCCCAGAATGCTGGGGCTATAGGCCTGCACCACCACACCCGGGCAGAACACACCTAACAAGTGTGCACATTCTGTCTCAGTGGGCAACCTGCTGCCACCCTCAGCCCAGGTCACAGCTGCAAACTGCTGAGCTTCCCTCCAAGCCACTCCAGAAGGGTCCTCTGATCGTCCTCTTAAAAGATGCCTAGTTTTGCTTCACTTCTGTCTATCTCTGGGGTCAGAGTCTATGTGTTGCTGTTAAAAACCAAGCCAGGGCTTCTGTCCTGTAGCAATGGAGGCCGAGCTTCCCTTCCCACACCAGCAACCCCACTGCTCCTCTCTCTGGCCACTGGGCCTGCAGCTTGGTCCAGTTTATTTTTTATTTTTTATTTTTTTTTTGTACCAGGGATCAAACTCAGGTCTTTGTGCTTGCAAGGCAGGCAGCAGAACCACTGAACTAAATCCCTGGCCCCAGTTTAATTTTTTAAAAATCAGCAGGGAGCACAAATTCAGGCCCCCACTGTGCTGTCACTGAGAGGCACTGCTCTGGGGGCCCCTCACCCACCCAGGGGGGTGGTAGACTCTCCCCAGGGTACAGGGCACAAGGGAGATGCCCACGCTCCCCTGCTTACTTCCTCCTGGCCTTTCCTCCTCCCCACCCTTTGACCTTGCTGGAGTCATTTACAAAAGGTGAGGGGAAAAGTTTTCCAGACCAGATGGTCCCTTCCCTCCTGCTGAGCTGTGCAGTAGAGGTCTCTGGGGACAAGAGAGACCTCCAGGAGGGCATGGGGTCCCTCCTTAAAGGAGCAGAAGCAGACAGCAAAGAGTGAGCGTGCTCAGTCTCCTGCCTGGTCACCTCCAGCCCTTAGCCTGCTCCTGGGAAGACTGAGACCCAGCACAGGCTGGGGTGTAACCCAGTGAGAAGGCCCTGGGTCCAATCCCTAGCGCTATGCCTCCTCCTCTTCCTCCTACTAATTAATGATGACACAGATTATCAGTGTCAGGTTTGCCAAAAGCCAGAAGTCAGAAGATAAAAGTCCTAGTGTCATTCTGGGCAGTGGAAGAAGCTTCCAGCAGGAGTGGCCTCAAACTCCTAGGCCTGCCGGGTCCCCATCCACCTGCAACCCAGCCACCCTCACTCACCACAGGGGGACTCTTCTCAGAGCTGGCCTGCCAGGACCCCCAAAGCCAAGCTCCATCCCCTCCCCAGCTTTGTCAGCTCTGTCCCTCCCTCCCTGGGCCATGGCCCAGCACCTGTTCCCCCCGCAGCTGGGCTGCTCTGCTGTGGTACGTGGGCGTGGCTCCTCCGGGACAGGAGCGCCTGAGGATGGGACCGCAGGGAGTCAGAATCCCCAGGCCTGGCCGGACAGGAGAGGCTCAGCTACTCCTTTCCTCAGGCCAACAGGAGGCCTGGGAGGACGAGTGGGGACCATTCCTGGCTGTGTCACGGCCACATCCCAGCCTACCTGCTCCACGGCCAGGCTCCATCGACTCTCGCTCTGAGGCAGGTATTTCCTAGCTTGGTCCTGCAGACAAAGCGGCACACTTCACGTTCCCCTCTCAGACGACAGAGCCTCCTGAACAAGGGACAGGCCCAGCCAACAGGGAGGCCCTTGGCCAGGCCCCCACGTTACTGCTGCTGCCTTCTGGCATGGCCCGAACCATGCACCCATCACAGGGGCCCCCCGCAGACTCCCCGCCCTGTCCCTAGCTGCTCCTAGGACAAATGCTGCAGTGAATGCCCAGCCCCCACCCTGCTAACCTCGGCCTTCCGAAAATAGAGCGCTGGAACACCGCAGGCTGCTCCCTCCTGGGCTGGGAAGGGAAACCCAGTGCAGGACCCAGGGAGCCCCTCTAGTGTCTCCCAAGGCCTCTGCAGATTTCATATTTGTGGTTCTTTTTCCACGGGAAATCTTTTCTTTATTTCTCTTATTTTATCACACTTGGGGTTTTTATTATGCTTCTGTTAGATTAGTTGGTTGGTTGGTTGGTTTTGTGGGGTTTGTTTGCTTGGTTTGGTTTTTTGAGGCTAGGCTGGCCTTGAAATCACTATGTAGCCAAACTTGGCCTTAAACTCAAAGCAATCGTCCTGTCTCGGTCTCCTAAATTCTGGGATTACAGGTATGAGCCACCACACCTGACTTTTATCCTGGTTTTTGCATGTCGGAGTTGAACAAAATAAAACCAAGCCCTACGAGCAAAGATTCTCTATAATAAGAGAGAGCTGGAAAGGGTCTTTGAGAACTGTCAGTAAGTTTATAGTGGGTAGAAACCAGGTCAAATCTATTCCCTTGAAAAATTTCCCAGCAAAACAGCCTATTAATTTTGACATTATAATTATTTGGGGCTGGAGATAGAGCACGGCCATCAGTTAAATTTCCAGTGCCGAAAATAACTATACTAATATTAATCTGAGGATCATGTGAGTTCTGATGTGACAACCAGTGACCCCTGCTCCCTGCTGTTCTCGCCCTGTGCAGCCCCCTTGAACGTGGCTGGACCTGGTGATTTGCTATGACAAAAGTAGTGCGACATCGCTCCTGGATGAGATTAGCAGCTCCTGTCTTGTTTGCCCTCCTCCTTGGCTCCCTTGGTCGCTGGGCCTGAGGAGCAGCTGCACTATGGGGAGACCCCTGTGCCACTGAGCATAGGTGACCTCGGGCCAGCCACACGTGAGAGACTCAGACCCTTGTGCTAAGATCTGGATGAATCCTGCCCCTGAGGGGACTTGGGACTGGACCCTCCTCCTGTTGGTCCTCGATGTGAAAACACAGCCCAGACGACACCATCACTGCCACCTGTGTGGATGGTGTCACATCTCCAGCAGGAGCTTAGTGTGGAAGGCGGCTGCCATCGGTGACTCCATCTGGTTTTATTCTTGTCCTCTGCCCTTCTCTGACTATGGCCTTCACTCTGCATTCCTGTGACCCTGCTGGTTTTTCCATGTGGATTCTGGGAATGAGCTGTTGACCACAAACTTGACCCAAAGCAAGAATGCCTGCCCTCAAGATAAGAGCTTGAAACACCTGCCTGCCTGGAGCTCCCAGAAAAGCCTATTTCTGCAGGAAACCCCAGCCTGGGTCTTCATATAAATACCTCCACTTCTCCAGAGACCTAGAAGGGGGAACTTGAGCCATTAAAATGTCGCCTCCTTCCAGGTTTCTAGCAACTCAGTGAAGCCTGTTTTCTTTAACCGCAACCCTTTTGTCTTGGGAGTTGGCTTTGAGAGCTATTGAGCTTCTAAGAAAACAGTAGAAAGTGTGAGATCATAAACTTGGACTTTGGCTTAAGCACTTAGGTTTAATCTACTAACTTGATGGCCATTTGTTACACAGAAGTAGATGACAAATATGTATTTTGTACTGAGAGTTGGTGTTGCTATAACAAAGAGCTAAGAATATGGGTGTGACTTGGGGACCATACAGCAGGCAGAACCTTGAAGGATTCTGAGAAACAGAATAGAAGAAGCCTGCACTGCCTCCCAGCCTTAGAGGATGCTGCCAGGTAGGGCACAAAAAGAACTAGAGACCATGTTATTAGCAGCAAAAGGAAGAAAGGTCCTTTATACACTGGCAGAAACTTGGTGACATTATCATCCAGGGATGTGGCAGATGACAGAATATGTCACTAAGGAACTGAGGGGTTCAGCAAAGGACATTTCCACACAGCCTTGGAGGTGCCCCCTGGTCCCCTTCTGCTGGGACAGTGAGAGGTGGAAGGAGGGGGAAACTGAGAACTGTGCCTAGGAAGTTGCAGGGTTTGAGAAATCCCATCCTCTCCAGATGTCAGAAGGTGTAAGTTTCAGAGAAAGTTCTGGGGCACTGCGAGGAAAAGGAAGCCACCCAGAGACTGAACGTCTGTCATTAAACCTTAGAGCAAAGGAGCGGGTGTTTAAATCCACACACAGGGCTGTGCCTCACTCCCCTCTCTGTGGAACTCCGGGTCCTCTGGCAATCACAAGGGCTCCCCGGTACAGAGAGGGGTGGCTTCTGTCCAGTGGGGTGGCCTCTAAGTGTCACAGCTTTTGAGGAAACCTTATTAGTAAAAGTACTGCCAGCCAGAATGAAAGGAACAGAGGTGGGACAAAGTGAAAGAGACAAAGATTAAAAAGAAAAGACACCTCAGCTGGATGTGGGAGTCCTCAGGGCAGAGCTGGTGGGTGAAGACCCAACCCAAGGCCACACTCAGGGTGTGCAGGGCTGGAGTTCAGAAGCTGTGGACCGAGCTGACTCCTCAGGTCTCCTTCCTCACTGTTGAGTGCAATGCCTCATCATGGTGCCTGAGGTAACTAGAGAGACAGCCAAGCCACTAGCACAGGACAGGAAGGTCTCCCAGGAGCAACACCGGGGCCCCCAACACTCCTGAGCCTGATTTGTCCTATGGATTCTCAAGTGTGACCAGCACTGTCCCCAGATGAGACTTTGGAGATCCCGGAGCACATGCGTGGGCATTGCTAGTGGAAGGAACGTAGATCACTAGGAGCCAGAGGATGGACAGTGGCAGGCGCCAACTGTCCCTGTGACGCCCCTTGTCTCAGGGTAACTTCCTCCCCCTGGGTGAGGGTGACCTAGGGATTTGTTCTGACCAACAGAACAGGGCCAGTTGAGCAATGTCACCTCCAAGCTGCACCAGATGGACTCTTGTCTCGTTCTCACACCGTCTTCAGATGCTGCTTCCTCCCCACTCCTGTGACCCGGGGTCCCTGTGGAGAAGCCACGTGGCAAAAACTGAAGGGGCCGCGGCTGCCAGCTTGTGAGGAGCGGAGTTCTGCATGCGAGCGATCCTGAAGAGGATCCTTCTCCAGTTGACCCTGTAGCTGAATCCCAGCATCTGGACCCGCATCTCTGGCCCTCAGAACTGGAAGATGATTAATGCTATCATTTTATTTATTTATTATTTGGTAATGAGGATCGAACTCAGGACCTTCCACTTTCGAGGCAGGTGGCGGCATCACTGAGCTAAATCCCTGGCCCCAGTGCTATCATTTTAAGCCACTGCCTTCCAGCGTGACTTGTTACACAGTAAAGGGTGATCGATACAACACCTATACCAGGTCCTCCCACAACTGGTCAATGGGTGCAGCTTCACAAGGCCTGCTGAAGAGTTCGGAGTAACTGTGATGGCCAAAGTGGGGGTCAGAAAAGATGTAGACGGTGAGCATGGTGGACACACTTGTAATCCCAGCACTTGGGAGGCTGAGGCAGGAGAATTGCTGTGAGTTTGAGGTCAGCCTGGGTTACCAGCCTAAAAACCACATAATGAGACCCTGTCTCAAAAAAACGAAACAAAAAAGGGGGAAAGTTTTACACAGGTGGCATTAAGAGCCACATATCTTCAAGTTAGTGTTCTCCACCCATCTCATCCCCACCCCAGCCACTACCCCTTTAACGCGCTCTGTGGGGCTCCTTCTCTGCCCCAGTGCCACTGCCAGTCAGGAGCAGCATGGCCCAGCTGGCAAAGAAGGGTGGACTCACTGCCAGTTCTGACCTGGAGGAAGGTCCCGAGGGACCTCAGTGAAGGCAGGCGGTGGGTCTGGCTGCAGCCCGGCGCGTGTCACTAGAAGCCACCCTGAGTGGGGAGAAAGCAGGTGAGATCCCAGGTCCTGGGGGAGCCCTGCTCACCTCCAGGTCTCGGCCTCACCTCCTCTCGGTCTTTCATAACATCGGAAAGCCCAGGAGTGCAGACTAGAGCTGTCCAGGGACTGGGGGCGTCCAATGGATGGCTGCTAGGGAGCAGCCTTCCCCCACTGTGATTGGAGTTGCCATGGTGACCACTCCTCACAGGGCTCTGTTACCTCAGGGGGCTGATAGGCCCACCCTGGGGGAGAAGGGCCAGGAAAGAGCCAAGGCTTGGGGGCAGGAGGGGCCTTCATGTGTGAGCCACTCTCGTCCACTGGGCACCATGAAGTGCGAGGTTATGCACCAGGCATTGAAGACCCAGATGCCACCAAATGCAAAGGAAATTCTGGGAGTATAAAGGAAATTAGTAGAGAGCATGACTAACTCCGTCTAGGGGAAAGGAGCAGGGCTCGCAGATGGGCCGTTTGGGCAGTATCTTGCAGGAGGCATAGGAGCTCAGCACTTTAGACAGGACTAGAATATTGACGGCATGGGTATGTTTAAGAGCGGATCAGTAGGTCAAGGGGCCTTCACTATGGGAGCCGATGCACAGCGATCAGAGACCACGCAGTCAAATGAAAGCGGGATGGGCCAGCAAGGGGTTTCCCCTTCTCTGTGCGTCTCAGGCCTGCAGACGGAAGTTCATGCAGTAAACGGACTCCTTTTCTGCAGAGTGGAGAGGAGGCAGTGGGCACCAGGGAGTGCTGGCTGGCTCTGTGTCCATCAGCAAGGACAGGGGCAGGGGTGGAAATTGGGCTGTGTGAGTGGTGTCACGTTTGTGAACTGCCCGGCACAGCACCTGGCCTGGAGAGAAGTCACACCACACCCAGCACTGAGCTCACTGCACAGCCACCTGTCCGCCCACCCTTCACAGTCCCCAGGCTTCGAGCCTTGCATCCGCCTCCCCCTGGCCCTGGTCCTGGTCCTGGTCACCCCCTCACCTGTCTTGGGTGACACAAGACAGGTGTCTTCTTTTTCCTTTTGTCCCCTGTATGAATTATACATCACTGCACAGCCATCCTACCACAAGCCTGGCAGTTACACTCGTGTGTTATCTCATTGTTGTGGGGCAGGGGTTTGAGCATGAGCTGGCTGCTTCTCTGCTTTGGGGTTTCAGAAGGTTACAATTAAAATACTGGCTAGAGCCAGGCGTGGTGGCGCACGCCTATAATCCTAGCACTCGGGAGGCTGAGGCAGGAAGATCGCTGTGAGCTCGAGACCAGCCTGGGCTACGTAGTGAGTTCCAGGTCAGTCTGAACTACATAGTAAGACCCTGTCTCAAAAACAAAACAAAACAAAACAAAACACACAAAAAAACCCAAAAAAGATACTGGCTGGGCTGCAGTCTCATCTGAGGCTCACCTCGGGACAAATGTGCCTCCAGGCTCACATAGTCACCAGCAGGACACAGCTCCCAAGGACTTCACTGGACTAAGAGGCCAACCTCAGGTCCTTGTGCTATGGGCCCACAACATGCCAGAGTTCCACAAAGCCTGCAATGCCCTACTTGTTCCCCATCCTCTCCTCTGAACCCAGCCCCTCCATCTCTGCCAGTGCTCCCTGGGCCCCTGCCGCGTTGGCTCAGCAGTTTCTTAAAGAGGCCAAGCACATCTGCAGGGCTTGCTTCTCCACTTCCGCCAGGACTCTGAGTACTTCTGGGACCTTCCATTTTAAGAAACAACCCACCCTTCCACACCCCTACAGCGTTGCCTTACCTTTCCTGCTGTTGCTCTACTTCACCTCCTGTTGCGCTCAGCATATATCTCTTCTGGCTGCGAAGCCCATGTGAAACGGGACCAGGACTGTAGTCCCCTGCCCGGTCCCTGGCACCTGCACCTACAAGTGTCTCGTGGCAGGTGCTCCCTAAAGGTGTTGACTGAGGAACTCAGCCCTGGGAAGGGCAGGAGGCAGGGTCGTCACCACTCCTGACATCTGCTTGTAGGCCACCAAGGCACCAGGAGGGACCTGAAGCCAGCACAAGAAGGACTGCGTGGATCTGAGGCGCCAGGCACCGAGGCACCTGAGCGCAGTCTCCGTAGCTCCCATCTCAGCCGCCCCCAGTGCCCAGCTTTGGGGCTGGGTTCCTCCATCCCAGACATGGTCCATGGCCCTCTAGGACCACATCTTAACCCAAGGAGCCGGATAGTGGGGAGCCGGGAACCCCCCAGTAGATGAGGCCTACAATCCGTCCTGCCACCTCAAGGAGAGTCAAGAGCCTATTTCTGGGAAACAGGAAACAGGAAACAGGAAATGCAGCCTTTTGGGTCCTATGCAGACTCTCTCCCGGGCCCACCTGCATCCCAGGCCTCTCCCTCCACCCTTCCCAGAGAATCTAATTCTGAACCAACAAGGGGGCCTAAGGCAGAGGCAGTGCCCCTTTTGCCTGCTTCTCAGCGCTGTCTCCTGTAAGGCAGGGGCCTCTCTTTGGACTCTACTTGGGAAGGAGCTGCCCCGCTCTCGGGTACTGGGCAGGAAGGTGGTGCCCATTGGCCTTGGCTTGCTGTTTGGCTTCCTAGTACTGTTTCCTTCTTGCCTTTGGGTGCCTGACATGGGCAGGAGGAGGCTGCCTGTGCCAAAGTGGGAGGATAGAGCGGTATCCTCAGGGTGGCTTTCCCAGCAGGTGCTGGGGCTTCCTCCCTCCGTGGAGTCTAAGGAATGTGAAGGGAAGGGAGGTAGGGAGCCAGCGCCGAACTAGAGAGAGAGGCAGGCAGATGCACTGTTCAGAAAAGAAGTTTATTCCAGTGTTCTGAGGAACAGCAAGCTCTGCACAGAAATTCTAAAAACTGTGTCAACCTCCTTTGCCTAAGAACCAGCTGCAGGTCAAGCTGGGGTCACTAACCTGGGGCCAGCCACAGTGCAGAGGACAGACCCACTCAGGCCTTGCCGCCCTTCCCCTGCGGCACACGGGTCTCCGGGGGTGCCCGGCGGAACCACTCCGACCAGGAGCCGTCGTAGACGGCCACATCCGGCTTGCCACAGAGGTAGGCAGCCAGGGCGATGTGGCAGGCGGTGACACCCTTGCGGCAAGTGGCGATGAGGGGCTGTGTGAGGTCCACCTTCTTGGCCTGGAACATGGTGCGCAGCTCCTCTGGGCTCTTCTCGAAGCCATCCTTGGTCAGAAAGTCCATGAAGGGCATGTTCATTGAGCCACGGATGTGGCCCGAGCCCAGTCCTAGGGAGGACACAGCACAGGGGTCAGGGAAGGCATGTGGAGGGTGGGGACTAAGGGGACCCAGAGGCTACCGCCAGACATGGCCAGCACAGGGAGCTTTGCAAATAGAAAGAGCGCCTTTGCACTTTCTGGCACTCGGTTTGTTCTCACCCTTGATGCTGATGCTCACAACTTAAGACATCTGCACCCCTCTTCTAAAGCCTGTCTTGAAAGAGGGTTGCCCAAAATCATATCACTCAGGAAGACGAGGGCACGTTATGAGCATGGGCTCGGCCAACTAGCTGACCATTTCACTGGCCTTTACGTTGGGCAAATCACTCCACCTCTCTGCCCCTGTTTTGCCATCTGTAAAATGGACACAGCGATACAGCCCCAGCTCATGGGATTGTGGAAAACAGCAAACAGAACAAGCTGTTACAGAAGCTCTGTGCTGTGGTGCTTGCCAAGGACACCATGTGAAAGAGAAACAGAAGCCCGGCCTTCCAGGGGATTAGAATCCAGCAAGGAAGACAGATGCTAGATGACTTTATCCTAAATCCAGTATGATGTCACTCCACCTAACAAGTGAATACACTGGCCTTGACAAAACAAAATGGCTCACCTAAGGCCACACAGAGAGGATGACACTGGTCCCCTGGTTTTCCTGTGAGGCACGCGGTTGTGAAAAGAGCATGTGACCTGGTGTTAGACATAAGTTCAAATCCTAGCTCTGCCATTTGCTGGCTGGGTGACTTTAAGCCTCGGTTTCCCTTGAGGTAAGATGAGAATAGGGTATGCCCATGAGCAAGGGGAAAATGACCCAAAACAGCATGGACTACTGAAGCCAGCCCACCCACAGGGCCCTGGCCTCAGGTGCCCAACATGCCCAGGCTGCTGTTCTTCCCAGGCACCCTGCACCTGCAGACACCAGGCACTGGGAGGGCTCCCGATTCGGGTTTACGTCCATCTTCCTGGGCTCTGCTTCCACCCCAAATCCAACCACCACAGTAAGCCCAGACCATGGGGCAGAGCAGGGCCTGGTGACAGGAGTGGGAGGGAAAGGACCCGCCTGGCATGACCAGGGCACATCCTGGAGCCACCTGCAGCATCATGCCGCCAGGCAGGCCCTGCCCCTCTGAGCCTCAGTCTCCCCTCCTGTTGAATGGGGAGAGAGACCCCCTCAAACTTCACAAACACCTAGGGAAGTTTATCCGCTGCAGGTAAAAGTCCCTAAGTGACCCCAAGCACACAGGAGGTGTATACTCACACCAGAAATGTCCCAGGCCCTTGCCTGAACAAAGAAGATTCCACAAGAGTTCCTCTGACTGAACAAATACCCAACTTGTAAACTCCAGCAATACCTTCCTGTTTCAATATCATCTTTTTTGTCTGGAGACTTTAACTTGAGAACAGATGAGTGCACAGACTACTGTGAAAAGCTGCTGGTCCACCAGTTTCCAGAACTTTCTCCCCCAAGAAACCCAGCTTTATGTGATCAGCGATCAGCATGCAGGCCAGGGGCTGGGTTGAGGTGTATTTAGAAGCACAAACATCTGAATACTGTTCAGTTTCCTCCTCTGACAGATGAAAGAAGTCAGGGCTTCTGTGGCACTGGGGCAGCAGCTGAGGGGCTGGGGCCCTGGCTGGGCAATTTCAGCGTGCAAAAGCGAGTGGCAGGCAGTGCAGCGCAAGGTCAGCCTTGGCCAGAACCCTGGAGCAAAGCCAACTGGAAGAAAGGGCCTGGGGCTGGAAACAGGGCCTCCTCTGCTCCCCTCCCACACCCAGCATCAGCTTCACCTCATGGCAGCCCCTTCTCCCCACCCACATACCCTGCTTCTCAAAGCACCCCGACAGTCAGTAGTGGCTTCTCAGGGTCCTTCAATCCCCACAAAGCTGTAGACATTCCCTTCCCAACCCTGCTGGGAAAACCCTATGGGGCTCAGCGAGGGGAGGTAACTTCCCCAGGACACACAGTGTTGTGGCTGTGTCTAGATGTCCCTCACCTGAATTCGATCCCTGGCACAAAAAAAAAAAAAAATCCCTCTTACAAAAGCCAGGCATGGTGGTGCACGCCTGTAATCCCAGCACTCAGGAGGCTGAGGCAGGAGGATCGCTGTGAGTTCAAGACCAGCCTGGGCTACATAGTGAGTTCCAAGTCAGCCTTAACTACATAGTGAGACCCTGTCTCAAAAAACAACAAAAAAAATTTAAATAAATAAATAAATTTAGATGGCCCCTCAAAGCCTCATGCAGTCTTTGTCAAAGGTAGCTAAATCTAGAATGTGTGATGCTAGGATTAAGGGTGTGTGATTACTAAACCACCACATATCAGTGACTGGTTTGGCACCGTCCTCATCCCTGTAGTCTGAATAAGATAAAAGGAGCAGAAAGACACTGTTAAGGTCCTTTGCCTTTTCGACCTTGTCTGGACTATGTTGTTTCACCTCTGTGATGCCTGTTTGCCACCCCTGGCTTGGATTCATCCAACTATGGACTGAAACCTCTATGAACCGTAAATCAAACAAACCCCTTCCCTTTTAACTTAGGGTGTCGAGTGTTTTGTCTCAGCAATGAGAGAAAAGTAACACACACAGCAAGAATATATGAGGTCAGGTCGGTCAGACCCCAGAGTCTGTGTTCTTTGCAACCTTAAGCCTCCTTAGAAAAGGAAATTGAGGGCCAGGGATTTAGCTCAGTGTTGCTGCCACCTGCCTCACCAGCGCAAGGTCCTAAATTCAATCCCCAGTACCATAAAGAAAGAAAGAAAGGGAAATTGAGGCAGGATTACAGATGAGATGTCCTCTTGTATCTCAACTGCACAGATCTAGAAATTTGATCTATAGGTTAGGCAAAGAAAATACAAGTCAAGAGCCAGTGAGTTCCAGGTCAGTCTCAACTACATAGTGAGACCCTGTCTCAAAAAAAAAAAATAGTCAAAATGGTGAGTTTACATTCTTCAGGCTGCAGATAGGTGTGGATTTTCAAGGCCAAGAAACCTGTGTGGCCTTTCAGGCTTCCCTGCTGAAGTTGCTAGGGAACCCAGCCCTGTGAGGAGGGTGCCCAGGCAGTGTTCCTTGGTTCCGTGAAGCAACAGCCGGCAACCGCTTGGTGCAGCGACCTTTCCCCAGCTCCTGTGTTTACCACAGGTCACCCCACCCACAGCAGTGGCCTTGGGGAGCAGCCGGCTTTGATGCCTGCCGACCCAGGGTCAAAGCTTGGCCACATTGCCCGGCTAGGAGAGAAGCCCCTTCTCCTGGCCTCACCTGAGGGTCGAGACCAAGCCTGCCCTGTCCCCTCCCCCTGAGGCCGCTGCAAAGACCACATGTGAAGCCACACCTAGATGCACACTCGGGAAGCTGATTCCTACCCCGTTCCCCCACCACAGGAGCACAGGGCAGGGACACAACACTAAGGCCTCAGGTGGGTAGAAAGTGGCCTCAGGTTTCTAAGGCCCTGTTCCCAGCTCCTCCTTGGGGTCACTCCCTGCAGGCCCCTCACTGTCCCCACTGACTCCCCACCCTGCTTTACCTCTGGACCACTGAGCCCACAGGTGCCTCCTTTACCCCACCCCCGATGGGGGACCTGAACCCGGCAGAACCATATGTGCTTCGGAGTCCCCACCCATTTAATGTAGGAAGCAGCAAGTCCTCCTAGAGAATGACAGAGGGAGGTGGCATGTCAACCTGCGTCTCTCTCAATGGCCCTGGACGTTGATCAGCTCCTTATCTCTTCAGAACTGCAGTCACTGCTGCATTTGAATAAGTGTATACCTGCCCAGGTGGGTAGGGTGACAGGACTCTGATCATTTTATGACAGGGGAACCCAAGGCCAAGCAACTGGACTAAGGTCACAGCACAAAGGGGTGCTGCGCTAAAGTGAGAAGGGATGCTCTCTGCAGCTCTCTGGAAACTGCTGGAGGAGGTGAGGGTAGGGCCACAGAAGGAGCCAAACTTCAGAATTCAGGACTCTCAGGAGACATCGCCAGGAGTAGGCTATTTCTCTCTTCACCTCAGTTTCCTCATCTGTACAATGGGCGTGATATGAGTAGGCCTGGCATCACTTATTCTGCAATTGGCTTCCAAGCAGGCTGGAAAACAGCCAGAGAACTCCAAAGCTCTTTTCCCCAGGGGAAGCCTAAGAAGGGGCCTGAACCAAGGCCAGGAGAGGGCTGTGAGTGTCCTGTGCCAGGAGTCTCTGGCAGGTGCCAAACGAACTCGAATCTTTTACTCCAGATGCTCAGACAGCAAGCCAAGCAAGGAAAGCAGGGGGCTGAACAAAGCTGGGCAGGGAGGGCAGAGCCCTGCATTCTACTGGCTCTGCCACTAATGGGTCTTGACTGCCTCAGCCTCTCTGTGCCTCAGTCTCTCCTTTGTTTCAGACCCTGCAGCTCTAAGACTGTGCGAAACAGCTTTCCCCCCTCAGAGGCAGACAAGGGAAGAGACATTTTGCAACAAGTTAGGCAGAATGTTGCACTGCAGTTAGATCCTGCAGAGGGGCTCAGGCTGAGGAGAGAGCCACCCAGGAAGGAAGTATTGGCCACTAGTCCTGTGCCCTGTGCCCAGGAAGGGCAGAATGTAAAGTTCTTTCTGGGAAGGAGCATCTAGAACTCAGTACTTCCCCTTCTGAGACTGCCCTTGCCCCTCAAATAATGTAAACCCCTCTGGGGTGGGACAGAATGGGGTACACCTAAGTTTAGAGCACTGGTTTGAAACACGGAAGTCCTGGGTGCAATCGTGTCTGAGCCATCGAGCAAGTGGCTTAATATCCTGGCATCTACACCTCCTTGGGTGGGATAACACAGTGCCAAGCGTCTGGCATGAGCCGGCAGCTGCTATTAACAACTCAGACAACTGTAAACAGGCTGCAGCTGTTCAGAAAGATTATCAACCAAAGGTTTGCCCTTGGCAAGCACCAGTCTGGGACCCAGGGGAGCTGGGAATGGCACTGCTGGTGGCTGCAAGGGTTTCTTAGAGACTCAAGAAGCCAGAATGCCCTTGGGAGACTTCTGTGAGCGATACAAATGCTGGCTCGGGCATGACACTCTTCAATACACCCTAGTGCGCACGGGGAACTGGAGCCTGGGTATGTGCACTGATGGACACTTCTGCTAATGTTGGGTCACTTGTTAGCACATGGCCACGGCCACTCATACATAGGTCCTTGTGCATCGGAGCTGAAACAGTCTTTAGTCTTAGGTCCACCCTCTCATTTCAAACATGGAAAGACTCAGACCAGTGGAGGAGTCCGAGGGCAAAACCCAAAGAAGGTGCCAATCATCCTTACCCCGTCTTCCCCATGGACCACCTACCCACCAGGACACCTACCTACTGCATCTGGCTCTGGCTCTGTGCCCAGGTACCGCCCTTGGGCCCGTGAATCCACCAGCTGGAACCTTTTAGATTCAAGATTCTCCAGGACCTGCTCATAGGTTTTGAGCAAGGAGCGGTCCAGTGTAGCTTTGAAAACAGCAGGCTCTGGGTGTGAAGGTTCAGATGTCACGGGGTGTCCCTCCTTCAGCCAGTTCCGGAAGCCACCATTGAGCACTGACACCGTGCGGTGGCCAAACACGCGGAACATCCACCAGATTCGGGGAGCATAGAAGCAGCCCAGGTGGTCACCGTCGTACACCACCACGTGGGTGTCGTTGCCGATGCCCAGGCGGCCCACGTAGTCCCCGAAGTGCGCCTCGCTGGGCAGCATCATCTCGTAGGGCGACGCCGTGTCCCGGCATTCTTCTATATCAAAGAAGGAGGCGCCGGGCACGTGGCGCTCTTGGTACTCCTTGCGGGCCTCCCGGGTGCCCGGTGAGTACCAGGATGCGTCCAGCACCCGCAGGCCGGGCCCCAGCTTGCCACTCCGGATGGACTCCGCCAGCCACTTGGTGGAGACCAGAGCCCGGTAGAGCACCTGCTGAACCATGGTGGCAGCTCTGCGTGTCACCTGGCGCGGGTGGGAACCGGGAAAGAGACAGGCCTGAGAGGACTGTGTGTGCTGTGGGTGGGGATGGGAGGTTTTCCCCAGGGCACTCACCCAGAGTGTGCTGTCAACAGCACTCCAGCGGGACTGGGGCCCCAAGCTGGCAGGCCTGCGGAAGCCCTGGCAAAGCCGGCCCCGCCCCCTCGGTCCCGGTCCGGCCCTCCGCGCAGAAGAGGGTGGGGCAAAACTTTTTGAGCTCCCCTTTTAGAGAGCAGGCGGGGAAGGTGTCAGGCACCCGCTCTGCGGGTCCTGCCGGAAAGGAGCGGTGATCAAAGCCTAGGATGGGGGAAGACGGGCAAAAGGGTGGACTGCGCTGGAGTCCCGCGCGCCCCGGCCTGCGCCCTCGCCAGCGCTCCTGCTCCCTCTCTCGGCAGCCTGGGCTCGCTTGCGTGCGGTCCCCAACTCTCTGCCCACTGTCCTAGTTGGTTCCGGGGTTTCCGGGC